>NC_135484.1:151457810-152069188 GCF_052094955.1 Ictidomys tridecemlineatus | reverse complement strand
AGAAGTCTTCAATTAAGAGTTTCAACTGAGGAATTGTGAGCCTGTCCACAGCTCTTCTTTGGAACCTGACTTGGGGGGAGGAGAAAGGATGATCCCCGAATCATTTTTATTTTGCTGTAGAATGAGGACTGGATGAACATTGTTACAAATCATGCTCCCAGAGTTCCTTACAAATAATGACACCTTCCCACCCACAGGCTGCCTGCAACCTGCCCTCTCAGGAATCCACAAATCCAGCAGAGTAGACCTCCTCTTTTTAAGCCTGATTAAATAGTTAGGCCTCAAAATATATCCACAGTATTTGCAGAATAAGAGGAAATCTGATCAACATGGAACCAGACAAAGGGTCAGGTGGAGTCGGTGCTTCAAGGGGACCTTTCTCCCTTCCTGGTGGACACTGTATATCCCTAATCTAGCGCAGTCGACAGATGGGCATTGTGCCATTTACCCGTTTGACCACGTGAACCAGACATTTCTCTGAACCTCCATTTCATCACCTGTAAAATGAGAATATTACTAACACTTAATACATGGGATTCCAGGAAGAACCAAATAAGATCGTGAATAAGACATTGTTGCAAAAATCAAAGTTTATGTAATGATTACTACTTTTCTGACATCATATAGTATTTTTTTAAAGAGAGAATTTTTTAATATTTATTTTTCAGTTTTCAGTGGAATCAACATCTTTATTTTTATGTGGTGCTGAGGATCGAACCCAGCGCCCCGCGGATGCCATGCGAGCGCGTTACTGCTTGAGCCACATCCCAAGCCTGACATCATATAGTATTTATTCCGAATTTTTTTTAAAGCCCGAGTGTGCCAGAAACCCATTTCAAGACCCCACAGTGATCTGATGCTAAGCCTAAATTACTACAATGATTTATTGGTGTATCCTAAACATAAAGTTTTTTGTGTTTTTTGTTTGTTTGATTGTTGCTTCCGATTTTCAGAGACTTCTCTACATGTATCTCTTGGGACATCATCCCACTGATCATAAATGTGTTGACCCACATGTTCTGGGATTTTCCAGCAGGGGAGAAAAAAAAGCATCACTATTTTCTATCTCTGGAGAATCCTTACATCTCATAATCTTCCCCTCCCCCCAACCCCGGGCCTCACACACGTTAATAAGCAAGGGCTCTACTACTGAGCCATAGTCCTAGACTAAAACATGTATTTTTTTAACATAAAAGAATAAGGATAGGAGTATGAAAATACATTATTTTTTATCCATGCTCAAATACTTTCCCCCAGTTGTTGCCAAATTGCCCAACACTTAACCCAGTCTCAGCATCTTTCTGTATCTTAAGCCAAGGATTTAGTGGCTGTGAGTTTACACTTCTTCAAGATTATGAAACACTGTTGCAGAATGCCAGAAAAGTTACATTTGCCTCATGGCAAAGGAATGCTGGGCTTAGCAGCTGCCTGCGTGGCCAGGCTGGGCAGGTTCTGCTGTTCACTTATACAGGTTAGTTTTCAGAAATTCTTAATGTAATAAGCAGAGGATACTTGAATAACCTGGGTCCCCATAAGATCAATGACTTTGGTTTGCGTTTCTGGCTGGTTTTTAAAGCCATGATTGTGTACACATAGCACAAGGCTCTATTTTGTATTTTTACATCAATAATACATCTCTCCCCACCCCACAGCCTGTGGACGGCTGGGGGCTGTCCTCTCTAACTTCGTTCTGACACTTGGCACAGTATGGGTGCTTCCCAGGCCAGGGAGCTAGCCCATCAATCCAGGCCTTTCTGAGGATCCCCTTGGCCATGACCAGTTGTCTTGGGCTACTATAGTTCTCAGGAAATCATCTTGGGGTTTCTCTGAAAGGTGTTCTCACTCATAAAAATATACAAAAGGCCAAGATGTGGAGAAACTGGGGCCCTCAAAAAGCTGTAACATGGTATTTCCAACTTGGAGGACAGGCAGTTTCTTAAAAGCTTAATAAAAATGACCATACCAGGGCTGGGGCTGGGGCTCAAGTGATAGAGCGCTCACCTAGCATGCATGAGGCACTGGGTTCGATCCTCAGCACCACATAAAAATAAAATAAAGATACTATGTCCACCTAAAACTAAAACATAAATATTTAAAAAAATCATCACATCAACCAGCAAGTTCAATTCCTAGGTATCACCCAAGAGAAATGAAAGCATAGGTCCAGACTAATGCATGAGTGTTCACAGCAGTACTTTTGATGATAGCTAACAGAAACAATCCCCACGACCAGTACCTGATGACCAGGTCACCCAAGGGGCACATCTCTACCATGGAATACCACCAGACACTACAAAGGACCAAGGGGCCAGTACATGCTACCATGTGGAGGGACCTCGTAAATCCAATGGTAAGCAAAGCAGCCAGACAAAAAGCCACTGTGTGGGTACACTCAGGTGGACACCAGGGACAGCTGATCTAGAGGCAGTGGCTGCAGAGTGCTTGCCATGCCAGGAATGGGCCAACTCGGAAGACTGGTGGTTCCTTAAAGGCTTAGGGTGTGAAAAGATCCAAAAATGGTGACGGCTGCCCAACTTTGCACACTTACCCCCCAAATCACAGAATCCCTGAATTATGTGCTTGAAACACCTCCAAGATATCGACTCACCCCTCCCATCTCAGGGTGCCAACTACCCCGAAACCATGAGTTTGCTGAGTTGTGAACGTCGTTAGTCCCACTCTGAGTTCCTCTAGTGAGAAACCCAAAAGAAAAATAAAATCCTTATTTTCTAAGCCACTGTGAGTTGCATCTGACGCATACAGACGAGAATCGCCTCACCACAGCCTGCTCAGCGTTGTGTGTTTCGGATGCACCTCTAATTTTGGACAAAGAATATAATCTTAAAAATACACATGTGTGATGATGTGTGTGTTCAAGCATTTCTAACTACATTGTGATTAGCTATTAGGGGTTCTGAGGCACACTTAAGATGCTACCTAGGCAACTTCAATCCAAGCTTGGACTGGTGCTTGTCACTCAGCCTATCTCCGCCCACTCCTCTTCATGTTAAGCCTGAAGCAAATGGTTTCAGCACCCTGCATAGAACCCAGATACCAGCCATACCGGATTATACCCCCAGTGTGCTTCATACCCCCAGGCTTTTGCACATGACATTTTTTTCTCTTTTTTATTTTCCTGTTTGTCTTGTTATTTTCTTTGGGGGACCAGGGATTAACCCCAGGGGTGCTCTACCACTGAGCCACATCCCCCCAAACCCTTTTATTTATTTTGAAACTAGGGTCTTGCTAAATTGCTGACGTTGACCTCAAGTTTGTGATCCTCCTGCCTCAGTCACTGGGATTTCAGGAGTGGGATTACACCTATAGCACACATTGCATTTTCCAAACCTAGAATATTCTTCCAAAAGGCTATCTATGCGTCTCCGCTGGGCACAGGAGGTCCACACCTACAATCGAAACAACTTGGGAGGCTAAAGCAAAGAGATCACAAGTTCAAGGTCAGCCTGGGCAACTTAGCAAGACCCTGCCTCAAAATATAAATAAATAAATAAGTAAAAGGCTGGAGACGTAGCTCAGTGGTCGAGTGCTTGCCCTGAATTCAATCCCTAGTACTGCAAAAACCGAAAACAGGAAAAGCTATGCATCTGTTTAATTCCAAATCCATCTTCCCTGACCCCAGCAGATAGTGACCCCCTCCGGTTTTAATTCTGTACTCGGTGTGTATCACCTTCTCCGTCAGTCACTGCGTGGGAACTGGGTGCCTTGTCACTATGACCCCTTTTGTGAATGACAAAGGGTTTGAAGCCGAAATACAGCTCTAGCTCACATTCGGGTGACTTTGGACAAGTCACGGCACTTTTGAGTCTTGATTTCTTCTCCTATGAGATAAAATACGGAGCCTCCCATCTCCCTTGGGCTGCTGTGAGGCTGTCCTGCAATAAGACGTTTGAAAGGACCTCCATCAATTATAAAGTACCAGCGCATTTGAGTTAGAACAGACGTTTTAAAGGTTCCTAATGGACCATCCCTTTGAGAGCGAGGACAGGCTCTCTGCGTTATCAGAGTTCACCCAGCCAGGCCCTCCAGGACACTACAGCCAAAGATGGGTCCTGGCTTCTCCTCCACTCCCGGGCTCAGCAGCACCCTCCTCCTTCCCCTGGGAAGCCCCTTCTTCCCCGGGCTTCCTCCCCAGGGGGAGCCCCTTCCCCTTGCTCTCTGCACCCTCTCCCCTGGAAGCCCAGGCCCTGACACCTCTGTTCTCTCCCCCCTGGTCCCCCCCCATCTCACCCAGGCTCATGGCTTTAATGCCATTTAATTGCTTCCAACTCACAAAGCCGCACCTCTAGATCACTTCCCTGAAACCCCAATGACTAGCGAATGGCTTAAACGCTTAAAAAGTGTCTTAGTCCCAAGGTGTTCCGGCCGAGCTCCTGGTCTCCCAGCCTGCAAGCCCACTCCTCTTTGTTAAAGGCTTTCGGTCTGTCCAGGGACTTGAGCCAAAAATCTTGGAATCATGCAAGACTTTAACTCTCTCTCTCTTCCCACCCAAGGCACTAGAAAAACCTCCTCCGGCCTGAACTGTAAAATGCATTCAGAATCCGACTCCTCGCTGCTCCACGCTGCCTTTACCCGGTCCACACCACCATGGCCTCTCACTGGGGTCTCCGCTCTCGCCTTTGCTCACCTCTGTTCTGGTCTCCACCCACCAGCCAGAGTCTCCCTGTCACACACGAGTTACATCAGGTCATTCACTGTCCAGACCCGACAATGGCATCTCACCAACCTTGGCGTCAACTCCACAGGCCTGGCCTCAAGACCCCTGCTGTCTGCAGTGCATCCCTCTTTCCACCCTGCGCTCACCCACTCCAGCCAGCTGGCCTCCCGCGGTCCCCTGTTAAGTCTTCCTCTTGTCCTTCCCTCCATCTGAGGCTCCTCTCCCTGATGCCTGGAGCTCCTTCCTCTGCTTCTTCACGTCACTTCTCTGCGCCACCTTCCCCAGAAGCTCAACCCTCACCATCTTACTGAAAACTGCCCTTCCTGCTCCCTTCCTGCTCCCGTCTCCTTTCCCTGCTCCATTTTCCTCAATAGTGTGTCACCTGGGAACACAGGGCTGACTGTCTCCAGTACAAGCTCTAAGAATGCAGGGGGTATTACTTATTTTGTTTACTTATGGGTCCCAATGTTTAGAGCAATGCTTGGCACATCGAGAGCTCTGCAGAAACAGTACCTAAAAGAATTCATGAAACTGGGATGGTGGCACATGCCTATAATCCTAGTGACTAGAGAGGCTGAGGCAGGAGAATTGCAAGTTTAAGGCTAAGCTCAGAAAAAAAAAATCAATGAAGAGAGGATGAATGAACAAGGTAGGTTTCCTACATCATGATCGATATAGTTCTAAACACTTATGTCTTTAATGAGTAATAATAGGCAGAAATATCATCCCAGTTCTCAGAGACGGCTGGCATTTAAGAAACCGACAAATTTGAGGCTATGAGGAGAAAACAAAATAAATTCGAACACAAACAAGTAACTTAAAAAACTCATAGCAAATAAGTAAGTAGAAATCAGAACACAACTAAGGACCCAGAGAATCACCTCTGAGACTTATTGTGAAAGTCAAAGTTAAAGAAATGCTTCTTATTAACTTATAAGATCCTTAGCATGTATCATAGTCATCACTTCTTGAAGGCACAACTACACGATCAGACTTTCTTCCTGTGAAAGTTTATTGAAAACACCTTGGTGGATCACTCTGATCACAGTAATTTAAACTATTCCAAGTTGATGAGCCGTGTTAAATATCTAAAACCATAAAATTTGATATCTATTATAAAGTTATTAAGTATATTTGTTTATAACTAAACAATTAACAACATAAAGACGAATCTTAATGAATTCATCATTTTAAACTCTGACATTACAAGCTGTTATGTTAGCAGTTGCTATGTGAGTAACATATAACTTTCTAATGTCAAAGAAATGCTTTCAACAAAGTTTTGGACATGACTTTTTTCAAAAGATCTTTTCCTATGTTGATAGTGATCGAGTCCATGTTTTGAAAAAATTTTAACACTATCATCTCTAGGCAAGTGTCTGCTAGCAGATTACAAATGTGAAGAGGCAATACTTGAATATACCTGACAGAAACTTTGTGAAGGTAAAATGAATATAATCTTCAACCTAAATAATCACTCAGAGAAAACAATACGTCTAGGTAAATTACAGATCTAGAAAAGGAATTTGCAACTTGGAACTTCATTTCAGAATGATACACTAGTCTTCCAAGTACCATTCATATTAATCACGAGTTTTTTGTTTTTGTTTTTTATTTACAGAAAGACCATTCAGTAAAGACTAATATTAGAAAACACACAGCAATACTTCTTGGGCTCCTTATCAAGAAGTATTGATAACTCAGCCATTACTTTATATTTTGGCTGACAAGTGAATAAATAAAATTGTTAAGTCTATCCCTAAGTTTGTTCATCAATAGCAATGGAAATAGTGTATTTGAGTAAACTGGAGTAAACCAGTGCTAGAAAGTCGCCATTATCTCAATTTGCAGGTTCTCCTGTAGGGGAACAAAATGGCCACAAGGTCTGAGAGGAAGCCCTGACCTTCGGCTACTTACACGTAGTGGAGATGAGTTCAAGAGTGTTTGATGAACTCAATGAACAGGCTTTGAGTTGGATAAAAAAGTTGACAGGATATATGTTCAGAGAAAAATTAATTAAAATACATGCAAACTGTCCAAATTGACTGTGAATATTTCTGGTTAATGTGGTTTGAAGTTTGTGGGACAATTAAGAAAGAAAATCTGATGAATTGAAACATCACTAATTCACTGTGAAAGCTAATAACAGTATCTTTCATTATATTTTATAGATGCTCAGCCCTCACCGCAAAGTGTTTTCTTACATATGTGTTTTTCAAAAAATAATAATCCCCTCAACAACTCTATGAGATAGGTGTTAGGATACTCATTTTACAAGTGAGAAAGCCGAGACCCAAGGAAATCAAGGAACCTGGCCAAGGTACACACTGATTGCCTAGGCTGGGCTCCCAGGTCCCTTCTGTTTCATTCCAAAGTCTGTCTAAGCCTCTGAGACCAAGCCTGGCCTACCATTAGAGACGAATTCAAATATACCCACTTCAGATATTGGTAGGTGAAACACCTGCTGGGAAGTAAAACTGTACTCTCCACCTCAAAAGAAGATTCCAGCAGGTAAGCTTTTAGTAAAAACACATAAAGGGAAATTCCATTGGGCACACTTTGCTAAGGTATTCTTTACAGAAAATGTAAAGTAGGTTTCCCAAAGTTATCTTCCTGTAGCTGAGCATTCATACAAAATAATTATGACTAATTCTCACTAAGGTTTCCATGTCGGCACCTCTGTTGTTCAACAATTGGAAAATAAACTTCACAGGAGAGGATGTGTCTTAATTATAGAAGCAATCAACAAAGAAGATTTCGTAAAGATTAACTAAACCTTCATTTTAGAGATCATAAACTGAAGTTCTGGATGGCCGAGGAGCTAAGTTTATACAACTCGAAATAAGAAAATCACAATACTTTTTTAACTCATATCAGGATAAAAATGTTTTAAGTAATTCCTTTGACCAGACCATGGAAAGAAAACTCTCATTTTCTAAAGCAAACCATCACTTAAACAAAGACAGTAAACACTATATCAGAACTAACTTTTTGCGTTACTGCATTCTCACAGATATAAAATAAATAAATAAACAAATTGTGAGATTTAAAAGAAAGAATATAAAACTTGGTAGCCACTATAAAACCTAAAAGTGAAGGTCAATCAAATCTACTGGTTCAGTCACTAGTCAAAGTTTTTTTCTTTTTTCTGATAGAACCTGTACTTTACATCGACTCCTTGTTATTAAAATTTCATTTAGTTTTGGCCACTTTTGGATTTCATGTACCAAAATGAAGTGTCAAAGTGAAAATAAATAATGCTTACCATGTAAGTTCGTCTAACAGAGAAACACCCACTATGATATTTATGAAGAAAATCAACCATAAATAAAACAGGGCATTTGCCTGCTGGACCCGTGGCTAAATCTCCTTAGTGGCCATAAACTCACATTCATTATATGTGCAAATGTTAAAGAACACATTGTAAAGTTAATAAAATTTCATCAGAAGTACTCAGATCGTCATTGCAAGTGAAAAAGGATCAATAAAAACCAGTTCCAAACAAGGAAATCTGAAGTTGTAAACCACTTTGATGAGGCCACAGATCAAAACAGGGAGACCATTCTCTGCAGGCCGACCTCTCAACCCCCAGAGGAAGGGCTCACAGAGTGAGAACAAACCTTTCCAGGTGGAGGACTCCCAGTCACCAGGGTGTAGTAATCCACAGGAGGAAGGCATTGCCCCAAATCCCAACAGGGTAACTCTGAAGCAACTCCAATCCAGGAAGGATCTGATGCACTGGCGATCCAGGTGGCCCCCTGATAGATCCAGTGAGAACGCTGCAGGACACCGAAGGTCAACTCCAGAGGTCCCCCAGCCACTGCATGATGCTTTTAGAGGCTCACAAGAATCACACCTGCACAATTAAAACGAATCAAGGTCAGCTTCCAAGTCTCTCTCTTTACACTCAGTTTCCAGACAAAAGCAGCTGTCCCTTAATATAGCTCAGTCGTTGACATGAAAACTCACTGGTGCGCGACTCTAGCACCACAAGAAATCATAACTTGAACAAGTTAAAAGACTGTGTTTGAGTGTTATTAGCAGTGCCTTCGGTCTGACGTTTCATTTGTCTGTCAAGGGTGAACACATCCAAAAGTCCAAAGAAAGCCTCCAGCACTGGGAACAGAAGAGGGAGGAAAGTGGAGAAGGTGATAAATTAGCTCCCTACTTGGACCCAACCCACAAAACACACCTGAGGATAACTGCCTAAATTTGTCTTGCAGAACCAATACACCTCATAATATTTAAAGGCGTCCCAACAGCTAGAGCAAACATTGGCTCACTTCCAGCAAACCCCCAACCTAGGTCTCCGAGATGCCTCTTGCAGTAGTAACCAAGTGAAAAGACCAGCAGCTTTTGTAGTGAAGTGGGAAGCACAGGGAAAGAGATCCTAGATCAAATGAAGACGTAGGCTAGTTTTCGAGAGTCCTCTCCATCTGAGGCAAGAACCAACCTAGAAACCTTCCAAAGTGAAGCGACTTGGGGAACAAAGTGAGGGAGTCTCCCTTCGCCGTGAACGAGGGAAGTGCGCTGCCCGCAGGAGCTGGAACAACCATCCCTCTTTTGGGCGGGCGTGGCCGGTAGAAACAAAAGGTTAAAACACAAAAGGCGGAGCGCAGGGCTGGGTCGGGGGAGCTCCTGGGACTCGGGGGCCCCCTTCCAGGCTAGAACACTGAAGTGGGAGGGGTATGCACAGCGAGAGTTGAGGACGGGTCCCAAAGACAGCAGGGGTCACTCAGGGTGGGTCCTGAAACTGAAAGGGGCCCAGAGGATGGCGGCTCCAACTAGTGGTCCAGGCCCCATCCCCTCCCTCCATCCCGGCATCTCTTGACAGTCTGGAGCTGGGGCTTCCTCCCCCCCACCCCGGCCCCCAGGAAAACTTTCCAAACTCTCGTCTGTTTATTGGAACGCCCTGGACCGCAGAGACCACAGTGCCAGTGCGGCCCCTGACACCAAACCTCTTCTGCACTCTATTGTTACAACCTTTTTGTGTCGTGCGTGGAAGACTGGGAGCGCTCCGCAGAGAGTTAAGTTATAAAACGGGTGAAGAAATGACCCCCAATCCGCCCCTCTTCTTTTTTCAAGGAGCAAAATCGAGGCTGGAGTGGGGGGTGAGACTGGTCTGGTCCCCGCCAATATGAGCCTTTGCGCCTCGCGTAAGTGCGCCACTGGGAGAAAGTGAGCCCGTGCCCCCTCTCTGGATACCCTCCTCCCACCCCACCCCCAGCTCTTCAGGGCAGAAGCACAAGAGGGAAATGCCTGCTTGAGTTTTGCCCATTGGAAACACAAAATGAAGTAGCACAATCCATGGAAGTTCGTTACAGAACAAAAGAGAAGGGAAGGAGAAACGGGGGTACCGAGTGCCCTGGCCAAACTTTGCCACTAGCCTACACCGTGCCCGGCGGGAGCCGGGCGAGCGAGGGGCCGGGAGGTAAACAAGACGACAGTCTCCACTCACCTTCTTCCCCACTTGGTCGCACTTTGGAGAGACGTGGTTTCCCTTGTTGCAGTCGGCGAGGCTCTAGGACACTTTTTTTGTGGCCTGACAGCAGAGAAAGTCGCGTAGGCAAAGTTGCGAGAGGGAGATACCCGGGCGTCCGGGGGAGAGGGGAGGAGAGAGAGTTCATCAGAGTTCCCCCTTTTGTTCCCAGTCCCGGAGCAGACAAAGAGGCGGCGAGCGGCGGCAGGTTTCTCCCTCTCACCCCTTCTTCCTCTCCCTCCCCTCCCTCCCCGCCCCCTCCCTCTCCCGCATCTCCCGCCCGGCTAGGGAACCTTCGCGGCGAGCCGGGGCTGCTCAGTCCCCCGTCGCTAGCCAGTCTGCCCGACCCCGTCTTCCCTCCACCTCGCTCCAAACTTTTTTCTCAGAAAAAGCGGGTCCGGTACCCACCCCGCCAACCCTTTTTCCCACCCCCAGCTTCCCAACGCGCCCAAGTCTACGGAGGGAGGGGGGTCTCCAAAATCATTGTTTCCGGGAGATGCACCTCTTTGTTTGCACTTTCCCTGCCAATCAGTGTGAAAGATCCACTTTGGCATCGAGTTTCCGTCAGTTTTTCATCATCTCAAGAGACAAAATGCGGAGGGTCGAGGGTCAACCCTAGAAGATAAAGGCGCTTACACAATCAGAGGTGGGGCGCACGCGAGCCTCTCCATCCTCGATCCTCCACTGGATTCACCCTCCTCCACCCAGCACACCAAACAAGTCGAAGGGGCTCCAAGTGATAGAAAACTCTCCTCCTTCCCTCCCTCGCCCACCCCTAGCCACCCACGCCGGCCCCTTGGAGCGCCCTCGAATCAGCAGGACAAAGGCCAGCTTGGGGGTCCGGCGGGACCTTCACCCACCTCTTTGGGCTACCTGTTGCTGCAGGCGCTGTACAACTCGGTCCAGGGGCCCAAGGGCGGATTTCCAGCTCCAGCATCGCGCCCACCCGCTCAGACCCCAAATCCCTTCCTATCTCAAACTGCCAAAGAAAGAAGGTTCTCAGGATACCCGCGCTCCTCCGACCCTAGAGCAAAGCGCTCTGCACCCGTGACCTTCCCTACCCACTACCTAGTCCTCGCCCCAGAAGACCTAACTCGGGGTACCTAACTGCCTCCCCATTTTACATCCTCTGGTACTGGCAATGCCCAGTTCAGTATCCCCTCTTACCATCCCCTCCTCCGCTGCCTTGTCCCGAACAAAATCAGGTGTCTCGGACCTGGAACAACTCCCCACCCTTCTCCAAGTCTTTTGCTTGACCTCCGGAACTGGGGACCCCCATCTTCGTCATCCCCCACCCTCGACCTCAGCCCAACTGTGGGCCCCAGCTTTGGCTCGCTGAGTGACTGACTGGGAGGCAGTGCTAATTTTCCTTCTAGATCTCATTAGAATTTAAGAAGAAAGCAGCGAGGTGGGAGAAATGGGAGAGAAAGGGGGCCTCCAGGGGAGGCAGTTTCTGGGGCAAAGGGGAAAAAAAAATTCCAAAAGGAACACCCACCCGGCGGCTGGCGGAGGACCCAGTGCGCACCTTGGCTTCCAGCCTCTTTGCTTGCCCAGTCCCACCCTGGAGTTCTTAGCGGGCTGGTGAAGTTTGGGGACAGAGAGTTGGGGTAAAGGGAAGCCTGGGGACTTGGAAGCTGTGTTCCGGCTTGGGCTGGGGGAATGCCAAGGGCGGGGAGCAAAGGGCTCCCGCTGGGTCTGGAATGTCGCGGGTGTGGGTCTCGCCCAGCGACTCCCCGCCAGGTCTCTACCCAGAGTAGAACAAAGACAGCGCGAGGAGCGCTTCTGTCCTGGCCTCTGGGCGTGCGCACCCCGCCCAGTGCTTCCCTCGCACCAGCCCACGCCGCGCTCGGAAACTTTGTAACCAACTTCCCCCAGAGTTTACGCGCGCGGCTCCCGGGCCCCAAGAAACCCGGATCATCGCCTCCCGGGACCAAAGATGCCCTCCACCCTTGCGCCTTCGGTCCCAGCCCGCGTGCGGGTCGGTCCCCAATGCTAGGGCCGCGGAGCGCGCGCTTTCCTGAGCTCCCTCAAAAGAAGGAGTTTTGTTTTATTGTTATTTTGGTTTTATTCAGTTCGGACGCGCTCAGTGTTAGGCCGAGGGATCGGAGAGAAACGGTGGCAAAGAGATAAAGGAGCAGCCGCTAGGAAGGCGGAGGGCGGCGGCTCGGGCTGCTGCGTGAAGCCGAGGGCGCAGGAGGAGTTGGAGCGCGGGCCGCACCCGTCGGGCCGAGTAGCTGCGCGCCGCGATCCGCCCCAGGCTCCCCGTGAGCCGTCACCAGGCCGCGGCGCCGGAACCTGGGACCCACTGGGACCCCGCACCTCCTCACCTGCGGGAGCCGGGACACCTGCGCCGCCTCCTCCCCGGCACCGTCTCTGGGACAGCAGCTCTCCTACTGGAAGCGCAGGAGCTCATCTTAGGTTGGGAATCTCGAACGCACCACAGCCAACCACACAGAGAAAACAGCCCCCACCCACTCCTGTCTGGCGCTTTTTCCTCTTTGTTTAATTAAGATGACTTCCAGAATTCTCTTTTTAGGAGAAGTCTACCCTCCCCCGGACAAACCCTTCCCTTCTCCTATCGTCAGGGATCCGCGTGGAAAATGATGAAAAGTCAGTACTTGGAGACGATGCTTTTCCGCTGCCCCTCGAAGTACTGGAGTTGAGAGGGTCAAGTAACCAGGATAATTTCTAACTTCTAAATAACATCCAGTAGCCGACTTACGGTGCACCAGGAGAACCTATGAAACCATTGCTGACCCTTTGAAAATATTTACTGTTTCTCTTTTCTCAAGAAATAAGGGTCGTTTGCTAGGTGAAAATGACGGCCGCCTTCGGCTTTCTCGACGCTCCTGCGGGTGAGATACTCCTGTTACTGTGTTGCAGACTCCCTCTTTCCCAGCCCGCTTGGGAGCAAAATGGAGGGCCCAAGTCTTTAGCTGGACAGAGCTCCTGTCTCTATAGCAGTGCCCACTCCTGGGTGGACCAGTGCGTGGCCTACTCAGGCTACCTTTTAAAAGGATGCCGCCCTTGCTTGGATGCCACATTTTAAACTTTTTTTTTTTTAAGTTAACACCATCTGTGCTCCAAGATGGATAGTTGAGAAGCCGGTGTATCTGCTCTGTATTGACAGCACTGGAGCCTCAAGGCTTCCTTCCTACTTTACGCCAAGGCCATCTGACTGCGTGTCTCTCCCCTCTCTGTCTAGGGGTTCCTCTGGCTCTAGACCCCTTGTTGCTGATGCAGAGGATGGGCTGGAAAATGGAATGGACCTCAATCAACCTAAGATAGGTTTCTCACTGGGAGGTGGGACAACAGTCAAGGGCATCCCACAGACTCAGCTTTGAGTTTTAGTTACCTACAGCAGTGACTTCTCTCTAAGGAACACTGTGGGCTTGCTGGTTTCCTTCCTCCTTCCCTCCCCTCTTCCCTCTCCCCGCCCCTTTCTTCCCTCCTTCCCCTTCTCAGTCCTCTCTTCCCTACCCACTTCCCTTCTCTCTTCACTGCTGGTGCTACCGGAATCACATCCCAGAGAGACCCCAGTACTTGCCCCCAATCCTATGTCCAAGCTTAGCTTCTTAGAACTCAACCCAAGTTGAATACCTCTCCTGTATGTTCTTCCTAAAGCGAGGGAGGGCAGTCAACTTGAAGAATGAAAAGGCAACTTCAGATTTTCCCTAGAAGAGAAGTTATTTTAGTAAAAGTGTTTTGAGTTATCCAGTTCATTTTCTCTGCAATAGTTTAGGATCAGATATCTTACTGGATGAAACAGAAGTAGCCACAAGTAGAATCATATATCATGTGTGAAAGTTTTATCCACAGATTCATAACAAACACAAAGAACTCCCTTCATGTGATGCTGGGGGCCAGGAATTAAAATCACTTCTATTGAAAAATGAGTTAGAAGTCACTTAGGAGGGAGGTGGGGTGGAGCTCAGTGGTTGGGCACGTGCTTAGCACGCATAAGGTTCTGGGTTTGATCCCCAGCATCACGTGAAAAAGAAGTAACATAGAGGGCTTTTTATGCAGCGTCCAGTGAGATGGAGGACAAGCATATCTTGGACAACATGACCTCACGAGATCTGTGTGCCTTTCAGCAAATTTCTCAGGACACAAACTGGCCACTATTGCAACATGTTGTGTGAAATGATATATTGTCTCATTTTCCTGTGAGCCATCATTATGAACAAGTCATCTAAGGTCCACATAATTATAGCTCCCTAAGGCCATCCCTAGCTCTAGAACCTTCTCCAACCTAATCTGGTTACCTTCGCCTTTGCTGTTTTGAAATTCCCCGTGGTGGCCATTAGTGCTAGTCACCAAGCCCTGCTTTGAGAGGTAGGGCCGTTCCCAGCCCCTTCAGATGGAGTCCTGTGGTTGTTTGGCCAGGGAGATGTGGGTAGAAGTTGTGTTCCTGTCTCTTCCTGGTGGAGGCCTTAAGATCCATGTGGTTTTCCCATGTTCCCTCTCCAGCTGTCAAGGCTGATGCATCCTAGGTGCCAGAGCACTATCATTTGGATCTAGAATGTCCTCCAAAGACTTGGTGAACAGAGGGTGGCACTATTGGGGGGTAGGAGAGGAGTTGAGGTCTCTTGGGAGGAAGCAGATCACTTGGAATGTGCCCTGGAAGGATGTGTCATGTACCTTGCACCTGTTTTCTCCCCCTCCCCCTCCCCCCAACCTTCCTGGCCACCAAGAGGTGAGCAGCTCTACTCCACCTTATGCTCCACACCATGATATTCTGCCTTGACATAGCAATAGGGCCAAGCGACCCTGGACTGGAACCATGAACCAAAATGGATCCTTCCTCCTCCAAGTCATTTTCCCCCGGTTTCTGTCATAAAAGCCAATAACCAGAGCGAGCCCCCAGCCAACTCTCAGTGGTCATTTTAGTACATGAAAACTAAGACTTCCTGTCATGATCCACTGAGATTTGGGGGTTGCTTGTAACGCCAGCACCACCTGGGTGACTCTGGTCAGGTACTTCTGTTCCCTACCTTTGCACAGACACACACGTGGTTTCCGTATGGTTTGGAGATCTTTGAACATTCCTACAGAGGCTCACGTCCACTGCCCACAGCAGTGTCCAGGTGGGATTCAACCTCAGTGGTACAGACTGTGCTGGGCAAATGGTTTTTTAAAATAAAACGTTAGCTAATTTTGTTGAGGAAAAAGAAAAAAAAGCCCACCAACCAATTATTAGGAAGGGAGCAGAATTTTGGGCACTATGCCTTGTTTTTGCACCTGCCCACACGGTCAAGGCCTTCCGTCTTTGTAGTTGGCTTCCCAATTGGATCA
This sequence comes from Ictidomys tridecemlineatus, assembly GCF_052094955.1. NCBI lineage: Eukaryota > Metazoa > Chordata > Mammalia > Rodentia > Sciuridae > Ictidomys > Ictidomys tridecemlineatus. The sequence continues at coordinate 152,053,739 of NC_135484.1, read as the reverse complement.
ACTCCAGGAATTTTTATCTTACTGTCTTTCTTGAGGCAAATCATTGGTTTTATTTACCTAATAAAACTGAGAAGTCATTAACTTCTTCGTGGGGTTATGATGAGGATTAAATGAGATACTAAATTAAAGTGCTAATCCGGGGGCTACGCATAATAATAGTTACCATTCAATTTCAAATACTCCTGGGGCGGGCCTAGCAAGTTCCCTGTGGTCAGAAACATTGCCTATTTGGAGAAGTTCTTCATTTTCTGAATTCCCAGCAATGATCACTTTATTGAAAAAATATTTTTAAGATAATGAATAACCATCTTTTTCCTTTCCTGAAAGGTATCTGGAAAATTAAAATACTGTTCTGTTTCTAAGTCCTACGGATAGTTGATTTTGCTTATACTCCTGCTGTTGCAATTCCATTGTTTCTAATTGTTTCCATTTCTGAGGGTGACACCCTACAAGCTCCACAGGGCACAAGGCCCTCCCCACTCCTCCCAAATGTGCTGTAGCAGGGCTTTGTCGGCTCCCTGTTCACTCTTCTCTCTGAAGACACAAGTACCCCTTGCTCTCCTGCTGGTGTTTTTGATGTGGGGGGTGGAACCCAGGGCCCCTGCCTCTGACTCCACCCAGCCCCTCTACCTCCTATTTCCGATCCTCACTGGGCCCTCAGATCCTCTTACAGCCACCATTCCCTGTGGGCGCACTCTGGAAACTCCAGGTGGGATTAAGTGTTCCTCCTCCAGGGCCCTATTGCCTGTCTACCCTTTCAGGAGGGAATGGATTTTCTTAAGAATGGAATCCGCTTGGTGCATGTCCCCTGGCTCTGCCACTCACTAGCCCGTGATCAAGCTCACGATCCAGTCACTTTGCCTTTTGGAGCCTCCATTACCCCGCGTAAAATGACACAACACCACCTGCACGATGGGACAGGGAGACCAAATGTTATCAAAAGTGAAAAGCACGGAGCACGCCAGCCTGAGGAGTAACAAGGCAGCTGTCATTCGACGAGTACATTTTATTTCTAGTAGACGCAAAGACAGTTAAAGTACTAGAACAGTAGATGATGAAATTTATTTTGATTCTCAGCTCTAAGCCTCTGGAATTGCAATCAATGATCTTCCTTAAGGATGACGGACATTGAAGACAAAAGCTACCCAGACTCAGGGTACACGAAGTCCCATCAGGAACTGGATTTACTAATCAGCAGCACTGTGTTCATTACATTGAAACGTAGAAGGAACAGTAGACCATCGAACCACCTTGAGAGACGGAAAGGAACCCGACGTATTTAGTTATCATATTGGACTGGACAGTATTTCATCCAGGCGACCGCAAAGTTCCAAGGATCTCTCTCTCTGTTCTGTGTACAGTTGTCCTTCTGAATCCAGGGGGCTTGGTCCTGGGACCCCAGCAGATACCAAAGTCAGTGGGTGCTCAAGTCCCTTATAGGAAATGAGGCAGCGTTTGCATGTAGCCCAGCCACACCCCTGTACATCCTTAATCATCTCCAGGTTGCTTATAACACCTTCTATAATGCAAATAGTTATGTAAATATTTATGCTGAATTTTTTTAGGGAATCATAATGACAAGGAAGAAAGTTTGCATAAGCTCAGTACAGACTCAATTATCTCTAAAGCTCTCAATTCACATTTGGTTAAACCTGTGGATGAAAACCCACAGATAAGAAGGGCCAACTGTCCATACATGAAGCACTCATGTAAGGCTAGTTCCCATTTTCCCAATAAGAAGATCGTTTTAAAAGTTATTTTGACCAACATGAATCTATGCACTCTCAGATCAGATTTGTACATATTCTCTATGACAATTTAGTCACATTCATAAATGTAGAAGTCATCATTTAGTAACATTTCTCTCTTTTTTTCAGGCCACTTGCAGTTTATGAAACAATTTTCTCTTCCTACACATCATTTGCCACTTGTCTCCCTTAATCAGAGTTGGGTATCTTTATTCTCATTTAAATGGCTTAAAACACAGCTCTTTGAGCTCCCAGTGCCGACATCATAAATCATTTCCCAAATACTCCTGCACATGATTTTAGCAATATTATTCAATGTGCAGTTGAGGAAGCCACCCCACGGCACTTGCTTTACTTTAAAAGACTGATTTACAAAGATAAAACTTGATGGTCACCACAGCACAACCCAGAAATAAATCCTTGTTTAAGTCCCCACAGGCTCTCCTGGCCTCCTTGCTGTCTTATGTAGTTAGGCGGCTGCCCTAAGCATCCCAAGGCAGCTAAAGGCATAAAGGTGGAGGCTCACGGAGAACCCCCAGTAGAACTTGTTCAAGATAAAGGAGAGATTACATCGGAGGCAACTGGGTACAAGGCAAGCCCCTTTGTGGAGGACCTTTCCTGGGGACAGATCTTACCTTACATTTAGAAATAGGCTGCTGTAACCGTCTTGTTGCCAAATGCTCTCTTGGGTCATGGCAGAGCTTTTCCATGTAAGGGAAAAAGGATCCTGACCAACTCCACCTGTGTCTCTCCCGACAGCCCAGTCGGCGGCACCTGCCCCTCTTGTTGTGCTGGACGCCTGAACCAAGAAGCATCTCCAGGTCCTCATCCCAGCAGAGGCTGAAAAGACCTGGGGTGGGGGGAGCTGGGGATGGAACCCAGGGCCTCAGGCCTGCACTCCACCACTGAGCCACCCCACCCTGCACGATAGCCTTTACATACAGTTTACAATATTCCCGCTGTGGTTGGTTCTTTTTCTCCCCAGCACCTCTACACCTAGTGATTTTTTTACTACCACCTGACTACCCCTTCATTTGTGCTTCTTAAATCTCACTTCCTGTAGAATTCTTTCTGTTCTAGAACTTTGTCTGAAACCTCTCCATTAGTCAGACGGGCAGAAACCTTTTAAGTCAAAGGCACCTCACGACTTGGGATCACGGCAGGGTTCTTGGGTGGTGGCCCTGTGTGGAGAAGGCCGTCCTCACAGCCCACGTGACTGATGGTAGGGGAGCGGCAGACACAGCCTCCAGGAGAGGGAGGAACCCCATCCTGTTCTTGGTTGAGCGGCACCCAAGTGGGGTGTGACTCCTGGTTCTGTTTCATAACTCACCTCTCATATCTAACACAGCATCTGCAACCCAAAGGCAACCCAGGGAATACAAAGGCCCTTACCTGCTGCCTTTCAATTTTGCAATAACTGTGTGCTCCAAAATTCATGTGACTTGTCTGTCGTGGCTTTTTATTTCCTGTGGAAATACTTATTTGAGATGATAACAGCCTTAAACAAGAATAAAACTGAATGAATATTTTGCTTTGTGGAGAAAGGTATTATTAGATTTTCTCCTGCAGGCTTTAAAACCTAGACACACACACACACACACACACACGCACACGCACACACACACGCACACACACACACACCCCTCTCAAGGTCATCTTAGTCCTAGAAGTTTCTGAGACAGACATTTTTATTATAGCTTTGACTTAATCCAGAAAGCTTCTCACCAGGAGTCACAATTAGAAAGAGAGAAAGAAACACATCTTTGTTGCTTTTTATAGGTTGAGTTGGTTTTTTGTTTTGTTTTTCTTTTTTGAAACAGGGTCTGGCTATCACCCAGGCTAGACTCCAGCAGGGGATCCTCCTGCCTCAGCCTCATTTAGCTGGATCTGCAGGTGTGAGCCACCACACCCAGCGCCTGCCACCTGGAGCCTTCTCTTATGCTCTCTGTTCATGGCCCTGTGGCTCCGGTGTAACGTGGACTGCGAGTTCCTGCCCCAGTTTGGAACAGACAACCTGGCCTTTGCCGGGGCTCTCCCCTGCCCGGTGACGGCAAGCTCTCTACACTGCTCCAAATTCACTTTCCCTTTTGGTTGATGTCAGTCTCACCATCCTCCCTCTATTTTGGAGCCTTTTCTTCTCTCGTGACTTACTGAGTTGCTTTTTATCTGCGGGCAAGCTCGGCCCTCATCAACAGAGCTGGGGCCGGGTCCTCTTCTCGGAGCAGGCAGACACTCTGACCGCAGGCTTTCCCAACCCACACCACAGGTGGCCCCGTAAGCAGCTGCTGGTAGCCCCCGAGGACAGACCCTCGTTTTCAGGGAACCATACTGGGGTCATCATCCTATTTAAACTCGGGCAAAGAGGCAACCATTTGTCTTCTCCTTCACAGCCAGCAATTTTTCCCTGTAATAAATGACTTCATTCTGCAGCTGGAGCTACAGAGGTTAAATTTACAGCTAAGTACAATCCTTTACTTGTTGGAGCACCTTCCAGAGGATTCTCTCATTTATTAGCAAAAATATCACTCTGGGCCAGCAATAAAAGTGGGATGTGCTCAGGCAGAATTATGAAGAATGAGGGTGAGAGCCTGGCGTGGAAAAATCTAGATGATTAAACCAAAAGTGTTTCTCGAGTCTCCTCCTAAACGTTGGAGAAGGGTCTTTTCGTATCCCCAGGCCCAGTGTCCCCCAGGAGTCAAGGCCTGGCCGTCTTCTCCTCCTCTTCTTCCCCGTGTCTGTGCAGGCCGGCCTCGAGGGCTGCTGGCCCCCACATCTGGACCTGCAGCCCAGGTCCCCTTCCTTGAGCCAAACACCACAAACCCAGCCACTCACCGGACATCCCCGACATGCCTCTCACGGGCCTCGCACTTGACATGTCTTCCCTCATCTCGTCAGCTTTCTACATGAACCGGAAACTCCCCTCCACCTTGCTTGTTCTTGTTAGCAACACCATGATCTACCCCAAAACATGAAGGGCCTTCTTCCCCCTCTTCCCTGCTGGAACAAAGGGCTGTCCATCTTGGGTCCTTGGCACCTCTGACGGCCTTCCCCTCTCGTCCTACCCTCCCATTCAGGTAACACCCTCCCTGCCCTGTACCTAAACAGTATAATAGGATTCATCATAGGTTGAACATTAGTGTCCCTGCACCATCCCCCAAACCCAACATGGAAGTCCTGGCTCATAATGTGGCTGTATTCGAAGACGGAGCCTCGAAGGGAGCAATTAAGGTTGAAGAGGTCATAATGGTGGGGCTCTGAGTCTTAGGATTAGTGGCCTTATAAGCAGAAACGCTGCAGACCTTAGTCTCCCCCCACCCCTCTGTCCATGAGCCCAGGGAAAAGCCAGGTGAGGACAGTCAGAAGGTGGCTATCTGTCACACCCCATGCAACCACTGTGTCTAATTCACACCTTTCTAGAACCCTGACACACTGCCTGCACTTTCAAGGTGTATCTTCCCTATGAAGCTGCGTACCTTATTTATCAATGCATTTGGAGTACTCTATCAGTGATGCCAAGAAGAGCCAGCCTCACCAGAAACTGACCTGTCACAACTGGTTCAGGGACTCCTGGCTTCCAAAACTGTGAGAAAATTAATGCTCTGTTGTTGAAGGCACCGAGTCTGTAGTTTCTGTTACAGCAGCCCACATTGACTCATACAGTCTCCACACAAGTCTCCTTTGTTATCACCACAGTACTACGCCCAAGCCCTCTGAAGCACTGTTCCACCATGCTCTTTGTAAAAATTCAATGCTAGTCACATTATGCCTGCACTTAATAGGTGGGAAAAGCTATCAATGGCTCCATCCACTGCCAGAGTCCAAACTCAGCTTCTGTGATGAACTGGCCATATCTACCTCTCCTACCATCTTCCCTGCCACACATCAGCATCTCCACCCATCTTAATCACATACAGCTCCCTAATGGGCCTTCCCTCTGTTGCTCTCTGTCTCCCCTTCCCTCGCCCTTCCACAGGGGGACTCACACCATCCCACCCTACTGAAGGTCAATTCTTCAGCCGGGGTCTCCTTCTCACGGCTGCCTCCCCTGTCCTTCAACCTGCAGGGAGCTGAACCTGGCCTCACTTTAATGTGCCCCTCTATTAGGAGGTGCCCACACTGTCTGGGCTTCCTGTGTGTGTCTGCCATGGGAGGCCACGGGCCTTATTTATCAATGCATGTCTAGCACCTTTTAACATCAGTGTCTGGCATACAGTAGGCACTCAATGCTTGTTGAATTGGAAAAATGATGGAAGCCTGGGGAAAATATGAAAACAGGTTTTCCTTCCTGCTCTGTGAAGACACCTGACCTCCTTTCATCTCTGTCACTCTTGGTCTCTCTGGAATAGCCTCAGTGCTCCTGTTTGTTGGGATTTTTTCCTTTCCACTTGGCATTTAGTTCTAATATGATGGATCCACCAGTCACAGGTTCCGCACCTTCGACCCAGTTATTGATTTCACAAAGGGATTCATAAATCCTGGCCGGATCCCTGAGAAAGGCCATGTGAACATCGCCTTTTATTCTGATATTGATTCTTTAGTTACCTTCACATTTCACCTGCTTACTTACCCACTGAGTTCGGCTGCCACTCCGCCCTTTAAACCACGTCCACTGAGGGTCCACCGGGTCACCAAAGCTGCCCACTCATCAAGCTGGAGTTGGTGCTGTTTGCCTTTCCCTCATCCCCTGATCTTCCTCCCGCACCCTGTATTTACTCTGCAGACGCTCAGATTTGATAAAATTTTCTATAAAAGTTTCAAGCTTTTTTGAAATTGAGTTTAAGCTCCAACTGAACTATATTTCTATTATTTTCACTCTCTGCGGAACTAGGACTTTCAGACACAGATACTCAGTGACCCCTTGTAGGATGTGCCTGGGTCACACGGCATTGACCTCTCCTTAGGGTATCAAAAGCCACGTATGACAGCAATTTCTGTCTATTGTCACCATGTCACCAAGGAGGTTTGTAGTCTCTCCACCCATGTCCTCTTTATGAGAATCTGCAGGAGAACTCTTTCACAGGTATTGGGATCAAAACATGTTTCCTTTATAGTCTGGCTTTAATCTTATGGGTAAGTCTTATAATTGAGCAGGCTTCCTCTTGCTTTAGTCCTCAAAAACACACAGCCAGATTTGCTGCTTTTACCTTGCACCTGTTCCAGGTGAGAAGGTAAACCGTTTTGGTGTGTGCTCATTTGATCCCTCACTTTAGTTTTTCTAGACCCTTAATTTCTGTCCAACAAATTATCTCAAAAGTTAAGTTTCACTTTTTTGTACTTCTGTAAAATGTGTACCTGAATCAGGACATACGTAACTTCCAGTATCTTTTTACAAGAGGGAAACTGAATGTCCTCGTGAGCTACTAAACTTACCGAAGGTGCTTTAGGAATGGCTAACCAGTGATGCCTGTCTTGCTAGCCTTCCTCTTACTGGCTAGCTATGAAGTAAGTACCGCAGGGTTTAGAATATCGTGGATGCTGGGGACAGAACCTGGGACCTACCTGCGACACCACTGAGCTCTGCCGCTGACCTCACTCCCAGCCCTAGAATCATTTAGATCTAACGTGTGTGGGCTCTCTTCAGTCTTTCCATAAAAGTTTTAGTGTTCGACCCAGGAAAATCAAAGTCCACACATGGCGACGTCTAAAGAATTGTAACTCATAACCCTCAGACCTGAGGCTGTGGTCAAGTGCTAGACCCTCCCCACACACTTCCATTTTCATTTCCTCACATCTGTAAGAACAAGGAGTACATGCCTCTGGCCTCCACAGCTCTGCGAGATTATAGCTGCAAAGGCACTTTAAGAAAGGAGCACTATATGAGTATTAGAGAATGGCTTTGAGTCAGAAAATACATCATTATCATCTCTACCTAATGATATCTTATACACAGAGCTTCTGACTCCTCTAAGTGGCACAGGTCACAGGAAGGATAAAAAGATATTCATGGGAAGGTTTATTAAGTTAAAAGAAATGTGACATTGTAGCCATAGAAATGAGGAAGGGAGCTGGCTGAAGTGGTGCACCCCTGTAATCCCCAGGGACTCGAGAGGCTGAGGCAGGAGGATCACAAGTTAGAGGCCAGCCTGGGAAACTTAGTGAGATCCTGTCTCAAAATAAAATAAAGAAACAGGCTGAGGGTGTAGTTTAGAGGAAGAATGCTCCTGGGTTTAATCTCCAGTACCATTTGAAGAAGGGGGGAGGAGGAGGAGGAGGAGGAGGAAGAGGAGGAGGAGGAGGAGGAGGAGGAGGAGGAGGAGGAGGAAAGAAGGAAGGGAGATGGGTCCTAGAGAAACCTACATGCAGCTAGCCAACTTCCACTTTTGTGTTTCTATACCTCCATGGTTTTTAATCATTTTTTTATGGTGGTAAAATAGAGACAACAAAACTAACCATGTAAAATAAAGACACTGTGCCCACCTAAAACTAAAAAATAAATATATTTTTTAAAAGCCTGCAGTTCAATGGCACCCGGCACATCCACAGTGTTGTCTGGCCATCTCCATCTTCTGGCACACCCCATCACCTCCACAGAAGCTCTGCACCCACCGGCTAACTCCTCACTCACCGTCCACTGCTGAGGGCCCCAGGGATCGGTCCTGTGCACGACTGTCTGACTCCTCAGGTAGAAGATGAAACTTCCTTCTGTGCATGCTTCTCCTCCTGTCCATCCAGGTAATGGATTCTTTTCCTTCTCTGTGACTAATTTTCTTTTTCTAATATCTTAAATTTTAAACCATGTCTTGCTTGCTCCCATGTCTGGGGCAGAGTGAGAATGTGTTACCTGAATTCAAACCTTAGCCTTGCCCGTTCCTATGACCAGGCAGTATCCTAGTTTCATGGGCTTGACTCCTGGCACCCAGGCAAGCACTGACCGTGCCCTCTCCCTAGTGAGGCTCTGCCTCTGGCCTCTGGCCTGGCCACTCTGAAATGCCTGTGACCTGGCTCACATGGAGGGAAGAATGGAATAATATGGGTAAATCAGTACGAACTCACTTGAAACATGAGTTCATTTATGAAAGCTAATGCATTATATAGAGATATAGATCAATTCCAGGCACCAACTATTAGCTCCCTGAGAACGTCTACTCACTCTTGTGTAGCCTCTGTGGAGAGATGAAAGGTATCTGTTAAACAAATTCAGAATAAAATGCTTCCTTTGGACAGATTTTACCATAAAATCTAAACATTTAAGAAGAGTAGGACATATGCTGAGCAGAAGAGGAAAGAAAAAGGATTCTTACGAGTTTATTATGTGCCAGATAACCTTGCCGTGTTCATATTCAGGATTTCATGTCATACTTACATGAACCCAGAGGGGCAGGTGTTACCTATCAAGCCCTCCTCTTAGAGAGGCTAAGTACATTAGTCACCTCTCTGTAACTATTTTAAGTACCTGAGAAAGTCAACTTATAAATAGAAAAGAATTACTTCAGCTCACGGTTTTGGAGGTGCCAGTCCATAAATGGGTGACCCCATTGCTGTGGGGCTGTGGCAAGGCACCTCAGCATGGTGGCAGCTGCAGGAGTGCTGGAGAAACAGAGAGAAAGAGGAGGGACCAGGGTCCCAGTGTCCTCAAGGGCACAACCCCAATGACGTGGTCCCCCATAGCGCCACACCGGGGACCAAGCCTCTAACACACAGGTCTTTGGAGGAACATTCCAGATGCAAACCATAGCACTAAGGAGCCTGTGCCAGCTTGTAGGGTGTAAGAGACAAAGCTAGAACCCAACCCCAGATACGCGCCCTTGAATTTTCATTCCTTTTTCATTTCTATACTGAGACCACTAAAATCATTCTTAAGTGTAAATTGGCAGTTTATTATTTAATACTTTACTTTTCTGTGAAATGGCTCCTGGAACTTTGAGCTCTTGACTATAATTTGTGTCGAGAAGGAAAGAAAAACTAAAAGGATTGGATGGTGGATTAATTGTATCTGAGAAGTGAGGTGAGGTATGCACTCACGTACCTGGTGAGCAGGTGTAGCAGGTGTAGTACCCCAACCTAGGCAGCAAAGCTATCGATCAGCATTGAACATTGGTTCTAGGCCCCGAGCTGATGTCTTTCAGGACTGGCCTCAATATAACCAATACATAACTCACAGATTCCAGGGTCAAACCGTCCCCAAGTCTCTGGGGTTAATAATGGAGAATATTAACAGGACTTCCTGGAACCTGACCTGTTCCAGAATAATAATAATAATGCCATAATTCAGATATATTGACTTTAAAAAAGACTGGTGATCAAAATACATTCGCACATAAAGTACCATATAGAATATGGAATTTAAAGTATGTTAAGAGGTTCATTTTGGTTTTTGAAATCTATTACTTAAACTATATGTTAACTGAATAAACAGGAAAAATGTACTAAGTATTTATTGTCATTATAATATCACTTGAAACCTTCTGTACTACCCAGAAGTAGCAAATATAACAGTGAATTTAAAACTCTAGAAATTCACAAACTTTCAACCAACAGTCTTAATTAATAAGTATGCTTGTAGTTTTATACAAAACCAAAAGGAACAAAAATTCATACAATTTTTTAGATGACGTTTGCATTTACAAGGAAATCCTTCTAGGTGCATAGTTAGGGGTTTCAAATACAACCTATCCTTTCACTAGCAGAAACCAAAGGAAAGCCTAATCTTCTAAAGTCATTTTCTGAAAAATCTGTCAGTGTGGCCTCTTTGCTTTGGCCAAATCGTTTCTTCACCCATTTTTCTTTTAATTTGTAAATCTGCAATCCCTCCTTCTCCAAGGCAAAATGATTTTTCTGAGATTTTTAAACATAGTCTTTTTTTGGTTTTGCCATTTGTTATCATCTGTACCTTCAAGTTCAGAGCCATGGATTGACCCACTATGACATCATGAACATGGCAGCCTGTCACAGCTCAGGGGTAGCAGTCACCATGCACAGGGTATCATGGAAAATTACTCTGGAGTGGCTGCAATGGCAACTTATTTATTAATGAGATGATCTTCAACTTTCACCAATATGGTGGACAGGCAAACTGAGCTGTAATCCCTAATCACCACCACAACAGAAATACTACATACACTCAGATCCGTGTGTGTGTGTGTGTGTGTGTGTGTGTGTGTGTGTGTGTGTGATGTAACCACAGCCTATGGGCACAGAGACCAGAGGAGTAGCAGGCCCTAGTTCACGGGGCATTTCTGTGCTAGGACAGGAGATGTAATATTGAGCCATACAATAGTGCCTCTACAGCTGAGATCTCTTAATATCTCTTCATAAGAAAAGAAGGCAGAAAAACCTCTACTTTCCCTCTAAGAGATTCTACAGAGGTGTTCTTACCAGCCTGCAGACCCACATAAAAAAGTCCTGAGAGGTCAAAATTTCAAGCCTGCATGGATAGAGCATTCACATTTTTTATAATTATTTGTTTCTTTTCTTCAGTGCTGGAAATTGAATTCAGGGCCCATGTGTGCTATGCATACATTACCACTGAGCTATGTCTCCAGCCCTAGGGTTCACATTTCTATTACCACGGGAGGCAGGAAATCCAAGTGAAAAATTGCCATAAGAGGAGCATCAGAAGCTGGGGTTGCAGCTCAGTGGTAGCGCGCTTGCCCAGCATGTGTGACCCACTGGGTTCGATTCTCAGCACCACACACAAATAAATAAAAATAAATAAATAAAGGTCCATCAACAACTAAAAATATTTAAAAAAAAAAAAGAGGGGCATCAAATCAGTAAAAGTTCTGGAGCTCTGGCATCAACAAGACTGCTCTTACAGCTGCTCATGAACTCTGTGGACACTTGCAGCCACGTAGGACTCCTATGGATACCACGATCCTCACAGAACACGAGCTCACAAACAAAGAGAGGTTATAAATAAAGTATGTCTAAAACAAAATCGTAAAAAAAGGAAGTAAAACCATAAAGAGTGAGCAGAACAGTCTCCCAGAGTAGGCAGAGGTGGAAAACACAGTTATAGAACTTTTAAAACTGAAAAGTAATGAAGGGGTGCCTTAATTGGAGTTCTCCCAAGAGTAGACTCTTGGACAGGAACGCAGGAGTTGCTGGCTTATTAGCGAACTGTATGGAACTGCAGGCAGGTAGAAAATGGCCTGGGGAGAGGAAGGCAGCCAACCAAGGGTGTGCTACCAAGGGCACTTACATGCTAGGGAACGAGAGCCCACCACGTGGGAATCCACCCCGATGTGGTGCCAAGCAGGCTGGAGGATTAGCCTACCTGAGGGGCGGGAGCGGTGGGTATTCAGTGCAGCAGCTCCTGAGAGTCATTGTTGTGGGCTGTGGAAGGAGTATTTGTTTCCCCACAATTCCAACCTTTAGTTACAGGGACAAAGTATACCGCAGTCCTCACGGCTGGAAGTCAGCCAGAACACACTGAAAGATCCCCCGGGCATGGGTGAACCCCTCACTCCACACTGAGTTGCAGAGAAAACCCGAACATGGCTACAGGTAGATGTTACAAAGTGAAAGAAAGGCCAGAGGAAATATCCCAGAATGAAACAGAGAGATGAAGATAAAATGCATGAAAGAGAAAATAAAAAGCTTTCGAGGTTAAATTGAGAAGGATAATCATATATTAAGTACTTTTCAGAAAAAAAAAAGTACGGGAAAGAAGAGGAGAAATTTTTCTATATTAATATGTGTTTATAAATCCTTGAGAATTTAGTTTTGATGACAGACATGAACAACACACCGAAAAATTCAAATCCTCAAGAAAAATAAAATAAGTGCAGCCACAACATAATGAAGATGGAGAAAACCAAAGACAACTAACTATTCATGCAACCAGGGGGGATGACTGAAATAAAGACATATTCCCATCCTTACATACGAATACGCAACCAATGTAACTCCATATCACGTACAGCCACAATAATGGGATCCTAATTGGAACAAGTTATACGTTTGGGAGGAGGACAGAGGTACTGGGGATTGAACTCAGGGGCACTCAACCACTGAGCCACATCCCCAGCCCTATTTTGTGTTTTATTTAGAGACAGGGTCTCACTGAGTTGCTTAGTGCCTCACAGTTGCTGAGGCTGGATTTGAACTTGTGATTCTGCTATCTCAGTTTCTCAAGCCACTGGGATTACAAATTGCGCCACCGCGCCTGGTGGAACAAGTTGCACTTATTCTGTGTATGTATAACATGTCAAAATATACTCTACTCTCATGTATATCTAGAAAGAACAAATAAATAAATAAATGGAAATGAGAAATAGTAAACTTCCATTAGCAATAATATAGATGAAACCATGAGATCACAATATCATCAAAGTGCTCAGGGAAGTAATGTGGAATTCCACAGGCAGTGTAGCTATCATTCAGGAACGAGGCAACACAGAGATGCTTCAAACCCACAAAGACCTAGGGGCCTGGGAGAGTAACTCAGTGTTGCGGTGCTTGCTTAGCAGGCGTGAGGCCCCGGATTCAATCCCCAATAAAAGCAAAGTAAGTAAAAAGGACCAAGACACTTTGCCATTTGCCTACTTTGAGCAAGAAGGAAATGATACTTGATGGAAAGAACAGCAAAAAAAAAATTAAATAAATAAAAAATAAAAAGCAATTCCTAGGCCGTGAGAAATGTAGATAAGCATTCACGAGAAAACCAAGGATAAGCAAACGCAATTAGAAGAGTTGAGGGGGGGGATTAAAAACAGGGGAAGCCACACAACATCAAATATTGAAAGAGGAGACTGAAATTAAGACGTTCTAACAGGTTTTGTGTGGTTCAGGAAGACGGAGATAGGAGCAGTGAATTTCAGACTTTAGGTGTCACCTGAATGGTAAATGGAAGGGTCGTCCTCACAGTACCTAATTCCCAAACTCCAGAACTGTGGCAATCGAGATACCTGGCATCCGGGTCAACAGACAGCCAGATTACCCGAATGAACAGAGTGGAAAGTCCAGAGAGGGACCCCCACCCCCCTGCGCCCTCCCTCCCGGCCAGTCACTTGGTTTTCAACCAGCATGTCAAAATCCAATAGGGAAACAAGTCTTTATAACAAGTGGTGCAGAAACAACTGGTTACCTACCTGAAAAGAAAGAAAACAAAATAAACCGGAAATTAGTGCCATGGAAAAAGGCCATCGGACACAATGAACATAGAAAATCTGGACCACACGGATCCAGGGGAAAAAGACAGGCTGTGCCTACCCATCTAGACGGGTCTTACAGTTAACCATGAGAAAATGCTATGAACAAATATTCATGCCAATGAATTTGAAAACACAAATCTGAAATTTCGTAAAATGTCAAAATAGGTTCAAGAAGAAAAGAAAACCTGAATTTGCCTGGAATCACTAAGGAAATCAAGTCAGGAAACATAAATCTGTTCCCAAAAATGGCATCATTTTACAATTTTTACTAAGTGAAAGAAAATAAGAGGAAGGGGACAGACACGCTCCATCTTTCATAAACTATTCCAAAACTGGAAACTGGAAAAAAAAATGAGCCAGTTCCTACCTCATTTTATGGATCTGATATAGCCTTAATACTCAAACTGACAAAGGATAGAGTAAGAAAAAGTATAGTTTAATCTCATTTATTAATATAGATCTGAAAACCCTAGTGAAATATCATAAAACTTAATTTATCACTGTATTTTAAAAAGTAATAAATCATGAGCAGGTCTGGTCTACCCAAAGGATATATGAATCATTTAGCATTAGAAAAATCTATTAAAGTTATTTAACCAAATAACAGGTTAAAGGGGGTAAATGATCAGATCTTTTAATGATTTCAGATAAACAATTACTAAAATTCTTGATGTGTTCATGATAAAACAAACAACTTAGCAAACGAGGAATGGATCTGCCCTTTCTAAATGGGATACAGGATATCTTAAAACAACTTTAGCTAACGTTGCCCATCATGGCAAACTGTCAGAGTCTTCCCTTGATGGCCAGGGAAATGACGAGACGCCAATCTCGTGGTTTCTTTTCGATATTGTACTGGATGTCCTAATAGAACCATGAAGGAGGAAATCAGAGGGTGTGGAATTGCCCTTTGGCATCTACTACCATGAATGAAGTGGTTTTAGGAAGAAACTGTGTTGTTTGTTAAATTCTCTCGCTAAATTACGAGTGGGGAGTTGAGGGCTGGGGCTGACGGGATCCAGGGTATGGGAGAGAAGGTGACTCAACAGCTCTTTGTTTGAAATAGAGATTTTAGCCCTGACACAGAGAATGCAGACCTGGGAAAGGAAGGGCTTCACCGTCAGAGGCCAAGGCCAGGATTGCAAAGGGCAAATGATCTTGCAGCCAGATGTTCAAAGCGCTCTATCTGAGTAAGTCTTTCAATCTTACTCAGAATCTTCGGGAAAGATTTCTACACCTTCTGGGAATGATTTTTTTTTTTTTTTTAACTTTAAAACAAAAGAATGAATACCGATCTGGCTCAGTGAGAAACAGAGCCAGAAAAACACAAGAATGGATAGTCTCAAATAGAAAATAACTCAAACAGAAGAGGAACCCAGTGCCAGAGATAACTCCCCTGAGAACTCACACAAATTTGGTGCCTTCTGATAGCAGGGACTTGGGCAAGGAAGTCAAGCAATTTCGTGACAATATTAAGGGTTGAAAACCACGATGCTCTAACAGCCAAACTTAAAAAAAAAAAAAAATTGCAAAATGAGTCTGAAAAGCTTTGGGTTTAGGAGCTGGTGGAGCTCAGTGCGGGATCCTGACCGGCACGTTCCAGGGCCAGGTTGGACCCCCAGCACTGAAACGTCACAAATCTTTACCATCTGAGTCCCACTGGCTGTGAGGCTGTACCCCAAGTGCTGTCCCCTACTGATCAGTGACATGGACATGATGAAGCAGAAGTTCTGAGGTGTGTTTTAGGAGATTCACTGGATCCCCAGAATTCACTGATGAAGTTCTTATTTCCTCTTAGGCTTTTGGAATATTTCACCAGAATATGAAACTGCCTGGGGAACATGGAATATGAAAAAATAAATTCTTTAGGGACTCTTAATTTCCTGGTGAATATGATTTATATTAGAATATCTAGGCAGTGAAGTTAATGTCAAGGTATAAATCAGTTCAATTAAAAAGTGAATATCAGTGGGTGAGACGCTGTTTACCTGTTATCCTGCCTACTCAGGAGACTGAGGCAGGAGGATGGAAAGTTCAAGGACATTCCGGGCAACTCAGCAAGACTCTGTTGCAAAATAAAAAACAAAAAGGACTGGGGATGTAGCTCAGTGGGAAAGGGCCCCCAGGCTCAATCCCCAGAACTGCAAAACAAAACACAAAAGTGAATCTCACAGTGATCATTTAGCTTGAAAATATATATATATATATCTGTATCTTGGAACATGAAATAATTTAAGGTGACTAATCTGAACTACAAATAGTTTTCATTATGGTCAGAAGGCATTATTACTATTTTGTTGATATTTTAGCTTTCAACTCACATTATTTTTAAAATTATAACAATAGAAGCATCAGCTTTGTTTTAATGGATAGACTTAGTAAATACGAATATTCTGGCAATATAAATATTCAGGAGTTATAGGAAGTTTAGTGTACCAGTGTTAAAATCATTTCCAGAACATGAGAGATATTCTAGTTCTAGTTCCATAACATGTGTCCCTATTATTAGTGGAAAGTCATCACTAATGTAACCAGTATTCACCACGACCCCTAGTCCTGGGGATTGAACCCAGTGAGACTCTGACACTGAGCTACCTTCCCAGCCCTTTTTATTTCTTATTTTGAGACAAGGTCTCATTATGTGGCAGGGGCTGGCCTTGAACTTGTGATCCTCCTGCCTCAGCCTTCCAATTCACTGGGATCACAGGTGCGGGGCACCATGCCCCGTGCACACACTTCTTTATTCATACAAAAGCCTTTTCTTTTTTATATCCCATGTTCCCAGGACAGTTTCCTATTCACATGAAATATTCCAAAAGCATAAGAGAAAATAAGATCTTTCTCTATAAATTCCGGTGTTCCAGTGAATCTTGTAAAACACACCTCAGAACTTCTGCTTCATCATGTCTGTATAGCAGAGAGTTGGGGATCAGCCTCACACCAGTGGGACTCAAATGGTAAGCTTTTTTATGTTCAGTGCTGGGGGTCCACCTGGGCCCCTGAGTGTGTGGGTCAGGAGCTCCCCCACTAAGCTCCACCAGCTCCTGGATCCGGAGCTTTTCAGACTTACTTCACCAGCCACTTAACTCCTCTGCCAATGTTGCACTGGATTTTTTTTTTCCCAAAAAACATTATTACCACTTCAATGAGCCCTTTCTCTTCATCATATACTTTTTTTAAATTACAAAGCAGGATATTTGGGGGAATGGTCAAAACTTCTTGGTATGTGATTGGAGCTCCATTTCTGAACATTCCTCATAGGGCTGGAGACTCTCGTCCTTTCCAGAAGACTGAGGACTCTACCTGATTCATCCTTATCTCCTTCATCACAGGTGAGCCATGAATTTAGTCACAGTTTCTGTACTAAAGCTCTTTCCTGTGAGCAGACATTCCATACAGCCAGGATCAGCACGTGCCAGCCTAAAGTAACTTTATTGTTGACATTTTTCTAGAAAAGCAAGCAGCGAGAGCTTCCTTACAAGGTGAGTATTTGGGGAATTCATTTCCTCTCTCCTCTCCTCTTCCTTAACTCAACTGAGCAGCACATGAAGATTTCTCAGACCCGACAATCGTGACCTCCTTAATGAATGACAGTGACCTGGATGCTACAATATGCTCTGACTCTCAGTGTCCGTGATGGATGACAGAGCCAGACCTCCGCTCAGATGGCAATACGTTCATCACAGCCATCAAAAATTACGCTTCCCCACTTTTCTGACCTCATCACTGAGTACCCCTTCAGTTCCAATCCCCCTGACACCCCAGTACACCTCCAGGCCGACCCCAACACTCCTTCAGCAGCAGTTACACAGAGCAGGGAACCCTCAAAGCCCTATGCAGCTCCCCACAGAAGGTGCGGCCAATGATCTCATTCAAGAAATAGGAGGAGACCTTAAATGGCTTGTACCTAAGGGAAGAGGTTTAAGCTTCCATGGGGCAAGGATTTTGCTTCCTGATATTTACAAACCCCACCCACCCCTTTGGCTTGCATGGCCTTGAGTTGACACTGGAGCTTCTTGGCCTTCCCTGAGGCCAGTAATCACGGTGTCACACAGGCCACTTCTTGTCCGCCTTCCTCTTCAGTCGAACAGGCAAACAACAGCATCTCTCCGGGAACTGGGACAGACAACCCTTTCAAAAATCACGGGATGAATCATGCCTACTTCATATCCTGAACACAATTAGGTCCACTTCCAACTGTCTACCAACAATGACCAGAAAAGGCACGCAGAAGTAGCTGCATCTGAGCCTCCTTGTTAACCATTTCGACCTCAGAGCCCCAGTTCAACTCCACACCAGCAAAACAGACACACACACACACACACACACACACACACACACACACACACACACACTTTTGGCAGTTTCATTTGCTCCAGACTCTCAGAAGACATCAGAAATCTGCAAAAACAGGAAGAATCGTGGACTGTTTTTTCAGTTCATCTTCTATTAATTTCTCTTTCTTCAGATCTAAGGTTTTCAGCTCTGCCACTTGGATAGAAGTAAAGTACTTACAAAAAAAATCATATCTTCAGTTTCCAGTAGCTATTCCTTTTCTCAGTTTGGGGACTCATATAACAGGGAACAAAAACCTATATGAAAGAAGAGGAATATAAATATCAAATACCAACATAATTACTGTGATTATATATTACATCAAGCCCTGATTTTTCCTGCAACCAACCATAAAGTTTGTAGCAGCATGTGTTAAATAAGAGTCAATTGTTTCTAATAAAAGGAAGAAAACTGATTCTTGAGACTTCTTCCTGATTACCAGATTCATCTTCAAGAAAACTTTTACAGATTCATCTTCAAAGAGATTTTGACCTATATACAGGACAGTCATCGGATACACACACACACACACACACACACACACACACACGCATACATATTTGTTGTTGTTGTTTGTTTTTCAGGACTAGAGATGGAACCCAGGGCCTCAGGCATGCTAGGCAATCATTTTGCCACTGAACTGCACCCCCATCCCTGAATAATTTCTTAGAAAGTCTTCTGGATCTCATTTTTTTTTAAATAACTTGATGAGAAAGAACAAAATTATTAGAAAACAATACATTTATACTCAATTCATGGGAGAGAGCCTGACCTCAGACAGCAGAATGGAGGGGGCATCCTGAGCAGGAATGGTGCAGCCCCTGCAGTAAGATCTGCACAGGAAGCTGTGCGATTGCCCTGCCTCTGCTCCACCAGTGAATGCTGCCCTGTGTCCAGTCTGTGCCCTTTCTCTGGGCGGTGTCTCTCAAAGTCTGGGCCACAGACTAGTGGTCGGCAGACTGTTGATGGTGCACAGGAGGTTGGCTTAGAAATTGAGATAAGAGTTTAAAACTTTTATAGCAACATGAGAACTACTTCATGAATATTGACTCTAATAATTTAAAATCGAAGCATACCCTTTCAATATATTGATTTCTTTACTTTCATTTTTTCTAGTAATTCATTTATATGACATGTTATAAAAGAACCTGCAATACATTGA
This sequence comes from Ictidomys tridecemlineatus, assembly GCF_052094955.1. Lineage (NCBI taxonomy): Eukaryota > Metazoa > Chordata > Mammalia > Rodentia > Sciuridae > Ictidomys > Ictidomys tridecemlineatus. The sequence goes on along the minus strand of NC_135484.1, from coordinate 152,034,399 downwards.
GAATTTAAGATTCCAAACTGGTTCTTTACCCCAATATAAAAATTACTCAAGAGTTCCATTTCTCAAACTTTAGTGGCCACATACCACTCTGATGATTTTACCATGTCTTACACCAACTTTATTGTTTATTCAGTATCTTCTTGAGCAAATAACTTTTTATTCAAATAATTTTAAATGATGCTATATCACCACCATAAGTCCAGTATCAATGCAAGTAGAAAATAATTATAAGAGCAAATTCCAGGAAAAGTAAGCAATGCTAGTTAATTTTTAAAATGCAATAATATAGGGCTGGGGTGGAGCTCAGTGGTAGAGAGCATACCTTGCCATGTAAGTAATTTAAAATAAAATAATAAATAACAATCTTCAAGTAATGACAAGCCTAACTGATTTGCAAAGGTGTAAAAAAACGGTGAAAGAATAAAAGAACCGTCTTTGTATCTTATCAGCCCATATAAAAAAAACAGATATTGAACTCAATATTTCTCAGTTCCAGACAAAGAAAATCCAAATATCCAAAAGATATTTATCCCTTCTTAGGAAAAAGTGAATCCTTAGAATTAACTCCTAATGAAATTGAAGAAGCCATTTGTCCGACACATCTTCTTTTACCAAGTAGCCTTGTGAAGAGAATTTGAGGCCTTCTGAACTGGCGGGGTTCTGGGGTAGCCCAGGGAGTAAGGCACACAGGGTTTCCCTGCCCTGGATCCCGGGCATCTAGTTTGAGAAAATGTTTCTGAAGACCATTTATCAAGGGAGATCTTCATCATTTTGAAACTCTTTTCAGCAAAATCTTCAAATGAACTTTCTAAAAGAAACTACAAGTCGTTTCAGTAAGTATTATCAGTGAAATGGATATAAGTTTCAGAACTTGTACTGGGATCTGAAGAAACCACATCTCATGCATGGAACATACAACTGCTGCCGTTTCGCACACTCTGAATAGGAGCTAGGCACTTTGCTAAGTTTATATGTGTGTATGACTACACATACAGAAATATACATGTAATGCCTACATGTATGAATATGTTACATATGAAGTATAAGTGAGAAATGTATATGTCATATATTTTATTTCATTTTAATATACATTTAATATCATTTTATATTTTATAAAATTATATAAATCTGTATGACAATTAGATTAAGAAATAATATATAAATATATAGGAAATGAGGTAATTATATACTAAAGAAGATTTTGTAATGTATACCATATATTCAAATATAAAAGTGGACATGGCTGGTGGACTGCAAATTAGTGCAACTAATCTGGAAAGCAGTATGGAGATTCCTTAGAAAACTTGGAAAGGAAACACCATTTGACCCAGCTATCCCACTCCTCAGTCCATACACAAAGGATTTAAAATCAGCATACTATAGTAACGCAGCCACATCAATGTTCATAGCAGCACAATTCACAGCAGCTAAATTGTGGAACCAACCTAGATGCCCTTCAACAGATGAATGGATAAAGAAACTGTGGTACATCTACACAGTGGAATATTACTCAGCATTAAAAGAGAATAAAATCATGACATTTGCAGGTAAATGGATGGAGTTGGAGAATGTCATGCCAAGTGAAGTCAGCCAATCCCAAAAAACCATAGGCTGAATGTTCTCTCTGATAAGTGAAAATGGAGAGGAGGAGGCATGAAGAAAATGAAGGAACTTTGGGCAAAGGGGAGGGAGTGTGGGGAGGGTACAAAGGGGCAGGAACGATCATGGAATGAGACAGACGTCATTACTCTAGGTACATGTGACTGCACATAGGGTGTGACAACCAGAGAAATGAAAAGTTGTGCTGCAACGTGTACAATGAATCAAAGTACTTTCTGCTGTCATATATACCTAGTTAAAATAAATAAATTTAAAAAAACAAATATGAGTGTGGAATCTCATTTATTCTCTCTCAGTGGAAACTGGGCTCAAAGAGGTCTGGTGAGCTCACTGGATCATCAGCAAACATTGTCTGAGTGTGTGCTGGTTGCAGTTCACCATCCTAGGCACTGGGAGAACAGGCTACACAGCCACACAGGGTCATCTGTGTCTTGGCAGTGGCTGGGGGGAGACAGGAGAATCCATGAGATAATGGCCAACTGCGGTCATCTGTGAAGAAGCGCAGGGGCGGGGAAAGAGCCCTGAAGCCGAGATCTGGATGAAGAGCCAAGCACAGAATGAGGAAGACCGAGACGGAGCAGTCCAGGCACAAGAAACAGCTACTGCAAAGTGCTGAGACAAGAACACCTTGGCATGTTCCGGAAACAAAGAATGCAGGGCCGCAATCTCCTGAGCAATGGGGAATGCCGCCGTCAGGGTCACAGAGGCCCTGTAGGCCTGCTGAGGAGTGAAACTTACTCTCTGCAATGGAAAACCTTTGGAGGGAGCGACACAATCTGGAAACTACCCCCAGGGCTGGGGGTGTAGCCCAGTGGTGCAGTGTGAGCTCGGCACGCACAAAGCCCTGGGTTCCATCCGCAGAGCCCGCCCCCCATCCTTCTGGATGCTGTGTGAGGAATACGGTATATGGGGGGGGGGGCGAAAAGGGAAAGAAGACACAAAGTTCAAACCTGTGCAGAGGTCTCCACCTTCAATGGTTGGACTTACGGTTCTTGGACGTTACAATGGTGCAGAGTATTTTACAGTCAGCAGCAGTCACACTTTGAATTGGATTCTTGGATCTCTTCCCAGGGTAGTGATATGCAGTCCAATCCTCTCTCCTGATGCTAGGCAGTGACGGTGAGCCACAGCCTGCCCACCCAGCGATCACCAGGGGAAACACGGACACTCTGGAGTGTTGCTAAGCTGCCACGGTCAGTAGGTGGGGTGTATTCAGTGCATTGTCAGCACCCAGAGGTCTCAGATTACTACAGGTTCCTCAGGACGTGGCACCATGGTAAGGCAAGGAGCAGTGGTGAACTGGCTCAGCCAAAAGAGACAGTGGCCTGAATAAGAAGTGGGAACTAGGGATGGAGAGCAAAGGGCAGGTTTGAAGATAGCACCAGCTGGGCTTGCCGTCATGTGCAGGAAGATTCAGGGTGAAGGAGGAGAAGCGGAAAGACCCCTGGTTCTGATAGGAGCAAGTCTCCTCTGGTTTCATGGACTTGAAAGAGGCTGAATTAGGCTTAACCCCAAGTCTGGCTGCCCCGGCTCCAGGGCCACTTGTCCATCGTTCTCATCGTCACTGAGTAGAAACCCTGGTCTTCCCCGTCACTTACCCTAAGCTTGATGTAGCACGTGCCTTCCCCAAATCCTTGGATCTGGGTCTACTCGGGATGCAGATTCTCAGAGCAACCAGAGAGGGGGAAATCCGGAACCCATGTTGGAGAAGATGCCTGGGACCTCCGTGGAGGGAGCGGTGTCAGCCGAGAAGCCTGCTAGCCTCTCAATTCCTCCGCCCTCCTGCAGGAGATGGAAGCAGCACCCAGTGGAAGCAGCATTGGGAGGTCACAGGAGCAGTAGTTGCTGGTTTCGATCAAGAAAGAGAGATCCAATGGGCAGAAAACCGAAAGGGGCTATGACATTTGGCTAATGAGCTCCAGAAGGTTAGGAGGGAATTTGTATTACAGCGGGTTCTGAGGTTAAAGAAAGACGAGGCAGTGGGGACACAAGTACAGATCAGACTTTCAGGCAGTCTTAGCCCAGTGACAGGAAAAGAAGAGGTAGACTGATAGTTTCCAGAGAAAGCAGAACTGAGAATGATAATGTCAATGTATGCCATATGGGAAGGCAGTTTTCAAGCATTATGCAAATAAATGATTATTCTTTGGCCACATCATATGCTGTCTTTGACTTATTTCTTTTCACCTCAATGCTCCTATTTCCAGAAACAAACTTTAAGTGAAATAATAAACCACATTTAATATTTTTTGGCATTGCCAACATAATGTCTTATGCAAAAAAAATGAGTAAAAACTTGATTACTAAATAAATAATGTCAAAATACATGCAAGTGTTCAGGATGATAGTATAGATTTCTCCATTAATTTGTGTTCTACAGGGTACGTTGCTACTAAGCCCTATGTTTCTTTGTAGCTGTCATAATATGCCCCAGAGCGCTGAGCATAGTAGGTATTCAATTAATATTTGTTGATAGATTTTAATCACCTATATGAGTTAACCTCCGGCTCTTGCTTCCAATGACAAACCATCTTTTGGCAATAACCAAAATTACGATGCAATTACATTAAATTGCATTCAAATATATGGATTATCTCACCCCTTTCCCAGTGAAATCCAGATATGCTATTTTATTTTGCCAATTAAACTACCCCTTTATCAAAAGTCCATTAATCTCCTGGAGGTACCACCGTGCTCATTAACTAAATGTCAGGTAGGCACCGAAGCTACTTTGGATTTCACTTAATAAACCAGAGCAATTTAAAGTAATTAGTCATATCTTGTGAAAAGAAGCCAAAGTGTAGCCTGTTTAACCTGCTAGCCATCTCATAAGCCGGAGGGATGGGGACCAGGAGGCTGCTGCTCTGCCAGGGCTTTCAAGTCAAGCAATTATTTACCCTAAAAAAGGACGGAGCTGGCTGGAGGAAAATTTTAAAAAGTCATCCCAAATGTTTATAAGACATCTGAGGGCTGGGGATGGAGCTCAGTGATAGAGCACCTGCCCAGCTTGTGTGAGGCCCTGGGTTTGATCCCGGCACTGGAGAAGAAAAAAAAAGAAGACGTTTATAAAACATTTTTTTAAAATGTTAAACAGTCCAATTTACTGCTTAGATTCAGCTTATTTGTCTGAAAACTTATTTTAGCAACATCTAAATTATAATTTTTCTTTTAATCCAGTTTCCCATTTTAATGATTTGCTTTCCAGAATGATCAGCAATTCTTTATATTACTTTAATACCAAGAAATGAGTTATAAAATGTGTGACTTTCCACATGGTGATTTTCAATATATGGATTATCATTTGGTTTTATTTTAACTCTGTACACTTAGACATTAGTGTACTTAAAAATGCTTTCAAGAGGGGAATGAAATTAGGCTACTCTATTGACAAGCTCTTCAATATAATAGACTGGTTATTATAAGAATCAGAAAAATTATAGACAGTTCTTCTATATTAAGATACTGATAAAATAATCTGTATAATATTAATTATTATAAAATGAATTTATTCCACATCTTACAAAGTTACCATAACTAAAGAATTAAACAAATTGACCCAATTTTGGGTATCCATATTCTATAAACCGCATTATGCAAAGGCCAAATGATGTGCTTCTCTCATGTGAAAGCGACATGACTTATTAACCTGCTGTGTTAATATGCTACTTCAAGAAGTGAAAGGTAGTCAATATTTACTGAAGACTTTCTATATCCAGATACTTTCTGTAGGTCTCTTATTTAACCTTCACAACACACTCTAAGGTGAATACAATCCTCATTTAACAGATAAAATGAGTTTCTGGGCTGGGGCTGGGGCTGGGGCTCAGTGGTCGAGCGCTTGCCTCGCACACATGAGGCACTGGGTTCAATCCTCAGCACCAAACAAAAATAAACAAAATAAAGATATATGTGAATCTGTGAACAGGGTTGTTTTTCAAAACATTTATTTTTAAAAATAATAATAATAAAATAGATAAAATGAGTTTCTGCAAGAGACACCGGGTTGGTGTTTGAAGAAAGAGCTAGGGCCTCCAACATGGGTTATTTCCCTTTATCAAAGGGTATTCCTCAATAAAACAAAAATAAACAAACAAATAAATAAGCAGAAATGTGTTCTAGTACAATCAAAACATCCACATTTCCTAACAAAACATGATCTCAGATAGTCATTTGTAAATTCCTCTGATTTTTCCTTTGCATTAAAACCTTGCTACACTTACTTACTTCCTAACCAGCTGGTTGCCTCACGGATGCACAATCCAGGGAGCAGACATTTAAAAACGGGCCTGTAGAAGGCGAGAGCTTACAAGACTTTTGACATTTGCAGAGAGAGGGGTGCATCAGAAGTGACCCAAACCAGATGGGAGTGGAAAGGCCCCCAAGAGGGCGCCCATCCTGAAGGAAGAGCTTTGAGCTGATGAAGAGGTGGGCAAGGGGACACCTGGAAGCCCGCAGAGGGTTCAGGAGCACACAGGAGAGAAAGTGCTGCATGTTCTGGAAACAGAAAACATTTGTGTGCTCCTGAAGTATAAGAAGCAGACAACTATAATGCACCAAGAAAAAGAAATGTGGGGGGAAAATAAATAAATAGCAGTGTGAACAAACAAGAAGGAGGAAGAGCAGCGGCAGCGGTTGAGAGCACAGAGGGACGGAGGGTGGCAATGAGTGAGTCCAGGAAGCTAAGCCAGGCCCAGCTCCCCAGGGAGCCCACCAGCTGCAGATGTGAGCCCTCCTGAAGGGGTCGGGGGGCTTCAACCGTGAGTGAGGTGGCTGGCTTTCTATCTCATTCTTTACTTATTTTTTGGTGCAGGGATGGAACCCAGGGCCTTGTGCAGGCCAAGCAGGTGCCCTACCACCCAGCCCCACTCCAGCCCTGGTTTTGGGTTTTGAGCAGATCACGTTGAGGACAGCGTGAGGCGTGGACTGACGCAGAGCAAGACTGGACAGGGAGACAGCTGGAAAACTGACAATCTCACAGGCTGGAGAGCCGGTAACGGGGGCCTGGACGCATGGTGGCAGAAGGACTGGAGTCGAAGAGGCACGTTCCAGGGACACAGAGGGCGAAGACACTGTGATCCTGGACTTGGAGGGAAGGAGCGCTGAAGGAGCCCACTCCAGTGGGTGGACAATGGCGTCATTCATCCAACAGAGTAACCATCCCCGGAAGAGCAGCCAGGAGGGCCGGCCCAGGAATTCATGTCCAGACCTGAGAGTGGAGGAGACGGGAGACACTTCGGCGGAGCTGGTTGGTGAGGACTTCAGCAGGAAGGCACGGGCACCCGGACACCGAGTCCAGGGGTCCCCAAGTGCTGTGTCGTGTTTGAATCCATGAATGTGAAGAAGAGCACCTCAACTCCACGCTCTGCCTCACTGGGAAAGGTGGGGATGAGAAGACAGAGCCAGGGACCACCAATGTCTAAGGAGTGGTGGGCAGCACAACGCCCAAGAGGAGCAGAGGGATGGCGAACTAGGAGACGATGGCGGCACAGAAGTTGAGGACTTCACGGCGGAGGACTGGTCAGTAGCATCCAACGCTTCAGACAGGACCAACCAGGCCAAGAAGGAACAGCACCCACAGGGGACTTAGCAACAGAGAAGACCTGGACTGACTTGGCAAGAGCCCGGTCAGCAGAGCGGTGCGAATGAGCGCCAGGCGCGAGTTCTCATCTGATAGAACTTCCTGAATGAAACAAAGAAATCATCCATAGCTCGTTGGCTAAAGGCGTTCACCAATTGTGAAGTTTACACTTTTTTTTTTTCCCAAGCAATTTCATTTAGTTGGCAATTAAACAAGTAAAGCACTTGTACAGGCTTTTCTTAATTACATATTTCTTAATGCATTAATTTTCATGCACAAGCAACCCCATCTGTGAAATGGGTTTGCTGCAGTATTGCATTAAAGCTGGGCTTACATGCAAAAGCTATTGTTAACTCAAACCAGTGAATGCAGTTTGCTCATATGGAATATAATTACAAGAAACTTAGAATATGATTCCAATGCTGAGAATTTGCAATCACAGTCTAGTGATGATTTAAAAACTATGTCCTGAAAAGTTCTTTCACCTTCTACAGGTATAAATACCTCCAAAGATTATTTTCATAGAATGAACTCGTTTTTGAGTGCTGATGCTAGAGATTAGAATTAACCCCTAGGAGTATAGTTAATCGTGCTGTATTAGGCTTTTACTAATAGCATTTTTCTTCAGAGAATGTGATGTATAAACCAGCTTGCCTAAGTCAAGGTAGTGAGAACCCTCGCCTCCTGCATATTATTTCAAAGACATTTTTTTCTCCTCCCTCAGTTCACTTATCTAAGTTTTAAAATAATGAAGGCAAATAAAATAAACTTTTCTTGAGGTAGAAGTGTTCCATGGCATGGCTGAAACTGAAGCCTATGCTGGTAAATATAAGACATGAGGTGTGGTGTGTGTGTGTGTGTGTGTGTGTGTGTACGCACACGCTTTTGAGAGGGGAGAGAGAAAGAGATGAGAGAGAAAGAAAGAGGATCAAGAAAGGACAGACAGGAGGAAATCCTCCCTCTCCTCTAGTCCTGCTTAGAAGTGTTTATTAAGAGTAAGGTTCCGGCATGGCTAACCTCCTTGTCTCCTTCTGAGAACAGCACGGAAGTCAGCGGAGAGAGGGCCCTGTGATGCTGTGGAGCCGTCAAAGCACCAGAAACTGCACCCTTGACTTCTTGCTGGGCACAACAGTGACCTTCAAAACTAAGCCCAGTCCTAGAAGGGCGTCCGTTCCTTTTGGTGGAGAGAACGGGTTTTACGCATCATACACAGTGCAAGACACACTCCAGGACTGTGCATCTCTCACCTGGGACTTAACAAGCAAAGGGGTTTAGTCACACCACGTAGGTGCACCAATGTCTTCTGAGTTGGGAAAGGTACTCTGTTCCAACACAGGGGTAGTAAGGGCTACTTTGATGAAAATTAGGGTAGAAAAATGGTTTACACTTATATATATGTGTGTGTGTGTGTGTGTGTGTGTTTGTGTATGTGTGTGTGTGTGTGTGTGTGTGTGTGTGTGTGTGTGTGTGAAGAAGCAGGAGTGGTGGGGCACTCCTGTGATCTCAGCAGCTCCAGAGGTTGAGGCAGGAGGATCTTGAGTTCTAAGCCAGCCTCAACACTGTAGCAAGGCCCTAAACAACTTGGTGAGACCCTGACTCTAAATAAAAATATTTTATATAAAAAAGGGGGGGACTGGGGATGTGGTTCAGTGGTTAAGCCCCCTGGCTCAATTCCTGGTACAAAAAAAAACAAGCAAACAACAACAACAAAAAGCAGAAAACAATCAAATTAAATTTTTAAAAAACCCACATGATTTTTGGCCATAGTGCAACTAAGAGTATGGTTTTGGTTTTGTTGTTTTTGTCTGTTTTTGTGGTGCTGGGGCTCTAACCCAGGGACACACACACACATACACACACACACACACACACACACACACACACACACACACACACATACACACACACGCCAGACAAGGGCTCTATCACTGAGCTATGCCCCAGCCCCCAGTTTATGAAACTTTTTTTTAAAAAATCACTTACATTTAATAATAAAAGACATTTCAAGCTTTAAAGTTTTGTGCCCATTGAATTTTAAAAGATGAAAAATACAGAAGAAAATTTATTTTAAAGTCTCTTTTAGTAGGGGAGATTGAATTTAGGGCCTCACACAGGCTAGGCCAGTGCTCCACGGCTGACCTACAGCCCCAGCCCTATTTCAAAGCCTTTAAATTAGATCAAGGCAACTATGCCTGATTTTTGGCCCACAATTATAAACTGTAATATCTTAAGAAGAACAGTTATCTTAATTTTTGCAAGAGAGAATACAGAATCGATTTAAGAAAAAAAAAAGGTAAGTTTTCTTTGTTTTGAGATTTTAATTAATTTTGGGATAAATAGATTTTCCCTCTAATGTAAAATCTGGCCTTCTCTGTGGGTTAACACTTGTCGGGAAGGTTACTCACCTGGCAGTACCCAGGCCTTGTCCTGCCGGGAAGCTCTCTACCCCCAGCTACACCTTCTAGAGTGAAATCTTCTATTTGGAGACAAGGGCTCCCTGAGTTGCTGAGACCGGCCTCCAGCTCTCCACCCTCCTGCTGGCCTCTCTGCGTGCTGGGGCCTCCGGTGTGCGCCATGCGCCCGGCTCGGAAAGTCTCTGGAGTGGAGCAGACGGTAAGAATTCCAGGACAGCTCAGCAGAGCCCCCGTGCTCAGAATTGACACCAGACAGAGGGTCAGGCCTGGAACCCTGGAAGGGGCAAGGGAACAGAGGACCGCGAAAACCGAATCACCAAACCGTGTTGTCAGAACGCGCAGAGGAAGCCCAGGGTGAGGAGAGGGGAGAAGGAAGGGCGCAGGAGGTTCCGGGGAGCTGGGCTTGGAAGGGCAGGAGCAGATGGTGGAACAGGGACACCCCGGAGTACCGCGAGGGCTGGTCTCCTGCCTGGTTACAGAACAAGCAGAGCAGCTTCGTGTCCAGCTGCGCCACGGAGAGTCCTGACTCCTGAGCAGAAGCTCTGAGCTAAGGGTCACCATGAGCGCTGGCCTGTGCCCTGGGGTGCGCCTGCCAGGCCCCAGGAATCATCCCAGCGACCAGTCAGACTGACAGGGGACAGAGGGTGGCCCTGTGCATCTAGGCACAACTCCTGGCGGTAGGCAGCAGGGCAGAACAAGCATCCTCCATCTCCAAGGAGGCAGAGAAGCACGGAGGTGCATGTCTGTAATCCCAGTGTCCCGGAGGCTGAGGCAGGAGGATCTCAAATTCAAAGCCAGCCTCAGCAATTTAGTGAGACCCTGTTTCAAAACAAAAAATAAACAAGAATTGAGGATGTGGCTCACTGGTTAAGTGCCTTTGGGTTCAATCCCTGGTACGGGGGTGGGGGGGGGGAAACAGTAAGATTAGCTACAGGAAGCTCCAGAAAAATCCAAGAATTTCATTCTATTGAGACAATTGTGATCATTGGAAAAATGAACTACCAATGAATGACATGGAGCCCAGCTGGCTTTGGTGGAATCATGATTTGCTTGTTACTTTATTCTCAAATAGGAGCTACTAATCTGGTGGATATGAATATTGTACTTAAGGCAAATTTTGATTTGAGCAAAATATTTCCTAAAGTTGCATATTTCCTAAAGTTCTCACCCCCGATGTGGTGATTCCTAAAGGAGCCTTTTGTTTTCTTTCTTCTTTCCTTTCTCCTGTCTTTTTTTTTTTTTTTAATATGTCGGAATGGAACCCACAGCCTCCCAGCTAAGCCTGTGCTCCCCCTGAGCCACACCCCCAGTCTCCCTGTGTTTTCTTGGTGTGTGTTCAGAACCTTGTTATTTTTAATAGTGGAAAACCCACATGACATAAAATTGACCATCTTAACCGTTTTCCCCCACCTTTCTTTTCATTTTTCCTCTCTAGCTTCCACATAGGAGACAAAACAGACCTTTTGTTTTCCTTTGTGGCCTCATTCTTGACAAACTCTTATTCCTTCATCCATTAGGAAGTCTTGCAAATGAAATCTAATACATTGGTATTGAAGACATTCATAAAAGTGGACTTGTTGATCCATGTAAATATGATGGCTGTTGCTATTATCTGTGAACAATTCATGTCATTGCTCACTTTTAAAACATTACCTGGAATCATGAGCCATACTTTACATACCTGCTTTATGCAAAATGGACAAGAGGGTGGGGTGGATATCAGACTGCCGAGGTTCAGTTCTGCTTCTTATTAACCATGGTCTGGGACAGATTGCTTCACCCCTCTGTACTTTATTTTCCATGCAGTGTGCACCATTATCTCTTAAAGTTGGCATTAAATACAACAATGTATCTGCCCGGAAAGAGCAAGTATCTAACAGGGGCTTCATACAAGTTGCTGTTGACGCCATCAGTGGTGGTAGGGGCAGTGGCAAAGCCTAGTGGTCACATCTACGTGCCTCCGAGAAAGCCAGCCTAACTTCCTATTTGAGAACTGTGTTCTCTGTCTGTCTCGGGCAGGCAGCCAGCCCAGGGCCCAGGGAGGCTCGGTCCATGTGGGTTTGTTCCCCCTGCCTGACGAGGAAGGAGCCCAGGGTGCTGTTACTGAACTGGCTGCACGTAGCTGACAGTCAGGGCTCTGGGTCAGCCTCTTGCTGGACCTTCCCTCCTGACCACAGGACGGCACGGCTTTCTGAACTTCATGCCCTCCACATGCTGAGGAGGAAGGAAGCAGGACCAGGCGCTCCGCAGTGGCCTCTCACCCACTATCAGGCAGGAAAATCGCCCCAACCCCCTTCCCTGGCGACTTGCCCCAGGACCTCCCCTGGGACACAGGCTGCTGGGCTGCCACAGGCAGAAAGGGGCTGGGGCGTTGCCATCTGGCGTCTCCCGCCCAACAGTGGGAAGGGGATCTGCCACCGAGGAAAAAGGTGGCCTGGAGTCTGCCACTGCCGTCCTTCTCATTATCCGCCAGATCTGTTCCTTCCAAAGGCTCACTTGAGATGCCCAGGCCCAAATCTCCTGCCCTTCCTCCACCTCCACACAAGGGCTCATTGTCAGAGGCACAGAGGCCCACAAACGCCCTCCCATTCCCCAACGCATCAGAGCAGGTCCTCGTCAACCAGCTCAGAAGTTCACAAACATCCCTAAAAATACAGGGAAGCCCTGGGCCAGATGGGCTCCGTGGCCGGGCTGGGGCGGATGACTCACTCTTTTGTCCCTTGTGTTCCAGAGTTTCTTTCTCAGAAATCCCCCTGATCTCATCTCCCTGTTTTCTTCCTCTTCCATTAGATGGATCAAATGTCTTTCAAAATATCACCTTCCTCTGGTGGCAATGTGACAGCAGGAGGACAGTGGGAGAAAGAGGGGGACCAGCAGGATCGAGTGTGTGTGTGTGTGTGCGTGTGTGCGTGCATGTGCGTGTGTGTGCGTGTGTGTAGGAGGATAGAGAAAAACAAGATTTGCCTTTTAACTTCACCCATTAACTTCCCAACATAATAAAAAAAAAAAATACAGCAACACTTTCTGGCCATTTGAGGATCTGAGCCCTCTCGTCCTTTCCCACCCCTCCCTTCCTACCTGGTACAATTTCTGCTCCCCTCTTGGCAAAAAAAAGAAAACAGTAGAAGGTTACAAAGATATACAGCTGCTGAAAAACGTCCTCAGAGCGGGAAGCCCCTGTCAGCACAGCTCTCGTTTTCCACCTGTCCTTCAGAGGAAGCACCTGGGCCCTCTAAACCCCGCTCTCTGCAAGACTCGCCTAACCAGCTGCCCTGGGCCCATCTTGCTTTGCAAAGATAACAGAGAATCCCAGGCACACAGCTCACCTCTCCGGGAGCCAACGCAGGCCCCAGAAGTGGAGTCCCGCTGGAGAGCTGGTCAGGGATCACACCACTGAAGGAACAGGTGGAAATCATCCCTCGCCAGCTCAGATCACTGGAGAGTAAGACATGAGTGGATCCACGATGGGCCCGCCAGCAGCAGATAAGGGTGCTGAGGCCGAGCACCCACAGGAGAAAAGGTCCACGTGGTGGAAGACAGGACGCCCCAAGACAGCACTGGTGTGACCAAACTCCAAGTAGATGGGAAAGTTGGGGGCTGCTAAGAGGAGTGTGGGCTTCATGTTGAGGGATGAGCCTTGGTCTTCAAAGGCCCTTCTGGAGAACCAAGACCACGCAGCAGGGTGGGGTTCCCCTGGCCTACTGTCCTGTGAAGAGCATTGATAAAGCTGCTTGGGAATGGCCGCCCTCAGCTCACAGGAGCTGGCCCTCCACACCACTAGCCTGGTGAAGTGGCTTCCTGGTGTCCCCCTTCCTGGGGTAACACTCTGCCTGCTCTGGGAACTGAGTGAGGTCGGGAATCCATGCAGACACACAGAACCTGCCTGCACAACCTGGGAGTGTTAGCATGGGTCCCGAGTCCCTCCCATCTTGATTTAGATAATCCTGCCACAGTCTGCAAGGGCCTGAGGCTGTAGAGCAGCATCTTGGGAGGCCCCAGATAACGCTTTCAGGAAAGGTCAGCATATGGTTTGTGGGTTGCATAAGAAATAGGTGGTCTTGAGAGCTCAATTTGAGAAATATTGTTAAAGCATTCCATTAGGGGATAATCCTATTAAATTTAGAGAATTTGGCAGAACAAGGATTTGTGAAGGAATGTAATGTTCTGGGGGACGTTAAGTGTCTCTGAAACACTGAATAAATCTAATAACAATAACTCCTTGCGTTTGTGAGTTGCCTGTAGACACCAAGTGCTTATGCATGTGCTGTGTTAATTACCGAGGGCAGGACCATCAGAAAATTCTACTTGTTGGAGGTTGCTGTCAGCTTCCTGGAGCTTTTGACTCTTCTCTGTCTCTCACAGGATGGGCTCCAGAGTAACTTTGTCTATGTTACCTTGTGGTGGCTGAGCTACCCTTTCCCAGCCACCCGCTTTGCCCCTAATGGAAGAGGATAGAGCCCACAAAACACACAGAGGTCTGCGAAAATATTTATAATGAATTCCTCAAGTGTGATTTGCAAACCACCTGCATCAGAAACATTATTGTTGGTTTAAAAATACAGACATGCACAAGTTCAAATTCCACCTCAATACGATCAATCCACATTTCCAGGCATGAGGACTGGAAATGCAGCTTTTTGACAATCGCCCTAAACAATCCTTACGCATGCCAGCCATGAAGGACGGTTGTTCCGATGTTTTCAGTGGGACAACTAAAATCACAGGCTGCCCAGCAGGCTGCGGGGCCAATGGCGAACATGTAAAATATAGCATATGAAAAGAATTCCGACTCACAGACCCACTCCTGAGCCCATGAATCCCCATCCAACCTAGGACTGGGAGCCCAGGGTGGTTGGGATACACACAAAGTTTAGGGAGAGCCAGAAAGTTCAGTAATTGAGATATACAATATCTTAATGCAATGTGTGTGTGTGTGTGTGTGTGTGTGTGTGTGTGTGTGTGTAACTGGGGGTTGAACCCAGGAACTTGTGCATGCTAAGCATGCACTCAACCACTGATCTATACTCCCAGCCCCATGTAATATTTAAAAAAAAAAAACCAAAATTATTACATAAGAATATCTATGCTAAACCTCTGAAAGGCACCATCAGTGTTCCTCACACTTCCCTTTTGCCTGAGGCTCTGGTGTGGTGTGCTGGGCACTGCCAGGAAGGCTCTTGGTTCCCCAGGTCACTTACTAACTGGGATTCATTCCATCTGAAGGTGGAGCCCGGGACAGAGAAATACCGACCCCCTCACCCTCCTTGGCCGCCCAGAGGGTCGGAAGGTGAGAGCCTAACTTCATTAATTTGGACACACTCTTCTTTCCTCGGCAAAGGAACGTGAAATTGAGTGCCCTGGTTCTTAACCAGACAGAATTCCATTCCGGTGATGGGATTAACTTGCCCAAGACATACAGGCTCATCAGAAGCCTCACGCACTGTGCTGATGCTCAGTTTAGGGACTCTGGGCAGCAATTGTGATGGCCAAATAGGTCCCTCTGTGGGGTGTCTCTGTGCCTCAGATGGAGCTTTCTGATACTCTTCTGGGTGTGTAAAATTCTAAATCCTTTATAAACATCAATGATTGGCATAATTGGTGTAATTATAGGTATCTAAAGAGGAGAAAATGTCTGTGTAACAGCTGCCAATCGCGGGTTTCAGGAAACAAGCAGTCACTTGTGGAGCGCCGGGCGCGGGGCATAAACGCTGGGGTAATACCATTTCCAGATGGACCAGCTTGAATCAGAGATGGCACCGAGATAGGGGAAACGCGCATCCTCCCAAAACAGAGCCATGCACAAACCCAAGGCTGGCGAATGGCAAATGCCACGGGGCTGAGTGGAGGGGGGCGTGTCCGGCCACATCCGTAAGAGCTAGAGGTGAATAGTTTCTGTGGCCTTTAAGCAGGTCTAGTTTTAGTTGTTCCGCTGTTTTTAATGCCTGTGTTAATGGTAGCAGAGACTAGAAAGCAATCGTCACTAGTTTGCATATGTCTGTCTTCTTACCAGTGGGCATGGCAGGACAGGAGATTTTTGAAATTCCTCCACTCCCCAAATATTTGGGGCTGTCTTTGTTCATAAAGCACTGTGGCTTTCTGAGCAGTTCTTACAGCCGATTCTGTGAATGATACCTACCTGAACCTGAACACACGGACTCCCACTCTTTTGGACAGCTTTGGACAGGTTTGGAAGAGTTAGGGGAATTAATTGGGAGAAGTTGAAACAACCTAGAGGAACTGACCCTCCGGCAGATTCCCAAGGCCTGTGAGCAGTCCGCCTGCCCACGAGGAGGAGGTGGGTCACCAACCTTCTGCTGAAGGTGAGCATCCCCTCCCACACTTCCTGAATGTCCTCACCTCCTTTTGTCCAACCACCCCCACTTCTACAAATGAACACCTTTCCTGGACCTAACTAGCATCTTCATTTTAAACCGTGAACCTATCTAGTAGTTAAGAGACTAAGGACAATTTAATCAAAATATTTCAAATCATATTAGTGTTGTAACATCTGCCTAACAAGGAAAGGAATTTTTGTTTGTAGGGGACAGGATTTTCATGGTGACATTGATAGTGAGAGTGAAGCTTTGGATCGCAGATGATTTTACAGGGCAGAAGGGCCCCAAACGTCACACAGGTGTTGGGGATTTGGTAGGCTCCTTCTGCTGATGGGGTCAAATGGCCTCTGAAGTTCCTTTTTAACCTGAAGAGTTTAAAATTCCATGAGCGGCGACTCCGTGATGATATCCTAAGGTGTATTTTTTAATAAAAAAAAAGAATTCTTTTTCATTTTAAAGAAGACTCTTTTATGTAGAACAGATGAAAGAGGAACTGCTCTGGTTGTGTTGTTGTGGATTTTCTTTGTGCACGCTCCCGTCAAGACAGAACCGGGTGGTGCATCTCGGGCTCTGAGATGACTGGATAAAGTGGGATCCCTTTGTGCTTCCAGACAGGGTATCCCTAAACCTCACCCAAAATACCTTTTGCCATTTTGCCCTGTGGATGTCCTACCCGTGGGATGTGGAGTGACAGGATCCGTGTCATGGGCACAGAGAGAAACCAGACAAGAGTCCCTGATGACATGGTGGTGTGGGACCAGAACCTTCCGGTCCCTCAGTTATTAAAAGTCAACCCAGTAGTTACATGTATCCTGAGACATGCCTGGAGCCTCCTCCCCTCCTAAGTCAACCGGAGATGCCTAGAGTGGAGAGATACCCCCTCCCTGCTTCAAAGCCTGGCTCCTACAGGGTGTGGGGAAAGCAAGGATCCAGGGGACCTAATGGCCACGGGTGTGGTCCACGCTGTGTCTATCACTGAGCCAACTCTCCCCCAACACCTGTGGGTGGAGGATGGCCTCCTGGCAGGTGGCGGCCCCCTGCTGGTTTTCCCAGGCACATTTACAGGGTTTTTTCCTGATGTCTCCATGTGGTTAGAGCTCTCCGGCCTGAACTCTTCCTGACCATTGTAATTTCTGCTCCCTAGAGTGTTTTCTGTAGCCTGCTTGCTTCCTGGACTCCTAGTTGTGTCTACCTGACTCAGAGACTCACGTCCTTGCTCTTACCTTGGATGGTAAAAGGCGGATAGTGGACCCCCTCCAGCCTCCCTCCCGGCCCAGCTTCCAAATCAGATGAGCGACTACGGGAGAAGGAACGCCCACCTCTCTTCCTACAGACACACACTCCAATCTCTCCAAATCGTTGTTCTGGAGAGAACCTTGAGATTTTCCCATCAGTCGGCTTTGGAATGAGTCAAGCACCCACTTCTCCATTTTCTCCCTTCCTCTTTTCCAGCCGTACACTTACGTGGACCGGGACTGATTATGGCAGAGACCTTGGGCTTCCTCTCCCTCCGACAACGGCAGTCCCAGGCAGAATGTGAGGGAGGGCTATCAGGTCCCAGCAGCGGACATAAAGGTCAGGGACAGGAAAGTGAATCCGCTCACTTAATCGGAGGGTGGATACTGCAACGTGGGGTCAGAAGCGTCCTGCAGGCAGTTCACTTTTTGGTGAACGATCACTGAGGTACCAGGGCGTGCACAGCTATCTTGGTGAAGGTGAGACACAGAGAAAAGAAGGATTGAGTGCTGGAAGTCAGTAGAGGCCCATAGGGAGACTAAAGCAAGACCTGAGCCATGTGAACACCTGCAGCTTGAGGCTCCACGAGGAACTGCTTAACCCGTTCCCAGAGCTGCCTGCCTCGTGGCGGCTCCTTCCTCCAGAGCTCCTGTGAGATCTCCAGCTTCTTAGAGCCACTCATTTCTTTGCAATAAAGCCCCATGATTTCAGGTCCCCTGAATGAATTTCTGTGCCTTGCAATCACAGCCTAGCAACCAAGCAAGACCAATAACAGAAACAAGAAGCGGCCCGAAGAGTTCCAATGGAGGAGAGCTGATCTCTGTTTGGGCCAGCAGTGCTGAAACTGCTGTATTTCGTCGCCAGGCCCAGTGCTGAGACTCTCTCTAGCATTCTATTTTTTCATCCATGTGTTACCACAACCTAGGACAGAAAAATTTCTCAGCATGATTTACACATGTCTCTGCACACATGCCAAAATAACCTATTCCCCTTCTGTAGAGGATAAAATGATTGCTTCAAAGTTTGGTTTAATTTTGAACCTTAGTGTGTTTAGACTTATCTTTAATTTTTCCTCCCCAATACCCACTTTACACCTAGCCATCTTCAGGGTGAGAAAATGTCAAAAGAGCCTATGCCTATAACACGAGTCTTTCCACTTCTAGTAGCTACTCAAGAAAAACACCCACATTGGAAAAGACGTATATAAAAATACATGGTTATAACCATGAAAGCCAGAATTCATCTTAGCTAGTATTTCCTTAATTTACTTGACCCTGATGTTTACAGAACACCCATGATACCCTAAAAGACACAATTTGGGAATAATCTTGGGTGAAACCATTCGAGAAATACTTTTTGCAACTTCTGTCCCCAGCTTCCCAATTTCCCCTTGACAACTTTTGGATTCACTGGATGCTCATCCAAAAGCTTAAACTGAAACTCTTAGCAAACTTCCAAATGTACTTAGCACGACCTCTTTCAAAGACAGGCCTCTGAACCTCCTCCTGCCCAGGGGAGGAACAAAGTGCAGTGTGTTTTGAGGCTGCAGCCCCACAACTTCCCAGGAACTTCAAATAAATTATTCAGAGTCTATCTTCTCCAGGGATTGGCAAACAGGAGAGATAAAAGGCCCACATAGGGAGTGTGGGAAAGGGGAGGGAGAGAGCAGGGGCTGAATGCTGGGTGGGTGGGTGGGTGGGGATTCCAGAAGAGACGATTTCCCAGGTTTTAGGTGTTGGAGCTGGGGAAGTCAGGACGGGCACTGGTAAGAAAGTGGCAATTAACCACACTGTACAATGGGAGCTAATTGATCCTTAATCAGAGCCAGGTGCTCAGCTCTTACAAAGCAGTCACAGGCAGCATCCAGGGAGCCAACCATCACCGGACACTAGGGACAGCCCCAGAGGTCAGGGCGCTCTGCCTGGCCTCCGGCTTCTCCCCTGCATGCTGTGTCAGGAAACAGCCCATTTACTGGGTTTTAAACTAGAATCATGTAATTGGAAAAACAGCTCAAGAACCGAGGAGGCTGAGTCAATCATGTTTCAGTTATTTCTTATGTCCTACCCTTTAGAAACAAACAAACAAAAAAACTTAAATGGAATTCTCATTCGAATGTCTCGTATGTAAAGCAAAGCAATCCTGTGTAGGAGCGCACCAATGAGTCCCAACTCCGACCTGAAGAAATCTGCAGGGTGAAGGAAGAAGGCCCTGTGGAAGGTTCCTGCTATGACTTGACTTGGGCCTGGCTCCTCTGGCAGGACTCCAGAAACCAATTGCCCTGAATTGAAACTGTCAGAAGAAAATAAAATGGGCTGAATTTACGATCACCTGTATCCACAGACATCCACACACAGAAGTGCTTTGTTAACGAAGGCACAGACCAAAATGCAGCCGCCGGGTCACACAGCCCCCTGGGAAATACCGTTTGGTGATGTGAGGTTTTTTTTTTTTCTTCTTCTTCTTCTTTTAACATTTAAGCAGGAAAACAACACATGCAGGAAACCATAAAACCCTTCTAGTTAACTGTAGCCAACGGTCAATCTCATTAGGATAGAATGGTTAGGCTGCGGCCTCTCCATGCAGGGTCCGCACTTTCCCCGGAACAACTTCCAATTTTCACACTTGTTGGAAGCTGTCAACAAAGCAGAAGTTCCACTCTCTATATTTATACCCTTTCCCTTCTCCTCTGCCTTCTAACCTCAGTCCCCTATGTTCCTCTGTGAGCACACATTTGAACTGGCGCGCGCACACACACACACACACACACAGACACACACACATACGTGTGTTTACTCAATTAATTAAACTGACACTTTCAGCTGGAGTGGTAGTAGACATCCTTGGGAAAATCATGGGGATCACAGGGTGGAGGGGAGCTGGTTGTGGTGGGGAGTGCAACCAGTCCTGGCCAGGGCCCAGCCCTGGGGAAGTTCATTTCTCTTTTACTCAAATGGAGAGGACATCTATTTTAAGGTATCACTTCTGAGCTGACTGAGGCGCTCAGGAAACAGGGTTCCAGGGCCCTCCCCTTCCCTGCTGGGCTCAGAGCTTGCCAGGCAAGGGCTTACCACTGAACAGCACCTCCTTTCTCATTCTGTGACCTCAGTCACCAGCCACCAAATCATTCTCAACTCAGCTTCTCCATGTTAAAAAAGTGGGTGGTGGAGAATAATCCTTTATCTACAAATTTATGGAGAGAATATGCTAAAATGCAATGGGAGCAGTAATTTCCAAACTTTGGTGAGCACTGGAAATGTCTGGGGAGCCTATGAGGATCCTACCTCCACAGTGTGACCGAGGCCTGGTAGTCTGCAGAATCTCTACCTTTAAAAAGAATCCTCCAATAATCCTCAGGCTCTACCAGACGGGAAACATGGACTCGGGGCCTATTGCTGAGCCTGCAGTGTCTCCCGTGTGGCTGGCAGGGTGCTGGCTTGTACAGGCCTGACCTTTCTATAACAGCCATGAGGTCAGGGACCTGGAGGTATTTGCTGAGCACCCCCAGTGGCTGGGCACTACCCGCATCCCGCAGGAAACAGGGGTTCACTCCATCCTCACAACTGTACACCTCAGACAGCAGTGGATTTAATGATTTCTTTGAACCCTGAGTTTCCAAGAGGCTAAGAACTCTTGACAGCAGCCTCTCCCTAGGGAGCCAGTTTCTACCCGGTTTTCACCAAGTGCAGGGCTCCCATTTCCCACAGGCAGCCTAAGATGCAAATGCATTTTGGATGCTCTGCAGGCCCCATGGAAACAATGCAAATGTTAGGTCAACAACTAAGAAACAAACCCTTGTTATGCAAAAAGAACTAAGGAAAGCAAATTTGGGGGTACAAAATGGATTCAAGGTCTAGTCTAATGGGAGGGTCTGGTCTGGTGTCCTGGAGTGCTGGAGACCTGAAAAGGTGGACGGAAACCATTGTGTGCAAGGCCTTGACATGTGAATCCTGCACTTTACTCTGGGCAAAGAGACATCGAGGTAGACACTGGCACATGCCTGGAGGTGCCCTGCCCACTGCAGCTTTTTGATAGCTATAGTGAAAAATCTAGAAATGTGTGTGGAGGTGATTTTCAAGGCTGAATCAGAGGGTCAGGGGTAAACATGAATGAACATGGGCTGGAGGGGGATTTTGCAGGACTCAAGGGGCGGGGAGGGGGAGAGCAAAACAAAAACCCCCAGAAAGAAGGAGCAAGCACACAACCTTCCACCCTAACAAATCCATATAGGTAAAATGGATTTTCATTCCTGGAATTCATCCTTTTTTTTGGGGGGGGGAAACATATGCATCTTTCATATACTTTCTTGGAGCTCCTAAATTGTTTAAAATTTATAATTAATGCTGGTTAATCCATGAAACCTACACTGCTCAATAAACCAGTCACAAGACAGAAAAAATAAAATTTATGATGAAGCATTCTGACCAAGGCATTCACCACACCATGTTTGCAAATTGGTGTGTTTCCTACAACACAGGACGTACTTGGTAAAGGGTGACATCCACTATCTCCTCAGAGTCCCTTTGTGTCCCCTGTCACCCCAGACCCTCAGCAAAGATCCAGATGGCCTTTCCAGGCACCTGACCCACCAGCCACAGCATCACCTCGCATGGGCCATTATGTTTCTCAGTACCTAAAGGGTTTCAGCTAGGTATCGATAAAACCGACTTCAGCAAGTAACACTGATTTACATTTCTGATGGAACACAGGGCCAGAAGCAGTGTCTTTTAAGAAAAATTGCTTGATAATCTTAAAAGAAAATCTGAAACCTACTCTTTTCCATTGATCCAAATTATCCGGAAGAAAGCCACACTAAACTATTGGGTTTCTTAGGTTTGTTATGCCTTGAGCCACCGACCATGTATCATTTCTGAATGAAAATTGATTCAGAAGAAAAAGTCCAAAAACACATTTATTCTACTACTTGCTAGGAAATACATACTATATGTTGCCTTTAAAGGCTTAAATGTCGGATCGGGGTTGTACTCAGTGGTAAAACACTTGCCTCATATGCATGAGGCACTGGGTTTGATCCTCAGCACCACATAAAAATAAATAAATAAAATAAAGACTTGTGTCCATCTACAAATAAAAATAGATTTAAAAACAAACAAACAAACAAAAAAAGCTTAAATGTCTATTAAAATCCCTTGAATTCCCCGCCCCTCCCCGCCCCCAGTGCTGGGGATCAATTCCAGGGCTTGTTACATGCTAGGCAAGCCTTCTACCACTGAGCAACATCCCCAGTCCCATAGTTCTTAAAATATTTTAAGCATCTGCCCTTACATGGAAAAATCAAGGGAAAATAAATAGTTCTAGCAGGAGAACCATACAAAATAAAAATAGCCTTCACATGCATCATTAAAAAAAAAAAACCGGCATCATATAGGTCAACTAATCACAGTAATCATCACCATGAGGATGAATATTGAACTTGAGCATTGTTCTGCACAAGAGTCCTTCCTCCTTTCCCCCAAGATCTCTGAAGAAACCTAAGGTGCTGGGCTGTTTCAAGATCTTTTTTAAAAATGGGATATTCTAACTGCAGAATACACATGTAATTAAAAACTTGTTAGGAGCACACATGAAAAAAATTGGAAATTAATAGCTATCTTTAGGAGATGAATTATATTAAAACAATCATTGTATTATTTTGGAGAGGGAAAAACTACTGCTTCTTACTGAACAAAATGCTTGTTTTGGCCTACAGTCTCCAAGAATCTCTTCTTCCAGCTACACATTCCAGGACCCAGGCCACTCCCTCACCTAGCAGCAATCCAGACTGGGGGATTACTCCCCAGCACATCTGCTCTTTAACCCTTCCTCTCCAGTGCTGAATGGCTGAGACACATCACGTTTTACACATTTTTACTTAACAGACATTTAGAAGTGAAGATGGCTTTTGTTACAGCTAATGGAGATTGGTGGCCTCACCCCAATAAACAGGAAATGGTGCCACTTAAGTTGTATGTTCCAAACCAAATAGTAATGGACCCAGTGAACCCAAGGCACTTTTGTGTCCTCCCATACTGCTGCACCTGGTGCTCAGAAAGAAAAAGCCCTGCCAGATAAAGCCCACCGTGCTGTTCAGACCGAGTGGGCTAGCCAGGCACTCCCATTGTGGTATTACCCATGCAGGGCACAGCACAAGATGGGCGATCTGGGCACATGGTGAAGACTTACACACCTTTTGCATTAGCAAAGGTGTAACTAGCAAAGGCTTTCTCCACCTCTACTAATAACTTACCAGGCTCATTATGTTCTTCTGGGTGCAACAAATCCTAGCTACTACTAGATGGTCAAGTACTGACAAGGTAAGGAGAAAGCAGCTTTAGAAGCATAAAACAAAACCACAAAAAGACCTGCCGGTGGGATCAGTGAAGAATCCCATCCCCCACGCCCCTCCCCCCTTCCAGATTTCAAGACAAAGGGTGTGCTCCCTTAAATGCAGTAAACTCAGAAAATTCCTCGAAAGCTGCGTGGAGTTGACACACATTCAGCTGACGCCATCATTTCGGGGTCAGGGCCTGCCAAATCTGGCCAAGAGGAACTTGGTACTTGCCAATAAGGTGGCATTTAGACCCTGCTTCTCCAAAGCCAAGGCAGATGGGATGGGTGGTCTACCCACAGGGTAGGGCCCTCCTGATCTCAAGTGCTGGGCAGAAGAATGACAAAAGTCAAGATGTAGGGTTCAGTTCCAGCTGATTTTATTTCCTTCTCAAAAAAAGTTATTTACAGAAGGTATATATCAACAATCTGACAGGCAGTGAACTTGACATGATTAGCTGGCATGATTTTTTTTTCTTTATTTTTTTCCTCCCCCAAACATTGTTTTTGTGGCCTTGAATTTTAAGACAAATATTCTACACGGCATATTGCACAGGATGGATGGCAAAAAAAAGTTTAAAAACAAAAACCCTTAACGGAACTGCCTTAGAAGGCAGACGTCCCGGTGCCTGTCCTTATTTTAAACATACATACACACAATCTTTTTGCTTATTATAATACAGACTTAAATGTACAAAGATGTTCTCCACTTTTTTCAATCTTAAACACAACAGCTATAAACCGGAACACATATGCTATCATCATGCCATAAGACTAAAACAATTATATTTAGCGACAAGTAGAAAGGATTAAATAGTCAAATACAAGAATGAAAAACGCAGTACATAGTGTCGCGAACTCAAATCGGCATTTAGATAGATCCAGTAGTTTAAACGGCACGTTTTTGCTTATAAAAAAAGTGCAAAAAAGATGTGGTTTACAAGTTAAAGCTACAGGATCCCTTTTTGCTGTAAATGCACCAGTTTTAAAGCCTCTGGACAGAAGAGTATTTCGTCTAAATATCTTGTTTTTCTTAAAAAGCACTGAATGCTTGCCTAATTCTCCTCCCCATTCTAGAAGCCTGGGGTTGAAAGGGTGGACACTGGTGGCAGGTTAAGGGATGCTGTCACTTTAAGAAGCCTGCAGATTGAAGTGTAAACATGGAGAAATTAGGGGCTGATTTTTTAAACTGTGTGAGATATTAACCAGCCGCCCTGTTATAAAATCAGGAAATCCAAACAGCGATTTACACCGATTAACACCCCCTTTATATATTTTTTACAAAAATACACTGAGAAAATAATCAAACGTTTTCATCTCTCTTGTCTTTTTTTGTTTTTTAAAAGTGTCAAAAGTCTACATTTAAATATAAAAAATTAAAAGTTAAAACTCTAGCCCTTCAGTGAAGGAGACGTAAAATGGCGTGGGTAACAACAACTACAAAAAAAGAAAGAAAAGGAAAAAAAAAAGAAAAGAGGGAAACAAAGAAAAAGAGAAGAAAGTTAAAAATAAAGCCAAAAGAAAGCCAAAAAAAGAAAAAAGGGATAACATAAGAAAAAAAAATAAAGGTTTGGCCAGTATAAATACGTCCACATATAAAATGGCATCTGATTACATTTACAAGGAAAAAAAAAAAACAACCAAAAAAAAAATAAAAATAAAACCCCAAAAAACGAGGATGGAGCATCGGTGAGGGAAAAACACGTCTTCTCATTTACACCTATAAGGAATAAACACATACACACTGAGAAAAAATTTGGTCCTGAATTGTTTTTTTTTTAAAGTCCAGCACAGATTTGAGTTGCGTTTGAATCCTTTAAAGAGTTAAGAATGAAAAAAAGCTGGTGATAATTCTGTTGTAGGAATCAAACATAGCGCCATCTATCTGCTTCTTATATTACCCTACACTATTTTAAAAACTGCTCAACAGTCTTATACAGAAATCTTTAAAAGATAGACAGGATAACATGCTATATTAACCCCACCAGTGAAATAATCCAACACCATCACGATTCCGAGTAAGAGAAGAAACCTTTCCCCGAGCCACTCGCCCTCCGCGGCGCGCGCGCCTCAGTCTCCTCCCGGCGCCCGCCGCGCCCCGGGCACCCGCGCTGCGCCCCGGGCACCCGCGCTGCGCCGGACCCTCGGGTCCGCGTCCCCCGCCCCGCCCGCCGCCGTGGCTCCCCGGGGCCCCCAGTCCCTTCCCCGCGCGGCCACGCCGCCGGGCCCGCCTCGTCTCTCCGCCTCTGGCTGCAGGGACAAGGAAAAAAAGAAAGAGGGACAGAAAAACCAAAAGGGGCGTTCGCCAGCGTGGAGTCTCGGTCCCTGCGCTCCCCTCCGCGTCTGCGGGCCGCAGACCTTCGCCCCGAGCCTTCCTCCCCCGCAGGCGCTGCCAGGGGGTGGGGGCGCGCAGCCTTCATCCCCGCTCCTCTCTCGACCAATTAACCCAGTAAAAACAAAAGCAAAAGCCACCAAAGAGGCGAGGCGAGAGGGCGAGATTCCTCCAGTCTCCAAAAAACTCCCCGGCTTCTTTCTTGCTGGGGGTGCGCACAAGTCCGGAAGCTCGCTGGAAGGAGGGGGGGGTCTCTTCAAGCAAAGGGGAGGAAACTCGAAGTAGCTTTTTCGCCATCAACAACAACATCAATAACAATAAAGGTCGCCCTGTCTACCTCGCCTCCTGCGCGTCCCTCCGCGGGGCCGCGGCGCCACGGCCCGGGAGGTGGGGATGCGGCGCGGGTCCAAACGCCCCCGCGCTCCTCTCCAAGCCAGCGCTGCTCACTTTTTTCTTTATCTTCTTTTTAATTTTCCCTTTTCTCTTTCAACTCTTCATCTGTTTTTTTTTCTATTTTTCTTTTTTTTTCTATTTTTTCTTTTGTTTTCTTTATTTTTTCCTCTCTCTTCCCCTCGTCCCTTCTTCTCCCCGCCCGCACCCTTCAGTAGGTGAAGACCAGGTTGGAGATGCTGGACTCCAGCCAGTCTCCCGAGATCATCTCGCTCACCTCGGGCGTGCAGTAGTCCGGGAACTCGAAGTGCGAGCCAGAGCCGGGCTCAAAGTTGAAGTCCAGGTCCCGGTCCAGCGCCGACGACGAGCTGAAGCTGCCCAGGGACATGCTCTC
The DNA here is from genome assembly GCF_052094955.1 of Ictidomys tridecemlineatus. Lineage (NCBI taxonomy): Eukaryota > Metazoa > Chordata > Mammalia > Rodentia > Sciuridae > Ictidomys > Ictidomys tridecemlineatus. Next base: position 152,007,776 of record NC_135484.1, on the reverse strand, counting down.
AAAGTTTGAGCTGGGGTTCAGGTCGAGCAGGTCGTCCTCAAACTCGTCGTCCGAGGATGAGCCCGAGGAGGAGGAGGAGGAGTGAGACGAGGTGGAGGACGCGTGCGAGGGCGCGCTGGACGGGGCGGGCGAGGCGGCGCGCAGGCTGGCGTAGCCGCGGTGGTCCGCGGGCGAGCGACTGGCGGCCGGCGACGAGGCGGCGCTGCTGCGGCCGCTCAGGCTCGGCGCGTCGGGCGAGCAGCCCGCGCCCCCCTCCTCGTACAAGCCCAGGGGGTCGCTAGGGTCTGCGCCCGCGCCCAGGCCGCCCACCGGCGAAGCCGACGCGCCCAGGCCGCCGAACAGGTAGACGCGCTTCACCTTCTTCTCGGCCAGGTGTTTGCCCGGGGCCGCGAGTGCGGTGGAGGCCGAGGCCGCGGCGGAGGCCGAGGCCGCGGCGCTGGGAGTCCGCGCCTTGTACAGCGCATGGTGGTCGGAGGCCGCCGCGGCGCCCAGGGGCAGCAGGGCGGCGCCCGCCTGCTCGGCGGCGAAGGAGGCGGCCGCAGCTTTCCCGCCGCCGCCGCCGCCCGCCAGGACCAGCTTGGCGTGCGGCTTGCTGACCCCGCCGCCCGCGCCGCCCGCCACCTTGGAGCCGCAGCTCTTCTTCTGCGCGGGTTTGGAGTTGGCGCCGCCGCCGCTCGCGCCGCCGCCTCCCCCCGCGTTGCCGCTCCCGCCGCCGCCGCCGCCGCCCCCGTGGCTGCCCCCGCCGCTGCCACCGACCTTGTCTCCCTTCTCCCCGGGCTTGGAGGCGGCGGCGGCCGAGGAGCCGGAGCTGGCGTTGCCGGACTTAACCTTCTTCCTGGGCCGGTACTTGTAGTCGGGGTAGTCAGCCATGTGCTTGAGGCGCAGCCGCTCCGCCTCCCGAATGAAAGGGATCTTGTCGCTGTCTTTGAGCAGCTTCCAGCGTTTGCCCAGCCGCTTGGAGATCTCGGCGTTGTGCATGTCGGGCGACTGCTCCATGATCTTGCGCCGCTCGATCTGCGACCACACCATGAAGGCGTTCATGGGCCGCTTGATGTGCCCGCTCGGCGTCTTGCACCAGCTCGGGTCGTCGGCCTTGCCGCCCGTGGAGGCGGTGGAGCCGGGCGTGGGGGAGGAGGCGATGCCCAGCTCGAGGCCGGCGCCCGAGTCCGAGCTCTCGCCGGCCAGCAGCGCTTCCGTGTTCTCGGCGTTGTTGGTTTGCTGCACCATGGCCCCGGCTCCGCGGGCGCCCACGCGCGCTCACACCCTCGCGGCGGCCGCGGCGCGATCGCCGGGCCCTCCCGGCTCCCCGGGCCAAGCACACGCCGAGCTGGCGGACGCGCGCGGCTGCCAAGCGGGCCCCTCAACTCCTCGCCGGGGCGGAGGTGGGCGAAGAGAGAAAAGTCCCCAAACGATTCGGGAGAGGAGTACTCCGCCTCTCGCAGAGGAGTTATAGTTCCCAGACTGGAGAGCCTCTCTCCCCCGCTCGCTGTGGGTCTCACCGCGCTGCAGCTTGCTCGGTGTGGGCTAAGGTGGAAGAGGAGTTTCTTGAATGCTGGTGCCGAAGCTTCTTCCACTGCAAGTTTCTCGCCGCCTCCCAGGCAAGTCTCTCTCTCTCTCTCTCTTTTTTCTTTCCCCTGAAGCAGTTGATTCCAGTTCACGAGCGCACTCGGTAGCTCAGGAAAGCGACATAGTCTCTATCACTGAGTCCCTTTCCTACAATGCAAAGCAAAAACGACTCTGGCTCCGGGACTCTCTGTGGGCGGAATCGGCACTAAGGAGTTTGTGCAATTATTTTGTTGCAAGGTAGGAAGCCAAAAAGCCTGCGTGCAGCAGACTGGCATGAATAAATGTATGTTTCCCCCTCCCTTCTGCAAGAAGGGAGCTGGTAATGGCAGAGTTCCTCCAGTGCAGACTCTTAAAGAGCGTGCAAGAGCTAGAGACCCACGAAACAGGCCTCTTCCCTGCACACACAGTTTCTCTTGCTGCAGCTTAGAGCAGACCCCAATTCCGCCTCGCGCCTCTTTATCCTTTCACAGACTTGGCCTCAGCCAATCAGCCGCTGTAACTAACGCTTCCTCGTGCCAAGCCCCTCCTCCGGGCTTCCCATTGGCTTGGAACCCGGTGCAATAATAATCTCCGCGTGCAATGAGAAGCTCCAAATCTGACCTCATTCCAATTTACAGAGCAAACTTTTTAAAAGGGCTAGAAGTACAGCTGAGATTTCTGCTGCCTCTTTTTTCGTTTTGCTGTGTGTGTGTGTGTGTGTGTGTGTGTGTGTGTGTGTGTGTGTGAGAGAGAGAGAGAGAGAGAGAGAGAGGGAGGAGAGGATGTTAATGCATGAAATTATTAAGGGGAGAGACGGAAATGTATTCTAACCATTATGTTAGATAACAAGGGGCTTGGAAAGGGGGGTAAGGGTGAAATACTGTAAATGGAAGCTTTCTGCTTAAAAGCCGAGTGATTATTTTTATTAGTTCTTTTCAGCATTGGAATAAAGAATCAGCCTCTAGTGCAAAACCTGTTCCTGGGCTCCTTCTTAAAGCCCAAGATGTAAGGGGGGGGGAGAGGGAAAGCCACAACAATAAATCAGTGGATATTGAAAACCGTTAAGAAAGTGGTACCTAGACACCTGTCATCACAATTATTTTAACACCTTTAGGTACAGCACAGATGCTGATGTATTGTGTAAATCTCTTCAGAACAGTTTCTCTGCTGTTTGTGGAAGGCAGAGAAGATGACTTTTTGCAGTAATTGCTTACTCTTAGCCAACAAGGGTTAAGGATGGTTATTTACAATGATTGAAACTCCCCGGTAAATCCTGAAGAGTCCAAACACAGGCACTTTCCCTTGAAACACATTAGGTCGTGCTCCATAATGACCTCAATGGGAGACTCTTCATGGGGTTTTGAATAGGATGATAATGGTGAGGAAAGGATGGAAATGGACTTTAGTTTCTAAATATTTGTTTTCCACCTTTTCCAAAGGAAAGATTGGTTCACTCTATTCCTCTTTCCCCTCAAGTCCTCCTCTTCCTCTCCCTCACGTGTTTTCCCTACATGTGTGTTAATTGTATCAAATGGGACTAACTGGTAGCCCAGGAGGACCCAGCCTCTGAATTAATGTTAGGCCTGGTGTCCAGTCTTTCTTACTGGTTTTGTCACTGTGGGTCTGGGACTGTCTCAGTGAGGTCATCTGTAATTTCAGAACACGAAGCTCCTCGGTAGATGGTTGTGGGTGTTCAATGACTTTGGGACTGTAGGGGGACTGTTCTTTCCCTCTGTGAATGCTGTACCCTTGGCCCCTCACACACTGGTTCTAGTAAACAGCAGCTTGTTGTTCAAGAGGCTAAAACGGGACAGGATGGCTACTGATGTGGACATTTCACAGATCATAGATGTGAACCACTCAGGGCCACATGGATGTTGTCCTCATGATGACGATGTTCCAAGATAGCAATCCCAAGAAAGGAACTTCATGAAGAATATTGAAGGATGTGGCAAGGACACTGGGCCTAGGTATTCAGATGACACGTTCATTTGGCCACACAGATGAACCTATTTCCCATGATCTGAGAATTCAAGTTTTAGTAAAAACTGGCCTTCCTTAACACTTTCCTGAGGTCAGTGATAGGTGGGGTCAGGCAGGGCCAGGCCAACGTAAAGTCAGCTTTGCACTCAAGGGCTGGATAGTATATTTCCATCTTTTTTTTCTTGTCAAATCTTTAAAGTATGTAGGCCCAGGTTGTCAGGTTTAGAATTTTAATGAAAAAAACACCCTATGGAGAGAGCTGATTGGATCTCTAAGGATCAACCACAAGCAAGAATGTTTTAGTGGATAAAAGCAAATAATTTTTGCCCATTAGCTACCTTGGGTATTCACTACTACTTTTTTTCCCCCCCTAGAAGAGTGAATCTTAAAACAAAACCAAAAAAAGCTCCCAACCAAAAACACAATGACAACTTTTTTTTTTTTTTGCATCACAAATCTAGTATGTCCTCATAATAAATTTTTGTCATTTTTTCTGCTATGCACAGAAACACACCTGTAAATGTTTTTTTTCCAGTTGTTGATTGACCTTTATTTATTTACTTATATGTGGTGCTGAGAATCCAACCTAGTGCCTCACATGCTAGGCAAGCACTCTACCAACTGAGCCACAACCCCAGCCCTGTAAATGTTATTAATCTGATATAAAAATGATCCTAAGAAGTCTGTTATCTATGAGGTCAATGTTTTCACTAAATTAAAATAAGAGGATAAATATATTTATTTTGGGATTTGTACTAACTAATGATTTGAGGGTGTAGCTAGTTTGATAATTAAGTTGAGTGAGTTTCATCATAGTTGATTATATTTCTAACATCATTTACACTTTCACCATTGAATATGATTGGAGAAAAAAATGGAAGTTAAAATAGCCATACCAATTATGATCATGTTTAAGACAGATTTTTTTTAAAGAGTGTATTAAAAAGTAGTTGCTGGTCTAATTCTGTTGTTAGATATTTTTCTGTATTCAATTCATCAAACAGATTTTAAGACACACCTCTACTTTATATGCCACTAAGGAAGAAAAACTACCAATGGGGGGGGGGGAAACAGTTTTTATCCTTCTGTGTGGAGGATACCTCCCTGTTGAAATGAAAAGTTTTCTCTTTAAAATGAAATATGAAATCAGTAACTTCCACTGACTTTTCTAGATGATTTTTTATGTAGATACACATGAGTGCTTAGACTTCTGAAGTAGATCTGTTCTTAGGTGTTAGATTGCTTAGAATGTGGAAAAAAAAAAACATGTGACAAAGGGCCTCTTAGTAAAGCCATCTTTCAACTGGGTAAAGTATGTGCATGCAGGAATGTATTGGGCTTCTGAAAACCAGACAATGAGAAAAGATTTCTGTGTTCTCATTACCTAACTTCATATGTTTTGTAATCAGTTCTCCATTACTGACATTTTTTTTCCCAAATACCAGCTCTTCGGTGGCCCCTACTTGATCAGTACTGAGTGTTCCCTCTGCTGGTTTTGCAGTACATGAAGTAATTCTTAATGCTACTCTTAGCTGTATTAACAAAAAGCCAAGATCATTTTGCAAAAAAAAAATAAATAAATAAAAATAAAAAATAAAATAATAAAATAATCCTGCTTTAGAATAATAAACTAATTGTCTTCACTGGCAATGATGTTGAGACATTTCAAATGTTGAATTAAGGTAAAAATAAAAAAAATCACATAAATAATGGAATCCATTTGAGATGCACACATAATGTCTGCAAATGCATTTCTTCTGTCACATACCTGCACAACATAAAACGTTGTGTAGGGGGTATAGATGAAAATAAGATTCTCTCCCTCTCCCTAATATAGTCCTATAGAACCAAGGGGGAGAAAGACCTGGCTGGAGATTAGTTTAACAGATCTCCTGGATTTGCACGGATTTGCACGATTTTTGCCTTGCCTTGGTTGTAGAAACTGTGATTGTAGGAGCTGGTCTGACCTGACAAGTCTTCAGTTCAAATAAAACAAAGAGTGGGGAAAACCCTATTGTTGTTACTTTCGTTGACGGGGAAGAAGCCCCGGGAAACCTGATGTCAGTGGCCTTTGTCCACTGAAAGGCCCCAGGCTTTTTGTTTCACACTTTATGGAAAAAGACTTTCCATCCAAGGCTGATTTACTCCTCAGTCAAGGAGACAAACATAACTTGCACCTCATCTGTCTGGGCTGATAAGGTGGTATTGGAACTGGACTAGGGGAAAGGGGTGGTACTGCAAAATATAATATATACATAATTCTTATTTGCAAGGTATCAAGACAGAATTCCGGGGTAAGTGAAGTATGATATATTTTTACTCTTAGAATAAACTGAGATATAAGAAACCCTCATTGCTAACAATTCCACTTTCTCTCCCCTCATAATCTCTCACTAGCCACAGTAGACTCAAGTAAGTTCTACAGAGCAGTGCCAATCAAAGCCAACCCATTACTCCTTTCCCCTCAATTTCCTGAGAACAAGCAGAAAACGAGCGTTGGCACGGGCCACGTAGATTGGAGCAGAAGAGCCGGCTCTCTGCAGGTAGAGCCGTGGCACACCCACGCAGAGCTTGGATGGCTCTGCAGCCAGCCACTTCCACTCCCGGGAGCGCGGCCGCCAGGTGGCAGCGCTGAGCCTCCCTGCGCGGGCGAGGAGGCGCTGCAAAGCGTGGGGTGGTCAGCTGGCTTTCTTCTCCCTCCTGGTCCTCTCCCGAGCGGCTGCACCCTCCACCACCACTTTACCTGCTTTACGTAGCGGTGGGAACGCTCGGCGGCTAGCAGGGCATTTTTTGTCGGTAAATTCGGACCCCCCCCCCCAATAAATCAATTGCCGCCTCCCGTTCACTTGTCCGAAGGTCCCGAAGTCTGGGGAGGCACGCCCCTCCGGTCGGGTCAGCCGAGCGGGAGGTGGCGGGTCCCCGTGCTCGCTCCGTCTGCAGAGGCAGGAATGGCTTCGGACGCAGTTCCTCCGGAGAGCGGCTGCCGCGAAGCCGCGCGCTCCGCTTCAGGACGCCCGAGGCCACCCCTTCTCCTAAGGGACGGGTGCCCGCTCCGGAGCCCGGGCGCGCGCCGCCAGGGACTCGGGGTGCCGGCGCGGCTGAGCCTCGCCTGTCGATCACCGTTACAGGGAGGAGACAAATGGGGACCGACTCGGCGGCGCTTTCTGGAGGAAAGTCTCCCCGACTGTAAACGCGTTCCAGGCGACCTGTCACCAGTCTTGGGTTTAGGTTTCACGGCCCGGGAAGTAGCCCAAGGCGCGCGCGTGCACGTGCACCCGGGCGACCCGCGCAGCGCCCCTGCGCGCCCCCGACCTCCTCTGAAGTTGCGCGGGCCGTGGCGGGCGCGAGAGGCCGGGGTGGGGGCCCTTTCCCCAGCGCTCGGCTCCTCCTCCTCCCGCACGCCCGGAGCCAGCTGGGCCAGCGGCGACTGTGCCCAGTTCCGCCACTGACCGGAACTGGCAGCCGCTGGCACCCGGCCCTCTGGGTGCCCAGCGTCCTTCACTCCGACGCCTCAACGCGGTGAACCTGGCGCGGACCCACGCTTCAGCGAGCACACGACCTTCGCCCGCGGGTGGACACCCCTCCCCGTCCCTGCAGGCGGAGGCCCCATTCAGCGCGCAGCTGCTGCGTCTCTTTCTTGAGGGCAGAGCGCGGGGGGCGGGGAGGGGATGTGCGATGCGCCGCGGGAGGGAAAAGGCGCTGAGCCAAGGGAGGTTGACAGTTTGGTTGCACCCGAATCCTTAAATGTCCCTTTCCCGGGGACCTCAGAGAAGCCAGCGTGCCTGGGTGCCCACTCGCGCGGAGAAGGCAGAAAGGCTGGGGGACGCGGAGGCGCCCCAGAATGCCAGGAGCCCTGGCCAAGGGGCGCGGCCTACGCTCCGGATGACTCGTCCCCCAGCAGCTGGAGGAGGCGGCTCTGGGTCTGAGAGAAGGGAGCATATGGCAAGTAGATAACAGGCTGCGCCCCGGGCGCAGTTACTTGGAAGCCAAGCTCTGCCGAAGGCTCGGCTTGCTTTGTCCTCTTGGATTCGCTGGTCTCTCCGCAAGCAACCGCCGCAGTCAGGCCTGGCGCAGGCGTGGAGCAGGGCTCCCCACCCGGCCCGGGCGGTCCGAAACCAGCCCAGTGGCCTTGGCAGCGGTGTGGGTGGGGACACGCCCCGTGGATTCCCCGCCCCCACCCCGACAGCCAAGTGGAAGCAATTACCCTTGGAAGCCGGTGGGGAGAGCGGCTGATTTCACTTATGGAAAAACGCTGGAGCAGGGAGCAACCCTCAGCCAGCGTTAGCAAACCCGCTGACCTGCCACTGGAGGCCGTGCGAGGGCGGCCGGGGAGGCCACGGAGTGGGCAGAGGGAAGCAATGAAAAGGTCAGATAGCAGAAAGGGGGCGGCGGAGGAGGAAAGGCGCTAGACCGCAGAGAGGGGAAGACCGGAGATGGCACCGGCTGCCTCGGGTCAGCGGAGGAGAGAGGTGGGTGCGTGGCCGGCAGCTGGCGCAGAACGCCCGCGCTCCGCCAGGCACTGGACCTTTTTTCTCGATGTGGTCCAGCGCCCCTACTCCCAGAGCAGGCACGTGTCACGTGGGAAGCGGACGGCGCCTAGGGCGCGCGCGGGAGGGGAGGGAAGGAGCCAAAGAACCCCGTGCCCGCTCGGTGTTGGGCGTGCTGCACACCTGGCTTGGGACTCACGCTCTGCTCCCAGCTACCGCCTCTCGGGCTGGAGAAAGATGAATGCGGTGCGGGAGGAGTGGTACCCGCGGTGAACTCAACATTTATAAAGCTCCTACTGTGTGCTGAGCGCAGCCCCGCTCCCCTCCACCGATGGGCCTTTACTGTTCTGCTATCCTGCAAGCTAGAAAAGAATCCTGTGTGCATTGTAAAAGAAATTCACATTTTGAACCTTAATACATAAGCAAGCCGCCAGGCCAAGCGGGGCGATTGAGACAGTGTGGACTCTGGCAAATTAATCTGTGGATTTTTGTGATTTTCTTCTCTGCTCCCCCAAGCACAAGACTCCCCACGCTTCCTTTCCCACATTCTCACAACCCACAGATCAAAATTTAAAACAAGTTAAAAATAATTTATTGGCTTTAACTCTCAAGGCCAATAACTAAAGGCTACTCTTTTCCTCAAACTTAACTAATTTTATAAACGTCAGACCCAAAATACTATCTGGGTATAACGCCTACTTGTAAGCCTGAAATAAAATTTGGAGGTGATATAGTCTATGCATATGTCATTATTTTAAAAAACATAATGCTGAAACAATACTGTGGTAGAGAAATACAACCTACCTAATTTATAATAAAACAGTATACACTTCAAATGTGTGTCATAGGGCTGTATTTCACAGGAATGTCTGAACTGCCGGGAAGAACCAAAATTATCCCTACTACTGCCCAGATGTGAATTATGGACAATGGGTGCCAGGCAAGTTCTAAGTAATGAGGGCAGTATTGATATCCTGAACTTTTATATCAGACCTGTGAGGTTGAAATAGATTTGCCTTCTGGTATTGGTGACTTTGTGTGGCCCTTTTTCTCACTAACCCTGAGTTTGTCCACTGACTTGGTTCAGCCCCTGGGGCACTAGCAAGCTCTCATAAGGAATTGGCTCACATGATTATGAAGGCAAACCAACCCCAAGATGTGTCCTTGGCAAGCTGCAGACTCAGGAAGGGCAGTGGTACACAGTTCCAGTTCAATGTCCAGCTTGAAGACAGGAAGGAGAAATGCTCTCTTACTTGGGGTGTCGGGGGTGGGGTGGGGAATCAGCCATTTCATTCTATTAAGAACTTCCGTGGATTGAGGATCTCCCACATTAGGGAGGGCCATCTGCTTTACTCAGCCTATAGGTTAAAACATTACACACACCAAAACCAAACAAAAACACCCTCACAGAAACACCGAGAATGTCTGAACAAATATCCGGGCATCTCACGACCCCGTCAGCGGACACATAAAATTAAACATCACACATAGTTACCAGGGTTCCCTCTTAGAGAAATGACTTTATTCAAGGATGGCTTGGAGCATAGGTTAGTAAGTACCCATCCAGAGAAAACTGGAGAGTTCTTCAATCCCGCCTTCTGACATCTGGCCCCTCCAGCCAACAAATAACAGTACAGGTCCAATGACTGAGATTTACCCTCAAATTAGAATATATATTTTTCCTAATTAAGATGGATGTTATCTGATAGACTACGGCTAGGCAGTAATAGCTTACAGTAGGTGGTGACTTTTCCTGAGGCTCAGGAAGGTTCTGATATGGGTGGGAGCAGACCCGGCGGGAGCAAAAGATCGCTGGCTCAGGGGTGGTTTGAGCACAGTGCTCTGGCTAAAGGACATGGCGTGACCGGTGAGGAAAGGGAGAGCCAGAGGTTAAAGCTTGCAACCCTCTGTAAACATATAGCTTTAATTTCTTGAGGCTGGAAAGTCCCTGGTGTTAATATGCAAGATAGTATCACTAAAACAGCTTAGAGTTTAAGGTATGTTGTAGCTTAACTCAGAATAGACTCAGCTTTCCTTTTCATGTATGTGCCTCAAGGGGAAAAATTTTTAAAAGGCTCCTGAGGGAAATCCATATCTTACCATGTGATTGGAGGATATTCTTCACTAACCTTCCTTTAGAAGTGATTTTATGATGATAACCATGGTCTATACCATAGTCCAAATTTCGGGTCTCCAGATTTTTAGAAGATTCTACTTCTTCTTTAAAAGAGTAGAGAAAATATGTAGGGAACACTCCCTCGGTTCTCAGAATCAAACCCAGGGCTGGGCATGTGCTAAGCACCACTCTACTATGGAGCGCCAACCCCAAGAAGGTTCGTTTTTGTAGTAGCAGGATCAGACCCAGGGCTAAGCCTGTGCCCCACCACTGCGCTCTGCTCCCCCTCCCGCTGGAGGTGACCTGTATCATTTGTGCTCATAGCACTTAAGGAGGCTTGTGACCCTGCCTAGAAGGATTGGAAATCTGCTCACCTCTGTATCCCAGCAGGGAGGAAATTGGGAATGGGCAAATACTAGAGAGCTGTTGCAGATTATCTATGGAATTGACAAGCTTCACCTATCAAGTGTTTGGGTCAGGTTTTTTGGGGAGGGGGAGGGGGTATCTGTGACAAAAAGACCTGACAAGAACAATGTAGAGAAGGAAGTTTATTTTGGCTCATAGTGTCAGAAGTCTCAGTCCATAGACCCCTGACTCCATAGCCCTGGGCTGAGGGTGAGGCAGGACATCACGGCGGAAGCCTTGGCAGAGGAGAGCAGCGCAGACTGTGGCCACCAGGAAGCCGGAGAGCTCTGCTCACCACATTCAAAACGTAAACCCCAAAGTCATGCCCCCAGTGACCTTCCTTCTCCAGCCACACCCTACCTGCTGACAGTTAGCACCCAGTGAATCCATATCAGTGGATTAACCCACTGATGAGGTTGTAGCTCTCATAATCCTTTTACCTTTGAACATTCTTGCACTGTCTCACTTAAAAACTTAGGGGAGACCCCTCAGATCTAAACCGTAACATAAACACTATTGCTCTTTCAGCTTCAAAATAAAACAGTTATGCTCTTCCAGGATTTTTTTTTTTTTTATATACCTGAACTAACATTTTAGGGTACTGTGATTTGTTGTTTTGTAGTGCTGGGGATTCAACCCAGTCTCATGCCCACTAGGGGGGTGCTGTACCACTGAGCTACTATACCCAGCAGAATATTTTTTAATCACATTAAGATTTAAAAAGCAATCTTTAGAGACATAAACACTTGTACTACTGAGTATGACGTGGCAGTAGCAGAAAGCTATCGTAAGTAAAAGAAAAGACATTATAAAAACCATTTAAAAGATTAGAGATCTACAGAAGCATATGAGACCAGAGGAAGTAAAATCTGGAAAGAGAAAAGGCTTTTCCGTATGAGCAGAGGCTTCCCAGCGGTGTTCACAGATGGAGCAGACAGCCCTGCTGGAGGGAGACGATGGGGGGGGGGGGTTTATGGCCATGTGGGTTGACGCGGACACACGGCATCATCGGATGGACAGCCATTTTTCCTTCCAGGATATTTGCTGAGTGCCAGTGTATACATGAGGCTGGCAGGTGGGGTCACAAAGACAGAAATCAGCTGAAGTACCTAGGGAAGGGACACGCAAAACAGAGCACCCCCTGCCTGGTGGAGCCCCTTGCTATGCAACATCTCTCTCTCTGTCTCTGTCTCTCTCTCTGTCTCACACACACACACATACACACACACATACACACACACAAACACCCCCCACACACCTCCCTTTCAAAACGTTTGCTAGGCTTTCAACCTGGATGAGGAGGGAAGCTAAAGAGCTAAGTTCCAAATCTCAGACAGAAAGGCCTACCAGACTGTCAGTCAGAAGACCAGAAGGAGCCTGGGGGTAAAGCAATGGTAGAGCATGCCGCTTAGCAGGCACGAGGCCCTGGGGTCAATCCCAGCTCCCAAAAGAAAAAAGTACAGGAAAGTCATGCCCAAGGAAGGACTGGACTAGAATCCAGAATGGCAGAGTAAAATGTCTTCCTAAGGTCTCTTGTCCCTGAGATGACAAAATTCCCCTGGAGGTTGGAGTCTGCAAGAAACACAAGAAGATCCTGGCCCTTGAAGCAGCTGAAACCTCAGCCTGATTGAGCCTAACTCAGAATGCAAGCCAGAGCCCAAAGGCTGGGTGCAGTGATCAGCCCCCTCCATTCATCTGCCCCCACACACAACCACAAGCCCTCTCTGGGGAAGGAAGAACTTCAGTCTCTAAAGTTCTTTTCCATACAGCGTACAACAGGAGACACAAAATAATGAAATGTGCCAAGAGGCAGAAAAATATCATTAGTCGAAAGGACAAGTAGATGGTAGATGTGGTCGAGCAGGTCACCCAGAGGTTAGAGTGACCAGACATGGACTTTAGCTGTTCTGAGGGCTTTTAATACAATAAAATGTGGGAAAAGTAGAGGGAAAGATGAAGCATTTACAGAGAATTGGAATCTTTAAAAAGCAAACAAATGGACATTCTAGAAATACAAAGTACACTATTTTAAGAATTCATTGAGTGGGTTTTATATACAACTAGAAAAAGAAGAGGATCAGTGAATCCAAAAAGAGTCAGCAGGAAGTATTCAAATGTAAGTCCAGGGGGAAATGAAAAGGGTAAAAGAGTTTGAGAGGCGTGTGACACTGAGCTGCTGAGACCTGGGCAGGAGAGGGAGGGAGCGGCCCGGGGCAACCCAGGAGGAGATGTTTCCTGAGAATTTTACAAAATCAATGGTAAATATCAACCCAGAGGCCCATGGGTCTTAATAAGCCCCAAGTTGCTTAAAAACAAAGAAAACGACTCCTAGATACAACTTTGAAAACAGCATTAAAGAGAAAAATCTTTAAAACTGCCGAAGAGGGGGAAACACATAGGAGAGTATGTTTAGGATGAAAGATTATCCGAAGGGAGAAAATGTGAGACTTTTGGCTAACTTTTCAACAGATACTATGGAAGTCAAAAGACATCTAGGGACATTTCTAAAGTGCCGAAAGATAAATAATAATAATAAAAAAACTGTCTCTAAAATTATACAAATCAAATCCCTAAAACAAATGAATCAAAATCCCCAAAACAGATGAAGATTACAAAGAAATTAGACAAAAGCTTAGAGATTTGGGGTTTGACAGACATACACGCAAAGAAAGATTAAAGGAAAAATTTATGATGAAGGGAAATAATCCCAAAGAAAAGTACAGAAATACCGGAAGGAATGAAAAGCCTATGAAAGTATAAATATGTGGGTAGATTTAAAGGGGTATTGGCTATTTAAAACCCCATGGTGGCCACATCTTTGGGGTTTATGTACAACAGTGAAACAAGGCAGCTATAGCCCAAATCCAGGGGGCGCTGCTGGGGTGAAACTGATGTACGTTTCCTACGGTGTTTGGGAAGTAGTAAAAAGTCAAATAGAAGATCTCAACTACCGAGACAGGTCAAGCCCCGTGGCCCAGATCCACCCTCACCGGCCTCTGCAGGGCCAGGCGCGCACAGCGGGTCGGGTCCACCCTTTCCAGGCAGGGCAGACAACCTCCAGAGCCTAGCCTCTGGTGCAGGACCGCCCTTCCTGCCAGCTGACTACCAGATCCACCCACTCCAACTTAGGCAGATCCCAGACCCAGGATGCAGTCCACTGAGGGACAGCAGCAGGGTCTGGAAGCCCAACATCAAAGTGAGGTACAGACAACCTGCACAGGTACTACAAGAATAGAGGGAGGAAACTGTAATATCTCAGAGAACATGAAAAACAGGGGAAGAAAGTGCCCCAAACCAACCAGGACACTGTAATAACAGAACCCATGGACAGCGGAGTTGATGAAATGTCAGGAGCTCAGAAGGTTCATAATTAATATGATCTGTGAACTAAAGAATGACCTAAATGAGCAAATACAGGCAAAAATTGATCACTCCAACAAGGAGATGAGAGACAAATACAGGTAGCAAGAGATTACTTCAAGAGAGGTAGAGACTCTGGAAAAAAAAAGTCAGAAATCCTTGAAATTAAGGATGCAATAAATCAAATAAAAAACTTGATAGAAAGCATCACCAACAGACTAGATCACTTGGAAGACAGAACATCAGATAATGAAGACAAAGTATACAATCTGGAAAATAAAGTTGATCACACAGTGAAGAAAGTCAGAAACCATGAACAGAACAGCCAAGAATTATGGGACAGCATCAGAATTCCCAATCTAAGAGCCATTGGGATAGAGGAAGGCACAGAGTTTCAAACCAAAGGAATGCACAATCTCTTCAGTGAGATAATATCAGAAAATTTCCCAAACATGAAGAACAAATTGGAAAACCAATACAAGAGGCTTACAGGACACCAAATGTACAAAATTACAACAGATCCACACCAAGGCACATGATAATGACAATGCCCGGCATACAGAATAAGGATAGAATCTTAAAAGCAGCAAGAAAGAGAAATCAGATCACATATGGGGGGAGAGCAATTCTTACCTTAGCATATTTTTCCACCCAGACCCTCAGAGCCAGGAAATCGTGGAACAGCACATACCAAGCTCTGAAAGAAAATGGTGCCAACCAAGAATCTTATATCCAGCAAAACTAAGCTTTAGATTTGAGGATGAAATAAAAACCTTCCATGATAAACAAAAGTTAAAAGACTTACAACTAGAAAGTCTGCACTATAGAACATCCTCAGCAAAATATTCCAAGAAAAGGAAATGAAAAACAATGATGAAAAAAGTTAAATATGCACAGGCAGATTTTAAGGTAGCCACTAAACCTCTGGAAGAACAGTACAAGCGGATATAAACCAAAAAGCTAATAAGGGAAATAAAGTGGATTATTAAAATATTTGATTAATTCAGAAGTCAGTAGGGAAGGCAGAATCAAGAAACAAAGCATAGATAGAATAAGCAGAACCCAAAGAACAAGACCAGACTTAGAAGCAAACAGAATCCCTCATACAAATGGACTAAACGTGTCTATCAAAATGCCAAATTGGCTTATTAAAAGACCCAGCTCTATGCTGTTTACAAAAGACACATTTGAATAGTATTGCACATATTTTGAATATTAGGTACAGAAGACAAGTTTAAAAATAGACGGATAAATAGACCAATGCTGTAAAGCACTAGCCAAAAGGAAGCGGGTGTGTTTCCGTTAATATTAAAGAGATTTTGAGGCAAGAAATACTTCTAGAGATGGAACATTTCATAACAACATAATGTAATTGAAATGTAAGTTGAAGGCGCCACATCCTTGAGTAACCCTGTGGTCTCACTGGGTCCCCTACTGATCCACGTGTTGAAGCTTAATTGCAATGCAGTGGCTTAGGGAGGTGGGGCCCGTGGGGGGTGACTGGGAGGTGGGGGGCTGCAGCTACGTGAGTGGGATCAGTGCCCTTGTGAAGAGTTTGAGGGGGCCCACCTGTCAGGACCCAGCAAGGAGTGCCATCTATGACGCAGAGAGCTCAGCCTTCTCCAGACGGGGGCTGGGCTGACCCCTTGATCTTGGACTTCCCAGCCTCGGAACTGTGGAGAAATAAACTTCTGTGGTTCGTAAACTACTCAGTCTAAGCTATTCTGTTACAGAAGCCCAAACAGACTAAGAAATTGACTAATAGCTAAAAACAGCCAAACACCAATAAGATTCGAACACTGTCAACTGATTTGACTTCATTAACACAGACGAAATAATCCACCCCATACTGAAAATACACAATCCTTATTAAATTTTGTGCCTTACATCAAGTTTCAGTGATTTCAAAAGACTAGTATTTCACAGAATTTGCCTTTAATCACAGTGGGACTAAATTAAAAATGAATGAAGAAAATGTTATGAGAATAGCATTTGATGATGAAATTTTACTTTGAAAACTAGGCAGCCTATTTTTAAATAACACATACTTCAAGATTAGAAAATAGAAATTATTTTCAACATATAAAAAATAAAAAATATGGCATCAAAATATACGCAAAAGGAAAATTCACAACTTTACATGTATATGATACAAAAGGAAACCTAAGACCTCTTGGGTTCCAACTAAAGGAAGTATAAGCAGTAAATCAAGTTTAGTGAAAGTAAAAGGAGGAATAATTTAAATATAAATGCAGAAATCAATGAAATCCAAAGCAGTTGTACCGCAGAGAAAAAAATAAGTTGGTTCCTGGAAGTAATTAATACTCCCAGTAAATGAAGAGGGGAAAAACCCCCACACAAATTACCAATATTGTGAATGGAAGAATTGTCTTCACAATTTGAAATCACTGAAACTTGATTCAAGACAAAATTTAATAAGGATTGTGTATTTTCAGTATGGGGTGTATTATTTTATCTGTGTTAATTAAGTCAAATTAGTTGACAGTGTTCAAATCTTATTGGTGTTTGGTTGTTTCTATCTATTAGTTAATTTCTAAGTCTCATACAAATAACATGGACATGAGAAAGTTTATTAAAAAAAGTTTAATAACTGTAGATTAATCAATTAACGATTTGAAGGAAATGGGAAAATTACCTACAAAACACAACTTATAAAAATTGATACATAAGGGAGAAAATACGAATAATTCTACCTCAATTAAATAAATGGAATTCATAATTTAAAAGCCTTCCCACCAGGAAAACATTAGGGTCAGGTGACTTCTCTATTGAATTTTCCAAAATCTTAAAAGAAAAAAACATCACCAGTTATACAAAATAATTTTTATAAATAAAATCCAAATTCCAGAGAAAGAGGGGATGCTTCACAATTCTTTTAAACCATATAATTTCAAAACTCAAAATACAAGGATATTATGAGAAGAGAAAATTACTTTCCATTATTCTTCATGAACACAGATGCAAACAATTTTTTAAACATTTTTGGTATCTTTATTTCTGCAGACCTAGAACATTTATAAGTTCGTTTTTTGAAATACAAAAATATGTTCAAAACTGTAAGCAGATAGATTCAAACATTTTCAACAAAGCACTAGTAAGTGAAATCCAGCAGCATATAAAAGGATAATGCATCATGACCAAGTAAAGTTCACCCCTGGAATGCAAGGTTGGCTTCATACTTAAAATAATCAATGAAATTCACCACATAACAGATTAAGGGAGAAAAGCCATATGATCATCTCAATAAGTTCACACAAAGCAACTGATAAAATTCATATTCTGTAAGGATGGATGGAGACATATATATATTCTTTTTCCTCCCCCCAGGAAACTGGATGCAGAAGGGAATATTTCAATCTCATAACCTAAAATAGTGCACACAGTAGAATTTTGAACATTTTGACTGAAGTCATCCCAGTGGCTTGGGAGGCTGAGGCAGGAGGATCGCAAATTCAAAGCCAGCCTCAGCAACAGTAAGACGCTAAGCAACTCAGTGAGACCCTGTCTCTAAATAAAATACAAAATAGGGCTGGGGTGGGGCTCAGTGGTTGAGTGCCCCTGAGTTCAATCCCTGTAGCTCCCTTCCCCCAAAAAATATATTTACCATTTAAAACAGCATCAAATATCACAAAATACATAGGAATAAATTCCACAAAAAAAAGTGAAAATCCTCTTCTCTGAAAATTCTAGAACTTTTCTGAGAAATTAGAAATGAACTAAATCAAGAGGTATACCATGTTTTAGGGTGGAAAACTCAATTTTGTAAGTTGCAAATTTCTCCAAAACTCACTTCTTGATCGTTTATTTGTTGGAAATATTCAAGCCAACCATAAAATTAGGTAGAAATATGAAGGACCTGGTATAGGTAGAACCATCCTGAAGAAGCAGACCAAAGGTGGAGAACTTCCTACACTGTCAAGGTTTAAGATGGACAGTAATTAACCCAGGGTGGTACTGGTATGAGACAAAGTGTAAACCAAATGAACAGAGAGTCAGGAATAGACTCCATCCAAAAAGGAACTTGATGTATAACAAAGACAGCCCAACAATCTTGCAGGTCCCTATTCCCAATAAATGGTGCTGTGGCAACTGTACATTCACATGGAGAGAAAAAATAAAGTTTGACCTCTACTTTACATCAGGCATAGAAAATAATTTATATTTATCACAGACCCAAGTATGCAGAGAAAATATGGAAGATACCTTTATGAACTTGAGACAGGCAATGATTTTTGCACAGGACACAAAAACACTTCAAGGAACCAAATACTGGAAGAAGGTATTCATAAAACATGTATCTGATGAGGGCTGTCCTATTTTCCCATTTAAGAAAAAAACAGCCCAAGATCTTGAACAGGCACCTCACAAGAGTTTTATAAACGGCCTTGAAGCCTATGGAGAGAGACCTAGCCAGGAAATACAGGATCAGATCCCATGAGACACCACCCACTAGAACGGCTGATGTAAGACAATGACACTGGCCAGTGTGGTGCAGAGAGGGGCTATGTGGAACCCTCACACACTCGCTGGCCATGTGCATTGGTACCATTCTCTGGAAACTTACACTTCTTACTCTACTTACACTACTGCTTTGTCCAGGAAACTCACACCTGATTCATACTAACTCCCCCCACACACACATACACACAAAATAAATATGTAGTTACACTCAAAGACGTGACAAGGATGTGTATGCCCCAAACCTAGAAATATCCCAACTGCCCACCAACAGAAATATGGATAAGTAAATTATGGCATTTTCATGGAATGGAATGTTACATAGAAATAAAGGAACAGAAGGTATTTCAGCAAAAAAAAAAAAAAAAGAAAAAGAAAAAAAGAAAGAAAGAAAAGAAAAGAATATAAAAGAATATTTGTATGATTCCATTTATTTAAAAGTCAAGAAAGTTAAATTGAATTGTTAGAGTAGTGGTCACCTATATAAGAGTGTTTAATGAGAATGGTTATAAGAGAACTTTTAGAATACTTGAAATACTCAATATATTTATCTGAGAAATGCTTGCATAAGTGTATATTTATGTAAAAATCTATCAAAAATCATACTAAAACTCAGTATTGTGTATATCTTTAGTGTATATATACCTTAATAAAAAGATAAATAAATCAGAAAAAGGCAAAATTATTTCTTAAGTCTATTAGTCCACTTCCTATTACCATAACAAAATATCTGAGTCTGGATAGTTTATTTAGCAAACAGGTTTGCTTATCTCACAGTTTTGGAGGCTGAAAGTCAAAGATCAGGTGGCCCCAAAGATCAGCCTCCAGTGAGAGCCTCACAATGGCAGGGGTGTGTGTGAGAGTGGTCAGCGTGAGATGGAAACGGAGAGCTTGCTGTATCAACTTGCTCTCTTGGGGGAGGGAGGTCTGAGAAGAGAGAGAAGAGAACCATGTAGGAAAGCGGCCGGCCGAGGTCACTACATGATGAGGCCGCCAGGCAGTGCCGAGGGCTGGAGATGTTTCCCGTGACACCAATCCGTGGACGGTGGCCCTCAGCCTGAGCAGGGGAGCAGGAAGACAGGTGGCTGGGGTCACCTGGGGCTGGGGTGGGTGTGTGGCCGAGGGGCGAGAGGCCAGGGGTCACTGCAGCGTTTGCGAAGGAGTCACCCAGGGGCCAAGAGCGCAGAGGCAAACCGAGGGGAAGGGGTGGGTGGGCACAGGAAAGCCTGGGCTGAGCCTGGAAGTGTGAGATGGACACCCGGGGACGCCTGGGCGCTGCCCCCGAGGGTCGGAGGCTCCCTAGGCCCCGGGTTCAAGTCCAGAGCACAGCTGCTCAGTATTTTGGATGAGTCACTCAAGATGTGCCCACGTTGCCACAGACGACGGTAGGCCTTAGGTGGACCGGAGGACAAGGGACAAGAGGGTGACGGGCGATGGCAGCCAGGAGGAGCAGGAAAGTGGGAACCGGCTGGGTGGTCTGAGTGCCAGGGAGGAAGCAGGCGCCCAGGAGGCTGCCCGGGTAAGCAGGAGGGCTGCGGGGACAGGAGGGCTTCCGCAGGGAGGCAGCTGGCATCTGGGCGAGGCTCCACAGGCAGGGCTTTGGAAGAAGGGGCAGCAGGCCCAGCGCCAGGTCCGCACGCTGTCCTTCCTTCCTTCTTCCTTCCTTCCTTCCTTCCTGCCTCCTTCCCTCCCTCCCTTCCTCCCTTCCTCCCTTCCTTCTTCCCTCCCTCCCTCCCTCCCTTCCTCCCTCCCTTCCTTCTTTCCTTCCTCCCTCCCTCCCTCCCTTCCTTCCTCCCTTCCTTCTTCCCTCCCTCCCTCTCTCCCTTCTTTCCTTCCTCCCTCCCTCCCTCCCTCCCTTCCTTCTTTCCTTCCTCCCTCCCTCCCTCCCTCCCTTCCTCCCTCCCTCCCTTCCTCCCTCCCTTCCTCCCTCCCTCCCTTCCTTCCTTCCTCCCTCCCTCCCTCCCTTCCTCCCTCCCTCCCTCCCTCCCTCCCTCCCTCCCTCCCTCCCTCCCTCCCTTCCTGCCTTCCTCCCTTCCTCCCTTCCTTCTTCCCTCCCTCCCTCCCTCCCTCCCTTCCTCCCTCCCTCCCTCCCTTCCTTCCTTCCTTCCACCCTCTCTCCCTCCCTCCCTCCCTCCCTTCCTCCCTCCCTTCCTTCTTTCCTTCCTCCCTCCCTCCCTCCCTTCCTCCCTCCCTCCCTCCCTCCCTTCCTCCCTTCCTCCCTCCCTTCCTTCCTTCCTTCCACCCTCCCTCCCTCCCTCCCTCCCTTCCTCCCTCCCTTCCTTCTTTCCTTCCTCCCTCCCTCCCTCCCTTCCTCCCTCCCTCCCTTCCTCCCTCCCTTCCTTCTTTCCTTCCTCCCTCCCTCCCTCCCTTCCTCCCTCCCTCCCTTCTTTCCTTCCTCCCTTCCTTCTTCCCTCCCTCCCTCCCTCCCTTCTTTCCTTCCTCCCTCCCTCCCTCCCTCCCTTCATTCTTTCCTTCCTCCCTCCCTCCCTCCCTCCCTCTTAACCTCCTGCTCTGCTCCCTGGGGAGGGGGGTTCTTCACACTCCACGCACCCTGCTGTCTGTCCTCAGAACTGACAGATGGACGTCATACCTACAGAGTGGCGCCTCCACAGAGAGCATAAAATGAAGGACAGACTCCCCAGGCCCTTGTGACTGAGGAGAAGGGGGCGGCCGCAGTCCTCAGAGGAGGAGGAGCTGGGTGTTTAGTGGGTAAACAAATTGTGTCCCAAGAACACAGTGTGGCCGAGACCCGTTATGTCCGTCACCTGCCCGGCTCCTGCGGTCAGCCGTGGTTGCCTCCTGGATGTATAGAAGCTCTTGGCTGCTTAGAGTTTTAAAGGTATGAAGTGAAATACCTAACAGAATGTGGAAGCTATGGCCAATCCCTGCCTTCACCAAGCCTTTGGCTAGAAAAAGTTCCCTGACTGCAGACCTCTCGGGAGCAGGGTGTGGTGTTAATTAGATAACGGATTGATTAAAATACCGTCTCGATATTTGCTCGTGGACCAAACAATGATACATTTTCCCTTGTCTCTCTGTGTGTGGAAGGGGGTCACGTAGATCCGTCTTAGTCCTTGGCACATACCCGCATTGTTTGTGCCAAATCAATCAGTAGAGACGGGAACACTGAATCATGTGTCAACACTACCATGAAAAAAAACAAAAAAAGGTTCTGGTACCCAGAATGGGCACCAGGAAAAGCAGCTGGCCCCTGTTTGAAGGAGGAAATAGAGCAAACACCAGGTACTCTGGCACCATGACTGGTTCTGGTCTAAAATACCCTAGTGCGTCTACGCTTTAAGAAGTAACTTTCTAGTTCTCTTCCTGTTGGGTGAAGCTCCCTTTGGACATCTTTGGTGAGAAGAGTGCTCTGAATGGCCCTGTCCGTGAGTGAGAGTGGAAAACAGCCCTGACAATGGAAAGGTCCAAGGTCTGCTTAGGACTGTCCAGTCTCGGTTGCACCACGGTGCCCTGATGGTACCTGGGGATGAGGAAATGTGCCCCCACCAGGCAGGTCCCATGTGGGCAGACAGGGTGTGTTAGCTTTCCAGGCTGGTTGACCTTAAGGAGCAGACCTCTATTCTGTGAGGGTTCTGGACACAGGAGTCTGAGGTCGGGGTCAGCAGGGCCCTGCGCCCTCTGAAGGCTCCAGGGAGGATCTGCTCTCTGCTTCCTGTGTGCGCCAGCAGTCCCCGGTGCGCCTTAGCTGGAGGATGCGTCACCCCCGTCTCTGCTTAGCTGGTACGTGGCGTCTCCCCGAGGTTTCACCCACGTCTCTCCTCCCCTAAGGGGACCACTCATGTTGGACCACCTAAACGTCCTCACCTTCACGTGACCATTAGGACATCCGTGTGTCTTTCTCCGATGCAGGCGGACAGCGCCAGGTGCCCACTTGGGCGCAGCGGCAGGCCAGCTCACTCGGCTCCTGAGACACGTCGTGCTTTGCCCTGTGGTGACCAGCTCGTCAGTGCCGGCCTTCATCAGTGGCCACAGGTTCCTGATGGACCGGGCTCCCTCGTGGCGCACACTCTCTCCCCCCGGTCCCTTGTCAGGAACCTAGAAAGTGCCCCCTACGCACCGCTCCTGTCCCTCACTCCCTGCCGCCCCCCATATGCCACCACTTCAGTCCTCTCCTCTCCCTACCGTCCTTCTCTACGGCTCAGACCTCGAATGTCCCCAAAGGTCCAGTCATGGAGGCTCTCCCCAGGGAGGCAGTACTGGGCCGCGGTGGAGTGTTTGAGAGGTGGGACCTACTGGGAGGAGTGAGGTAATGGCTTGTGCTGAAGTGGGTTTGCTCTGCCACTTGCCCACTAGGAAGCACTCTGTCACCACAGGCCCAAAACGGTGGGGCCAATCCATCATGGACTGGAACCTCAAACTCAATGAAAATAAACCTTTTCTCTTTATAAGTTAGTTATCTCAGTAATTTTGTTACAGTAACAGGAAGCTAACATTCTCTTTTGCTCACCTGTTGGAATCCAGCCTTGAATAGATCCAACTCTTAGCCTCTGAGTTCAAGCCTGAGTAGCTGGGTACTGTGAGGGGAGATCCCACAACCATTTACCTGGTCAGCTTTCTCTTCAGTTCTCTACAGATGTGTCACCCCCTCTGTAAGACCCATGAGCCAGTGTCATCCCCAGATGCCCCATCATGCACACCTGTCCCCTGAACTCCTAATCCATGGAAGAAATACTCAGGGACTTTCTCTTAGCTTCAAGCCCCTGATTCTGCAAATTAACCTTAATCTGTATCCATCACAGACTCTTCTTTCCACATTCAGCAAGGAAAATAGTCTGTCTGTGGTCTTCAGCTGCTTGCCTGGCCTCTGGACTCCACCCTTTCTGTCCCCTGGCCGTCTCCAGGCCTGTTTGTCATGGTCCCCGACCTTCACTCTCCAGCCCCTCAACTGGCTCTTCCCTATTGAAACATTATATCTCTTTCGTTTTCTAGAAACAAGCCTTCCCTCACCCAAAAGCCCTTCTTCAGCCTGTTGTTCACCTTCGGGTTTAAAAAAATCACTATCATACACTTCATGTCCTCAGAATTTTGCAGGTGCTCTGCCTTTAACTGTGATCTTCTCTCTCTCCTCCCGTTCTCAGTTAAGTTATCTGTATTTTCTGCCTGCAGTTACACACATTCGTTCTTAGATCCAGCTGATCACTAACCACCTGCTTGTTGCTGAATCCCGTGCCGTCTTCTCTGGTTTACCTGCCTTTCCTGCAGCAGGTACTACTTTTTTAAAATTCCACTTCCTGAAATGTTCTCTGCTTGGTTTCTTGACACCAGGAACTTCTCATCTTACTCCTGAGTCTATGATGTGTCTTCCCATTTTCCTTTAGAAGCCACTCTTCTTCTCGCTGTCTCTTAAACATTGTGTTCTTTGGCTTCTGTCCTCCACTCTGGTGAATTTACAATAATTTGCGAATCTGTAGTTCTAGCTGAGATCCCTGCAAAGACGCACACCCTGTATCCCAGCGCCCGTCTGACAGTTGACTGAAGTGTTCCACGATGCTCCGATGCACCTTCAACAGCAGGCTCTGCTCTCCCAGCGCCCTCTGTCTTGCCTCAGCTCCTGGATCCCATCTGTTGATCCTGACCACAGTGATGCCCAGGAGACAGGTACCTGCAGCAGATACTTCCTGGGACTCAGCCCACCTCCGGCCCCTGTGCATCTGTAACGGCCTGTGCCTGTGTCTTTTTTGCCGGAGGTTCCTTCGAGCCACAGGAAGCTGCTTCCCCTCGTGGGTCCCTAATGGACATGCTGGGGAGTCAAGCCACCAGCCAGTGACCAGTGGGGATTAGTTATTCGTGGTCCAGGCCCTCACCCTCTTGGGTGGCCCAACTGGAGGGCACTTGTCCTCCACCATTTCCCAGGGTTTCCCCGGGGATCAGCTCCACACAGCCGCGGCACAGCACGCCTGACCCTGCACACTCTACTGTAGCCTTTCCTTCTCCAGAACATTCCTCCCTTTCCTTCCAGTGTTCCCTGTTCTCCCAAGTGAAGGACTTGCCTGGAGTATTTGCCTGGAGGACTCTCTCTCTAGGAAAACCAAAGTCAGCCTCCGTCCTCCCCTCCTTCCCTCCCTCCTTCCAGTCGGTCCCACCACGTCCATGGAGCCACCTGGTACCCACCGTGAGGAGGCAGCATCTCTCCACTCCCCGCGTCCTGCTGCCTGGCTCACTGGGACCCTCTTCTGCTGGCCTCCCTGCCCACCTCTAGTCTTGTCCCCTTCAAGACCTCCTCCTCCTCCTCAGGACAGGGGTCATTGAAATGTGCAGATTGGAGATGTCACTGCTGCACCAAGCTTCTTGGGCTCTGTGGCGGTCCCACACTCACAGCAGATCTCCAGAAGAGCTCTGTCCTCCCCACTAACTGGGATTTAGTGTCCTTCCACCAGCGTCTCCCACTCCTTGTCTTTGCCAAGACGGACATCGAGAGGCTCCTCCTCTGTTTTCTTCTAGTAGTCGCACAGTTTCAGGTATTTCAGTTTGTATTTAAGTCTTTCATTCATTCTGAGGTCGTCTTTGTACATGAGATGAGGAAGGGGATCCCCTTTCATTTCCCTGCCTTTGACTATCCGATGGCCCTGGCACCGTTTGTTGAAGGTGCTCTTCTTTCCTCACTTGTTTTGGTTCCTTTGTCGAAGATGAGTGGATGACAGACGTGAGGTCTGGTTCCGGGCTCTCTACTCTGTCCCACGGTCGGTCCGTGTGTTTTCATGCCGTCTTGATTACCATAGCTCTGTAGTGCGCTGTGAAGCTGGTAGTGCGAGGTTCCCTCTTGGTTCTCTCTGTTCAAAATTGTTTTGACTATTTGGGGTATTTTGTGATTCCATCTGAATTTTAGGATCTTTTTCTTTTCTACTTGTGTAAAATATGCTATTGGAATTTTGGTAAGAACTGCCTTCGATTTATTGTGTTGAGTTGTATGAACAATATTAATTCTCCTGATCCATGAGCAGGGACTATCTTTCCATTTATTTGTCTTTCATCAATTTTTGTTTGTTTGTTTTTTGTTTGTGGTATTGAGGCACCCAACCACTGAGCCACATCCCCAGCCCTTTTTATATTTTATTTAGAGACAGGGTCTCACTCAGTTGCTTAGTACCTCGCCTTTCCTGAGTCTGGCCTCAAACCCACAATCCTCCTGCCTCAGTGTCTTGAGCTGCCGGGAGTATAGGCATGCACCACTGTACCCAGCTGTTTTTGGGTTTTTAATGTACAAAATCTTTCCTTAAGTATTTTATTTTATTTTATGCTATTGTAAATGGGATCATTTTCTTGATTTCTTTTTTGGATAGTTCATTGTGAAGTTATTCTTTCATGTCAGTTCATTAATGTGATTATCATTTGAATTCTGTTAAGGCAAACATGATCACATTTTAAAAGAAAAATGTTACTGTTATATCTATCCAATTTTGCAAAATGTGGACTTCAAAACTTTTTTGTCTACCCAGGCCTTTAATCTAGAAACATTCTTTTCCCATTTAAAAGTATTTCAAGATTGTATCTATGTATTCCAATCACACTGATGGAAATGGGTATCCTAGACTCGACATCATATTATCTGGAATGTAGGTGTTCCGCTAAAGGATGTGTATTCATCTCCTTTTGTTAATATAGTAAAATACCTAAAATCAGGTACTTACAACGAAAAGGGATTTGTTTGACTCACAGTTTTGGAAGGTGAAATTGCAAACAGCATAGTCCCAGCCCTGAGAGAGGGTCGCCCACCCCTGCTGCGTCATGTCATGGCTGATGGCATCACACATGGAGGGGAGCACGTGAGAAAGAGGGTTGGAGGGAGGGAGGATCACGGTGAGACGAAATGCCCAAGAGTGACTGGAAACTGTCCAGCTGGCTTTGATAAGTGCCTTTCCTAAGAGCCAACTCAGGACCCACACGAGATCACCGTCCCTCGGAAGGCAGCACCCCGGGGACCTGAGGGCGTCCCACTAGGTCCCCTCTTGAAGGTCCCACCACCTCTTAGCACTGCCACGGTGAAGACCAGGTTTCCAGCACGAGAGCCCTTGGGGAAAACACCCAGACCACTTTCAAACCAACAGACACAAGCCACGCTTTATTTAACTTCTCCTTTTCTTCTTACTGGGGTAGATCCTAGAAGCAGGAATGTTAGAATGAGACCCATTGCCCAGAGTCCCGATTCCATCCATTATCAAGCTGCTTGAGCAGAAGAGGGTTCCTTCATCCCTCTGTGTCTCAGTTTCCTCATCTGTTAAAAAAAAAGTGATGTCTCCACTTTAGACTTGTAATGAGGATAACTGAGACACCATGTGTAAAGAGTCAGCACATAATAAACTCTCAAAAATAGCATCATTTTCATCACCATCCCTATTACACTATTTGTTAGTTGAAAAAGAAACTATGGCTTTATCTCGTGTATCTTCATCACAGTGCTGTGTTGTGGGTGGGGCCATGATGTGTATATCACTAAGAAACGGAGGCCTAGAGAACTTAAAGTCACGTGCCAAACAGCAACCACAGATCATGTGCAGGTGCTCTTCACGTGCCAGGTGCTGTTTCAAGCTGTTGTGACGATGCTGCACTCCCCTTTGGTTCTAAGATTCCCCTCCGGCTCTACAACTCTCCTCAGATCTACGACAGAGTGCGTGGCTGGACAGAACAACGAAAAGAATGAATGTAAAATTCGAAGTTTGGGAGAAATGCAAAAGCACCTTTTGTTTTAATTTAATTTAATTTTTATTTTATTTTATTTTTTTTTAAAGAGAGAGTGAGAGAGGAGAGAGAGAGAGAGAGAGAGAATTTTTAATATTTATTTTTTTTTAGTTCTCAGCGGACACAACATCTTTGTTGGTATGTGGTGCTGAGGATCGAACCCGGGCCGCACCCGGGCCGCACGCATGCCAGACGAGCGCGTTACCGCTTGAGCCACATCTCCAGCCCATGTTTTAATTTTAAATGCAGGAACATCTGAAATGTAGTAGTAAACTTCTACCTGCTCTTTGGTACCATCCAGAGTAAACAAAACAGCCCCTCACTCACCCACCTTCTTTGGGGGGGTTGGGATTTTGTAACACAAACTTCCACGAGTAGCCAAGCCTTTTGAAGAAAACAATTTTAATTTCAATGTCAGGGCCAGCTGCGGGTTTGTGAGGTCTGGTTCAGGCTGGACTCAGGCTAAGGCACACTTGGAGCTCTCTGGGACAGAGTGACCCTTCTCCTTCCTCTGTGCCATTGATGTGCCTGTCACACTCAGGCAGGGCCCATGATGGATCTTCCGGTGCAGGTGTGGCGAGCCGAGGCTGGGTGTTGGAACTTGCTTCATTCCAGGCAGTCTGCTTTCATGTTGATTAATTGCCATCAGGAATAATAACTCCGCAAAGCAGACCATCAGGAAGCTACAGAATCGATACGTTCAGCCTCAGAATATGCAAAACTAGTCACTGTCTCTGAAATGATTAGAGGTGCACTTTGTGTTCCACGTGCAAGGAAGGCACGAGTTCATCCCAGCGGAATTTCCAAATGCGTCATGGTAGAGTTGGAAATGTTTAGTTTTTAAAAATAAGTCGGCTTTCAAAACTTGCCCCCTCGGCCCCCTTGAAAGATTTTCCAAATTTTACCACGAGAATCAGTGACTAAGGTTGGTGCTCAAGGACGGTAGGAGTAATAGGCTCCCTTATGTCTAGGGCTCCAGCCTCCTGTCCACCTTGGCATCCTGGCCTCCTACATGCTGCTACCAAGGTGATCCTAAACCCAGACATGGTACCACGGCCCTGGGCAGGACCCTTCAATAGCTCTGGAGCACCTTCTACCTGTAAAACCCCACTCCCACCTGTAATTCTCAGGGGGGTGTTTAATGGCCACCTGTGGCTGCCCTGCTGATGTTGAGAGATGCCGCAGTCACAGCACCCTCCAGTTCTCTCCGGTCTAAAGCAACAGCTGTTCGTTTTCCACTCATTCCAAGTCTGCCCTCCAAGGGGTCTAGCTCATGGGGAGCATCGCACAGCCACATCTGCCATTCTTTTTGTTTTATTTGATTTTTTCAGTGACTTTATTGAGATCTTGTGCATGAACAACTCATTCACTCATTTAAACCACAATTCCCTCGTGCAAAGCACGCAGTCCACTGGCAGTTAGCAAGCTCACAGAGTTGTGCGTTCCTGGTCACACTCTGTGTAAGAACACTCTCGTTACCTCTATAATCATTCCCTGCCATCCATTCCTCCTAGGCCTGTCCAAGACAATCTATTTCCATCACTACTGCTCTTGGTTGTCTTTTGTTACGTGGAAAATAAGTTTCTAAAGGCCACCACCTTGGTAGCAGTGGAGACTCACGCCGCAGCCTGAAAAGAATTTGCCCTTTGTCTTTCGTCATTGTGCATCGGTCAGAACTGACCAATGGCTGAGCCCAGCTGCAGTGGAGCAAGGGAATGACTCTTCCATCTGGGGACAGAGGACAGCTGGGAGTCTTGGTGAGCCCTTGTCCTGCCTGTCTTAATGGCCTCTGTGTAGGACGTGAGTTCAACACAGCTCTCGGTGACGGTCCTTCACGACGGGTCCGTCCCCTGTCCACCTTGCCGGCCTCCCTGTTCTCTGGTTTCTTCTCACTGAGGCCATTCAACCTATTCCAACAGACCACAGTGGCTCTCCCTTTGCCCAAGGCTCTCACTCTGCCCGAACGCTCTTGCCCTTGTCTTCATCCAACAATCTCGCAGCCGCACTTCAAGACTGCTCTTCAGTGCCACCTGCTCTTGGGAAACTTGCTGCCACTTTGGTTTCTTTGGTGACCCTCTCTCTGTCCATTGCTTGGGGAGCTCATTTCTGTGTTACCACTATCACGTTTTACTGTCACTGAGTGTCCCTCTCCCAGGTTAGACAGAGTTCATTGAGGGAAAGAATTCTGCCTGGGTGACCACTACCCTAGTCTCTCCATCCGGATTTTTTTTGCTCTATCTCCTCTTTGGGAATCTGGTGAAAATGCTGAATGTGAGGCAAATTGTCTACATATTGTGAATAATTTCAAAGAGTCCTGGGACACATCAAATCCCTCCGTGGATCTGAGGACGCCTGGCCAATACCCCCACACTGATTCCCGAATTCATCAAAATAGCACTCAGTTACCAAGGGCCTGACGTGCAGCAGACGATTCTGAGCATTTCACAGAACCCACTCACTTATCCCTCAATCACCCTGGAGGGCGGATGTTATAATCATCTCCACTTTACAGATGAAGAAACCCAGGAACAGCATCCAAGTCACTTGCTGGAGACTGGTACTGAGCCTGCTATCTTCACCACAACATGACCCTGCTTCTCAGCCTCCCTGGGAGGCTGTACACAAAGCCAGGAAAAGAGACTGCAGGCATGTCCGCAGCATGACTCACGGAAGTAACGCAAGCATGGTGTATACCAGAACAGTTAATGAGCTTAAAATCGCTGAGCATCTGAAGAGGCCCAGCAAACAGACGTCTTGTAATGACATGAGCTTTCTCAGTGATGCAGATAGCATAGGGTGTAAGCTACCTCCAGCCTTCAGGTGTGTCAGATACTCAGTACCTGCCTGTGTTTCAGTGCTGGGCTTGGAACCCAGGACCTTGGAGAGGCTCTACCACTGTACTCTGCCCCCGGCCCACATGCGCCATGTTGAATTTGCTGTGTCCTGAACAGACCAGGTGACAGGAGAACGCCAGCAGACCTTAGGATATCATTGAATTTGGAGCCCAGCATCGACCGTGGGGGAGGACTGGATGGGAAAGCACAAAGCGTCATGGGGTTTAGGGAAGGCACAGTGAAACCTGCCTCCTGGGCCCCGGCCAGGGAAGTTCTGCAGCCAGGAGAAGGGAGAGAGCTGCGGGGGAGGTGAGATTTTTCTTCCTTTTTTATAAGAAGGAGGCTTTCCAGTCTTTGGTGATAAGAAAGGGCTTTGCAACTCCAGTCCAACGTGGCTACGAGGGTCACTCAGGTGGCACTTCAGGAAAAATGGAAGGGAAGGTAGGAGAGAGAGAGAGGACGAGAGACCAGTGGGTGACCATCACGGGTCAGTGACCACAGTGAGTGGTCCCAGACAGGGTCTCTCAGGTTGCCCACCTTAGAGCTCGCATTCCAGTCATTGATCCAGAGGACACTGTCAGGCACTGGGTTGGAGGAGACTTCTCTTGCTTTCAGAAACGTGCAGCCCACTTGCAGAGACAAATCGGAATCTTAGGGATTCTACGTCAGCAGCTCCAGTGCTGGGAGCAGCTAGAGGCCTGGAGACGGGAGAGCATATCCAGTGTCCTCCATTCTGCATGGTGTCTAAGGCCAATCTGAGGGGTTCTGCAAATTGCTTCAGGAGCCGCATCTCCCAGGAAGATTTATCTCTTGTAGTTCCATATGTGGAGCGCCCAGGTGTGCACAGGGCTAATGCACAGCCTCAAAGTTTCTGAGGATAAGACTCTCCATGTTCGGAGCACGGACAGATGTCCAGATCAACCTTAGGGATCAGGGGTAGGTGACGTTGGTCTTTATACAAGTTTGTGTCCTCGGTAGCCAGGGTTCTTGCCTCTCCACCTCTCAGATTGCTGGTGATACTGCCCTGTCCTTCTTTATTGTCCTCAAACTCATCCA
Organism: Ictidomys tridecemlineatus; assembly: GCF_052094955.1. Lineage (NCBI taxonomy): Eukaryota > Metazoa > Chordata > Mammalia > Rodentia > Sciuridae > Ictidomys > Ictidomys tridecemlineatus. The sequence continues at coordinate 151,976,814 of NC_135484.1, read as the reverse complement.
TCTCACTGGTGCTAGATAATTTGTTTTCTGAGCATCAAAACAGTCTGATTAAAGAGAAAGACCCAAAGAACGAAGTAACACAGGACTTCCAAAGAAAAATACGTGGAACTAAATTTGGAGAAAAATGTTATTTCTTTTTTTTTTTAATACCCTAGAAAATATTGCCTTGTGTTGCTGAGTAAGTCATTTAAAAATATTTGCATGGAGATGTTTTCAAAATGGTCTAATATTAGCTGGAAGAGGCTTTCTAACTAAACTGTTTTAAGGTACAAACTCTATGGAACTCTTAATCCAAAATACAGTCATTTTCTCACGCATCATCGAAAAGGCACTCAATCAAGCTAGCTTTCCACGAGCCACAATAAACGGAGACGCTAATTATCCAGTCTGCATCTCAAGTTGTGCTGTAATTGGCTAACATTATTTTTTGCCCCTTTGGAGTTGGATGCGCTTCAGCATTCTAAATTCCAGTCTCTTCCTGCTTCAAAACACATGGACAGTTAATAGAGTACATTTGTGTCTCATTTGATTTTTGATTTTGTAACGATCTCTCTGTCTTTTCATTTCTGTAACCCATGGCTATGCCTCTCTTACCAGTCAAAACATAAATTTTCCTAGAGACCAGCCTCTATAGTCCTAGAGCAAAAGAATTTAGATCTTGCAACAATGATTTGCGTATTTGGACCAAGGATTCCCTCCACACTGTGAATTTGCACCTGGATGCAAATCTGGGCAGAGTGGCTCAGAAGTGGGCTCCAGGGAGAGGGGGTTGGTCATATGTGGAGATGGCAACCAGGTACTCAGACAGGACTGAGTGAAGCCCTGACTTTCACCCTGTTTGGAGACCTGCTTAGGTGTGCAGCCATTAGATGTTGGCGGGTCAGTTGAATTCATGTCAGTGGCCTATGGTTGTCACGGCCTCTCTGGGCCGTGCACAGGAGAGGTCATCAAGACCTCTGGCTGCTTGTGAGGTTTCTATTCAACTGCATAAACTCAGCATGGGAATGTGTGTCTTTCCTGCTCGTGGCCCCTACTGTTCTTGTACTGGGCACCCCGTGTAGTCTTGGAGTGTTCTTTGAGATGCACGGCCTTGGGGTTAGCACCCAGAGGTTGTCTTTTTTGGTTCTGAGTTTGCTATCTGGATCAGGTTATCCTGGGAAGAGGTGGGCTTATGTGGAAGACTGATCCTCTCATTTCTTTTCACCCAGTGAAAACGTCAGGTGGTTAGACTGCAAACCAAATATACATCCGTTGGGAAGAGTAGACTCCCAGGAGAAAATATGAACAGTTGAGAATTGCTGGAAAATGAGATAAGGTGCATTCTTTCCCCCACTTTTTTTTTTTTTTTTAGATAAGAAAGGACTGTAAGTTACCCTGGAATTCCGCTTCCTGTTTTAAGATGTGAATTTGGAACCATTTAGGAACAATTGCTTATCCACATCAAAAGGGCAAATGAAACTAGAAATACCTTTTAATGCCTATCCAATTACCTGAAGACGATTTTGCAGGTCTAAGTAGAGAGAACATGATTTTAAAATGAGAGAGGATAGCTCAATATGTTAATCTCATACAAAAATTAAATCAGATTGCTCATCAGAACCATATTTTACCTAATGTAGTTTTACTAAATAGGGATTTTCAAGAGTAGCTCTTACCACTAATGCACTGATAACACTAGCTAAGGGTTATGCACTACAAGAAGATTTAAAAAAAAATTAAGCTGATTAGAAATGTTATGAAATTGCATTGGTCTATTAAAGAGCACAGTACTCATAGGTGGGCTGCTAAAGATGTCACTGAGCATTCAGAAGCTGTCTCCCCCAAATTCCTCTCCTTTTGTGCTATAGCATGTGGTATACAAAAGCATCTCACAAGATGATGTGAATAGCCCTCTTTTTAAGTCCCTGCTAGGATCATTGCCTCTTTCAAAGGGTGACTATGTTGATAACTTGGGCCCTGAACTCCTGGAAGACCCTGGGGTTACGTTTAGGCGTCCTGGCATCTGTATTTACTCCAAGTATCATCAAGGACAGAATAAACAGCATTGCAAGGCACGTGCTCTGTTTTCTGTAAGTACCTACTATAATGATAAGGAAATAGAAAATATGATGCTTTCATGGTAGTTTTGGGATTTCCCAAAGAACAGAGACCAAAATGAAATATTATATTTAAAAAATGGGCTCTCATGTGTGAAAAGATTGGAAATTATTAAAAATTCAGAGTAGAAACTGTCATTAACGAGACAAGTTCCCACGGTCACAGAAGTTCCTCGTGGGCCTCTGAACTTCACATGGTCACATTACTTGATTCTAGGAATGAATCCTGTTGCCACAACATACAGGAAACAGCAGTGTAGACTTGGGGCTTGTGGGAAAAGCACATTCAAATCATCAGCTGAGATGGAGTCCTTGAGTTTTGTTTTGTTTTTTGAATGATTTCAGATTCCCACACGGCCGCGAGGCAGGTCTCAGCCTCCCTGCAATGGTGGTTTCAGCCAGCCAGGCTCCCCTGCAGCATGGTCAGTGAAACGTGCCCAGCTCTGCCTCGTTTCCCAAGCTCAGCTACACTTCTCCCACCCCAGGACCTGTGTTGGGTCAGGAAACCCAGAGCAGCGAGAGAAGCACCGGCCGGAACGGGGTGTAGCAGACATCACCAAGGCAAAGTGAGGAAGAGCAGGTACTGGTTTCTCTGGTTCCACTGGCTAAGGAGCACCCAGCGCACCCCTCACACCGATAGAAAGGAACCTACAGTCTAACACTCAAACACAAAGGCCAAGGGAGGAGGCGTCCCTAAGCACAACCAGGAAAACGTCGACTTCCACTCTTGAGTAGGCAAATAAATCCATTCATCTCGTACACGCCACAGATGTCTTTATTGATTGTGAGTGGTCACAGCTCTCTTTCATGTTCCAGGACTCTGGGTCTGAGGAGAGAAGGGAATGGGGCCTGTCAACCTTTGCATGCAACTAGGAAAGTTTATGGCTGGCCAGGTGCAAACGCCGCCGTATCTAATCTTGCCCTGCGTCTGCCGTGCGGCAGCTGCAGCCGTTGGAGGGAGTGAGGGGTTACGAAATATCAAGGAAATGTTTACGCAGTACTGCCCAGAAATTCACAAGCTGTTTGCCACTCGGAGTGACAGCTGTTAATAGGGATGAGCCTTTCATCCTGAGGTCCCAGCCGTGGGTGCAAAGGTAATGTGACCCATCTGGAATCCAAAGGGGAACGGGGGACCCTCGATCTGTCTATTTCCTTTACGGCACTGGGGCCGCTCAAGTTGCCAACCACCTTTGAGTGTTCCTTCATTACTTCTTCTGGTTTCCCGTGATTGTGAGCAGGACACTCAGGGCCCTAGTGACCTGAAAAACAAAAAATGTCCTCTAATCCTCATTCATGCCCAAGGATATTGGAAAGGTGGATGATGTGATTCGGGAAAGGTTAAGGGAGGTCTTAAGGAGATAATGTAAGGGGCCTGGGTCGTGGCTCAGTGGTAGAGCACTTGCCTAGCACATGTGAGGCACTGGGTTTGACCCTCAGCACCACATACAAATAAATGTATTCATTTATAAAATAAAGGTCTACAAAATGAGATAATGTCACATAACAGGAAGATTTGTTGGAGTTGTCCACACAGCATGGGGCAGCGTCGTCACCACTGGCTGTGAGAACGTGATCGTGCATGCAGCCCCAGGACTCTGGACTGAGTTGGGACGAGGCCCTGGAGCACCAGTTTCCTCCTCGGTCCCAGGAGAAGATCTTGGCCAGGTTGCTCTAGGATTTGCAAATTTACACTAAACACATACCTTCCGTCCAGAACAAGGGCAGGCGCTATGTCAATTAGACAGAAAGACTCAGCCTGCGCCTCATCTAACAGTAGGGGCAAGGCCAGCACGGGCCAAGCAATTGCTGGCTGATGTGCCAGTGTGTAGCACGTAAGGTCAGAGTGTAGAACACCTGCAGCGTGGTTGGTGACTGTGCACCCTTGGGTTCTGACTTAGCTCTGTTCTCTTCAGGTTTCTTGTTCCTTAAATGTTTTGAGGCAACCACATAGATGGCATCGGGGGCAGGTTGGTAGAACTGCACTTGCTAAGTGGGCTGGAAACCTGGTGACAGAGGTCTCATCAAAGAGGAGTTGTTTCTAGCACATGGCAAGGAGTTTGGAGGTCCCAGGAGGGGCAGCCAGCAGCTCCACACAGCCTCAGGCCTCCGCTCCGTCATCTTGGAATCTGATTTTCATCCTCTTTCACGAGCTTACCAGGGGGACCGTCCAGTGACTTCTGCTTTTGCCACATGGCCAGATCTATATCACATGCCCACTCCTAGCTGCTGGGGAGGCTGGGAGAGAAAGCACCTCCACGGGATCCATTGCTACAGTAGAACCAAGCAATGATCTGTCAGTAAGGACGAAGCTGAGGGTAGTTATCAGGTGTGCATTAGCTAAAGGCGTCCGGGGGACTCAGGTGGGGAAGACAAGCAATACCTTGGATGATAAGAGAACTCAGAAGGACCTCGGGAGGATAGAATAACAGGATGAGTCTAACATGCAGGATTCAAGAAGGTTGAATGACAGTCTTGCCCCGGAGGCGGAACTATCAAGTTGGACGCATGGGAGATAGAAGGATCAATTGATAGAATTTCAGACAGGATGGGAGAAATGTTTCTGAAGAGCACCCTATAAAAATGTTCATTCACTTTAACGTACCCAGCAGTATGATCAGCCATCAAAAGAATATCTGACATTTCTTCAATGTATACTGTTAGGTCATTTAGGATTGTGAGATGGATATATTATTGTTATAACCCACATTTTATCTTTGAGAAAACTAAGGAATTTTAAGTAATGTGACCAAGGCCTCCAGTGGGTAGATGAGCAAATCCAGACTGGAACCTAATCCTAGAGCTCTTATTGATGGTCTCTATGTTATATAGTATTCCCCAAGGGAAAGGCATCTATTGACTAAAAAGCTGAATAGATCTTGGGCTATATTAAAAGCATCATGATGTTTATGTTTAAAAAGATGGTAGTCACGGTCTTTTTGGATCAGAACACATGTGCAACGTTGCGATCGATTCTAGAACCCACACACAGGAGCGGAGAGCTCCTTCCTACACTGGTGCCACCTTTGCCTGTCTCTGAGGATAAGAGGTCTGCTCACCGTCTGCCTCTGGGATTCTATCACTGACCCCTCTGTAGCCCGTGTCTACACTGCAGCACATTTTAGTTGTTTTTTCTCCAGCCAGTAAATTTATTCAGGTTCCCACCTAAATAGGCAACCCCACAGAGCCCCATTTGTAGCATGTGTGTCTCGTTCGCTGTTCCTGAGGGGTCCTTACTGACCTTCCTCTTCAGAGCCTCCAACCCCTGCTCCTTACACTTCTCTCCTCATCTTCTCAATTCCCACTCGTCGTATCCAAATCCCCAGCAATTGCCAAATTCAAGTTCCTCCCCAGTGATATCTGTCTTTATAAGAAGTTTACAGACCAGATGCTTCTATCTGAAGGGCTGCCCTCTTATCTGGTGTGCATCCAGAAGACATTCATAAATCCACTAGGATGTCTGGTTTTGGCCAATGTGCTCTCCTACAAATCAACAGAACTTTTAGTTCATCACCACACTGTGAACCTGAGCCCGGCGTAATTTTACTAGCTTGCTACTAGTTTTCTCACCACACTATTCTTAACCCGAGAAGGCTCGCTGCTTTGGATCTTTTACACTCAGGCAATACTTTTGGTGGCTGTTGCCGTCTTTGACTTATCCTGGGAGTAGTGGTGCGTTGAGTGATAAGGGTGAATAAAAAGTGGCTGGTTCCCTTTTGGATTATCAGAGCTGTAGGCATGAGTGGCAGAAAGGATCTAAGCAAAGAAAATCCATTATCTGCGTCTGTCCCTGGATTGTCATCTGCCTTGGATTGTCATGTCCAGTACCATGTCCCCTGAAAATGGAACACACTTGAATCACTTTGGCAAAACATTTTGGAAGTAGAGAGCTTCACAGAGTATGGACCTAAGTATTAATTACATGTACATTAAATTTACACTTCTAAACTTTACCATCTCAAAGTCCTAAGTCTTGCTGATTTTAACTGTTAGGCCACTTCTGTAAGCAGCAGTTGTAGGGAGCAATAGCTTTCAGGGATAACCGTAAAAGAGGAAGTGAACCAGCACTTAATATTTTGTGAAGATGCAGAGAATAATTTCTACCTGATAGTTATTTATCTTCTTGCAACTTTTGGCTCTTGGCCAACTGCTGAGCATGATTAGAGAAAGAAATTGCTAAAGAAAGTACGGATGGAGAGGCAGGGTCCGGCAGCAATGCGGAGGAGGTGAGTAATGGCACGTGACTAGACTCTTAGATGGACAGAATTCCTCCAACTGATAGCGACCACTATCACATCAGTGCTTATATTCTAAAATAGCACTTTAAAACTTATAAAAGCACATTCTCATGCATTATACATTTGTATGCTTTACTTGCAAGTGTTTTCATTCCCAGCTTGAAATTTATAAGCCTGAGATGGAGGTGGAAGCCATTTACCCAGTGTCTCCTGTCTCCCAGCTCCAGGATTTCTCTCCCACACTGCACACACATGCTTATTTAATCTCATCTCTGACCCTCCATTAATTTCCATTCCTTGAGTGAACTGAGAGGAGAGAGAGATTGAGAGAGAGAGAGAGAGAGAGAGAGAGAGAGAGAGAGAGAGAGAGAAATGTAACCAGGATTGCCATTAGAATATGGAACTGGTAATACCTGGAGTACAGTTCCCAGCATGTCCAGATGCTAGAAAGAACCTTACATTAAATAAATAAAACCCAACCCCACTGTGTATTTGTCCAAAGATAGACTGCATTCAACAACCAACTTTAAAAAGCTAATAACATTTACACAATGTAGCGGGGAGAAAACAAGCTCTATAACCTAGTTTTTAAACCTATACTTACAGCCTATACTTTAGTGTATTTTACCAAACAATATTATTTAGAAGGCTTATGGCTTAGTGCAAAACAGAGCTAAGGGGGAAAGAATAGCCTGAAAGTGTTCCTCGGGCAAAAGAAATCATTTAGGTGACTATTCCATTAAACATGTTTTCATAGAGGGATCAAGTAGCATGCAATTATTTTGCAATTACCTTTCAGCCCCTTGCTCTGTAATTATTCATTTGGTCATATGTGCTTTACAAATTAGCGCCCCCAAAGATCTAAAAAGAACTACATAGGAACATGGTGATTATCTTTAGAGTTACATGGCTTCTCAAAGGGTAATTGCCATTTAATTTGCTAGCTCTGAATTCATATCACGACCGCATGGTAATCAGACACTTATAGGGTGCCTTTCATGGCTGTGGGTCCTCAAAATATTGTGCAGGGCTAAACCATGGGAAAGGTCTTAGGAACAGGCACAAATCCACCATGGCGAGGGTTATATGTTGTCACATGCTCTTGACTTGTACAGGGCTTGCAGTAAACACTGTTGAATGCACGTGTGTGTGTGTGTGTGTGTGTGTGTGTGTACACGTAGGTACGCATACACCCCCTGTAGCCTCCTCAGCTCTCCCATAGGCTAACTGACTTCACTAGGCTGAAGAAACCTTCACCCAGTCAATTCAGGACCATTCCATTTAAAAAGTAACTCATATTGTTTAGATTTGGTCCATGGTCAAGTGAAAAGAAACAAATATTTCAACTTTCTTTTAAGAATCAAGAAAAATGTAAGTAAAAACATCATCATTAAATACTAGGAGTAAAAGTACAAAGTTTGAAAAAGACAGCACAAAAGATACCAGAGACTACCTAAGGCCATTACAGGCCGGAGAACCCTGTGTCTGGTAAAACAAATCTACCTTGAACATGAACCATCCCTTGGTGTCTATGGGGGATAGGTCCAGGACGCCCCTGAACATACCAAAATCTGTGGGCATACAAGTCCCTCACATAAAATGAGGTATTATTTGTGTACACCCTACACAATCCTCCAATATACTTTAAATCAGCTCTAGATTATTTATAATAACTAATAGAGTGTGATATAAATATTATTAAGCAGTTATTTTTATATTGTTTGGAATTAATGACAAGAAGAAAGGTCTGTGTTTGTTATGGTTTAGGTACGAGTTAACTTCCAAAAGCTCATATATGAGAAAATGCAAGAAGGTTTAGAGGTGAAATTATCTGGTTATGAGAGTCTTAATCTACTCAGTGCACCAGTTCACCTGAATGGTTAATTGGGTGGTAACTGTAGGTGGGTGCGTTGTGGCTGGAGGGGGTGTGAACTGGGGATGTGCCTTTGGGGTATGTATTTCGTCCTTGATGGGCCAAACCTAGTCTCTCTGCTTCCTGATTGCCATGTCCTGAGCTGCTTCCCTTCACCACATCTTTCTGCCATGATGGTCTGCCTCATCTTGGCCCAGAGCAATGGATTCAGCCATCTATGAACTGAGACCAAATAAGCTATTCCTCCTCTAAATATTTTTGTCAGGTCGTTTGATTACAGTGGGGGGAAAACACCTGAATAAACTGTGTGTATTTAGTACAGACAATTTTTTCCTAATGCTTTTGATCTACAGTTGGTTGAATCTGCAAATTTGGAACTCACGGATGTAAGGGCCAGGTGTTATAAAATGGCATGGCTTCTGCAAAGGGCAGAATTATTGGCTACTTTAGCCTAAACTGTTTGTGCCGAGCCAACTCCTATTGATTCGCAAGAGCAAATTACGAAATATCCAGCAATTTAACAGATTATTAAACTGTTGGGATCCTGAACTCAGTCACAATGGGAGTATTTATGCTGCAAACCAGGCTTCACCCTGACTCAGGCAGCCAACTTACTAGCCTGGTTCTGAAGTCAAATATCATTAAAAGAGCAGCATAATGAAGAGACCCAACTTTCTGATGAATCTATGGACAGGTCTATCTACTCACCAACTCAAAACTTTGCCCCTTGTCAAAGGGACTCCTAAGTCTAGTTTTTATTTTTCCTTCTTTCTCTAGTTTTTTTTTTTCCATCCCACTTAGAGACTATTACAACTAAACACTAATTTTTAGGAAGCCTATATTTGAACATTAGTGGTAAAGAGAACGAGATTTGAATTTGAACCCAGATCAAACACACCTAGGTTTGAATCCACTAGCCTACTTCACCAGGTGTATGATTTGACCAATATTCACTTCTTCAATCTTTTGGTTTTATGTGAAGGGACATAGAAATACCTAACTAATGGAGCCATTGTGAAAATGGTAATGGTATCTTCCTTATCGGGTTGTTGTAGGAATTAAATGGGTTACTGTTATAATAATTGTGGGAGCTGACGGGGATGTTAATCGGCTTGACTGTGGCAACCATTCCACAATGTATGTGTATATCACAGCATCACACTGAACAACTTAAATATGCATGTTTTTGTCAGGCATACTTGATCATTTTGGAAAAAAAAGAGAGAGAGAAAGCCCTTTACATGTACTTATTATTGCATTTATTATGGGGGAATACTAAGATTATCATGGCACCTTAGAGACACTTGGTTAACAGTTAATGTTTTTATTCTTTTTGCAGTTCTGTTATTATGCAGAGTTGGTATTTGATTCAAAACGTCTTTTTCTTGCAGGTGCTGGGAGGCTGGTGTCTCTTGGGCCATAGTCTGGCCATATAGCGAGCGCCTATTGTCACATCTGATGCTGTGTTGGGGAGTGGACTGTGAGGTCTCAGAATGAGCCAGCCTGGATGGGCTGGACAGGGGATCTACAACCTGCCCAGGAAGGAGCAGGAGAGCAGGAACAGGAGAGCAGGGCGCCCTCGGCCTTCTCCCAGCCCGTAGAACTTGCTGCCTGTGATGCTCAGACGTGGTCTACATGGGACACCCAGCTTTGCTCTGTGTTCTCCTGCAGGGGCCTGCTTGAAGCCCAGAGACCGAGGTGCTGACCTTGCTTCTCTTTTGTCTTGGTGGATGGCCAGATGGATGGAAGTTAGGGATTCTGCGCCCCGCCCTGCTCAGCTGCTTCTCTGCCCTCTCCCTGTGGGGATGGCTCTACCTTCATTGACACTATAGAGAAGCCAAAGGGCAGGGACACAACCTGTGGGGCCCACGCAGTTGCCACCCTGAGGCCAGGGGGAAGGCGGAGCCCACTTGACCTCCCAACCCCTTGCCCTCTGGGGACCGTGACCTCTGGAACCTCTAGGCCAAGCTTCTCCTCCTGAGGTTCAGTCTCGTGACAGGGGAACTTGAGCTCTGAGTGCACAGTGGGTCTGGGCAGGTGGGCAGATTGACCAGAGTCCACAAGTGCGAACAGGAACGGGCTGTGGGGTGAGAGGGGAAGCTAAGTTCTGCCCATAGCGACCCCGAATCCATGAGGGTGTCTGCCAGTGGGCATGGGGAACTCTAGGATCCCCATGGAGACCAAGAGCCTCTATGCTCCAGTCTCCTCAGTAAAATGGTGTGACGCCAGTGTCCATTCTCCCATGTCCTTTCAATCACCCCTAGATCACCTACAACACCCAAGAAAGCTTTATGTAAATGATTGCATGGTATCATTTATGGGGCTGATTTCTAGCTGTCAATGGGGTAGCACTGAGTAGAATTCTGAATGCTTTAGAATTCTCTCTTGCTGTAATCCCAGTGGCTCAGGAGGCCAAGGCAGGAAGATTGTGAGTTCAAAGCCAGCCTCAGCAATTCAGTGAGACCCTGTTTCTAAAAATATATAAAAGGGGCTTGGGATGTGGCTCAGTGGTTGAGGGCCCCTTACCCCGAGTTCAATCTCAGGTACAAAAAAAAAAAAAAAAAGAAAGAAATCTGTCATCAGCTGGTCCCAGCATGCCACTGACTGTCATATAATAGAAGGGAGTCCGACGTGGGTCAGGACGCGTCCTGGGCCTGCTGCCCCTCTGTCTGCATGTTGCTACAGCGAGACTCATCCTTTTCTGGGCTTCAGTCCCCCCTGCAGCTGTAAAAGCTGAAAGAATCAATTCCTCCACACTCTGCACCCAAGGAGCCTGGCGAAGGGTCCGTGCCGTGTGAATTAATCAGTTTGGAAAGTAGAGTGCGTCTTAAAGGTGATCATCGTAATCGGCTGGTTCCCCCAAAAGATCTCTGTAAGAAACACATTCAGGGCCGGGGCTGTGGCTCAGCGGCAGAGCGCTTGCCTTGCACATGTGAGGCACTGGGTTGGATCCTCAGCGCCACATAAAAAATAAGTAAATAAAATAAAGGTATTTTAAAAACACAGTTCAATGTTCAGCTTAATGAAGTCCATTAACTAATCTTCTAGCCTCCTTCTGTCTCCTTCTCTTGCCTCGGTTCTTCTTGAACTTGCTTCCTTATTGAGTGATCCTTGGGACACAGAGACTTGGCAATTTCACCTTGGAAGTGCTTTGATTGACTAAGGGGAAGGTTCTTAATCGAGATATCTAATATAATTAGCTTCCCTTGTAACCCTACTGACTGTACTGCATGGGCCTAGAAAACCATTATCAGAATGACCCATAGCCTTCTCAAGGTGGCCAGAGAGTCTGTGGCAAACAGTAAGTTAATTAAATACTCATAAAATAAACCAGAATGGAGGGCTCCAGAAGGCTGAACAAAGTGATTTCCCCCTTATCTGTGCAGAAGAGGGCAGGTTTCCTGCAGAGGTGGTGTGTTTGGTCCGTGGTACCAGAGGTTCTGCTCCAGGGCTACTGGGCCCCATCCCTCAGGGGCTCCATGCGGCTGAGCATTACAGGCAGAAGCCGTGGTGGAGCAAAGCTCCTCACATGGTGGCCTAGGAGTAGGGATGGGGTGGGGTGACCACAAGGTGTCCTTCCAGGGCACAGCCCCCATAGCCTAACTTCCTCCCACAAGGCCACACCTGAAGTAGTGCCACCTCCCAGTGGCACCATTCCCCCAGGACCAAGTCTCCAACACACAAACTTTGGGAGATATTTAAGATCCAAACCAGAAGAGGCATTGGAAGCCACATCCTCTCTGGCCTCTCCTTGCAAAATGCAAGGGAAAAACAGAATACGTGCTTTATTCTTCTGAATAAATACATGAAATCAGCTGAAATATATCAGCCATGTAGTTTCAGTTGACTTTCTTTCATAAAATGTGTTATCCATTTCCCACTCCCTTCTTTGTATTTTAATTTCTTAATTTAAGTTTTTAAAGTTATTTTTTAGCTTTTGGTACTGGTGGTTGAACTGGGGTATGCTTTACCACTGAGGCCCTTTTTTTAAAAAAAAAAATTGAGACAGGGTCTTGCTAAGTTGCTAAGGCTTACCTTAAACTTGCAATCCTACAGCCTCAGCCTCCCCAACCGCTGGGATTAAAGACGTGCACCACGGTGTCTGGCTTTCGTCTAGTTTTGACCTTTATGTTTACTATCTAGAAATTTTCTCTTTCAAGTGGGAGTCATGTCAATAGAACTAAGTGAGAAGCAAACTGAAAAATAAAATTCCTAAGAGAGAAATGAAAAAAAAGTCACTGAAAACCTCCTACAGTGAGAAGCAGGGCGGAGTCCAGGAGGGATCCTGTGCAAGCTCTTCGTGCAACGTGTAGATGTGACCCTGGCTCAGAATCATAAGCACCTGTCCTGGGGTGCTGGTCCACAGAGCCCTCAGTGCGTTCCGAGTGCCCTGGAAATCACGGGGACACGAGGCGACCTTCAGAGATGCCTCCTTAGAGCAGGGTGCTAGGCAAATACTAGCATTGTTATTCTTTTTAGTACAAATTCATAATTGTCTCTCTGTTAAACATTGCAGCAAGCTAAATTAAGTCAGCATGATTACAGTCATTAAACCAATGCCCGGTAGTGACTGACTTCTTATGTTAGCCATTCCTCAAACCACTGGGGCAATAGCACATAAGGCTTCTGCTCCATTGTCAGATTAATGGGGGTGCACCACCGTGGTCCACGAACAAGCATGCTCTCCGCCGTTACAGCCGCCAACGGTGATTTAAGGCCACAGCTGCACCCCTTTACTTGGGGTCTTCCCTACTGCTCTGACCATTCTGTTAGGTACCATTGACTAGTTCATGGCAGCTTACCAGTATCTTAAGGCAACTTCTACCTGTCAAAAAGAAAAAAAAAAATTAAAAAGAAGTGTGCTTTTAAACCCAAAATCTGGGCAAGAATTCTCCCAGAATTATTCTTGTGACCCTGAAATGAACCCAAACCGTAGGGACAGTGATGGTTTTAACCTGCGTTCCTCATTGGAAGGGTCACCTAAAGAATGACCTGCCATCTTCGCACACAGCACAGAAACAGTTAAGTCCGGAAGGCTCTGAGTTAAGGCTCCGGCCACCCAAAGCAAGCAGTGCCTGAGGCACCTGCCAGGGTGGGGGACAGGAGGTGACCGCTGTCCTGTAGTCGCCCCTCGCATTCGAGGTCATGCGCCTGGTGCCACCTTAGCCACTGGCCTGATGCTGCAGAGGACACTGAATGATGACTCCCTGCGAGTCAGCTGACTGCTCTGTCATCGCTGCATGCCAGCCCGGCTCCACAGTCTCCTGGTCGCACTGCGCCCCAGCAGAGGCATCCAGCTGGGCACGAGGCGACCGAGTTTTAAAGTTCCCTTTTCCTGCTACTACTTAACATTTTTCACAGGAGGATCATTTACCTTCCCGTAGCCAGGAGCAGAGATGCAGTCGGAAGGCGCACGGGGGCTTCTAACTTGGCCGCGTGAATTTTCAGCTGGGCAGGTACTGCTCGGGGGACCCCGTAACCAAAGTGCCTGTGACGGGACAGGGCAGGCTCTCCACCACGTGTGTGAACAGTGTGGGGGCTTCTGAGTAAAGGCTAGGACAAAGCAAGGGTGCCTGCCACCGTGCGTCTGGCTGGGGCCTGGGCGACTCACTGCATGACTCACTGCATGGCCGCTGCGGGACTCCCCAGCTCACATTTGAGGCTGGTCCCGGGGCTGGCGAGATCCTCTCTAATCAGTTAGAACGCGGTTTAAAAGAGAAACCAGACTCACTGACCTAAATCAATCCCAGTCCTCTCTGGATGCGGGACAGCTGTCCACTGGCTGCGACGCCACCAGCCATCGAGTGGAGAACGCGGTGACTACAGTCTGCAGGTGGAGACTGAGAGAGTGACAGTCTCATGTTGGTCCTCTGATGGCTTCTTCTAATTTTTCCTAAATAATCATGATCGCTAAGCGTACAGTGGTCTGGATGAGTCTTCCCGCCATGCAGTTCCCCGCAACTCTGGCTGGAAATCAGGGTGCTGGGCATGTCCCGGTTGGCATGGGCTGTCTCCTGCAGTTCACTGTGCAGCTAGGATGGGACGGCAGGCAACAAAGCAGGAAGCAGGAAGCAGCACTCTGTCTTCTCTTGTGATGTTAGCGGAACATAACTCTTCTCCGCAATGATGCCTCTGTGTGAGTGTGTGTGTGTGTGTGTGTGTGTGTGTGTGTGTGTGTGTGTGGCATATTTTAATTCATCTGATCGAAGAGCCAAACAGATATCATCGTGGATGTGGTTTTTAATGATTGGGGAGGGGGGAAGACAGCCTGTGGAGACAGCAATTTGAGACAGCGGCGCATTTAGGTTATTGCCAATTTGAAATACTGGGTTTGTGAAGCCGAGCCCTAAGGGACAAGCTCGGTAACCGAGAAAGAGATCGTAGATAAAGAAATAAAAATGACAACCGTGGTGGGGGCCCTGCAAGGGGACCATCAGGGCATCAGTGTGTGGATGGCAATTTCGCCCGGCTGAGATTGAATAATTCATAGATTGAAATTACCCGGCTTTCACCTTTCCATTTAAACCGGCATGATCTGAATCTCTAATAAATTTTCAAGATAAAGTAAAATGCCAATTTGAGTCTGAAGAGCTTTTAAAAGCAGATGCTGCATCCCCGAGTCTTTGGGCACTTTTCACCGTTATCCTGTGAGAGAGCTGGGCTTCCGTCCCCAAGCCCCATTATGGGGGAAATGACGGTGATTACGATAGCAACAATAGAATGCCATCAAATGATCTCTAATTTACCTAATTTGCTAAGACTGACTGTGGTTTTAACTCCCATTGTGTGTCACCATGCCCGGGATCCGAGGATCTATCTCGCGCTGGAACAAAAGTGGGGTGGCGTGTGTCCTAGTTACCTCCGAGAGACCAGCCTCTTAGGTTACAATGTCTCTTTCAAATGGTTTGCATTTTTGCATCTTTTTTTTTTTTCCTAATGCCACTATCCTATATTCCTGTTTGGGGAGAATGGTGAGCCTGTCATGAGACGGGGGTTTATTCTTTGTTAGGGGACAGCATTGACTTGTTAATTTAGACACCTTCTTTGTTTAGTACATAGAGCATGTGTTTACCAGGAGGGAGGAAAGATTCTGAGAGTAGCTGAGTAACGCAGCCAAGATGAAGGGACACCCCCGTCTGCTTCCAGGTTAGAAATCCTTCCGGGGAGCTGTCATCTTGGTGCGGTGTGTTACGAACCGCCCAGACTGAAAAGCAGCCCAGGTGGCGCGGCCGGTGATCACCCCTGTGGGCTCTCGCCAGCGGCGGAGCGAAGCTCTCGGGCGACCTGTTTTGTCTGTGTCTGCTCAGTGTGGAGAGGTCTGTGCTCCTGGGGAAGCTTTTCTCCGACCTGCTGCCCTGTTGGTCCGAGGGCAGTGGTGCCATCCCGAGAGGACAGGGTGGCATGGATCACAAACCCTCCCTGGAGAACAGACTCTAGCCACTTAATAGGCACAATGACTTTTTGGAATTTTCCTTCCAATAGCAGGAAGATGGCAGGTGGGTCGCCGCCAATCAGTGGTGTGTCCGGGTCTTTTGCCTCAGGTAGGGTTCTGAGGCAGGTCTCAAACACACCTGTCTGGTATTCCGGGGGGTTTTGCGTGAGACTCTCAGCTCTGATATGTGCCTTAACTCATCATCACGGCTTCACCCCTGCCAGGGTCCAGCACCCACAAGCACCTCGTCACAAAGAGGTAAGCTGTGCTTCTAATCATTTATATAATCCAATGTGCTCTTCATTGTCTGATCTTGGTGATTCTGTTATCGTTTCTTCCCACGAGTTATTCTTACTGCCCTCC
This sequence comes from Ictidomys tridecemlineatus, assembly GCF_052094955.1. Lineage (NCBI taxonomy): Eukaryota > Metazoa > Chordata > Mammalia > Rodentia > Sciuridae > Ictidomys > Ictidomys tridecemlineatus. The sequence goes on along the minus strand of NC_135484.1, from coordinate 151,960,815 downwards.
GGGGTGACTCGCAACTGCTTTTATTTCTGTGTTTCTCTAAGTTCAAATGAAAACATGGTGTTTTTAAAAGTGATTTAAATTTAGTTTTTGTTCTCTTTATCTAGCAAAATACATTCAAGGTTTTAATGCTTTTCAAAGGGAGGGAGGAAACAGTTTTACTTAGTGAATAATTTGTTAAAAATAGTAAGGAATTCACTGGGTATCAATTCTCTTTCTACATTGTTTTCTTTGGATGGTTCTCATTTCTAATACTGAGCCCATTATTCTTATCTTTCGAGAAAGAAGCTCTGCTGCTAGTGACAAAAGACTTTTTAAACCCACACTGCTTCTGTGCCAGAGTGTTTTCTTTTTTTTCTGAACACATCGTCTTGATATTCAGCAAAGGGTTTTTGATTTCTGGCATCCTAAGTCTCTTTGATATTCGAAGTTTGAGCAGAGTCACCATTGATTGAGCAGAGGGGTGAACAGGTCTGGTATTTAAGGAACACACGGTATCCAAAAATATCTAAGAATAATTCAAAATCAAACCTTTATCACTTTGGGGAAACTCATTAGAGACAAATTATGTTCCTTTGATAAGCATGGCAACTTTGGGACCTATTATTTTTTGAATCAAGTATTTGTGCTTCAGAGTTCTGGGCAATGAGATTTGCTTTGTTTCTTTAGGATGCAAGGGCCGGAATATTAGTTTTTTATTTAAAATATGAGCAAGAATTTACTCCTGTGTTCTAGTGTTTGATGAGATTGAAATTCACTTGTTTTATCACAAAAATCAGATTTATCCCATAGAACTGCTGCCTCAAAAATCTTGAGTTCTACTATCACTTTGAAGTCAAATTTCCTTTTCAAACTTTAAGTGATTGAGAACGATATTTTAAAAGAAGTTCGTTAGTTAATTTTGATCCATTTTTGACAACTCTTCCACTATTTATGGACACATCCTACTTATACAGCTCCGGATATGTATGATATAGGAGGAAAAGACTACAAGGAATATTATTTGAAAATAAAAAATCACCACGAAAAACAATGAGCAGGGGATAATTGAGGTGAAATCGTAGACAACAATGGCTTAACGTTGAATTTTAGGGTTTTTTTTTTTTCTCTTTCTGCTTGTTTTTTTGGTGAACATGAGTCACGTAAAAAAAAACCAAAAAAACAAAAAACCCTCCGTCTTTTCTCCGAGTCGTCAGCTACAGTCACAAGGAATGAGAACACATTAACACATTCAGAGAATCCACAGACTGTCTCTCCTTTAAGATTGGACATGCAAGTTCTGTCACAAATTGTCATTGCTGCCCATTAGTTTATATGGAGTTTCATCTTCTTACCCTAAAGTTCAACTTGGAGAAAGAAACGAAACAACATAAAACGAAACAGTCAAAATTCTTCATGGGCAATATCTTCACTGAACATCTGTTAACTAGTCAGCAAATGCCTTGGTGAATAGATGTGTTTCACAGGGAGTCAAATAGGATATTCATCGTTGGCAACTGCAGCTGGATTTCTCTGATCAAACTATTTTACGAGAACAATGAATGCCTGGCATAATTCCTCCTAAGTTTTAAATGCCTTTGCCCAATACCAATATTTGTACTCTACTAGTCTGCCGCAGAAGAAAAGATGGGGAAGACAAAAGAATTAGGTAAAGATGAAAGAAAACACTCCATTATTGGTACATATTTTTCCCCCAATGGAATGATCAAACAAGGTAGATAATGTCTGCAGATAGTTTGTTCTTTTCTTTCTTTCTTTCCTTTTTTTTTTTTTTAAAGAAACTGTTCTCTCTAGTAAGAACCTTTTAAATATTCTATTAGGAAAATATTCAAACGTAGAGAAAAGAAAAAAAAACCCAAACTGTAAGTAGCTGTACCCCAGCCACCCAAACTCTGTAAATAACATTCAACTCTACTTGCTTTATTACATATCTATGCAATTACCCATCTCTTGATTCACCTATCAATCCATCTAATTTTTTTGGATGTATTCCAAAGTGAGTTGCAGACAGACATCAATACTCTTCACCCCTAAGGATATGCCTGCTGACGTGTTTAACCAGAATTCAACATTTGTTGACAGTGATTTCTTTTAAGTAAAATTTGTATGTGATGAAGATAGAATTTGGGGGTGGGGAAAAGCACTGTTGGTTTGTGTGTGTGTGTGTGTGTGTGTGTGTGTGTGTGTGTGTGGCACAAACTCTCTCTTTAGTATGAGGAGGGCAGGATGCAAACCCTCAGGACTCTATATTATGACTGGGAAGGTACAAGTCCCTGGTTTATGGCAAGGGAGACATTTGAGGTAGAGGCAGATGAGCCCTCCCCAGCCTCCGCCCGTCCAGGCCCAGCCTCACCCAGCAGGCCCGTCATCAGCGTGGGGATGGGAGGTGCAGGCCTCCGTGGTGATTCCCAGGGTCTGCTCTTGCCTCTGGATGGGCTTTCCTTTCTCTTGGGGGCACAGGCAAAGCAACCCAGTGGCCTCTTGGGCAATCGCCCTGTCTACTGCAGCTGCAGCCCAGTGGCCTCTTGAGCAATCGCCCCGCCCCTCGACCGCAGCCTCCTCTGCCCCTTCTGCTGCTCCCCAACCTTCCCCCCTTGGCTTTCTCGTCTCCACTGTCTCCTGACTCCTCGTGCTTCTCTTCTCACGGGGACCAATCTCATCATTTCCCAGGTCACTCTGCAGCATGCATTTTCATGGAAATGACTAAAGGAAGCCAAGAACAGGGATCCGTATCTTTGGGTCTGATGAGTAGCGAGAGGAGGGTGGCCCTCTCCAGACCCCTTCGCTCAGCTGCCTCTTGCATCTGGTCCTGGGCTGAGATTAGTCGCTTCTCTCTTGACCCCACACCAAGCTCCTCTGAGATTTGTGTCTCTGTGCCACCGAAGAATGGGGACGTTTTCTGAGCTTCCAGAATGTGCCAGTGTCCCAGACGGCAGCTTCCACCACCGGCTTCAGTCCACAACGTTCGCATTCAGAAGCAGCAGGGCCTTGGGCCCTGTCCTTGGCTCCGGGGGATGAGGGGTTCCCGAGCTGCACCCAGGAGCAGCCCCTCCTCGGTGGTGTCTCCCGGGCCCTTCTCGTCCGTTAGGTTCCGCAGCCCACGGTTTTCACAGGACAGTCTGTGCGAGGCCTTTCCTGCCTGGAATTCTTCCCATTTGCCAATTTTCATGAGATCGTATTTGACTGGAACAGACTGGCGGAGAGTCCAGGTTTTGTAGCAAAACAAATCTGGATCGTAACTTTGGTTTTGCCACCAAACCGGCAGCGAGACGGCAGGCAGGCTAGTGGGTGAGCCTTACTTCTTCAAAGTGTGGCCGTGAGTCTCGGATGACGTCGGTGTGTACAGGCAGTGCACAGGTGCAGTGTGTTCCCCATGCCTCGTACGTGTCCCTGGGCACGTCTGTGTCTGGCGTGGTGCCTGGCACCCGCTGGATCACCCTGTGAACCCACTGTGCTCTATCCCGGTGTCACAGAATGCCCCCATCCTGGAAGCCAGCTGGCCCTCCACCCGCCGGCCTCCTCTGTGCGACCTCCCACGCTGCCTGGTTTTCCAGGGTCCACGCTTGCTCACCCCAAGGGAAATCCCACTCAAGTTCTTCCTTGAGCTCTAAAAATATCCCGTCTTCCGGCCCAGGGTGGAGCCCAGTGAAGGACGAAGCCCCTTCAGGGGGGTGTCCAGATCTTCCCAGGTGTCCCCCAGGAGAGTGGGCCTTTCAGAACTCAAGGTCACAAGATCAAATGGTGGAAGTAGGACTAAAATCTCATTTTAATAAAGGGGAAAAGCAGAGGGCCTTCCCCTCCAGGAGGGTCAAAGAGTAACTCATGCAAGATCAGCTTCCCACACGTCCTCTCCTGACTCTTGATCATGGAGGACACAGGATGGAATGCAGCGGATGACGGGGGTTCCACATGGGAAATACGGCCCTTAGACCCATGTTTATAGGGGCCACTGGCTGGATCCACGCCTCACAGGGCCACACTCTGCCCCTCGGCTTTCCCTGTCATGTCCCCACCCACAGGGCCAGGAGTGAGTGGACCAAGGAGACATGTCACCCGGAGCCTGGGACGCTCTGCATGGCCAGACCTTGGAGTCCTGATCTACCGCTGCTCCAGGGCCTGCAGACTTCTGCGCAGGGACAAGCTGTACCGCCAGTGCACGCTCTCCTGGGTCTCACGGGTGGATGGGGGAGCAAGAGAGAGCTGGGGGAGTGCTGAGGGAGGGGACGGGCAGCCAGCCTGAGGGTACCCACCGCATTCTGGTACAGAACACCAGAAATGGGGAGAATCCTAAATTTGATCCTGGTCTTAGGAAGATGTATTGGTCAAGGTCAGAGCAGAGACCATGTGTGAGTTAGTAAGATGCTTGTTTGATTAGGACTTTGGGCATCAAGCATGTGCCACGGAGGTCCCGGTCTGTACCCTTGCCCCACCAGGCCCTGCTCACTTTGGGTTGGGTACCAATTGGAGCCGGGTCTCAGACCCCCAAGAAACTGATCAGTGTGCCATTGTTGTACGGTGGGTGGCTAAATTCTTTACCGTTGGGACAGAGGGAAGGGGGCTGTTTGCTGGCTAAGCCCTGGGAAGCCTGTTCCCTTAGCGAGGCCTGCCGTCTACACGTGTTTTTGAAAGTTGGTACATGCTACAATGGCAGAAGTTCTGTGCTGTATCGATGTAGCTTCCAACAAGTGGAAACAATTCTCTCCCCTTCTCTCTATTTCTACTCTTATATCAAAGGCATAAAACAACATGGAGCAAATTTTATCATTTTCTCAATTCCCAAATGAAAATTCAAAGGGCAAAAAGAAGGAAATTTAGAAGTACGGAAAAGTGACAGTCTAAGAAGAAATGTAAACCTCACCCAGAGTCCTGCTGCTTGTCAGCGGGACACTGTCACGGCCCCGTCTCAGCTGTGAGGGTGCGCAGCACATCCTGGGTGCAGCCTGACTTTGCACACCTGCTTGGTAAGCTTCTGGGGGGGGTGTCATTGTTGTTTTTGTTGGTTTGTTGTTGTTGCCATCTGAGAATTGAACTCCACACACACTCCACCAGCCTTCGATCAATTTACACCCTCAGCTCTTTTTATTTTGAGACAGGGTCTCGATAGGTTGCTGAGGCTGGCCTTGAACTTGTGATCCTCCTGCCTCAGCCTCCAGAGTCGCTGAGATCACAGGCGTGTGCCACCAAACCCTGTTGTAACCTACTTTAAAAAAAAATGTGTTTACTGGGTACGTTTCCAGATGACTGAAACAGTGTTTTACGAGGCATCAGGTCTTTCCAGACTTTTATTATCATAAAGGTAGCTGGACGACTTCTTGGAATTTTAATCTGGAACAATGGAGACTCTATTGGGAACACTGGCCTGTTTCCTAGGCTGATCCTCTTCCCTTTTTTCTCCTGAAGCCTTCATGGGGCCGCAGACTGGGGCAATCTGGGTCTTCCTTGGTCCTGGAGGCAAAACAACAGCCCCTGTTTTCAAAAGTGTGTCCCTAGGGGGATGAGCAAGCTGGGAGGCCCAACATCTCCGAGTCAGAGGTAGGAGAGGGGTGAGGCTCTGCTCTGAGCATGTCCAGGAGGCTGGAGTCCTCGGGAGACAGGTGGCCACCTGGGGCGGCAGAATCCAGGAGTCGGTGGTGACCCCTGGGTCCTCCCCCGGATCCTTGTGGCCTTATAAAGGCTTCGCCGAGGGACTGGCCATGCTGGCAACTAGGAAGATGTATTGGTCAAGGTCAGAGCAGAGACCATGTGTGAGTTAGTAAGATGCTTGTTTGATTAGGACTTTGGGCATCAAGCATGTGCCACGGAGGTCCCGGTCTGTACCCTTGCCCCACCAGGCCCTGCTAACTTTGGGTTGGGTACCAACTGGAGCCAAATTCCTGTCATGCCAACCCAAGGTTGGGCCACCATCCCGAGGGATGGAGCCGAGAGACTGAAACTTGAAAAAGAAAAGAAAGAAAAGGTGGTCACCCACCCTGGAGGGTGGCGATACACGAGTCTTAATTTGTTTAGAAAGATGATATGGTGCTAAGCATCAAGAGAAATTACGTCCCTTTCCTAAATAACACCCTTGTTTATGTGTGACTTAGTATTCCTGATAATTCCCTTAGGATAAGTTCCTGGAAATGAAATGAACAGAAAAAGAGGAAGGCCCACGGCTTTCTGTATGTGCTGTGTTGTATTTGGGAGTTGTTGTATTTTTCAAGTCCACGGATTCCTCTATTTATCTCTGACAAAATTCTAGTAGAGAAAAGAGGAAAAGCAAAATTAGCCAAGCTGATTGATCATTAAGTATAATCGACCATGAAGTGTAAATTTCCATTTTTAATCTACTCCATCCCAGAAGACTTCAATTGCTTTATTGATAAGCCCAGGAGATAGTTAATCATTAAGTATTTAAACAAACAGTAATAAACTTGCACATGAGAAAGTGACACACACACTTTATCAGTTAGGGTATTCTGTCAAGAAACTCTCTAAAAGGCCAGAAACAGAGAGGTGTTAGAATAACACGCCCAATCCCTGCAAAACCCGCCTCCCAGCTCTTCCCAGCCCTAAGGAAACTTTCACAGACTCCGGGGCCTGCCCCAGCAGCCCGTCCTTGGGATGCGATCGTCTTTACTGAATGAGGGCATTTGTTATGGGGTAATTGGGGAAAAACAAGACTACTTGGGCTTATAGCGTTTTCAGGCATTTCTGCACACGTCTGACTTGACCAGTGTGGAACCAACCAGAGAGAAAGTGGAAACTGAGGCCCAGCGAGGTCAAAGGTCTCGCCAGAGATGCCACAGCATCAAGAGGCAGGAGGGGCCGGGCGGCTCCCGTGGCTCAGCTCTCGGGAGGCCTCTGTATTTCTCACGTGACGCAGCTCCATCTTTGGAAGACACGACGTGTGCCCAGGTACAAGGTGCTGAAGACAGTTGAGACACTGGTGTAAAACCTGGGGGAAGGTCAGCGGACTGGAGAGGTGGAGTGGCCCGGCGAGGGACAGGAATGAGGAGGACCCGGGTTTAGGAGAAGGTCGGGGGACGACTCGTCTGGCCCCTGGGCTTGAAAGCGGATCAGAGACCGACACCACGTTTACCGAGGGCTTTAAGGCAACCCAAATCATTCTGCTCTTCCTTCCTCCCTGTCTGCTTCTAGGCCTAGGAACCTGCAAAACCTGCCCCTGACTCTTGCTCACAGCCACACCACGGCGCCGTTCACCACCCACTCAGGACGCGGCTGCCCGTGCCCACGCCCTCCACACCGCAGACACGGTGACCGTCCCATTTCAGAGGCGGTGGTCCGTCTCCTGCTGGACAGCTTCCTCTGCTCAGTCTTCATACCTGGCTCTCAGAGGACCGAGGAGGCAAGAAGCACTGCTCCTGATCTCAGCCGAGTTGATGCTCAAGAGGAATGAACACTCTCCAACATTTCACACCCCAGGGCTGGGCACAGCGATGCCTGGGAGGCTGCGGCAGGAGGATCACAAGTTTGAGGCCCACCTGGGCAACTCAGCGAGACTGTCTCAAAAACTCAAAATGGAGAGTACTGGGAATGTAGCTCAGTGCTGAAGCACCCTGGGCTAAACCCCTATCATCTTAGCAAAGGACTGCACGGGTTATGAGACAACTGGAGAGCACAAGACCATTCGGATCTGCAGCGTTTTCAAGCATTTCTGCACCCATCTCATTCGACCCATGAGAAACAAACCAGTAAGAATGTGGAGACTGAGGCCCAGCGAGGTCAAAGGTCTCTCCTGAGATGCTGCAGCATCAAGAGACTGAGATTGTGCCCAGCTCCCTCAAAATCCCAAAAGAATCTCAGGCCCCAAATACCACCGAGAAAGGCACCGTGACAGAGGTGCTTGGCTTCATTGGCCTTCGCTGGACTCTTATGGTCAACGGATCCTTCAGTCGAATTTGCAGGGGGGCTGAAGTCCCCTCTCTGGACCTGCTTTGCCAACGAGGTCGCAGCTAGTCTTCCTTCACCACTTTCGGTTTTCCCGCTGCTCCCACCTGAGCTGTCTCACGCCTCTCACTGCCCTGGACTCAGCCCACCTGGGAGCCCAACAGCCAGCGCTGCTCCCGATGGTCCACTGCAGACGGCTCAGGGCCCACATGGCCAGCCGGGCTCTTTCCTCGCTCCTTGGAGGATTCTCCCTCGCAGGAGCCACCTTCCCCGTCTGGGGCTGCCGAGGACCACCAGGACCACCTCACACAGACCAGCTCTCCCGGGAGCTAAAGGTCTGAAAGAAGCTCTGAGGATGAGCAGTGTGGGGCAGGGGAGGAACTGAACAACTTTAACACCAGGTTCACCTTTTAATTCTTGCACCAGGAACCCGACTATATTAACAGACCAACCTTCAATGTTCCTGAGTCCTGGTCTCAGAAGTGATTCCTTGGGTTAGCAATGGTGGGCCTTGGGAGAAGGTCAGTTTACAGGAGGAGGCATCAAGATTTCAGGCAGAAAGTGTGCGAGGTGGGCTGAATCAGAGCCGTCTTCCACCCTGGCTTGGCCACCGACTAGCCGTGTGGCTCTGAGAGGTTTGTTTATTCTCCCTGGGCCTCAGTTTTTCAATTTTAAAAATGTAGGGAACAGCAACTCCTGGAAATGTCATGAGTGCTAGCTATGCACATCCAACACGTAGAACACTCAGTGAGTAGGTGCTCAATAAAAACCAGTTTGGACCCAATGCATCCGAAATGACCTACAGTGCGCTTCACACAGAGCCTGGTGTGAGGTGCAAACAGGCACCGTCCGATATTGAAACTGCAAAGGCCAGAGATGCTCGTGGGTTTCCCTAAACGAATCTGGTCATGCCAATAAAAGTAAATATGCATGAAAGAGATCATTTGTCTGGATATTATGAAACCTAGTTCTAGTTCCCATTCTGGTCATTTAAAAGACCAGAGGGAGGGGTGCCTTATAGGACATCTCTAAACCTGGTGCAGCAAGGGGGCTCTGTGTCAGTCATTCTCGTGTTTTCTGGCTAACGAGGCCCGGCTGGATGGAATCTTTTGCGGGTTTGCAAAGTTGAGGCTGCTGGCACAGCGACATTGCACCACATTTGCAGATCTTGGGCAAGTTCACAATGATGCATTGTCTTCCCTCCTCCGGGGCACGAAGGGTTGTCTGGAAAAGGCCTGCTGCTGCCATTAGGAGCCTGGGCCGCCAAGTCTACAGGGCGACGTGAAACAGAAATAAACCACAGGCTCTCAACACGTTTGCAAGTGATTTACAAATGTGTTTACTTTAAAAATAAGCATAACACACAGTCTTGTATAATATTATGTCTAGAGAAGTTTTGTGACTGTAACGTGCCCACAGCAGATGCAAGTCATGCCTTCTCTTCTATCTGGTAGGGACTCTCAGCTTTATCCCAGTGCATTTTGGTAAACTAAACCCATCTTGATTTCCCGATATTTTGCTTATATCTCACTTTTATTGAGTACTTTTTTCTTGCATACTTGAAACCGTGTTTGAGTAAGAGGAACAGCATGACACTGAGAATTGCTAAATCAAAGCACCTTTCAAGCTTCCCAACGAGGTGGATGGAGGAGGGAGGCTGAAACTGGGGGGACGGCCATCCTGCATTCTTTGGTACTTCACAGGCTGTGAAAGGTAGAGGATGTGAGTTTGCAACTGTGAATCAAAGGATCACAGAGCGAATGGAATCATCTGGTCTGACTCCAGGTCTCATGCAACCAAATGCCTCAATCTCTGAGACACATCATAAAGAGCATTTCTCAACATGAAGCTCTTGAAACACAGAGGCCTGGGTAGCCTGGCTCGAAGGTTGGGAAAGGCTTTGCTATGTCCAAGTGAAACTTCTCTTGCCTCCTTAATATATGCGGAAAGTAGCCAGCCAGTGCTCTTGTGGTTGACAACAGGCTGAGTGGGCCAACCCTGGTTCCTACTCACTTTCCCAGGTGGCTTTGCCTCTGGGAGGAAAGGTGTGAAACGTGTGGGTCAGTGGGCAAATACCTACTGGGTTAGCGTGAAGCAGGGCTCTGGATAGCTTTGATTTTCTCCATAAAAGATGACAAATTGTCCAGCAATGCTACTTTTCTTGTCTTGGATGCAGATGTAATGCCTGGAGTTGCACTACCATCTTGGGGTCATGAGGCAAAGACCTAAGGAATCAGCCGATCCACCCCCAGTAAGTAACCTCTCACCTCCAAACTTGTAAGAAAAATCTACCTCTACTCCCTTAGGTCACTCTTGTTGGGTTTTCTATTATTTGCAATTGACGTTGACCTACCTAAAAGATTTCTTGTGGCTGAAAAAACAAATCCATGCACTTCCTGAGACAGCTGTGTTCCTACTGCAGCTCTATAAACTCCTTCCATCCCCAGGTGAATCAGTCTCCTGAAGGTGCTGGTTCTTTGCCACCCCCTCTCTGCTGATCGCTGCTCAACTGCCATCCCTGAGCCTGCCCCGTCCTCAAGACCACATGTCCTGAGTGTGTGTGTGTGTGTGTGTGGGGGGGGTGACAATGATGGAATTGATTTAGTTTCTCGTAGTTATTAGTTTGAAGAACAGAGTCACTGACTCTTCCTGATTTAACTGCACAGAACAAACCGTTGACTCACAGTGCCGTCACCTGCGTCTGCCAGTCCCTGAGACTCACAGAAGAGCAAGACAAACACTGAGAGGGACAAAGACACTACCTCCCGGCCATCAGCCACGTAGAAAATGCCACCTGCAGTTTTCCGTCACTCCAGGTAATCACGGACCTTCTGCCACCGAAAATAAAAAAATAGAACTCAATTTCTCTTAGAATAAGCAAAACTATCCTTAGAAATTAGATAGCTACTAACTTTTAAAAAGATGGTTGCATTAGATTTTCTTTAAGTCTCCTTCCTGCTCTGTCTTTGGAGAAATGGCTGCTCTGGGGCTGGGGTGGGTACCCTCCTGGAAGGCGCTGGTGTGCCAGAGGCCAGAAATCACTGGAAGAGCTGGGGAGTCGTGTGGGAAGGCCCAGAGCCAGCTGGCGAGGTTCCACCTGGCCCAAACCCAGGGCAACTTGAGCCTCGTCATGCAGACTTATATCACCAGTTTTAACCCATCAAACCAAACAGGAAACAACGAGTCCTCACGCATTAATAAGCCATGTGAAAATCTGACCCTGAAGTTTCACTTCTCCACATGGGTTTTCACTAGGAAGGGGAAATCTCGCCCTGCAGGGGAGAAGCCCGGCAACCTTGTTGGAAGCAGGGACCTGAGGCCACCTGTAAGGGACAGAGTGCAATCGTGCACCACTTAGCGGGGTGGGGGGAGGGCGCTCAGGGCCCCTCTGTGCTCCCCCAGATGCGCAGCCTGAGTCTGACCTGGGGAGCAGCCCAGCGTCCACAGGAAGTAATGTCCTGCCGGGTGCAGCTCCTGCTTGCCTCAGAAGTACGTCGGGCTCAGGAAAGGAAAAGGTCCAGCATCTCTTTCCAACTAAAGACAGGTGAAAGGCCGCCATGCGTGGCTCTGGACTGGATCCTTGGGTTATAAGGAACACCTCTGAGGCTGTTGGAGAGACTTAACGGTGTCTGAGGATTCGGGGACACCCCATGTCAGTGTGAGTTTTCTTTGATGCATGTATTGTGGTCCTGTAGGAGAACCTTCCCTGACGGCAGGAAAAACCTGCCGTAAAGTATTCTGGGTGATGGGACATTAGGCCACCAACGTGCCCTCCTGGATTTCTGTGATTTTGTGATTATTTTGAAAGTTAAAAATAAAGTGTTGTCTATAATGAGTCTAAAGATCAAAGTGAATCTTAAAAGCAAAACCAACAGTTTCCCACCATTAAAGATCTGACGGCCACCTCTTTGCTGTGGAGTTTGCATGAGGAGAAACTCAGCTTTGTTGTAGGAAATGAGTGGATATATAGCCCATAGGGCAGGCTCATGCTAGACACCTATTGGATGCAAGGCAAGGCGCTAAAAGGAGTTTTTGGAAACCAGTCTTATGTGACTGTTTGCAAAAAGCCCCCAATCTGCCTACATGCACGACCCTGATGGCAATTCCATTGCATATGATTCTAGTAGATAATACATTCATTCAAAACTTTTTTTTTGTACCAGGGATTGAACCCAGGGGTGCTTAACCACTGAGCCATGTCCCCAGCCCTTTTTCCTATTTTAATTAGGGGTAGGGTCTCACTGAGTTGCTTAGGGCCTTGCTAAGTTGTTAAAGATGGCTTTGAACTCAAGATCCTCCTGCCTCAGCCTCCTGAGCCACTGGGATTACAGGCATGCTCCACTATGCCTGGCCTTTCTTCAGATTTTCCCCCCAAATGTTATGCATGCAAATAAATGCAAGAATAAAGGAAATTCCACTATGGGTTCACAGTTGGTGTGATAGTGCAAAAGAGAACGATCACATTTGTGGTAAACTGTAATTCTTGGAGCCTGACTCCTGTGACATACCCTTGTATATGCAGCACATGTCTCGCAGCCTTTTGTGTGTGTGTGTGTCAGGGATTGAACCCGGGGACACTTAACCACTGAGCCACATCCCCAGCCCTTTTTAGTTTTTGTTTTGAGACAGGGTCTTGCTAGGTTGCTCAGAGTCTCACTAAGGCTGGCTTTGAACTTGTGTTCTCCTGGCCTCAGCCTCCCGAGCCGATGGGCATTTGGTAGACTTGGTCCAGCCCCTCTGGGGCTCTCATCTTTGATCTTCACTGTGGAATGGGTGACCCGTGTATTGGAATCAGACTTGCAATATTAGGGATGATTTATTTAAAGCAACGGATACTCCAAAAAGTCCAGTCGCCTGGTGGCTCATGGGGCCTGGCGGGTTCCACGGTGGAGAGAAGAGCAGCAGCTCACTGTAGAGTGTGCCTCCTCTACATCCTTTCAACTCCACACGTGCGAGCCAAGTCCAGATGTGACCACAGCCCTCATCGAGTTTCTCCCAGGCCCTGAGTGTAGATTTCTTTCCTCACCAGAGTCACACACCAGGGACAGCAGTGTAACTCCTGTAGATATCAAATCGCCGTGCACAAGACAGAGAGACCCAAGGAGGTTTCCAGTTTAAATGTTCAGGGAGGAAGCCTTTTCCGTTTTTGAGTCTGGACTCCAACTAGACCAGGGTCACTTAGTTACGGTTGCCTAACCAGATCTTAGGGGACGAGCTTTTGGGTGATTGGCTAAGGCGAGTCTTTTCTTCATTTTGGTAAAGATCTCGTTCTTATTTCTGTGGTCATGTTCTGATGGGAGCCAGGGGTCAGTCACTTGTTTAACAAATGCTCCAAGGGCCCACGGCCTGCCCATGAGCAGGGGCCTACCCTTGGGCAGGGCCACCAGGGCCCTTGTTTTTGTGGACTTTGCTGCTGTGTGGATGCTCTGGGGTGGGCTGCAAGGCATTCCAGTGAGGGAAACTTGGGAGTTCACCCAGATCCAGGCACCAGCCAAACACACACTTGCCTGGTCGCGTTACAACCACTTTTTTCCCTAAAAAAAATAGAGTGAACAACATTTTGAGAGCTTTTGGAATTCTGCGGGGTTTGGGGCACTTGTTGTTCAATCCACATGCCACATAGATATCTTGCCTGTGTTTCATGTATAATGAGGACCCTCTGACCAATTTTCTGGTTTGTTTTTTTCAGATATTGGAATTAATCTGCCCCGTTCCACCCACATCTTCCTGCCTGTTTCTTTGACTTTGAAAGGAACACCCCCCCCCTGACTTCAGTGAGACTAAGTGGGGAACTAACATTTAAAAAGGAGCACAAATGACCACGTCCTTGTGGGCTCTGGCTTTGTGGCGGTGTGCATAAACTACTTTCATCAATGGGGGAGGAATTCTAGGCCGGCTTCCCGAGAGGCAGTAGGATGCAGGAAGGAACTGGGCTGTGGCATCACCCTGGCCACTTGAATGTGATCTTGGGCGAGTGACGTGAACTCTATGACTCTCTCATCTGTGAAATGTGAGAATGTGGGTGGAACTATGTCTCCCTCCCGTTTGATTCTCACATAGCGCTGTCGCGAGAATTGAGACAATCTATGTGAATGGTTCGGGCTCATTCAGGCAGGGCTTCGGCATGCCCAGAAATACCTGGATGGACTCTGTGTGTCAGCCTTCCTGAGATGGATATGTGCCGACTTACCCCACCCTCTAACATGTCAGCATGGTTCATGATGGTTCATCTAGCTGTCGCAGGGCTGGGAATATGGCTCAAGCAGGAGCGTGCTCGCCTGGCATGCATGCGGCGCTGGGTTCGATCCTCAACACCACATACAAATAAAAGATGTTGTGTCTGCCGAAAACTAAAAAATAAATATAAAAAAATTATCTCTCTCTTTCTCTAAAAAAAAAAAAAAATCTAGCTGTTGCATTAGTTAGGATAGGCTGAGTCATTCCGCAATAACAAGCAAACCCCTAAATCCCAGTAGCTTTCAGAGAAACAAATAACATCTACTCTTATCACTACTATTATTATTATTATTATTACTTTTTTAAAAATAATAATTTTACCCCAGGTGCCTCTCCAGGGAAGGTTTCCTTCTTACAATGATTCAACAAATCATTGCCTCCTTATCAAAATAGACTTCCATGATGCTGAGGCCCGGACAGAGGGTCGTGCAAGGGAGCCCTGGGGATTCATTGTGTGACTCATGTGAAATGTCATTTATGTGCACATTTCACTGGTAAAAACAATGGATATGGCCAGACTGAAGCTCAGGGAGCTAAAGAAATGCAATTCCTTGTGTTTCCAAAGACAGGACGGGAAATATTAGCAACCAGCACTGATAACTCCCATTCTATGCAAGTAGGTGATCTCTAATTGAGGGAGCAAAGAACCCCTGAGAGCCAGAATTCTTAAATTTGCAAGCCATGTAAAACCTGCACTGGTCACTCCAGTGACTTCTGAAAGTGACACTCTGTTTTAAAAGAACAAATCTGCTCACTTATATATTACATGATTTGTCTTCTCATTTTTTTTCATCTTTTCTGCACTTTTGGGAGACAAAGAAATGGCAATGCCAAGCACACGGTGAGTGCTCTCAACTGATTGACTGATTCGCACCATCAAAATGAGGTGTGAGTCAATCGATTCTCCTTCCCAAAGGCAGTGGATGAGCAGAGTGCATTGTATGTCCAGAGTCACGAGGCAGCGAGGAGCCCGAGAAAGACATCCGCGCGTCCTGCCAGGAGCCACAAGACTGCTTTATTACTTCCTTGAGAAAAATTGGCCCCAGAAGAGTTATTCATGTTTGCTGGCAGTTTCCACAGGTGATCACCGCTGTTAACCTTGGACTGCTCTCATGACAGAAGGTCAGGGGCAAGGATGCTGCAAAACAATGGCAGACACAATAGAGCAGTGTCCCGCCGACAGGTCACGGGAGAGCATCTTCAAGGAGAGAAGGACACACCTCGCACCTCTTAAATCTCAGCTCCGACCCCATCTCCTCCACCAGAAGTTGCTGAACCCCAAACAGAGCGAGCAGCTTCTCTGGCTCTGTCTCTCTTCCTGGGCTGGAAAGTCAGGTGTCTGTGGACAGCTTATCCATCTTCTTCTCTGGATCTTGACCTTGCTAAGATGCAGATCAGGTGTCAGAGAGACTTCTTACCCCAGCACTCTTAGTCAGCTGAATAGAAGCCCCACGTGCACTTCAAAGACCCAGACCCCAGCTCTCGCCTCTGCTCCTTGTTGTATTTCAGAATTTTAAACCAACATCCGGATGCAAAGAAGGGGACCCGGACAGCTGTGCGTCTTCTCTCCACCCGGCGCACCTACCAGGCAGAAAGAGAGACTGTGATTCTGTTGTAGAGCCGAGGCTGTGGGTCCAATTTTATTTGATCCCCAAACAACCAAGCTGATTCACTGCCAGATCTGGCCTTTCCTTCCAGTATACCTCAATCTCTCCTAATTGGCCGTGAAATTCCTGGGAGTTGGCGGTTTCGGGCATGGAGAAGGTCGGTCTTGTTAAACGCCCCCAGGTCTCATTTTGGCAGGGGGGGGGGATGGGGCTGGCAGCCCTGAAGTGAAGCAGGTGGAGTGAGGATTAGGTCACATGGCGGGAAGGGGGCTGTGGTGGGCGGCAGCTGGAGGAGTCCCAGGTGTGCGTGAGTTGGCAGGGGTACAAAGAGCAAGTTGCAAACAGCTCAAAGTCCCTGGGCTGTGCAGCTGCCTGGCTGGCACTGGCTTCAGACCCACCTGTAGGTTGACGGGCACAACCCACCTCTACCTTGGGGGACCTGGAAGGCCTGAGAGCGGACCCCGCCCCTCCCAGGCAGGAGGCTGGAGGACCAAGCCTGGCCCTGACCACCCCTGGGAGCCAGCTCATGGCACCCGGTCACTGCCCAGTGCCTGAGGCAGGGGGCAGCCCCAGGAGAACTAAGATAAACATACGCAGTTTCTTTCCATGCCTAGAAAGTTAAGAGGAAAAAAACAAAACCTGAGCCGAAGACTAAGTCAACGGGCAGAGATGATCCAGGGCAGGACAACAGGCTCAGGGCCTCTCCCAGCTGGGCTGCGGGAGCCCGAGTCAACACACTCCAAGACCAGCCCTTCCCGGTGGGTGGGGCTCTGCCCTGCTGCCCATCCGCTGCGGTTTGGGGGGATGAGGCCGTCTGTGGGCGGGGTTGAGATTCAGAGGCCGTGACCTGGGGAACAGCTCTGGGTCTCCAAGGGCAAAGGGAACTGCGGCTCCCACAGGTGAGACGGCAAAGGGCCTCACCCGCTCTCCACGGGAAGGCCGGCCCCAGAAAGCCCAAGCCAGGAGAAGGCTGCTCTCCACTGCTCCAGCCCTGTGCTTCCTCCTGGCTCCCCAGAGGCACAGGCGTAGAATCTGCTGCTTCCCTATAACAGAACCTCAGCTCAGGGGTAAGAGGATGCTGTATTGGGGTCTGGAAGGTTCCCAAAGGCCCGTGTGTTAAAGGCCTGGTTCAGCTTGCTGTCATGGGGAGGTGGTGGAACCTTCCAGAGATAGGGCCTTGTGAGAGGTCTTTAGATCATTGGGGTGTGCCCCCAAAGGGGATTACAGGACCCTGGTCTCTTCCTCTTCTTCTTTTAAAATATATTTTTAGCTGTAGATGGACACAATACCCTTGTTTTTATTTACTGTATATTTGTGTTTATGTGGTGCTGAGGGTGGAGCTCAGTGCCTCGTGCGTGCAGGGTGAGCCCCTACCACTCCTCTTCCTCCTTCACTCCTGGCTCATTTCATCTCGTGCTCCCTCCGCCATGATGAGCTGCCTCCCCACAGGCCCAAAGAGATGGGATCAACTAGTCGTGGACTAGAAATTCCCAAACTCGGAACCAAAACTGCCCTATTCTTTGCATAAGTAGATTGTGTCACATGTTTGTCATAGTGATGGAAAGCTGACCGACACAGAGGACAGTGGGGACATGCACAGTTGTCACACATTTGCCCCTGCAGACCACTGTATCTGGGTGTGACCGTGTGACGCTATTGCCAAGGAGGACATCGGGGAGAGATTTCCTAGTACAGGCAACACCCATGGTGTATTCACCCTCGTTCAGGACTTGGAATGCAGCTGGGGCTCTATAATTCCTCTTTCTCCCAGGAAGAGGAAAGCCATAGACTAAACGTGACAGAGCAGAAGGAACTGGGTTCTCGGTGCCATTGCTGATGCTGTGGCACCAGCCTCGACTTCCAATCCCTGGTCTCCTATTATAGGAAGCCCGTGGTTCCCAGACTTGGGTGGCCGTATGAGTCACCTGGAGGACTCATAAGATCCAGAGGTTCTGGGTGGGGCCCTAAAACCTTGTATCCCTAACCCCAGTGATGCTGATGTCACCCAGGTTGAAGCCATCCCACCCGACACCCCACCTTCTAAATCCTCAACGGCCAGCCAGTCCACCTGACCCCTCACCCCCGGAGAGGGCTCAGGACTCATTTACCACAAGTCATGAACGCCCAGGGAGGTCTGCCATCTATTTGGATTCTGATCAGAGAGGAATCACTAAATCAAAGAATTTCTATTTTTGCCTACAACCAAATTTAATCATTTTTCTTTTGCATAGAGAGTAATTATACACATCTATGGGGTATGGCGCGATCATTTGATAGATGCACGTGAGGCATGATGATCAAATCAGGGTCGTTATCACTTCCCATTCCCTAAACATTCTCCATCTTTAAAAACACCCAATCAGCTGCTGGGAACACCTACCCCTGCTGTGCTGCGGGACACTAGCGCTTCTCCTGTCCAACTCCACTGTGCCGGCCATTAGCCAACCCTCCTCTCCCTTCTCCCCACACCCTCCTGGCCTTTAGTGACTGTTCTCTGCTCTCCTCAATGAAACCAGCTCTTCGTAGCTCCTCATGGGAGTGAGTATGTGCAGTATTTGTCTTTCGGGGGCCTGGCTTGTCCCCCGTTCCTTCTGTGGCTGCAAGTGACAGGATTCCTTTCCTCCTTGTGGCTGTGGAGTGTTCCGTTTTGTGTAGACCCCCCCACGTTCTCCTCATCCATCCTGATGGGCTTCTTGGTGCGGCGTGCTCACACTGTGCTGTTGCTGTTTGTTCTTTGTTTAGCAGCGCTGGGGATGGAACCCGGAGTCTCGTGGGCGCTAGGCAAGCTCTCCACCAGCTACATCCCAGCCCCAGAGTCTCTGCTGTTACCCACCAGGCGGCACTGGAGCAGAATGGGGGAGACATTCAGAGCAGGAGAAGGTAGCCTGCAGCCTCTGGTAGCAAGGGCTGGCTCACAACTCCACCTTCCACTTACAGGTGAATGGCCTGGCGCTGTTTCCTCCCCCAACTGTGGAACCTGGGGCAACTCTTTCCTCATCTATAGAGCTTATCAGATGGGCTCGACATCAGGCATAAGTGCCACTGGGGAGTCAGAGAAGGGCTGAACATCCGTCACCGGGAACAGGGTGTGGGGACTGTCACAGAGTACCTCTATGCAGCATGGTGGATGACAAACAGTAGCACAGGCAAACCCTGAGACTCAGGGATCAGTGAAAAGGAGATGCAGTGCATGTTACCAATTAAAGAATTATAGATAGATGCATTCCAAATAATACCCATTACACACAGAATGAAACAGATCCATATTAAATACATCAGAATGGTAATCTGTGAGGTGGGACATGAGAACAGCACAGGAATGTGAAGGTGAGGATTTGAACACTAATGAGCATCCATCAGATTGACCCAAACCAAAGTGTCTGACAATCCCAAATTTGAGTGAAAACGAGAAGGAAAGGGGGCTCTCAGCCCCTATTGAGAGGAGAGTGATTCGGTCTAAGCCTGGTGCCGCCCCTGGTTGTTTCCAATACGCACTTCCTCTTCTACAACACCCATCGTGATTCTCGAGGATAACTTCATGTTCCCGTCCCCTTTATAGCCAGGTGTGGCCATGTGAACAAGGCCCAGACAATATCATATGACTGGAAGTGTCCTTTGAAGTTTCCAGGGCATTTCCTTAAATGAGGGAATCTCAGTAAGTGATTGGGAGCAAAGGTGGATGTCAGAGAGCGATGGACATGGTCCAGCACACCCAAGATCTTCCCCTGCACCTGGCCCAGCCCAGACCCGGGAGTGAGGACTCTCGAATGCTCTTGCTGTCCTTGGAGGAAGAGAAGAACAGCCCTGGAACACACAACGTGATCCTGCCATATGTAACTTGGCCTTTGCAGTGCTACCCCGCGAGAGGAGAGGGCTGTCCGGAGGGGCCCACCATCAACAGAGGCTAAGTGGAGAGGTCTGGGGAAGAAAACGTGTAGTTACTTTCTAAACATCTGCTTCAGCCTGGAGACGTGTTGACCAGCATAGTGCCCCCTGTCCCACCGTTCCCCTTTCAACAGATGCACAAATATCTGGGTTTGTTCCCGACGCCTAGGCACTGCCTTAAAGAAAGATGATGAACTCAATTTGTTAGCTCTTTCCTAAAAAAGAAGACACTATGGTTCTTAGTCAGTTGACTTGTCTCCATAACAGTGTGTCTACCACTGAACACCACAGTCCACATCTGTTCCTAATGAAAATCTATAATCAGCAATGCCCACTGCCTTTCAAAACTTATTTTCTTCATCCCCAAACTATGCACAGACCTGGCCAAAGCTTGTTTCTGTTGTCACCAGGACATAATGGCATTGCATTTATTCCAGGATGAATAAATCAACAGCGATTCCAACTAGAATCTGTGTCAGCCACTTAGGCTATTGCAAATTTGAGCCTCAACTACAAATGGACATTTTCATTTATTAAAATGCTGAAGCAGGCAGGTTTGGTTTGGTTCGGTTTTTAAGTTCATAACATCCAACCCTTTATGAAACTTTGTTTCAGGTCACAAGGCTAAAAGACGTTTGATAATAAAAACAGCTCGCGTTTTCAGTAAAAACAGATTCTCGAGGGAGCAGCCTCAGGACACACTTTTCACAAGAAACATTGATTTGTAAAACTTGTGGGCTTTGAACAGAGTATCAGATTAGGCCACCTCTAGAACAGAAGGCCAACTGGCACCGGCGCCAGCTGGCCAGCTCCGGTCCCCGCAGGATGACTTTGTAAGAAAGGTCTGAGGCCCACTCTCGGCCAGCTACTGCTGCGTGAAAACAAGCCAACTCAGAGCAGCCTTTCCCAAAGTACAGTCTGCAATCCTGGTGAAAGTGTAGCAGCCCTTATCCTGGGAGTGACAAACCCTACATCTTTTCCTTTTCTTCCTCTGAGAACAGTGGATCCTCAGTGTGTTTTCTGCAGGGAGCCATTTTCAAAGGGAAGGACATGTTAGAAGCTTTGGCAAATTTCTGTTTGTCTCAGAGCTAGAGGAGGCAGGGTAAGTGTGTCAAGCAAAAGAACACGAGACTCAGCCACACTGGTGCACGTGACATGGGCAAAGGGAGGCCCAGGAGCGGTGGGGTGCCTCCTGGCCTTGGAAGCAGCTACGCGTGGCCTCCTGCTCAGGAGCAATGAACTGCTGTGTTCTAGGAATCCGAGGTGGCCACAAAACACGGGTCACTTGAGACAACATCAGGTTCTACTCCCAGGCTGATGTTCTAACCAGCGTCTTGGAGCTCTGGCAGATCAGCAACAGAACAGTCTGGGGGTGTGAAGGCACATCTTAAAGGATGTATCTTATTTAGCTAAAATCTATATTATTACAACAGGGATTTGAAAGTCATAATTTGAGATCTTAAGAACAAAGTGGAGGCTGGGGATGTAGCTCAAGGGTCAAGCACCTTCGCAGCATGTGTAAGGCCTCGGCTTCCATCCCCAGCCCCTAAAAATAAACAAAACTGAAGTGTAAAATGAGAGAATGATTTCAGGGTGGTCTTTCTCTTTCTTTATTTCTCTCTCTCTCTCTCTCTCTCTCTCTCTCTCTCTCTCTCTCCCCCCCCCCCGCCGCCCCCCAAGGAAATTTTTCTTTTTGATGAAAAGAAAACTGATTTTCAAGGAGGCAGGCGGCCTTCAGGCCAGTAGGGCCATGTTGGGTTTTGCTCCATCAGTGAGCTTATGTGTAGAGAAAGAAAGGAGTGGGTTTGTGTACAGAGATCTGCAGGAGATTCTCCCAGAGAAGCCTGAGAGAAGTGGGGGAGTATTCCAAGGCCAGCTCCTCCTCTCCAGGGAGTAGGTAAGGGACCCTCTAAGTCACTGCGGTGAACAGCAGGGTGTCCTATGAGGTCGGAGACCAGAAACTCCTGGCACCTGGCTGAAGTCTCCAGACACTCAGTCTTAGCATCCGTTTGCTCAGGGCCTTCTGTGCTGGGCACAGGAGTCCAGGGCTGTTACTTTGCATGAGCAACTGAAAGGAGCAGAGGAACCAGGGAGCACAGACAGAAAGCACGTCCTCCGCTCCTCACAGGCCTGAGCCGTCGCCTGCAAACTGTCATCAGAAAACATAGATCCAGGTCCAGAAGCAGCTGCCGTCACTCAAGACTGAGAGCCCTGAACAGAAAAGAGCCGGCTTCCCGCCACCCTGCCTCCTCCAGAGCCCCGAGGAGCCTGGCACAGCTCACAGGAGGCCCCTGTGTCCAGGGGCTGGGCACAGCAGGGACCTTCCTCCAAAGGGCAGGGTTACAGCTCCATGGTAGAGCCCCCAGGTTCAGTAGCCAATAACAAGTAAACAAGGCATGAGCCCCACAAGGGCAGGGGTCCATGCCTTTGTTCACTCTGTGCCCCTTCCCTGGGCGCTGGCAGGGCCTGGGCAATGCTGCCATGGAAGAATGTGATAGAGTCAGTTGAGGCAGAGAGGCAGAGAGGCCCTGCCGCTGTGCCGAGGGCCGTTCTCACCCACAGGTCACTGAATACCACCTCATCTGTGCCCACAGCCGCAGGCTTGAGATGCCTGGTTCCCTCGCGCAGAGAACCAAGGCACTCAGGATGCGCTTCCAGCAGGTGAACAGCCAGACACGGGAGACTCCAGGCTTCCAGACGTCCAGCCAGAGCCGGGCAGCACCTCTGACCCTCTGCAGAGGTGCCTTGGGCCAAGGACAGAGGAATGGGGTGAGTGGCCCTCACTCTCATTCATGTGTTTTTTATTTCAACCAGGGTTTGCTGAGTGCCTGATACCTGCCACCCGCTATTCTAGGAGCAACAGATGGAAGAATGGACAAAAAGCATGGAATCCCTACGCTCGTGGGGCTCACATCTTGTTTATTTATTATTGGGTATTGAACCCAGGTGGGCTCCACCCCTGAGCTATGTCCCTGTCCTTTTTATTTTTTGTGACAGGGTCTCCCTAAGTTGACCAGGTCGGCTTCCAATTCGCCATGCCCCTGCCTCCACTTACATTTTAAAAGCCAGCAGATAATAAGACAACATTTTCAATGTGCATCCTATTGAAAGAAAGGTCTTTCAATAAATTGCATGCAACAGAGTTTACCTGAGCAGAGAATGATACAGGAATTCCAGAACCAGAAGAAATTCAGAGAGCAGCCCGGCACTCCAGCCAGGCTCTGAGGGAGAGTGGGGCAGGGGCAGGGGGCATCGCGTGGTTGGCTAATACGGGTTCTGTCCAGTTTGGGCCTGGTGTGATGAGTTGGCTGCCCATGATTAGCTGGAACCCAGCTATTTGTGATTGCCTGAAATGCACTGTTTATCACACACACACACACACACACACACACACACACACACACACACATTAAAAAAAAGACATACTACTGGGTCAAGATTTGGTTTGTTTACGTCTAAGTCTGCATTAGAACTCAAAATATGAGACAGCTGGAGACTAAAGGTGTCCTGCATATTTTTCTTTAATTAGCAGTCGGGCATTTGATGTCATGAGTGCCAAGAATAAATATGAAACAGAGGACGAGGGGGAGGTATGTAGAGAGATACGTGGGGTGGGGAGGTCCAGGGCGTCCCTTGAGAAGGTCGCAGTGGAGTGAAGACATCCAAGAGCCCAGGATGTGCAGAAGAATATTCCAGCAGCCGGCAGAACCCGGGCAAGGCCTGCGGCAGAAGCATGCTGGTCACCTGGCAATGAGTAGGAAAGAGGGAAGAGGCTAGAGGGTCCAAAAAGTGGTGAAAGAGCCCGTCCACAGAGCCTGAGACGCGAAGTGAGAAGGGTACGGAGCAGAGAGGTGTACTGAGCTGCCGGAGGTCCTGCTCCTGGTGGGAGGGGTGCTGTCCCTCAGCTGCTTGCACTGGAAGCCTCATTGGGAGCACGGTGCAGCAAGGGCCCTTGGGTTGTTAGAGTATCTGAGTGCTTGTCCCCCCTTCTCCCTCAACAGGAATCCCCCCAACATAAGTTCCCCAAAGAGCGAACATTTCCCGTTGTGCTCCACAGGGTCTGGAATACAGAGGGCCGTCCGGCTGACCCAGGCAATCACCACCCAGTGGGAAGGAGGTGAGAACTTGGGGTCCATGAGCTGCTCTGGGGCTCTGCTTCTATGCCCTTCCTTCCAATGTCCACTTTGAGTAACAGAGGGCAGGAGATGGGCTGCCTCCTGCTGCAGATTTGAACCAATGGCCAGAGGCCTACCCCGGGCAGGTGGGCGGACTCTGAGGAGGCAGAACAAGAGGTGCAGGAGCAAGGACCCACTCTTAGCCTCCCTGCGAGGTCCGTGAGCTCCTTCTCCAGGCTCTAAGGGGGTTTGACAGGGGGTCCTGCAGGGCCACACTTCACCTGGGCTTTCTGGCTCTGGGGGCAGGAAGCTGGGAAGGAGCCCGCAGGCACGGAGTGGAAGACTCCATGGGAACTCTGGTTTTCCTCCAATGGGACTGGCTGAGGTCCAAAAACTCCAAGGGGTCCTCTGGAAAGAACTGCGGACATGTGTCCCCAAACCAGAGCCCATCACACTGTGTTTGCTTTATTTCCCCCTAATTCTTTTTTACTAGAAAAGCAAAACCATTTGGGAACCTCCAGTGGCTGATACAAAGGCAAAGGAATTGGACTGTGAGGCTCTAACCAGCATCTGCAACCAGACAGGATGGAACTCGTCTCAACCGAAGGCGGAGCTGAAGGTTAAAAGGTAACTTTGCCTACAGGTTGGGATTTGCACACACAATCATCTGAGCGCTGAGTCTCAGCACAGATCCCGGCAGAGAGGTTGGAGCTCATCTCACACCAAAGTCTCAGGTGAAGGGGGACTTGACAACTGAGATGTCTCTAATAAGTGACAAAAATTATGTGAGTAGTAATCGGACGTTTTTCGAGCTAAAGTCTCTATTGAAATAGAAGGCGTCAATGAGCACTCTTAGGAGACCTGCTTAGACGAAAAACAGAACGGGGATCACGAACCCCATTAACTCACATGTCCCAAGCCTCTAATGAAACATTCCCGAGGGATCGGGAAGGATGCGCTGAGCCTGCAGAAACTTTGCAAAGCTCACGCATCCACTTTGCAAGGTCGGATAGCAGAGTCCTCCATGGATCTTATAATTCGGATTTATGTCTCCAACGCAATAAGATAATAGCAAACGAGCACCTGCTTGCCTTTCTGGAGGAGGAATGATGGGCTCTCTAAGGACATTCTTTACTTTGCCGCACTGTCTATTTTTTGTTTCTATAAATTCTCCACCCTGCCCCAGGTTGGAGCTAAAAAAATCTATGGTTACCATCAAATCAATTTCCCCGCAGAATGAAGAATGCGGCGACCACCATCCTTAAAATTCATCGTTATCCGTTAAGAACCCGGGTCTACAAGAATCGTGGAGATCAAGAGGGCCTGCGTGGTGAGGGCGAGAGGATGCCGGGGAAGACGAGATCCACATGCTGATTATTTTCTGATAAAAGTGTTTGCTGTATCTGAAAGTGGAGGGAATTAAAAATAATCAGATTTGTTTAAACCCAGTTTCCCTATTATTCTATAGGTTACCTTAACCCTCTTCTGACATTGATTTTTCAACAAGGGTGATTATTTTTTTCAGACATAGAAAACAGCCAAACTGAAGTTATTCATACCTATGGGATTATTCTATAGTTAATTTTACTATTCAAAACTTGCGAAAATTACATGCTACAGAACATAGTCATGGGTTTCACCAGCAGGGCGGGTCTTTCCAGCAAAATCACTATCTGTCAGCCAAAAAAAAATCAAAATAGAAAATAGCAATAACAAGCATAATTGATTGTGCACCTATATGTGATAGGACTTTATGTGTAGTTTATCTCTAATCCTTCTCAACAACCCTGAAAAGTAGTGCTAATAATAATTCTTATGTTACAGAAGTCATCCCGGGTTTAATAGAGCCTTGTCCAAGGTTTAACAAGTGTAGAGGGGGACCGTGGAGCTCAGTGGCAGAGCAAATGCTTAGCATGCTCGAGGACCTGGGTTCCATCTCCAGCAACCCCCGTCCCCAACAAAAGGTAGAACCAAGACTCGAACGTGCATCTCACTCCTGCCCCTGAGGACTTTGCACTGTTGTGCTCTCTCAATACCATAGATAGTAGGTAGCCACCAACAGGAAGTGCAAGGACCCCAGGTTTCATAGATCAGATCCCAAATCCACCGTGCAGGTCCATGAATTACTTCAAGTGCATCTGCGTGCATTCTTCTAATCAACTTCTAATCAGCCTCCTTAACTGCATTCATATTCAATGGGCGTCCCTACCCAGTAATGGAAATAGAACTGGTCTTGTTTGCCTTGTGCGGATGGAGCACCTGCTGTGGTTTGGCACCAGGGACAGGACAGTGTGCAGGTCTCAGTCTGTCACCAGTGCTGTGGCACGGCGGCTGTAAGCTCTGCAGCAAGTTTTCAAATGCATTGATTTTTAAGCTCAATACCTCTGCCGCTGCGTCTCATTAGTTGCTTCAGCCGACCTCCGCTCCACCCACAGGACGCCTAACCGATGGTGCAGCAAAGCTTTGCCGGCTGCATTTTTGTTTTTTATTTGTGTTATCAGAAGTGAGAAGTCTTGCATTGGAGGCCAGCTCTGCATTGGAATCATGGGCTTCTCTGCGCATCAAAGTGGGGATGGGGACCTCTGTCTCCAGAGTTATGGCTCAGACCTTCAGCGTGACCCCCAAACATTCACCGTCTCCTGTCCAGCCCCACCCACGAAAATTCTCTTTACCATCTGGACCCCATCTTTGTTCCCCAGTGCTGGGGATGGAAGCCAGGGCCTCGCACGTGCTAGGCAAGTGCTCCACCACTGAGCCACGGTCTACCCTGGACCCTGTCGCGGTCATCTGTTTCCTTCACAGTCCTCAGAGCAGCGGTGGCGTAGAGGGGCCCTCAGCGAACCCTGAAGGAGGAGAGAGCCATGTCATTAGCACAGGAAAGGGCCTGGGGGTGACAGTCCTCCAGGTGGACAAGACTTCATTCTGTAATTATCCCAGCTGTCAAAAGTCATTCCCAGAAAGCGGTTCCCGGGAGGGCCACGACATTGCTGTAGGACTCAGTGAGGATGTGATTCTGAGGGAAGATGAGTAGTGACCGCCAAGTGCTTTCCTTGTGCGCTGCTCTTCCGAAAGAGGCTCTGGGTACACAGGTACCTGAGCATCTAGTTAAGACCCAAAAACACAGTGTTTAGTTGTCCCCCATCGGCCCAGTTATAAAATGTGGGTACACTATACTCTACTCATTAATATCATCTGGGTCCTAGAAACACATAAACCCACAAGATGTCATGGTCTGGATCCGGGGTGTCCCCAAAGCTCCTGCGTTAATCCAGGGACGTTGAGAGCTGTGACGCCCACCAGTGCATCCTGGTGGTAACCGTGGGCAGGTGGGGCGTGGGTGGAGGAGGTGGGTCACAGAGGATGTGTCCCCAGAAGGGACCGTCTTCCCTCTGGCCTTCCTCCTTTCCCCCTGGCCGGCACGAGTGGAGAAGCTTTCCTACTCCACACCTCCACCATGATGCCCACCTGGCGTCCAGAGCAACCCACCCCTTCGACCATGGACGAAACCTCTGAAACCAAGAGCCAAAATACACGTTTCCTCCTCTAAGTTGCTCCTGTCTGGTCTTTGGGGCACAGTGACAAAAAGCCGACTAAGCCAAAGAAACCACTTTTTAAATGGAAGTCTTGATATTTTGTCTTTGAGATCTAAGAAATGGGCTTTCCTGAGCAAAGCTTCCGTCTCGGCTGAGCAACGGTACTTTCTGGTAGACAAAGGAAATGCTGTGTTTCTTTCCCGGGCCGGCTTCCTGACGTCCACTGCTTGTCCTCTGCCTTTGGGTTCTCGCCGGAGACCACCAACATTCTCAGACACAGTGAAGTAAAGCAGGAGAGTTTCAGAGCGCTGGGGGCTCCCCCCGGGACCATCCCAGCCAGATCCCAGGTTTGCTGTGGATCGTAAGCATGACAGTGTGAAGCTCGACAGATTCTTCTGGAATTCTCTGTTTGTTTTCCTTGTGATCTGACTCACATAAAATCTATTTTATTTCTTCTTCCAAACTCCTAGGGAGTGTGGTCATATGATTCTAGCAGAGGAAAACATTGTCAAAATAGGATCGAGAAGTTATCACTCTTACATTGTTTTCATTAAATAAAGAGCTTCCATGTGCAGATCTAATGCTGTGACTTTATATCTTAAATTATCTAACATATACTACAGCGTTTTAGAATTAGTGCTATTTAGTCTCCTTGGTATCATCATAGTTTTTTATATGCATCTTAAAGAAAAAGTCAATACATATGAAAACAGAGTTATTTTGAGAATGTATGTACTTACTTTCCCTGTTAAAACTATTTAATTGCACACACACTCATACACAAGGAAAAATTAGATATTTTACTCACAAAAAGCTGACAAGGGTTACCTCAGGGTCATGAGAGTGACGTTCCATTTTCTTCTTTGTGTTTTTCGTGATTTTCCAAACTTTCTGTAACAGCCAAGTGTGTTTAACAAGAGTATACACCCAA
Source organism: Ictidomys tridecemlineatus (assembly GCF_052094955.1). Lineage (NCBI taxonomy): Eukaryota > Metazoa > Chordata > Mammalia > Rodentia > Sciuridae > Ictidomys > Ictidomys tridecemlineatus. The sequence goes on along the minus strand of NC_135484.1, from coordinate 151,932,623 downwards.
GCAATTATAGTAATTTGCACAGATTCCTATACTATAAACTTCCAAACAGAAACTTTAAAATGAACTTTTAGAGTCGGTGGCGTTCAGAAGCAAACTGTGTGTTATTTCTAAGTTCTGTGCTCTATTTTCACTGTGGCACAGTTTTTAATGGTGTTTTGGTCCTCATAGAAGAAAACAGCACCTTAAACCAAAGGCTTCCTCACAGACCCTCATTTATCTAGATTTCAAATGCATTTTAGGTTAGGGAGCAAAAGGGAGGCAGAGAATGGGTGAAGAGGGTCTTGCAAAATCATGGCCTCAGGCAGAGCTGACAGTAGTACTCAGGAAGATCTACAGCAGAAGGTGGGTCTGTCTGGACAAGGTGAGACTCTGGTAAGCACTGTCCAACTCTAAGGTGGCCTTCCCTGGGAGAAAAACAGAAAATGCCACAGCATGAAGCCCGCCTAAAAAACCTCGACTGAATGCAAGGGATGGAAAGAAGGCCTTTTAATAGAGAATAAATAGTTTATTTCAAGAGGTACATTTGGTAGCCGGGCACAGTCAAGTATTCCTGTAATCCCAGTGACTCGGGAGGCTGAGGCAGGAGGATCCCCAGTTCAAAGCCAGCCTCAGCAATTTAGTGAGGCCCTAAGCAACTTGGGGACACCCTGTTTCTAAATAAAATATAACAAAAGGGGCTGGGGATGTGGCTCAGTGGTTAAGCATCCCTGAGTTCAATCCCCAGTACCAAAAAAAAAAAAAAAATGGATTTGGCTGTAAGGCCTCCAGGATCACATGGTGGTGCAGTCATGGAGCTCTGCTTTGCCGTCAGGTAGCATGGGGGTCTGAACCCCGCTGATTTTGTGTGTCTGTGTTCCCATCTCGGTGCACATTTGCGTTTTTATAGGAACATATCTTTTTTCCCACAGCTTTCATGAAACCCTCAAAGGGCCCATGACCCCAAAAGATTAAAAACTAATGTAATAGGAAAAGCAAGAGCTTCGGCTTCAGAAAAATTGAGTGCAAACTTGTCGCTCACTCGCGGTGGGAGCTGGAATGAGTTGAATTTCTGGAATCATGATAGATAATCATGTATTCCATCACACACGTTGAAATAACACCTAAGTACCCACAGCCGTGTCTGCCACATCCCAGATGCTCTGTACATGGCAGCTATTATTAGATCTATCGCATCCTGTAAATAGTCTGGAATGTTCTGGCAAAGCCTGTCTCGTCAGGTGTCCATCCCCGCATGTCCCTGAGTTGGCAGAAACCATATCTCCGCTCTCTTGCCCCTTGTCATTGACTCTTCATCGAGAGCGACTCCCGTGCCCTCCCCACGCTGTCCATTTAACACTCGGCAGAGCCCTGGGGACCGCTGTGACCCAGTCCAAGGGCAGCCCAGCCACGTGCTTCCCGGCCAGGACCTGGGTCTCAGGGGTTCCTGCGCACTCCTTGAGGAGGGTCCTCTGCACAGGTCTCGGGTCACGGGAGCGCCTGCCCAGGGCAACGGGCCTTGGCTCTGCCCAAGAGTGGCAGGAAGAGGGCTCCCAGAGCCGGATCCACGTGCCTTTCAGTGACAAGAAAGTACCCATGTTAGCCCCTCCAAATCCTGATACAAGTGGGACCAGAAAAGCACCAGCATTGACTTTGCTCTTGGAAATATTAATTCTGGGACTTAGGAAGCGACGGTTAAAACTTCACTTGCGATTCAGTCGTCTAATGTGTGGACTTGGAAGAGCTGGACCTTACCCTAAGAACTTCATTGTAACTCCCCCTCTGCTGCCTGGGGACCCCTGTGTACCAGCTTTGAGTTTTCATTTCATTTAAAGTCCCTATAAACCTGGGCACGTGGTGGGGTGCCTCAGCGAGGATTCTCAGGAGCCCCACGTTTTCTTGGTCCTCTCTCACCCTGACCTCTCTGACCTCGGCTTCCTGCTCCCCAAGGTGGCTGTGGCCCTCCCCACCTCCGGGACCTTGCTCTTGGGGGTAGCTGCCATTCCCTAGAGACTTGGGACTGAAGGGCCTCATCCTCCAACAGAGCAGGCCACGCCGTGAAACTGTATCTCAGGGAGCCTCCAGGACTCCAGGCAGCCTCCCGGGGTCCTCTGACTCAGGCCCAGGGTCTCCCTTCCCCTTCTTTGAGACTGGGCACAGTGTTTCTCTTTTTTTAATATTTTTTAGTTGTAGATGGACACAATATCTTAATTTATTCATTTTTACACAGTGCCGAGGCTCGAACCCAGTGCCTCACACGTGTGAGGCAGGTACTCCACCACTGAGCTACAGCCCAGCCCCAGCCCCTTGGGTTTGTTTAAGTTGTTGGTGGATGTTTATTTTATTCATTTATTTATATGCAGTACTGAGAATCGAACCCAGTGCCTCCCACATGCCAGGAAACTGCTCTACCACTGAGCCATCACCCCAGCCCTTGCTTTGTTTTTAAAATAACCACTTTGTTTTCTTCTCATTAAGCAAAAACTCTACGAAAGGACCGAGTACTACCAATACCCACCCCCAAATTTTCCTTTTTGAAAGACTAGGTTCTGATTTGTCATTTCTTCCTGAGGGATAATCTCAAGACCATCAATTTACCAAATGGAATCTGGGTTCAGGAAGGCTGTCACTGCAGGTTGATTGTTAACAGCAAAACAATGATGATGATGATGATGATGAGGATGATGATGATGAGGATGAGGATGAGGATGATGATAAAAAATTAATCCAAAGTTCCAATAATGGGAAATGGTTAAATAAATGATAATAGTCTGTAGGCATTGAAAGAATCACCATAAAGAATATAGCAACAAGGAAACTAATCACGAGCTAGTGTACGTTAAACATAGGATGCAAATTTCTGAGTAAGAGAACACTGAGCTTGCAAATGCAAAGAGAAGGACAGAGAAAGCAAAGGGTAGTGTGTCGGTGGCCGAATGTGGCTCCGTGTGTCCTTGGTCTCTGGAATAGAATTGTGCAAGTTCTAATCGGCACAGACTTTCAAATCAAATGAATGAAAGATGAAATCAGCTTTAACATATGGGATCATCCTGAAAATAGGAAGCTTTGAGCCAAAGAGTTGAGAGAGGAAGCCATGAACACCTTGGGCATCTCACAGGAATCCCCACCAGATTCCTAAATTCTGTGCTGTGAATTCATCTCTTATTAATCTCAGTGCTACCCCAGTTACGGGTCAACCCAATGCTCTAGAAAGTGGTCAAGAAATGGGCAAAATCCCAGGATTCTCGCAAGCAAAATGTGTGAGGGTCCACACTGGACCCACGGCCCCTCGCCAGCAGCCAGCTGGGCCCGTTCCTGCCCAGACTCCAACGAGCTGGAATTTCTAAGCCTCAGCATGAGGGAAGCAGGGCATTATTGGAAAAAAAAAGGCATTTTCCAGCCTCACAGTCAAGACCCCCTAAAAGGGAACCAAGGACTTTGAGAATAACCTAATGTCGGGTGCCACGCGTGACTATGCTCCAGCATTTCCTGTGCCTTTGGCTGTAATGAGGACATGGAGGCTTCCATGGCAGGCACTGGTCCTGGGCCGCTGTCTGGTCGGAGAGGCAAGGGGAGTACACATTCTAGAAAGAATTCTGCTTCAGCTGGTTTCTTTTCAAAGTGTATTCTTGGTGCTTGTTTTTCCTAAAGATGAACAGAAGTTAGTCACTCCCTCCCTCCCTTACAGGCAGTAAGATGAGTTGTTTCAAACTTGAGTTTTTCTGGGAAAAGTGGCAGTTTGCAGAAGCAGCCGGCTCCTCAGACTCTGCTCCCCTCCCCTGCTGCTAATGAAGCAAGCCGAGGACACTGTTTCAGTCTCAGTCACACCGTGTCCCCGGTCTCTTTTTCCAGCCCTCTTCCACCCACGCCGGTTTCCCTCCTCTACCTGGTCCCCCCACTCGTGTTATCGCAGACTTGAGCTGCGCCCGTCTCCGGGGAATGAGAGGGGAGATAGGGGGATGTCAGTTGCCATCACAGCTAACGAGAGCCTCTCCCGCGGCGTCCCGTGAGCCCTGCCAGCCCTGGGAGATGCCCGCTATCGCAACCTTCGGGCGGTTTGGAAACTTTTCAGGTTGTTTGCGTTAGTGGATTTGTTCCAAGCGAGCACATGTTTTTCAAAAAACGAATGCCAAAGATAACAAAAAATGCAAAGGAGAGGGGGGACGGGGGACTTATCCAGAGCCAGGAGTGAACCAGGATAAGGACTTACTAACAGCTGCACGTTCAAGGGCACTTGCCTCCCGCCACATTTATAAGGACCCAGAAAGACGGAGGTTAAAAACAATGTTAGTCAGCCGCTCAGGAGGCAGTGACTGGGGACCCCGCCATGTGCTGGGCATCGGCTTCATGTCCCGTGGGGCAGGGGTCACTGCGCTACTCTGGCTTAAGTTGTTTACAGCTGAGTTGGAGTGGTCCTTGTTGACGACGCGGTTTCCCAGCAATCTTCTCCAGCATTCTGATTACTGTCCCCGTCATTAGCTGCTGTCATTTGTTTTCGGGGTTGATGGTCAGCACTGTGATTGCATTTAGAACGCCGAGTGGGTTTGCATGATCACCGGCTGCACCTCTGGGTGGCAATCACTGCCGTTTCTTGAACCCACTTTAGATTAGAAAGAGCAGGCCACTTGGCTCTCTGAAGGAGATGGAGAAAGATGATGATTCTGTGCTGCTGCACTTCAGCAGGCACAGAGCACGTGGGCTTCCAAGGCTTTGCTATCATTCATTAATCATCCAGCCCCGTGCTCCTGGGCTCTGGGCCACTTGGGCCCCCTCTGATCTCCGGACGGGCCTCGGAGGCTGGGGAAGGGTGGCTGGCGGGCCGCGTTCCTCCCTCCCTGTCAGGAGTCCCACCCTTTTGCTGGGCCACCCCACCCGCCTGGGATCTGCACAGACTGGCCCCATGACTTGTTTGAAGTTTTGTGTTTGATGTTCTCTGAGCGGGACATTCCAGAGTCACACGTGGTTATTTGGGATGACGTGAGGTGTTGGATCCCCACCACAGTGGCTCCCCTTCACTCACTCACCCCTTCACTCAAACCTGCCCGAGCTCTCCTTTGGACAGGCAGAGGGTCAGGCGCCGGAGAAGGAGCGCAGCCGTCCCGCCATGGTGAAAACACGGGCAGACGAGATGCCTCCCGCCATCCAGGGGACCCAGGGGACCCGGAAGACCCGCTCCTCCTGGAAGGCTGAGGGGTGGCCTTTGGGGGGGCACTGGGAAACCCCAGTTTGTGTGTGTGCACTGAGGGGGAGACGGGGAGGGAGGGAGGAGGAGACGAGGTGAACAGCGGGATCCATTATCCCAGGGACAACACGACGTGGAATCGGGGATCAGAGGTGTCAGTCACGTATTTGCCCAGATTACAGGTTTGTTGTAAAGAATGACGGCGACAGAGGCTGGAAAGACGGCGTGGAGGAAGGTTCCGGAGGCCTCCAATGTCTGCTGAGCAGGGCGGACTTCTCCATTCAGCAGAGTCCCCGCTGGTCACTAAGTGATTGGAAACAGGACAGAACGCCCAACAGGAATCTGCACCCACGGCAGTGGGGGAGTCGGGGACATTAGTTAGTGGATGAGAAAACAAGTGGCCAGATGACCAAAGAACAAGCAAGGCCAGGAAAGCGGACTCTAAGAGGGCCACTGGTCACCAAACCAGGGGAAGACTAGAGCAAGGGACGTTGAGACCCACACGGCTGACTGCAGAGGGTTTCCTGATTTTCTACCAGTCGGTCAGTCAAGAGTGCGAATGGCAATTACCAAGAACACAAGCCACAAGGGGCTGGGGTGGTGGCTCAGTGGTAGAGCGCTTGCCTAGTGTGTGTGTGAGGCCCTGGGTTCAATTCTCAGCACCACCTGTGAGTAAATTAATTAAATAAAGGTCCATCAGCAACTAAAAAAGAAAAACATTAAAAAAAGAATAAAGCAACAATAAATGTTGGAGAGGATGTGGGGAAAAGGCACACTCGTACATTGCTGGTGGGACTGCAGATTGGTACAACTACTCTGAAAATTTGGAATGGAACCCCCATTTGACCCAGCTATCCCACTTCTCAGCATATACCCAAAGGACTTAAAACCAGCAGACTACAGTGATGCAGCCACATCAATGTACATAGCAGTTCAATTCATAATAGCCAAACTATGGAACCAACCTAGGTACCCTTCAGTAGATGAATAAAAAAAGAAAATGCAATTCATCTACACAATGGAGTATTACTCAGCCTTAAAGAAGAATGAGATGGTGGCATTTGCCAGTAAATGAATGGAATCAGAGAATATTTTGCTAAACAAAATAAATCAACCCACAGAACCAAAGGCTGAATGTTTTCTCTGAAATGCAGATGCTAATTCACAATAAGAAAGGGGGGGAATAGAGGTGCTTTGGATTAGACTGAGGGGAGTGAGGAGAGGGGAGGGGTTTGGGGGCAGGGATGATAGTGGAATGAATAGGACTTTATCACCCCATGTGCATATGTGACCACACGACCTGCGTCATTCCACGTCAGGTACAGCAGAAGAGTGACAAGCTATGCTCAAAGAAAAAAAAGTGTGGCCTTTGCTTCCTCTTCCGCTCCTCCACTTGTAGGTGATCCAAGGGTTCAGCACTCTGTGAATGTGGGATCTTCTTTGCTCCTGGGTTCCTGCCTGCACTCCCTTCTGACTGTTTCCAGCCTGTGGTCCACACCAGCCTCCACAGGACACGGACCATGAGGCCTGCAGATTACAGAGATGGACAGGAAGCTGGGAGTGTGGGCCTCGACACCACGTTGGCCATTTCACTCAGCACCACAGGCTTAGGCAGCCTCCCCCAACTCAGACAGCCTCCCTCATGACAAGCAGCCGTGTGTTTGCTCCCAGACACAGACGCCGCAGCGCTGGCCCTGATCCACAGTCTTGTTATATAAGGGAAATACAAGAACAAAGTGGGAGCAGATACCATTTATTGAGCATCTACAGTGTGCCAGGTCTCAACTAGCCACCGGCCTGCATTATCTCACTTAACTCTCTGACTCCATGAGGCAGCTATTATTATGCCATTTTTAAAATCTGTTCTAATTAGTTGTACATGACAGCAGAATGCATTTCTATTCGTTGTACACAACTGCAGCACAACTTTTCATTTCTCTGGTTGTACATGTAAAGTCGCACACGTATGCAGCCATACATGTACCTAGGGTAATGGCGTCTATTTCATTCCACCATCTTTCCTACCTTCATGCCCCCTCCCCTTTCCTCCCTCCCCTTTGCACAATGTTCCTCCATTCTCCCCAGGCTCCACCCTCCTTTATGGATCAGCATCCACTTATCAGAGAGAACATTCATTTGCCTTTGGTTTTTTGGGATTGGCTAACTACACTTAATGTGATATTCTCCAACTCCATCCATTTACCTGCAAATGCCATAATTTTATTCTCTTTGAATGCTGAGTAAGACTCCACTATGTATATATAACACAGTTTCTTTATCCATTCATCTACTGAAGGGCATTTACGTTGGTTCCACAGTTTAGCAATTGTGAATTGTGCTGCTATGAACATTGATGTGGCTACATCTCTGTAGCATGCTGTTTTCAAGTCCTTTGGACATAGACCGACGAGTGGGACGGCTGGGTCAGATATTGGTTTATCCCAAGTTTTCTGAGGAATCTCCATACTGCGTTCCAGATTGGTTGCACCATTCTGCATTCCCACCAGCAATGTATGAGTGGCCTTTTCCCCACATCCTCACTAACACTTACTGTTGTTTGTGTTCTTAATAGCTGCCGTTCTGACTGGAGTGAGATGAAATCTTAGAGTATGCTGCAGTCCGGCTGCAGCAAAATAACCAGGGGGTGACAAGCAACTTGTGTACATTGATACAGCAGGAGTGGGAGCCGTTTATTGTAGGGCAGGAGGGGTATATATACATTCCACACAGCTTATCTTAATTAACATAAACCAGATACAGCAGTCAACCAATAAGGAATCTCCACACTTAATGGCTCGCTGGCGTTATTTCACAAACCACTCCCTCTGGCAAAATGCCAGGTGCTATCCAGACTTGTTTACAGACCTTAACAAGAGTAGTTTTGATTTGCATTTCTCTAATTGCTAGAGACGTTGAACGTTTTTTCATATATTTCTTGATCGATTGTATTTCTTGTTCTTAGAAGTGTCCGTTCAGCTCCTTGACCCATTTATTGATTGGGTTGTTTGTTTTTTGGTGTTAAGTTTTTTAAGTTCTTTATAAATCCTGGAGATTAATGCTCTATCTGACACATGCTCTTAAAATGTAGGCTCTCTGTTCACCTCATGGATTGTTTCTTTTGCAAAGAATAAGCTTTTGAGTTTGGATCCATCCCATTTATTGATTCTTGATTTTATTTCTTGCACTTTAGGGGTCTTAAAGAAGCCGGATCCTAATCTGATGTGATGAAGATTAGGGCCTACTTTTTCCTCTATTAGGTGCAAGGTCCCTGGTCTAATTCCTGGGTCCTTGATCCACTTTGGGTTGAGTTTTGTGCATGGTGAGAGGGTTTAGTTTCATTTTGCTGCATGTGTATTTCCAGTTTTCCCAGCACCATTTGTTGAAGATGCTATTTTTTCTCCAATGTATGTTTTTAGCACCTTTGTCTAATATGAGATAACTGTATTCTTGTAGGTTTGTCTCTGTGTCCTGTATTCTGTATCACTGGTCAACAAGTCTATTTTGGTGCCCATACCATGCTGTTTTTGTTACTATTGCTCTGTAGTATAGTTAAGGTCTGGTATAGTGATGCCTCCTGCTTCACTCTTCCTGCTAAGGATTGCTTTGGCTATTCTAGGTCTCTTATCTTTCCAAATGAATTTCATGGTTGCTTTTTCTATTTCTATGAGGAATGTCATATTGGGATTTTAATTGGAATCACATTGAATCTGTATAGCGTTTGGGGTAGTATGGCCATTTTGACAGTATTGATTCTACCTATCCAAGACCATGGGAGATGTTTCCATCTTCCAAGGTCTTCTTCAATTTCTTTCTTTAGTGTTCTGTAGTTTTCATTATAGTGGTCTTTCACCTCTCTTGTTAGATTGATTTCCCAAGTATTCAAGGCTAGTATCACCCTGATACCAAAACCAGACAGAGACACATCAAAGAAAGAAAATTTCAGAACAATATCCCTGATGAACATAGATGCAAAATCTCTCAATAAAATTTAGGCAAATCGCATACAAAAACATATTTTAAAAATAGTGCACCATGATCAAGTGGGATTCATTCTAGGGATGCAAATTTGGTTCAACATATGGAAATCAATAAACATAATCCATCACATCAATAGACTTAAAGATAAAAATCATATTATTATATCAATTGATTCAGAGAAAGCATTTGACAAAATACAGCACCCTTTCATGTTCAGAACACTAGAAAAACTAGGAATAGTAGGAACATACCTCAACATTGTGAAAGCTATCTATGCTAAATCAAAGGCCAACATCATCCTAAATGGAGAAAAATGGAAGCTATCTCTCTAAAAACGAGAACAAGACAGGGTGCCCTCTTTCACCCCTTCTCTATTCAACACAGTCCTTGAAACTCTAACCAGAGCCACTAGACAGCAGAAAGAAATTAAAGGGATGTGAATAGGAAAAGAATAGATCAAACTATCATTATTTGCTGATGACATGATTCTATACTTGGAGGATCCAAAAAATTCCACCAGAAAACTTCTAGAATGAACAAATGAGTTCAGCAAAGTAGCAGGATATAAAATCAATACCCACAAATCAAATGCATTTCTATACATCAGTGCTGAATCCTTTGAAAGGAAAACTACCCCATTCACAGGAGCCTCCTTGTGCCATTTTATCGTCAAGGAGAAAGAACCAAGAGCAGATAAGGGACAGCCCACATTAGTTCAGATGGGAAGAGGAAAACCACCAGCCAGCAAGATGCACCATCTTAGCAAAGCATCCTACCAAACCTGACTCCGGTTGCTCGATGCTGAGACTCATTGTTCTAGGCTCCTCCAGACAAGGATGAAATGAGCTTCTGTGCAGTTTTAAATGCAGGAGCCTCAGTTACTCAGAATGGAAATAAGGGAATGAGGAATAGATACACACACGGGTGCACTGGATAATTAAAACGAGGTCCTTCCAGCACCAAGCCTTTTGTATGTTCACCCCTTGGGTGAGGGTCCTTCTAAAACTTTTGTGCACTAGTTAACAGACATACGGACTTGGTCCAGCCCCTCCGAGGAGGTTCCTTAGAGACAGGGGAAGCTTTCACTGAGGCCGACAGACCAGCGCCTTCGCCATGGGGTGGGAGGGGTTCTCTTGTGGGTTCTCACTCGGTGTCACCCCTCCCCACCATAATGAGTTGAATTTTGTCCCCTCAAATTCACATGTTGAAGTCCTAAGGCTTAGACTTGTCAGGAGACAGGATCTTTCCAGGGGCAATTGAACTAAAATGACGTCTTTAGGGCTGGCCCTAATGCCACCTGACTGCGGTCCTCAGAGGGGAGAATTAGGACTGAGAGACATGCACAGAGGGAGAGACGGTGTGCAGGGCCACGGGGCAGGAAGGCCATCTTCAGCCCAGGAGAGGGCCTGTGTGCCCGCAGTCCATGCGGGGAACCAACTGTACCCAGCCTGACCTCAGGCTTCCCGCCTCCAGGCATGTGAGACATGGACGTCTGTCGCTGAAGCCACTCGGTGTGCGGTACTTTGCGCTGTGGCCTTGGAAAACTCACACAGGCCCTCAATTCCAGGAGAGCTGAAGTCCCCTCTCCCTTCCTCCTGTCATCAGCTAGAGTCAGAATCCACACTGACCGCGCCATGTTCTCACCAGGACCTGGAAGCCTCCTTCGCGTCGCGCTGTGCGAATGGCAGAGTCTGTAAGAGCAAGGGCTGTCAGACCACTCTTCCTGGAGGGGACAATTCAAGGAGTGAGTTACTGTGGAGGTGGCCACCACTTCTGAGCCCAGGCTGCTGGAGCAGGTGCTGATGCTCAGACAGACAGGAGCGTCTACACCGCGCGCCAGGAGTATTCCAATGAGGTTTAAAAACAGGCACAGGCAGCTTCTTGCTTGAGAAGTGTGAATAACGGGACGGCCAGGTCAGCAGCCTCCTCGCCGCTCCTTTTTAAAGTAATTTTCAAGGCAAGTGCCAACACAACTCTCTCAGTTGGCTACTGGACTAGTTAATGACTCCCAGCTCAAAAGGAATGACTTTTTTGAATTACCCACTTGACAGGACTCCTGGAGGCAACACCTCCCCCCCCCCCAGCTCCCCTGGTGGAAGCCAGCAACTGCGTTTAGTCAAAGCCAGTCCTCAGGATGCACTAACCCCTGGCTTTGCTTTTCAAGAAGACGAGGTCCACATCAGAAAGCAAGTGAGCTTCTTGCTGTTTGTACTGAAAGTTTCCTGGCGAACAGTTCCTGCAGGCTGCTCGGCCCAAGGGCCTCTTTGTCTCGGTAGGTCTGACTCTGCGAAGGCAGTTGGTCACCTACGTGGGGTGGCCAGGGGACTCCGGGAAATGTGCCCCTCTCCAAACCCATCAATTCCTCCGCTGGCTTGTTGCGAAAGTCTGAATTTCACAATGAAAACATCATTTCTGCATCAAAATGTATCAATCCTGGAACAATTCACCTCTTCTTCCTACCTGAACCTGCCCGCCTGGATGGGGCCCACAGAGACAGGTCACGCGAGCCACACCAAGCTCTGGAGGGTGAGATTCAGCTTTCCAGGGAGTGTCGGGCAGCCCAGGAGCCGGAGCAGAGCCCCAGGCTGAGGGTCAGTGTCCTGCGGAGCTCCGTGAATGCCGGGGACGTACTGGAGTCTTCTGTGATCGGCTGCGGTGCGTGCTCAGCTGCTCAGTGGGCCACCTGGGTGAGCGAGAGCCAGGTGGCATTTTAAACAGCCCTCGTGTTTGCATGGCTTGGGCATTTCTACATCTCTGGGTGGCTTTCTTTGTGATCCCAACCCTGATGGTGGCATGAGAAGTCCGGCTCTCTGTGAGGGTTTTGGGGAGTCACCGGAAAGAGATGGAAGGAAGCTAAATACAAATTTCTGCTGGGTCAGGTTTGGTGGCCCTGTCCCTGTAGCAAAGTGACTTCTCAATGTGCCTCTTGGACGTGGAGAACAGTGACGCTGTGGGGATCAGGGTCAGGAAAGGACTTGGGCTCAGGAGCAGCCCGTGCAGAGGGAAGGGAAGCCTCTCGGGCTCAGGACAGGGGCGTGGCGGTGGTCTAACATCTCTCTTATCTGGTGACATCCAGGGGACCTGGGGCCAGTTGCCCCCACTATGTCCCGGGGCAAAACGAAAACATAGGGCTGTTTGTTCAAAATGCAGGAAAAAAGGGTGATGAAAGGTTTTAAAAGAGCAGGCCTTTTCCTTTCTTCCAGGTCTCTCTCTTCCATTGTCATGGTGTATTTTTAAGTGCACTGTTTGATTTTAATCAGAGGAAATCGACATTTTAAGTTATCAGTATGAATTTTACCACTCATCTTCCTAGAAAGCAACGACACTTCTAAAAGGCATTTAACCATTTTAATCACCAACGTTACGCAGTTTGTACGTGAGATGTGTCTGGGCTGCTCTTCCCGAGGGACCCTGAGCGAGCCCCTGGGCGAACTGCCTCACCTGCCTCTAGGTCCACTCCACCGGGCAGTGTGGGAGGAGGGAAGGGAAGGGCCAGGGCGACCTCGCTCCCCGCCCTTGGCGCCCCCATTTCCAGCGTGTGTGTCTGCTCACGGTGGCAAGAGCTGGGTGTGGAAGGACAGGAGAGGGCTGCTTGGTCACCTCTGCCTTAGGGTGCATTCGAGGACTCTCTAGTTTGAAGGGACAAGGTTCCCAGAGCCTGCCTCACTCAGAGGGACAGACCTCCCTGCTTCCCACTCCCTGGGACTCTGGCTGCACACTGATGCCCAAGGGTCAGCTGTCATTCTGTGCCCAGTGGAGGTGGGGTACTGCAAGCAGCCAATGACCGTTCAGCTGAACCACTTTTTGGCTGCACTGTGATGCGGGAGCAATGTGTCTTTGATAGAAACCACACTGCAAACGGAATTTGGTCTCTTCCCAGGCTAGCCATGTGTGGCACCCTCCTCTTTCCCGATACTGCGCAGTGGCCCTGAGCCCCAGCTCCCAGTGACACTCCACAGTGTTTGATGGCACCGGACGAGGAAGGCCAATACGTACCTAAGAGCGTTTTTTAAATGGACGAGACTTCCAACCTCCGGAGGGCTTGTCCAGATGAGACCCCGCCAGAAGCCCAGAAGCACCTGTCGGAGCCGGCGGGAGGCACGGCTCCTGCTGCCTCTGCCCAGGGGTGCTCCCCGAAATTATTAAGACTTTCACAACAGAGACAACCTGGCATTTAAGCAAGTGGCAGCCCTGTGAGCTCAGGCCACTGCCCTGGGCAGCTGTGGGCCATGTGAATGTCCACTGCCGCCTAGATGGAGCAAGGCACCGAGCTGTCACCTAAGCTCACTTAGGGACCCGCGGGCCACCTCCCATGTTCCTCCCTCACCACTGCTGATGTCCCCGCGGCTCGGCCCCATTATCTTCCACTTGGTCTCTCTTCCCTTCGCTCAGCACGTCTCAAGGTGCAGTAGCTCTGCTCTGAGGACCTGGCTTCTTTCCTGGGCTATTATTTTTTAGTTGTCCTTCTGCCCCACCCCCCAAAGAAACTGTGTTGAAGTTCTGACCCCCAGGACCTGGGATGTGGCCTTCTCTGGAGATGAGCATCAGGCTTGATATGCACAGACTCAGTTCTTAGGACCACTTTGAATTTTAACGCACACACCTGAAGGACGTCAGTGTTGACGTATCCCCTTTTACAGAGGAGAAAGGTAAGGCAGAGAGAAATCAGGGCCTTGCCTTAAGATCACACAACTTCTCAGGAAGAAGGGGGGTTTAAACTGCGACCGTTAGACTCCAGAGTCTCAGCTGTTACCCGTGGTTCTATGATGACAAGATATTTAATTTTAGATTTAGAAAACCAAAAGGAAGTTGGAGCCCTACCTCACACCATATACAAAGATTAACTCAAAATGGATTGAAGCTCTAAATCTAAGAGTCAGCTATGAAACTTAGAGAGGAAAATAGGTGTGAATCTTTTTGATATTTGATTAGGCCACACCTTCTCAGACAATGATACCAAAAGCACAAACAACAAGAGAAAAAAATAAAGTTGAACTTTATAAAATCTAAAAACCTTTGTGCACCAAAGAACACACGATCAAGACAGTGAAAAGACAATCTACAGAACAGAAGAAAATATTTGAAAATATGTAGTTTACTAGTATGGTAAAGACTTAGTAGCCAGAATACATTTAAAAACATTTACAATTGAACAACATAAAGTTAAACAACCCATTTTAAAAATTGGCAAAGGACCTGAATAGATATTTTTCCAGAAAACTTTTCATGATAACTTACAAGCACAGGTAAAGGTGGTCCACCTCATTAGTGACTAGGGAAATGCAAATCAAACCATGATGTCATGGCTCCTTATACCCATTAAGACGACTTAAAAAAAAAAGTAATAGCACAGGTCAGGTAGGGTGTGGAGAAATAAGAACCCCGTAGCTTACTGATGGGAGTACAAGATGGTGCAGAAATGGTTTGGCCGTTCTTCTAAAAGCTAAGCATAGAGTTATCAGATGACTCAACAATATCACTTCTTGGTATATACTCAAGAGAAGCAGATATTTTTCACCATGATATGCAAAAGCTTACGTATGAATGTTCATACCAGCATTATTGATACTCACCGGAAAGTAAAACAAACCATCCATGGGTGAGTTTATGAACGAAGATGGCACATCTATGTAATGGAAAAGTATGCAACCACACAAAGGAATCAGTCATTGGCACATCCTTCACCGTGGATGGACTTGGGAAGACTTTACCATGTTTAAACAAATCAGGCACAAAAGGTCACATATCTTGTGATTTCACTTAAATGAAATAGATGAATCTCATGAGGTAGAAAGTAGAGGAGTGGCTGCCAGACATTGAGAGAGAAGGGGGTGAGGATGGCTGGCACAGCAGATGGCTCTGAACTGGGGTGCTGGCAATGGGTGTACCACCTGGTGAACTCACTCGAGGCCACCGAATTGCACACCTGAAAAGAGTGAATTGCATGCTGTGTAAACGATATCCTCAAAACAGCTGTCACGGGTGCCGATAACACGGGTGCACGTAGTTGGAGAAGGTCCCTGCGTTACCTTATGGAGAAGGCAAGTTTCCTTTGCTTTGGACTAAAACTGCCCCCAAACAATTGAGGATTCAAACCACAAGATTGAACATGGATGCTCTGATTCAAGAGGCTTTAAGAGGAGTAGAAATTGAAAATGCAATGTTTGTTCTTATTGTCAAAAGAGACAGTGTGTTGACTCTTGGGTCTGGAGGTTTCTGACCCCTGGATTTGAATTTCTGTTAACAATGGGATGCAAATAGGTTATGCTGAAGCTCTCTCATCTTGGTCTTTATTCTAGTTAGGGAAAACTAGCACAACAAATGGCATGGAAATCCCTACCATTGCCCCTGAGTTCCCCCTCCCATGATTTACTCCAGTGTGTCCATTCCTACACAGCTCTGAACACCCCGTGTAGTCACACGACTTTGTGGCCACACCTGAACTTTGACCTCCATGTTCCCACTGACAAAGGACTTCGGGCAAGCTGCTCCATGGCTTTGAAAGTGAGTTTTCCTACTGATCAAATGGGCAAAAATCATGTCTCCTTTGCTAGGGATGTGCCAAGATTCAACAAGGTATCTATCTTAAAGGACCTGGTAGAGAGTAGGTGCTCATGAAACGGGCCGTATGGTGATGAGGGATGAGTGGGAGAATTTCCTACAGACCAGATAACATGGGCTTAGTAAATATATGCTAAATAAACACACAAGTGGATCACTGCCTTCCTTCGGGAGCACACCCATGAAAACACTCATCTGGCCCAGCATCCCTGATGCTGCCACCCTTGGCTGCAAGATGCTCTCGTGACCTTGGAAGGTACCAAATGCACCTTCCAAGGTCACGAACACCAGCTAGGGACAGGCTGCTCGGGGACATCATTTTTCTTTTGATTATATTTTCCCCTATTGAAGAAAATGCACTCGCACCGTGTTTTGCCAAACCGCATAATTTGCAGAATGAACTGCAGTGCCACTTGGAAAGACCTCGTTGGGTTTGGGCCACTGCTGGAAAGTTGTCGTCCTCATTTAAGACCATTGTTTTCTCTGGCCAGTTGCCTCTCGTCTCCAGATGAAGAGCCTCTCTGTGGTGCCTGGAATCTTGATGTTGTTTTCACTTTTATGCTAAATTTCACCAAATTAACCCCCCTCCCCCTGCCATCAAGCTCACCCTCGATTTCAGAAATAAAAACTGCTCTGATTCCCCGTTGCAGAGGCCTGAGCTTGTGAAAATCCCTCTCCCCCACTGGCCTTAGTCATCTTTGGCCTAACCCAGCTGGCCATCTGCTTTCGTTGGCAGAAGGAAATAGTACTTCTCTCCATTTAGAGTGATGCTGGCCTGGGGCTTAGATCTATAGCATTTACAGTGTTAAGGTGTGTTCCTACTATCCCCGCTTTTCCTAGTGTTTTGAACATGAAGGGTGCTATATCTTGTCAAATGCTTTGTCTGCATCTATTGACATGATCATAGGATTCTTGTTTTTTGAGTCTGTGAATGTGATGAATCACGTTTATTGATTTCCGTATGTTGAACCAACCCTGCCCCGCCCTGGAATGAACCCCACTTGATCATGGTGCACTATTTTTTAAATATGATTTTGTATGAAATTTGCCAGAATTTTATTGAGAATTTTTGCATCTGTGTTCATCGCAGATATTGATCTGAAGTTTTCTTTCCTTGATGTGTCTTTGTCTGGTTTTGGTATCAGGGTGATGCTAGACTCATAGAATGAATTTGGAAGGGTTCCCTCCTTTTCTATTTTGTGGAATACTTTGAGGAGTAATGGCGTTAATTCTTCTTTGAAAGTCTTGTAGAATGCGGCTGAGAATCCATCTGGTCCTGGGCTTTTCTTGGTTGGTAGCTTCTGATGGACTTTTCTATTTCATTACCTGAAATTGATCTGTTTAAATCATGTACGACCTCCCCATTCAGCTTGGGTAGTTCATATGTCTCTAGACATTTGTTGATGTCTTTGATATTTTCTATTTTATTAGAGTATAAATTTTCAAAATAGTTTCTAATTATCTTCTTTATTTCAGACGTGTCCATTATGATATTTCCTTCTTCATTTTGTACTTTAGTAATTTGAGTTTTCTCTCTTTTCTCTTTGTTAGTATGGCCAGGGGTTTATCTATTTTATTTATTTTTTCAAAGAACTGACTTTTTGTTTTGTCAAATTTTTTCAATTGTTTCTTTTGTTTCAATTTTATTAATTACAGCTCTGATTTTAATTATTTTCTGTCTTCTACTATTTTTGGTGTCGATTTGTTCTTCTTTTTCTAGGGCTTTGAGGTGTAGTGTTAGGTCATTTATTTTTTATTCTTTTAATAAATGCACTTAATGCAATAAACTTTTCTCTTAATACTGAATTCATAGTGTCCCAGAGATTTTGATATGTTGTAACAGTGTTCTCTTTTACCTCTAAGAATTTTTTTATTTCATCCTTGATTTCTTCTACTATCCATTCATCAGTCAGTAGTGTATTATTTAGTCTCCATTTGATACAGTGGCTTCTATTTTTATTTTATCATTTATTTCTAATTTCCTTCCATTGTGGTATGATAGAATGCACAGTATTATCTCTGTTTTTTTTTTTTATTTACTGAGTTGTTTTTGTGGCAAAAGATGGTATATTTTAGAGAAGGAGACATGTGCTGTTGAAAAAAAAGTATATTTGCTTGTTGATAAATGAAATATTCTATAATGTCTGTTAAGTCTAAATTATTGATTGTATTATTTAGTTCTATAGTTTCCTTATTTAGTTTTTGTTTGGAAGATCTGTCCAGTAATGAGAGAAGTGTGTTAAAGTCACCCAGTATGAGTGTATTGTGGTCTATTTGCCTCTTGATATTGAGAAGGGTTTGTTTGATGTACATAGATGCTCCATTGTTTGGGGCATAAATATTTATAATCGTTATGTCCTGCTTATATATACTTCCCTTAAGAAGTATGGAATGTCCTTCTTTGTCTGTTCTGATTAACTTTGGTTTGAAGCCTATTTTATTTGAGAATGGAAACCCCTGCTTGTTTACACAATCCATATGAGTGATAAGTTTTTTCCCGTTCTTTCACCTTTAGCCTGTGGAGGTCTTTGCCCATGAGGTGGGTCTCTTGAAGACAGCATATTGTTGGGTCTTGCTTTTTAATCCAATCTTCCAGTCTATTTTGATTGATGAGTTTAGGCCCTTAACATTCAAAGTTATTATTGAGATATGATTTGTATTCCCTATCATTTTGATTTATTTCTGGTTCTTGATAAAAATCGGAACAAGACAAGGATGTCCTCTCTCACTACTTCTATTCAACATCATCCTTGAAACTCTAGCCAGAGCAATTAGACAAAAGAAATTAAAGGGATATAAGTAGGTAAAGAAGAATCTAAACTATTACTATTGGCTGATGACATGATTCTATATCTAAAAGAAATTAAAAGATCCAAAAAATTCCACCAGAAAACTTCTAGAACTAATAAATGAATTCAGCAAAGTAGCAGGATATAAAATCCACACCCATAAATCAAAACATCCCTATACATCAGTGATGAATCCACTGAAACAGAAACTAGGAAAACTACTCCACAATAGCCTAAAAAAATGGGAATCAATCTAACAAAAGAGGTGAAAGACCTCTACAATGAAAACTACAAAACACTAAATAAAGAAATTGAAGAAAACCTCAGAAGATGGAAAGATCTCCCATGCTCCTGGACAGGCAGAATTAATATTGTCCAAATGGCCATACCACCAAAAACGTGATACAGGTTTAATGCAATTCCTATTAAAATCCCAATGAAATTCTTCATAGAAATAGAAAAAGCCACCATGAAATGTATTTGTTAAAATAAGAGACTCAGAAGAGCTAATGCAATCCTTAGCAAGAAAAGTGGAGCAGAAGGTATCACAATACCAGACCTTAAACCATACTACAGAGCTATAGTAATGAAAACGGCGTGGTATTGGCACCAACATAGACTTATAGACCAAAGGTACAGAAGAGAGGACACAGAGAAAACCCCACATAAATACAGTTATCTCATACTAGACAAGGGTGCCAGAAACATTGACTGGAGAAAAGATAGCCTCTTCAACAAACGTTGCTGGCAAAACTGGAGATCCATATGTAGCAAACTGAAATTAAACCTCTCTCTCTCACCGTGCACAAAACTCAACTCAAAGTGATCAAAGACTGAGGCACTAGAACAGAGAGCTTGTGCCTAAAAGAAGAGAGAATAGGCCCAGATCTTCGCCACATTGGCCCAGGATCTGACTTCCTCAACAAGACTCCTAAAGTGCAAGAAGTAAAATCAAGAATCAATAAAGTGGTTGGATTCAAATTAAACAGATTCTTCTTATCAAAGGAAACAATTAATAATGTGAGGAGAGAGCCTACAGATTGGAAGAAAATCTTTACCACATGCACCTCCAATAAAGCATTAATATCTAGGATATATAAAAACTCAAAATAAAACCACCAAAAAAAATAAATAACCCCATCAATAAATGGCCTAAGGAACTGAACACTTCACAGAAGAAGAAATACAACTGATCGACAAATATATGAAAAAGTGTTCAACATCTCCAGCAATTAGAGAAACGCAAATCAAAACTACTCCGAGATTTCATCTCCTGTCAGAATGGCAATCACCAAGAATATAGGCAACAATAAATGTTGGCGAGGATGTGGGGGGGGAAGGTACACTCACACATGGCTGGTGGGACTGCAAGTTGGTGCAGCCACTCTGGAAAGCAGTGTGGAGATTCCTCAGAAAACTGGGAATTGAACCACCGTTTGACCCGGCTATCCCACTCCTTGATTACCCAAAGGACTTAAAATCAGCTTACTACAGTGACACAGCCACATCAATGTTTACAGCAGCTCCATTCACAATAGCTAGACTATGGAAACAACCTAGGTGTCCCTCAATAGATGAATGGATAAAGAAAATGTGGTATATATACTCAATGGAATATTACTCAGCCTTCAAGAGTGAAATCATGGCATTTGCCAAAAAATGGTTGGAGTCGGAGAATATCATGCTAAGCGAAATAAGCCAATCCCACAGAACCAAAGGCCACATGTTTTCTCTAATATGCGGATGCTAATTCACAATAAGGCAGGGGGCACTAGGGAAGAATAGTGTTACCTTAGATTAGGTAGAGGGAAGTGAAGGGAGGGGAGGGGAGGGAAGGGGGGACAGGAAGGACAGTAGAATGAAACAGACATTATTACTGTATGTATATGTGTGACTGCATGATCAATGTGATTCTGCAACATGTGCACTCAGAAAAATGAGAAATTATATCCCATGTATGCATGATATATCAAAGTGCATGAATGCATTCTACTGTCATGTATAGCTAATTAAAACAAATTTTAAGAAAGGAAACAGTATTTGCTTAATGTTCATCCATTTGCTCAGAGGAGCCTTGTGATGTTCAAGTTCAGACCACACCTATCACCACTAGCTGAGCCAACAGCCCAGTGTTCTGCATCAGATGGGTTTTGGTAGCATGGGGGTGTTCCAGCACCGCAGGTTCAAGTTGATACTGTGTGCTCTGATCCCCACCCCCAAATTATAAATCACTCTAAAATCCAAAAGTAAAAACATAAACTAAGGTGAAATCATAAAATGGAAGGTATGGTTCTGCCCTGGGTATCTAATCAAACTCAGTGTTTTGAAACTATTCTGCTAATTCTCAAATGCTCCCTGGTAATTAACTGAGCTGTTCAAACAAACAAACAACTAAGGAAATACAAAAACTTGACTTTTGTCTCCTTCCATATAAAAATGTGAATCTACTGTTGGTAACAAGGAAAATAATGTGTTGGTTTTGATGAAATTCTCTCCTCTGTCATACTCTTGCATCCAAGTTATGAAAGAGGCAAAAGTTAGAAAAACATCAATGCCCCTTGGAAGGCCAGGCTCATTCACAGCGAGTGAGATTGGGCCTCCCCCACACTGAAGCTGAGTGCACCCCCAGGGAGGTTTGCCCAACAGACAGGGTAGCTGGCATCGCCCTGGGCCACTGTAGCCCGGGACACGATGCCCTGCCCACGAGGGGCATTTTGCAGGCGACAATGGTAACCGCCCTGGATGTCAATCCCTCTCCCAGACCCTCTCACTTGCCTGTTATTGATTTATTATCCGTACGCTTGTCCAGACCCTAGAGCTATTTATCTTTTCACCATGGCAACAACTTCGGTATGCGCACAATCTACTACATAAATAGGGCTTCTCTTTATTTTCCCCTTAAACTGGCTTTTTTAAGCTTCAAAAAGATTCTGAGATCTGGGGAGCAAGTTCTGACACGTGTCCCCCTCCTCTCGTGACTGCATGGACTTTCACCAGTCCCCTCCTCTTTGTCTTTGATGGCTGATGCTTCAGTCCGGGAGGGAGCTGGAGGTGGGCAGAGAGGGCAGACTGGGAGGGAGACGGGAACAGGAGACACTGAGGCTGGGTACCGCACAGGCCAAGGCTCACTGACTGCTCCCAGCACCCTGCAAGAAAGTTCTGCATGTTGATTTGTTTGGCTTTCTCAAGGGCCTGTAGTCAGAGAAAGAGAACTGGGTGAATCTGCTGCCGCACACATCCGTGGGATTAAATACAAAGTCCTGCTATAATAGAGACTTTCTCGGTCACATATATTAAACCTCATTGACAAAACGTCACATGTTATGCAATTCCACTTAGATGAACATCCAGAATAGGCAGATCCACAGAAGTGGGAAGTGGAGAGTGGCTGCCAGGACAAGGGAACTGAGCCGTGGCTGTGTCATGGGCACCAGGCCTTATCTGGGGGCGATGAAGATGTTTTGAAACTGGGCAGGACAGTCACACCAAATTGTGGATGTGCTAAATACCATTGAACTAATATATAGTTTAAGACGGTTGATTCTGTGCTAAATGAATTTTAACTCTACCTTTCACAGGTGCAAACAAAACAGAAAACCTCTCAGGATGAGAAGAGAATCTGGACTCATCACTGAGCTTAATCGTTACAATGCACATGAGATTCTAGAAATCAGAACCCCCTAAAATGCTGTTTGGTTATCTATAATGCACATTATGTATAAAACGCATATTGGATTGAACATAAAATATATTGGGTTTAAGAGATATCTGCCTGCCAACGTCAAAGCAGCCACTTTGCAACTATCCCCAGTGAAGAAGAACTATCCTCCCGCCCAGACGGCATGAAACCGTGCAGGGTAGCAGCCAGGTTGGAGCCTGGCAGCCCAGGTAGGTAGGAGCAGGAGCCAGGACCCGGATGCAGAATTCCAGGGTGACTCAGGCCTAACAGGAGGACTGTTGCCTGCAGTACCATGAGCCGGAGGAAGAGGGTCATGAAATGTCCCCAGGAGCATAGCTGTGGCCTGTCACCCAGTGGACACTGACACTGAGATGGGAGGATTTGGGATGATTTTGAGCAGAATGGCAGTCTTCAAAGGACTCCTTTTACTGCTTTGCTGAGAAATAGGGCTCCCCAGGCACTGGCTAGAGGTAGGGAGGTGAGTGAGGATGCTGTTGTGTGTAACAAGAGAGAGACAGGTGGCGGGGCCAGGTACACATGTGGGAGCAGCCAACATGGCCAGACCCTCCACTGACGCTCTTGGACCGGGGAGTCAACAGTTGGTGGTGGATTGGACATGAGAAATGTGATTGTGATACAAAAGTTTATAGCCCGAAGGAATAAGAGTGGAGTTGCCATTTGCTGAGGTGGGGAGACTGCAGGAAGAACAGGTTTGCCAGATGAGAATCAGGAACTAAGTTTCCGAATGTGTCAGGTTCAAGATGCCCAGGGGACATCAGATGGCAGTTAAGTCACAAAACCGAATGAGATCACCCAGAAGCAAGTGGCCCCATGTTTGAAAAATCAACTAAAAACCAGACAGCCCCAAGTGCTGCACCAAGCAGGTCATTTATGCAAGGAGGGAAGAAGTCCTCACTGAGCTTTGGAGACTGCGCAGGTGTTGATAGGCCAGATCCAGCTTTTACCAGGCATCTCGAAATGGTGCAAGAACGAGGGCACCTACATGCCACAGGACGACGGCAGACCTCCCAGGACAGACGGGCCGATCCAGCAGGGAGAGGTGGGACGGTCACCGATAGCAGCTGGCTTCCTGCATGGCCTCATCTGCTGCAGGGACCCAGGGAAACTCAGCAACCGCGTCCCAGCTCACAAAAGGCAGAGGCACCCGTTGCCCGTGTGTTTGTTCCATTCTATTTTATTATCTGGAATAAACACGTGCATTCGAGCCAGACCTTTGGGGGAAAAAAAAAAAAAAACGTGCAGAACCCACAGCATGAGAATTACCAATAGGGTCATTTCTTACTCTTTTCAATCAGCAGATTGACAAGGTCCCCCTCTAACGAACCTGATGATTGGCTACAATGAGGTGACAGTGGCCCCAAATGCCCATTCCCTTCTAACCGGCCCAAGTTCTAGAAGACCCTTAAGACTGGGCTCCCCCACCCCAACATGTAGCTGATGACTAATTGCATTTGCAACACACACAAGAGAGAGAGAGAGAGAGAGAGAGAGAGAGAGAGAGAGAGAGAGATTTTGCTGCCTGTTCTCAGAAGGTTTCAAGGAAAAAGCTCTTTCGGGCTCCCTGCAGGGTGTCGGTGGGTCTGTCTTACTAATTTCCCCCTTTCTTGTCTCCTACTTGCACAGGCTCTGCATTGTTGACCCAGAGCTCCCGCTTTTACGGGTAATTTTGTTAAAATCAGACTCTGCCTTTCATTGTCTGTGATGGTAGCACTTTAATTTACTGACTCGCTTAACAGGACCAGAATCACTTGGGCAGAAAGCTCGGCGAGAACCACTGATTGCTTTTATCCCTTTCCTGGGGCAACACTCTTCCTTCTCCGTTAGACGGTCCTTGTCTTAGGCGCCACATCTGTTGCTCAGCAGAGCCGAGGCGCGCTCTGGCCTTCATGGCCAGTGACTGACGGGAACTGGCGACAGGACCTGCTCTCCCAGAGCTGGCCACTCCAAGGCAAGGACGGGGGCCGGGGCCGGAGCGACTTGAGGACAGTGGA
This sequence comes from Ictidomys tridecemlineatus, assembly GCF_052094955.1. NCBI lineage: Eukaryota > Metazoa > Chordata > Mammalia > Rodentia > Sciuridae > Ictidomys > Ictidomys tridecemlineatus. The sequence continues at coordinate 151,908,446 of NC_135484.1, read as the reverse complement.
GAGGTCCCACACTGCCGCAGGTCACGGAGCCGTGGCTTTACGTTACGCTTTGCCTTCTGGGAACATCCTCCAAAGGGCATCCTGTTGAAGTCACTGCGGTGACCAAGATGGTGGGCGGGCGACACCACAGAAAGGAGGGAGTGACGTCCAGGTGACCTCACAGGGCTGACCGGTGGTGATGGTGCGGGCAGCAACCATCAGAGGGTGGCTCCCGCGGCCCACCCTCCCGGGTGGTCTCAGAGTTTGTCTCGTGAAAGCTGGCTGTCCCGGGCTCACTAATTATTGAGTTGCAGGTTTCGTTAGGCCGTGATTAAGATTTGTCCTACTTCCCAGAGGTTATTGGCGGTCTCTGGAGATGTTGTGGGCTATCCCACCTGGGGGAGGCAGGGGAAGTCTCCTAAGGTTGGTGCTCAGAGGACAGGTACGTGGGTCGGTAACGCACAGCCTCCCCCCCAGAAGGATTTTCCGACTCAAGATGTCAACGGTGCCGCAGCTGAGAAACAGAGTCACGGGCAAGTGGCCAGACTTGCGGAAATGATAGACCATTAGCGTAGCAATGTCTAGTTATATTTTGCTCACGAACAGAAAGGAATGGATAAAAAGGAAGAATGTGAAAGGTGGCCCTTGAATGTGGTTCTTCTTTAGAAATCCATCCTTAGGTTCGGGCCCACAGCCTGCTATCTGAAGAGTTGGCTTTCACTTCCAATGTTGGTCTATTTGCCACCACCCCAGTAGCCACAAGGAGATGCCCCTTCACACGAAGAGATCCTGTACAGTGCCCTGTGGTCAGTAAGTTCTGGAGAAAAACCTCCTAAAAATAAGTAGTCCAGTTGATGCATTCCGAGGAGGTGCAAACCTGCCTGTCACAGCACCAAGGCTTCTAGACACATGTTTTATACTTTTTCACAAATATCTACTGGAACCTACATTAACACTGGACACCTCTGTTTCTTTTAGTGTCAGAAGTATCCTGAGTTAGCATCACAGAACACTCCATTCTCCACTATGGTTTCTTTTTAAAATGATTTCTTTAGTGCATGATAGTTATGCATAACAGTTGGATTCGTTTTGACATAATCAGACGTGCATGGAATTTAATTTGCTCCATTTCAGTTTCCGGTGCCTCCTCTTCCTCTCCCCTCCTCCCTCCCTCTCTTCCCTTTCTTCCACTTGACTGCTTTTACATCTATTTATTTATCTATTTATTTTTATGATACACCTACGGGTGGAATTCACTGTAGACTGTGCATTCATGGTATATTGTGGTATATTCACACATGCACTCAGCATCGTCTTGTCAGATTCCTTCTGCATTCCCTCCCATGTCTCACCCTTCCTTCCTCCCCCTCAATCTCCTCCTTCTACCCACTGCTCTTCCTTATGATGGCTGATCCCTCCACCACAGTTTTCCTCCTCCTTAGCTCTAGCTTCTGCACATGAGAAGTAACATTTCACCCTTGATTTTCTGGGCCTGGCTTGTTTCCCACTTAGCATGATGATCTCCAGCTCCATTCATTTGCCAACAAAGGACACGATTTCCTTCTTCTTTATGGTGGAGTAGAATCCATTGTGTACATATGCCATATTTCCTTTTTCATATTTGCTGATGGTCACCTGGGCTGGTTCCGTAACTTGGCTACTGTGAATTGTGCTGTTCTAAACATGGATGTGGCTAAATCCCTACAGCATGATGATTTTATTTCTTTTGGAAAAATACGTAGAAGTGGGGCAGCTGGGTCATACGATGATTCTATTTCCAGCTTTCTGAGGAATCTCCATACTGCGTTCCTGAGCGGTTATACTAATTTGCAGTCCCACTAAAAATGTGTGAGCCTAGTTCCGCCCGCCCCACATCCTCACCAGCACTTATTATTTGTATTCTTGATGACTGCCATTCTGATTAGAGAAAGATGAAATCTCAAGGTAGTTTTGATTTTCATTTCTCTGATTACCCGCAAGGTTGAACTTTGTTTCATATACTTTTTGAACATTTGTTGAAAAGTATTCATTTACTTCTTTTTCCCATTTATTGATTTGTTTTGTTTGTTTGTTTTGGTGATAAGCTTTTTGAGTTCTTTATATATTCTGGATATTAATCCCCTGTCAGAGGGGTAGCTGGCAAAGATTCTCTCTAATTGCGTAGCCTCTCTCTTCGTGCTGTTAGTCATTTCCTTTGCCATGAAGAAACTTTTTAATTTAACGCCACTTTTGATTGTTGTTGTATTTTGGGTGGGGACCCGCCAGGGATTGAACCCACTGGTGCTTAACCGCTGAGCCACATCCCCAGCCTGTTTTATATTTTATTTTGAGATAGGATCTCCCTAAGTTGCTAAGGACATTTCTTAGTGGCTGAAACTGGCCTTGAGCTTGCAATCCTCCTGCCTCAGGCTCCCAAGCCACTGGGATTACAGGTGTGCACCACTGTGCCTGGCTGATTGTTGGTTTTATTTCTTTAGTGTTAGGGGTCTTGTTGGAGAGAACAGTGCCTGCACCAATATCACTCATCTACATATGGATATGCAGTTTCCTAGCACTGTTCCTTAAAAAGGCAGTCTTTGCTCCAACATATATTTTCAGCATCTCTATGGAGTATCAGATGACCGTACCTATGTGGTTTTCTGTGTCTTCTATTCTACTCCTGTGGTCTCCGTGACTACTTGGATATTGATACCATGCTGTTTTTATTATCACAGCTCTGGAGTATAATTTGAGATCAGGAATTGTGATGCCTCCAGCATCGCTCTTGTTTCTCAGGATTGCTTTGGCTATTCTGGATCTTTTCTTCTTCCAAACGAGCTCTAGGGCTGTTTTTCCTAGTTCTGTGAAGGGTATCATTGGTATTTTGATGGGATTGCATTGCATCTGTGTAACGCTTTGGGTGGCACGGCCTACAGAGTTTCCTACTCTGATCATCATGAAGGGTGTGATAAGCTGGGCCCCTGGCATGTGCCCTGCTGGTGACGAAGGCACCACGGTGCCGCAGTCCTGATTGGAAGCTGACGTATCTTAGGATAAAAGAGAAATGCTGCTGAGCAGTCAGGAGAGCCTGTCCAGACCCCCAGCCAGTGGGAGAGGGGAAGGAGGCGGGGGAGGCAGGCAGGACAAACCCTCATTCTGCAGACAGAGGCTGGACAACGTCTCCTCCACCACAACCAAACCTGGTTCCCTCCTCTGCTCCTTTCCATGAGGCACTTAGAGAAGGAGAAAGTGCAGTCCCTCTTCCCCCTCGGCTTTGTTCTTTGAGCCAAGTTGTGACAAGCCACTGATTCCTACCCTATAAATTATTTAAAATTCTACCTTCACATCGAGATGGAAAAATCAATCTCCCTGATTAAAAAGTGCCCAGCTTCACATGGCCAAATGTCTCTTTAATCTTTTAATTATGTCTGGTTACAGACAGCGCAGGCCTCAGAGAAGCAGCGAGGTAGGCTCCGGGATAACTGGGCTCAGAAGGCCTGGGAGTCCACCAGCCTCTCTGCTTGGCCATCAGTGGTTAAGGGGGGCTCCTGTCAGGTGCACTGCCAGACAACTGCCACCCCCCCCTCAATACACCATCTCCAGCCACTCTTTCAAGGAAAGTTCTGTGGATTCTAATTTCTTCCATTAAAATCAAAATCCTAAGACCTCCCTGGAGATGTTGCCCGTGTGAAGAAAAGATCCGGGGCACCCAGTGTTTGCTCACAGACCTGAGAATCCAACCACAGCTCACGGGCACAAACACAGTGAGCTGAGGCAACTTAGGCGAAGGCACATGTGTGCACGTGGACTCAGGGCACCGAGATGTCGGGGAGAAGCATGAGTCACTTCAACAGCCCACTCACTCCTCGTGACAACTGCTCCTCCCTAGGAGCTAGATGGAAGCCAGTCCCAGAGGCTCTCCAGTGTCAGCAACAGATCACTGCATGCAAAGCGAGAAGAGAACGGTCCAGGTGAGCCTGGCTGTGACCCTTGGAGAAGTCATTTATGATGTGAGTGGTGTGAAGATGCAGCGAGGTCTGTGATAACGCAGCTCAGAACCCAGAGCACTTCAGATCCATAGTCGTGTGGCCTGCTCTTCCTGACCCCACCTCAGCAGAAACCCTGGCTGACCACCCAGAGCTCCTGCACGATGGAAACCACTGTTGTAAAATATCCTCCACCTGATACGAGAGGCACTGTCAACTTCACAGCCCCCTCTTGGAGGGTCTTACAGGGGGTCGGCACCACTTAGCCCATGAGCCCTAGTTAAATCGAGGCCGGACAACGGGCTCCAGGAAACCTGCACAGTGGACCCGCAGATGCTCCCCCCACTTGTCCATCTTTCCACTGTTGGGATGTTGGACACCTAAGACACCCGCGAGTCCGAAGCTTCTGGGGTGACTGCAGGTGGCAGGTGGAGCAGGGGTTACTGGAAATTCTGGGGTCCTCCATCAGCAAGCTCAGCTCTGCTCTGTGTAAGAGGGGAACGAGGGTGCTCACGGCACCCGCAAGGCTGGGGGCCGCATGGCAAGGTCTTGCTCACCAAGACCCTGGATGACAGGAGTCCATATAGCCCTTGCTCTCAAAGGAGAAAAGCTTGTCTATTCTTGAGTTTTTCTAATCACACACACAAAAAAAAAGATAATTTAATTCACATCTTCTATAAGATGCTCACAATTTTTCTAATTTCAGCACCAGCTGGCTCAAAAAGCCAACCTTGAGCTGATTGAGACACCAGGTAAGCTGACATGGTTACACTGGCCTGATGAATTCCCTTGTAAAGCCAACTTTAAAAAGTTATATATTCATGTACTTAAAATTTCATTGTATACCTCTTTTGTCTGAAGCCCTGTGCTAGTCTCTGGAGAACACATGCTGCACTTGCCTTTTCCTGTGGGATTGGAAGGACCTTCTGCTCAAGCGTGGCCCTCTGGCCCGGCCTTATTTAAAGCCTGCAGATTGACAGTAGTTAGCACAGAGGTAATACCTGGAGCCCAGGGAGCAGACAAAATCCCTCTGCGGGGAGGGTAAAACCCAAGCCAAGACCATGCAATATCAGAGCTGGTAGAGGACCACCAAAAGGCATAGGTTCAAAGGGTCCCCACAAGGGACTTTATTTTAAACAAAGAGGGGTGGTGGTATTTAAAAGAGTCGGTGCCACAGAGCACTGAGGAATCAGTAAAAGAGAAGCAGCCATGGGTTTGTGGGTCCCTGGGAACAGGGTGAGCTGAGCACTAGGGGGACTCTGTAAAGGAAAATCAGCCCTGGCCTCTAACTGAGTGGACAAAAGTGGCTAAAAGCTCGGCATTAAAGTTCCATGTTAAACACCGCATTGTCTGCTACCATTTACAGCCACTGGGGCCTTCTGTACTGGCCACGGTGCAGGCTGCCAAGGACTCTGACCCGTGGGGAGCGGAGACATCGCTGTCCAGACTACAGCTGAGAGCACCGAGGCCAGGGTGGCCGTGCATCGTCCAGCCACAGCATTCCTGCCTGAGCCAGAGGGTGACAAGGAATGGTTTGACCACACATTGCTCCCGCAGTCACCATGTGGCCGCGAATGGAAGGCGTGGCTAGAAAACACCACGTCCAGCTCCGTGGTAAAAGCCACCGGCACACGAGAAAACACATATCCTCCGCCGGCCCCTCCATGCAGGGTCCCCAGCCAGAGCCCCTCTTGTCATCTGAGGGGCTGCCAAATGGACTCTTGAACTATGAATGGAGACAACCTAGGGCTCGGGACGCCTCTTACTTCACGCACTTTCCCTGTTCTTCGCTGCGGTGTGCACCAGCATGGCGGGGTCGGAAGCACCACTGGGCACTTAGCTAAAGGGCAAGGGTTCCTGACCTCTATGAGCAGCCCACAAAACTGCAATCCGGGGGCTCCGAGAAGAAGACTGGCTGATTAGCACAAGCCAGTAATGAAGGAAGTGCACGCTAAGGGAAGGAAGGGGCCCAGAGTGATTGCTATAGCAGGGAAATGCCTCAGCCCAGGGAATTCAAATATCTACTCACTCATCCATTCAATGATACGCACTAAATGCCGACATCAAGCCCGGCGTCACGCTAAGGAGGTTCTACGAGACAGCAAGAGGTCTCTGCATTCGAGAAGTTCACACCAGGATGGTAAAAGAAGAAAGAATAGCTACCATTTATTTTACACCCATGTCCTCTCAAGAACTGCCCGTGGCCCTTTACCAACATGTGCTTGTTTGATAAGAAAAAAAACCCAACAACACAAGTTTGGTATGATTACTTAGTCTAAAAGAATAGGAAATGGAGGTACAGCAAGATCCAGTCACTTGACCAAAGTCACAGACTCAACACACGGGATTCAAGCTCAGCCTTAGTGGCTACAAAGACCAGGCTCTTGCTCCTGCCCCACGTGGCGTCCCCCAAATTAATGACTTTCAACTTGCCCTCAGAGATTGCACAGACACACTCACAAACAATAACAGCAACACGCGTGTCACCATATCACGTTATTTATACGGTTCATGCTGAGTCCTGGGAGAATGGTCAACCAGAACTGAATGACAAACCCAGGCCTGGTCAGAACATCCAACTTCCCCATGTTAGTGGCTTAACTCTAAAGGAAACCTGTCTTGGCAGGTATCAATCCTGAAATAAGTGCTATAAAAATATGGCCTCTGAACCCCCCACTCCCATTTCATTTATCAATATGTTAAGGCCAACAGCCTTTTAAAAGTAAGCTTTAATGGGGCTGGGCACATAGCTCAGTTGGTAGAGTGCTTGCCTCGCATGCACAAGGCCCTGGGTTCAAACCGCAGCACCATAGGAAAAAAAAAAAAAAAGCTATAATTCTGAAACAATCATCAACAAAATTATAAAATTCGTAGCCACTTAAATATGGGACATTGAACAAATGACACATGCCCCCCCACATGCGTGTGCCCGTGCACGCACACACACATGCACACACCCTCATTTATCTCCACTCCATCCTGGAAGCCCACTTAGGTGTCAATAAAAGAACACAAAAAACATAAGTCCACAAGAATGAACAGATCAGCAAAGAGGAAGGACATCCATGGACAAGAATGTCAACAAATATCTGCTGGATGGAAAGCTATTGAAGGAGCCACAACAGTTTATCCACAACAGAAAAGGCTGCTCTGAGCCCACGGAGGTGGCACAACAGTAAACAGACTTGTCGTTCTTTAAACTCTGGGAAGGCTCAGGAACAGAGGCAGGGGCCTGCAGGAGCTGCAGGCACAGGGTCAGGGTGGATTGAAAATCAACGTCCAGCGGTTACTCTTTAGATCCGGCTGTCACCATTACTTCCTATCACCAGGTGGTTTATACTCTCCAAAAATTAACAGACAGGCGCTGGTCAGGGACCCAAGGCTCAGAAGACGGAGAAAGGGGGCCCATTCCTAGGAGTCTGCTTATCACATTCTCCTAGACCTCTTCCTCCACCCGCCATCCCAGAGGCTTGTGATTCCCAAGGTGTTTGAAGGTTCCTCCTGTGGAGAGGTTAAAGGGCTTCAAGGAAAGACACACAGACTTCAGGGGGCCCAGGAAGAACGGGTGTCTCCCTGCCTTTCACGGAATCCCTCAGTCGCGAGCCCTGGAAAACCTTCACTTGGCACGTGGCATCTCCCAGCCAAGGACCAGCAGATTCGAGAAGAGTGTCCAACATGAGAGAAGCCCCGGCAAAAATAAGGAAAGAGCAAGAGAGGCAGCCAGGGGAAGACACGCAAGGCCGGGGAAGAGAACGCTCCAGAGAGCCGCGGATTCCCACCGAGAAACATCCCTCCTTAAAACCAGAATAGGGCCGTGAAAACTGGAACAATCCCAGAAGATGAAGGTCTCCTAGAAATCAAAAATAGAAGCCCTAATATCAAAACTTTAGTAGGAAGTTGGGGAGATAAAGTGGATGAAATCCTTCAGACGATGGAGCAGGCATTAGGACGGAAAAGATAGGAAAATGTGAGTTTAATGATCTAAAGGGCCAACAGATGACCCATAATAGCCCCTCCGAGGAACGGGAGGAAGCAAGCTGACCCAGGAACAGTAAGGGAAAATGTCCTAGGTTTTTGGAGTGAAGTAAGGAAGAAAGATCCAACCAAGGCACATATCTTTGAAATTTCAAAACTCCAGGAAAAACACACACACACACACACACACACACACACACACACACACAGTGCTCACGTAAAAACAGTTCAGGTGCTTGGAAGATCTGCAGAAATCAATGAAGCACTATTTTCCAAGTGATAAATGCATGATGTTACAAAATCACTCAAAATCCCCTTGAAGTACACAACAGGCCAGAGGATTAATGTGACCCAAAACGAAAAGTTCATCGATCTGACTTTAGATTCCTCATTACAACTCACCTTTAAGAAACTATCACACGTTGAGTTTTGGTGAGGTATCAAAGACTGAATCCCACAACTCTCTGAAAAGGTTATTAAAATATTCTTCCATTTTCCAACTACCTATCTGAGGCCAGATTTCCTTCCTGTTTTTCAACTAAAGCAACAAATTGCAACAGATTGAAAGCAGAATGCAGCTGTCTTCCATTAAACCATGCATTAAAGAGATTTGAGAAATTGTAAAAGCGATACTCCTCTTCCCACTGATTTTTAAAGTATTTTTCCATTGATAACACACTGTTTACGATGACAGGAAACGGGCTATGACTGTTATATCTAAAGGACTTCATAAATGAATAAAAAGTCATAGGCAATCCGAACGACATCGGACTTGTAAAGAGAAACATTGAAAGCTAGAAGATAAGGTTCAATGCCTTTAAATTCAAAGTGAGAGTTATTTTTAGCTGAACTTCCAAACAAATGCCAGGGCAGAATCAAGATATTTTCAGGCAGGAAAGTTCCCAGTAAACTTACCTCACATGCACTCTCTCTCAGGAAGGGTGTGCCACCAAAATGAGGGCACACAACAAAAAACATGGGAACCAGAAGGGAGAGGCTCCAACGCAAGAAGGAAGCCAAGAGGGTCACCAGTCTGATGGCACGAGGACGGCCTGGGACAACGGTGGTGTGCACCCCGAAAAACCAGTCGAGGTTGGACAAAAGACAAGGGTCTCTGAAAGGAGATCTGGACACACTGAGAGATTATCTGTCATATATGAATATGTGGAAGATTTGGGGAAGAGTGTTGGAAGACTTAGGGACAGTTGTAAGCAAAGCCAAGCTGGTGAAAAACAAGGCAATTATTAACTCCAACAAAAACAAAAAGCTGTACAAGAAAGGAAAAGAAATTATAGCATAGTGTTGGGTCGGCAGAGAACAGTATTTACATAGTTATAATAATATAAACCTTGAATGTTGATTTAACCAAAAAGAGGAACAAGAGGAAACGAGACTTAAATTGTGACCAACTAGAATAGTCACTAAACAATGAACCAGTAGGGTATGTAAATCATTAAAAAATTCAGAGGTAAATACCAGAAGAAACCTAAAGTTTCTTAAAAATAACTGCCTCTAGGAAGTAGAAAGGGTGATAAAGAGAGTGGGCCAGGGGAATGACCGTGTTTTTCCTTTGCTTTTATTTGTTATAGCCCTTCAGTAAAATTTTATTTTTAAAATGTGTGCATTTGTTCATATAAATTTACACTGATTTTTTTAAAACATTAAGCCACAATAACACTGATTACTAAGAAGGCTTGTGACCAATAAATTAGGTATGTTTCTGCTCTAGAGGGTCAAACCATGTAAACACAAGTCTAAGGAAACCGTGTGGACTGTTTTCTAATATTACAAAGCCTAGGAGACTTCCAAACCAGTACAAATGTATTTGCCTCATCAATTTGAAGAAACACTACAAATGCAAAGAGGTTGCCTAAGTGGATAGCCCCACGTTTTCCCTAGATGTTCAAGAGTAACCCCCAAGGCTTCACCACCATCTGAGTGAATATTCGTACATGGCGGCAGGGAGACCATGGGTGTTGGGGAAACCTGGAGTGTCTTTATGGAGTCCGATTCCAACAGGGAAGGCCTCCGGGACAGGTCAGTTAGGTACAGTAGCACATGTGCAATTTAATGGGCAGGAAGGAACCGATCCCTTCCCGCTCACAGAGGTCAGGTTGGAAAGGAGGAGAGTTGTAGAATGGCCCTGGAGGGTTCTCAAAACTGCAAATCTTCAGAAAACAAGACACCAGGTCACGGGATGTGACCTGCCCATTCAGCCCCAAGCTGCAATTCTGTCACCAGGGCAGACATCCTGGTGGACTGTTGACTGCCTGGGGCACATGGTCACCACGCAGCAACAGCTAGCTGCTTTGGATGAACGGTGGGGATGTGTTAATGACTTTGATCAGGAGGGTCCATATCATTATCACCTCTTAATTACCTTTTGGGCAGTGGGAAAGCAGCTGTAGAATATGAACATCAAAGATCTCTGGGACAAAGGGGCCCTGAAACAAGTCCCATCCTGCAAACAATCTTGATTTTGGAACATTCTGCCTCCATTAATGGTCTTTTTTTTTTTTTTGAAGAGGTTACCTGCCATTAGTTAAGAAGCCAAGTGCGGGCTTGTGATTGATTTGGTGTCTGACGGTGGGAAGGCGGTTTCCTTCAGGCTGTGTTGAGTCCCCGAGTTCCTGCAGGTAGCCTCACATTTATTTTGCAAATCAAGATCCAGGAGACGCCTTTTAGGGCCACGATGACTTAAGACAGCAAACCCCGGTTTTCATTTGCCGCAGCACCCAACAAAATGTGGTGCCTGGAACTGCCACACAGTGTGATCCAGTTGAACAAAACGTGTTTATTTCAGAGTTTATAGCAGTCTCACTATTTTGGGTTGAAAGTGAGTGCTTTTGAGATGCCTGTCAGGATACCGCAGTTGTAGGAGGAAATGGATCAGACAGCTTTTCGTTACTAAAATGAAATACCCGAGGCAATCTACTTAAGAAGAAAAGGTGCTTATTTATTTAACTCACCATTTTAGGGATTCAGAATGTAAGATCAGGTGGTCCCTTTGCTTGGGCCTCTGCTGAGAGTGGTGGATGGTGTCACATCACGGCAGGAGCACGGGTTTGTGTGGTTTTGAGTCAGAAGCAGAGAGACAGATGCACAGGGCCAGCTTTCACCTTTGTTAACACCTCTCCCTGGAGAGCTACCCAGGGGACCCCAGGAGAGCGGCCTCAATCCCTCCAGAGGGCACACCCCAGTGACCTAAAGACCTTCTGCTAGGCCCCACCCCTTACAGTCCCACCCCTCCCAACACCCCACCCTGGGAAACAAGCGTCCCACACACCAAGCTTTGGAGGACCAACCACTTCCAAACCACAGGCCGCTCTAGACCGTCTCTGCTTGCTCCACGCCATGGTCACCTAACTTCCTAAGCAGAAACACAGGAGTCCAACTTGCTCCGTGAGCTTCACGCGCCCTCCCAGCTGGGTGGGGTCTCACTCTATTCCTTCTCACCGAGACCTCCTCAAATCCACACCCCGTCCTCTACCCATGGGAAGGGAGGAGCCCCCAGAACCTCAGTCCTGAGGTGTCCTGGGCCTGAATCTGCTGAATGGCCAGCCGGGGTGCCTCGTGCCCCTCTCCTCTCTCCACCGCCAACCTCACTTGTTACTGTGGTGCTGCAAGGAGCTCTGGGAGCTCGAATCCTGAACTCAGCTCCCATTACCAGTCCAGGATTCACCTGTCCTAATGTCCTCTGGCCCTCAGTGGAAGCATTTCGCAGCTGTATAAAATGCCCTCTTCAGTTTTCCCCGCTATCTGTAATCATGTCTTTGTGTGTGTGCCATACTGGGGATTGAACCAAGGGAGCTCTACCACGGAGCTACACCCCCAGACTCCTTTATCTTTATTTTGAGACAGGATCTCGCTAAGTTCCCTAGGCCAACCTTGAACTTGGAATCCTCCTGCCTCAACCTCCCAAATCACAGGGATCACAGATGCAGGCCTCTGGGCCTGGCCATCAGTTATAATACTCCATTCTTCCTCTAAGACAAATGACTTCTGTACGGTTTGGAAAAATCCATTATCGATGCTACCAAGAGAAGTGGGAGATGCAGGAAAGAGAGAAAGAGGGAGGATGAGAGAGAGAGAGAGAGAGAGAGAGAGAGAGAGAGAGAGGGAAGAGGGGAGGGGAGGGGAGGGGAGGGGAGGGGAGGGGAGAGGAGAGGAGAGGAGAGGAGAGGAGAGGAGAGGAGAGGAGAGGAGAGGAGAGGAGAGGAGAGGAGACCAAGTTGTGGACACGCTGGTTCTTGAACTTCACCTTGTTAGTTTTATTTTTAGTGATTTCATCTGTTTCCTGGTTTTGCCTGGACCACAAGAAGTAAAAGAGTTATTGAAGTCCTTTACGTTCACGAGCCCAGAGCAATCTAAGATTATCCCTCAAATGTGAAGTCACCATAAAACCCCACATGAGGAGTGGGCAGCTGAGATGACCGCAGACTCTATTATTTGCATAGGATAAAAATAGTTTAGAAAAAGCATCATCTAGATTAATAGTCCCCCGATCTTTCTTCAGTGTTTCTGCATTTTTGTGTCTTTAAAAAAAAAAAAAAACCTAAATGGGCCGTTTGAATTCTGTGGGAAAATAAACCCTGCAGAGAAGTGCGACTCTCTGGTCCAGTTTGCATCTGTTCCTCACCCACGAGCAGGCCCCGAGCTCAGGCCTGGGCACTTGCTCTTTCCTCTTGCTGGTGGCTGCCGCCAGTGGACCCCTCATCACAGCCAGGCTGGGCGAGGGGACAAGTGTGACGCATGAACACAGAGGGTGCAGGACAAGCCGGGCCTGCTCCTCCACTCCGCCCGCAGCTTCTCCCAGGGCCCACCCACAGCCTCTGATGCTTCGTTTCCTCTGGAAATGTCTGGAAGCAGTCCTCAGTCGTGCCTGTGGCTGGTGTCCGGCCTTAGAGGGTGGTGTTTGAGAACGGCCCTCAGTTAGACGATGTCAGTGAGAGCACCTGTCTCCCAGGGAGGAGGCGAAGCTCCCACACACCAGGTTTGCTCTGGGCGTAAAGACACAGGAGAGGAAAGAGATCAAGGAGAGGGCACCCCGACTCCTAGACACCACCTAAGCAGAGACTGGGAGTGTGAAGTCAGGCAGGTGCTGTAGCCGAGCAAGAGAACTTCCCCATGTTAAAGATCCCGTTCTCCTGGCCCTACAAACAGTAGCAAAAGCTAGAGTGCTGGACTCTGGCCTCAGGCTGCTCAGGTCTGAATCTCAGTTTTGCTACTGATTTGCTTGGTGACCTTTCCTAACCTTCTCCGTTGTTTTGAAACTTAACCGTTTGTGCGACGTGCTGGGGATGGGCCCCAGGGCCCCAGATATCCATGGGAGGCAAGCGCTCTACCACTGAGCTGCACCCCCAGCGCCTGGCTTTGAAAATTAAAAGTGATACTATAATGGAAAGTTTAGAATCGAATCCATCTATTCTGATACTTAACACTACCTAATTAGTAACTGTCAGTAATGATAAGCTCTTGGTAAATTCAAAACGTGTTTGGTTGACAGTTACCATTTCCACACAGGCAAATCCTTGACAAACATTTTCTCCAATTCTTATAACACTCTTTTTCTAAAAATAATTTAGAAAAAGCATCATCTAGATTAATAGTCCCTCTGATCTTTCTTCAGTGTTTCTGCATTATGTGTCTTTAAAAAAAAAAAAAAAACTTAAATGGGTCGTTTGAATTTTGTGGGAAAATAATCATTTTGTTCCAGGAAGGAACAAAATGGTTTGCAATTCTACAAGTTGGTGACAAAAGGACATCTCCAAATTGCTTCTCCACCAAGCAAACCGTGTAAGTCTTCTATCACACTGTGTAGCCTCCTTTTACGATGTCCAAATGTGGTACACAGCTCTCAATCTCCTTCCGTCTCCTCCAGCAGCCCCCTTCAAACTTTGGTCGCAGGCTGGGAGACTCCTGTTCCAATGCCATTCACGTGGAGGACACAGCTCCAGGTAGGTGAGGGAGCCCAGGGAGACCAGGGATGAAGGGGCGGGGTGCAGAGCAGGTGAAGGGGCGGGGTGCGGAGTTGGAACCCTATCAGCATCTGAACAAATGAGTTTACCTGTGGTTCAAGGCAACGCTCTGAGATTACACTGCGCTGCACTTTAGGTACACAGTGGATATAATAGGCTTTTATGTGCTCCTAGACCAAGGACATAATCACCATGCAAAACTTTGTTTGAATTGGAAAAGGTGTTCCAAAGTTCCAAAAAACATTCTTAGCAATGAACTGTTAGGGCACAGCTGGCTCCTGGTTTGCAACTTCCTGTGTGATTGTAAGTCAGCCTCCTTGTTTCCCTCCCTGGGCCCAGAGCAGGTCTGACTCCACCAATACCGGCTGAGCCCAGCAATGGTCTACTTTGAACTCAGCGGACTACAAAGCTGGCGCCACGGAGGCAGCCAGGTGCTCTCAGCAACCTGAGACCTGCCCCTAGCGCAGTGGTTTCCACAGGGCACTGCGTTTGTTGGCTCATCTCTCCAAGAGACTGTGCCCGGTCTCAGTGACCTTTGTAGCCCCAGAGACGAGCAGAGGCTACCGCCAGCAGGTGCTTAAGACTCACTGTTGAAGGAATAAATTAATAACAGGTACAGAGGGAAGGGTTTCCCTGCCGTCTAACTGCAGAAGGGGGAGGGGGAGGAGAGAAGGCACAAGAAAGGGCCACGGAAGCTGTCACCTCAGCGTTTATTTGCTTATTAACTGGGTTTGAAAAATCCCAATCACATCAGTGAAGATGATAGGTGTCGAGTAAGAAGAACAGGAAAAAAAGAGAAGAGTTTGTCAAACAGGCATCAGTCACAAAACAGGACCACGTTCCATTAAGGGAACGAGCCAGGCAGATACCACAAGTTCCCACTTACATGGAGCATCTTATAATGGAAGCTAAAAATGTCCATCTCATGAAGTCGAGGGTGGGAGAGTGGAAGCCAGGGCCTGGGAGGGGAGGAGAGTCCAGGAAGGCCTGGTTCACAGCTTCCCCGGGTGCAGGTGGGCAGGAGGAACCACTTCCTGGGTCTGTGGCACAGCAGGGTAACTGTGGTCCACAAGGGTACATCGCATATGCACTTCAGCAGAGCTGGTAGGCAGGACTTTGAGTGTTTCCAGCACAAAGAAATCATAAATGTTCAGGCAATGCATATGCCATTGACCCTGATCTGACCATTGTATAGATGATGGTTTTCACCTGGAATGTCTCCCAAAAGCTCATGTGTAGAGGGGGAGCCTTTTAGGCAATGACTGGGTCATGAGGGCTCTGACCTCATCAGTGGATTAATCCACCTGTTGGATTAATCCATTGATGGCTGAACAGACTACTGGGAGGTAGGACCTAGGTGGAGAAGGGGGGGTCACAGGCCATGCCCAAGAAGGACGTATATATGCTCTGGTCTCCCTCCCTCTCACTGAGCGGCTTTCCTTGGCCACACCCTTCTGCCATGAGGTTTCCACCTTGCGTTGAGCCAGCCACGGTCTGAAAGTGTGAGTCCAAATAAACCTTTCTTCTTCTGAGTTGTTCATGTCAGGTATTTTGGTCACAGGTATGAAAAGCTGACTAAAAAAAATGTATATGTATTTAAATATCATACTGTACCCCATAAATATGTGCAATTATGTTATGTCAATTAAAATATGTGAAAAATATTTCAAAGAGGCTGTTCCTAAGGAGCTGAGAATTTCACTGGAGACAAGGATTGTATGTTTTCTCTCATAGGCAGAAGCCAGAGAAGGCAAAGGAAGAGAAAGAGTGTTGGGGGGATTCTCATGAAAATCAACAGGAGGTCAGCAGAGGAAAGAGACCAGGGGGCAGGGGAGGGGGAGGGGGGATTGTGGGGAACAGCACTGGCCCGACTATGTTGTTCTATTGTGTGCAGACATGAATGTGTAACAACAAATCTCACTCTAAAAAATGTGGAGAGAGGAAAAACCATAGATAAATAAAAAGAATCTCGCTAGGAAGCTAAAGTTCACACACGACGACCAAAGGACAATATAGCCTCACACACCACACGATGAGTCTTGAAATTAATTGTTAGAGATGCAAGGTCAGAAAACGTGAGGTCGGAAAATGCATCTAGCAGCGTGAACTGGAGGTCGGGGAAGATCTTGCTGCTGTGTGAGACTTGGGCTGGCCCTGGAAGGACACAGGGAAGAGCAGTGAAGAGGCAGAGTGGAGTCTCTCCCAGCATCTGTGAGACCAGTTTGTCCAGGGAGAGAGACAGGCAGGGCATGGTGTGAGGCATTTGCAAAGGATGTGGTAGCAAACAGAAGCAGCCCAGGAGGGTTTGGGCCAGGGCTCCCTCTCCATTACTTGTCTCCTCTGTCCAGTGGACAAGGTGATTTGCATTGGCTGGAATCACCCGTGGCTAATAAGTTCACGGGGAGGTGACAGATCAAAGTGGTAGTGGCAATGCCAGGTGTCTCCTCCTGCTTCCCAGATGTTGAAAAAATCTCTCTTTCCTCAAGTTCTGTGACTTCCCAGAACCTGCAGGTAAAAGGCTGGGGACGGGCCTGAGAGCGGGTGTGTTAGGAGAGGCAGATGGTGCTGGATGGGACCTGGGGTGGTTTCTACTGTGAGCTGCTTCTTGGGCCAGATAAAAAAAGCAATCAGAGAAGTATCCTCTGCACCCCAGAGCTGGGAGAAAACCTTCCAGCTCTCTAGATCCCCAAGATTTTCTAGAGGAAGTTAAGGATGAGTTTTTCTCTTTATCTCCAGAGACGAACTCTAATACACTTGATGGATTGTGTAATAATGGCTATCCACGGAAATAAATTTACCACCACACTTGAGATATCATTAGACCATCCTGATTAGCTCAAAACAATAACTGTTTGGAGCCATTGTGATATTTACAAAGTAGCAGAGCTTCAGCAAAATGAAAACATGCCATGCAATAAATACCTTCAAATTTTATGCAGATGACTCAATTTGAATAAAATAAACATTAATTAAGTGTACATATGCAGATTAATTCTAACTAGCCATATTTCCATACTTGCTTCTTAACCATAATCTTATTGCTATTGGCCCTATCACTTAGAACATATTAACAAAGAATGCTTTAAATTTCTATGCATCAAATATGAAATATTTATTCAAACAAAAATGTATTTTAAAATATACTATGAAGCAATAAGTAGTAATTTTATGAGACTAATTTTATGTTAACTTGAGAGTTTACTTGGGAATAGGGAAACTCATGTATTTGTACGTATCTCTACTCTATTTATACAGTCATACTGGGTTGGAGTCTTAAGATGATTTCTTCTGGAATTAAAAAACAGGGATCTTCTACCAATAAATAAGCTTGTCAGAGCAGGTTTGGGGAAAACTTTAAGAAGAGTCTGATCTTTTGTTTGTAGACCAGTGTCGAATCATAATGGTTTTAATGAATGTCCGCTCTGCAGCCTGAATACATTCCAAATCACATTTCCCACAGACACGAAGGAAGAGTCATTGCTTACAAAATCCATTTTGCAGATAGAAAAACTGATTGCAAGAATAAATGACCTGGGCCAAGACAGATTGCCAATAACACGCACAATCAAATCAGCTGTCTTGACTTGGAGCTCCAAGTTCTTTTCACAAAATCTCATTTACGTCCAGGATGTCACCAGCACTGGGCAAGATCTTGCTGAGCCTGGAGAAGGGCTCACAGGGGGAAACAGAGGGTCTCAGGACGCGTCTGCGCAGCACACACCCCTTTTCAAGTTCAAATGGGGTCAATCATCAAAATCACTCAGAGAGGCCTTCAAGACAGGCAGAAACTGTGTCCTACAGCAGAGCTAGTTAAATAGCATGTCGGGAGGAGGAGTCCTCTTACGCTTCTTTTTTTTAAAAAAAAAAGGGGTGGGGAGAGAGAGGAGTCATGGCTGGCTGGCCCAGCTCCCTGGTCTGCTCCCGTTTGGGAGCTTCCTGCTCCTGCGACCCTCTTTGTCTGTGTTTTTGTTTCCCACTTGCTACCTTTTCTGTCCCTTTAGTCTTATAAAAGCTCCCCTCCAAAGGATTTTGAGGCTCATGCAAGTTTGGGAAGCAGATGATCCTGGATGGTTTTTAAAAATTCTATTTTAGAAAGAAAGAGGAGCGACTGGCCGGGGGCCTCTTTCTGGCCTCGGTTGGCATTTGTGAAAGCAGTTGTCAAGGCCCCTAACCCCACAGTTGGGCTCTATCCACATGACTTCACCAAAACATAGCCACCTTCCCAAAGTCCCAGCTCCTAATGCCATCCGTTGGGACTCGCCATATGAATTTGGGGACATAAACATGCAACTATCTAGATGTACATTGTTCAAGATGATAGGCACTAAGTAAGCCCATGTGGCTACTGAGCCCTTGATACAAGGCTCCTCCCGGCCCAGATGCATCGTGAGTATAAACGACACAGCAATCTTGGAAAACTCGGTACACACAAAAACAGAGGAAAATATCGCATTTATCATTTTTGGACTGACGATATGTTTAAGTGAGGATATTTTAGGGATATTTGTTGTGCTAGCTAGCTTCTGTTTCACACATCCTCTAGAACATTTAAAATCACTTCTGTAGCTTGCATTTACGTCGTACGTTCTGTTGGGTACTGGTGTTCTGGTCTAGTGGTTCTCAAATGGGGTGACTTGGGTCCTCGGGGACAGTTGGTAGTATCTGGAGACATTCTGTGGTTGTCAGCTGGGGCAAGTGGGTACAAGTTGTTAAAAGCCCAGGATGGCCCTCGGTATCTTACAGAGCACAGGACGACCTTCCCCATAACAAAGAATTACCTGCCCCAATTATTAACAGTGCCAAAGCTGAGAATCCTGGTCCAGAGAAATCAGCGAATAACATGTCAGAAGAGCTTAATGAGTGGAGGTGACAATCTACAAACCTGTGGTGATATGGAATATTTGTGACCCCGTCATCCGTAAGTACATTGTTGCATTGCAACCTAGAGGGCCTGAGGCCAGAAGCATCCTGTGTGTGTGGCATGGGACAAAAGGACATGGCTTCACAGAAGAGAATCCAGAGCAGCCCAGCTCAGAGCCCCCAGGGGACACAATATCAGCCCAAGGAAGAACTCTGCCCCTTGGCAAAGGTCTGTAGTTTGGGGCCCACGCTTGGGGGCTTGAGTAGTCCCGAGTCTCATCAAGTCCCAGGTGAAAGGCCTTTCTGCTTATAATTCACACAGGAGCTTCTGGAATAAAGATTTTGCAGTTCAGAAAGAGCCAAGTTTGGTAAGCAGCTCATCCCAACCAAGTCTGTTTCCACCTGTGTGTTATTTAAGGAAGACATTGGTTGAAATCAGTCCTCACCCTGGAACGTTCTGGAAGGTGCTTTTCTTTGGAAAGCGTGTCCGATTTCAGCTGGTTATGTGCCTTGTGTCCTTTCTTCCTCCAAAGCACGACGGAGTTCTGACTATTTCAGCTTTCCGGCTGTCTGGATTTGAGTGAGGAGGTCATCACATACTTGGATTGGGTGCGCCCAGTATTTCAAGGTGGGGATCTAAGGGTTGGGGAGCTTCGGCGAAAGGTCTGGAACCCTCACTTCTCCCTCCCGTCCTCAGACGTCCTGGTGCACGGTGCTTACCACAGAGGTGCCTCAGGCGCCTGCAGGAAAACCCTGGCTCAGTGAGTCCCCGGGGCTGGGAACCTGCAGCAGCCCTCTCACACCACAGTTCCCTCCTGGAACGGTACTTCTCCCACCTTCCCCGCCACAGGCCCTGCACCCCCGCACGTCGCCTTCTCAGAGTGTGAGAGCTGCTTTGAGGTTTCCATAAATACAGCTCTCCCCCTCACGCATTGGCATTTTAATTTCCAGGGCACCTCGGGTTATTTCTCAAACAGGCACAAGGTGGTGGTCCTTAGACTCACCATCTCCAAACGTCAGGCTCCACTTGCAAACAAAAACAAGTGGGTTAGTGATGGGTGGAGAAAGCGGTTATCTTGTTATAGAAACCACTTAAGGAAGACCAGGATTGGTCTGCAAACACTGTACTTCATCGTTCAACCACAGGAAGAAAAAAAGAAGCCACACTGCTTTACCTAACCCGAGGACCTCAGATAACCTCCAGCCCCCACCCTGGCAGATGCATCCTCTGCCTCTCAAGCTAATGATTCCCTGAAGCAGAACACACGTAGGAAAAGCATAGTTTGGATAAAAACAAATCTAACTAAATTACATTGTACCTGTCACAGAAGAGCAAAGGGGACTCCCAACTGAGTGGCAGCAGACCCCAAATACCCCAGGCTCCTCCTGCCTACATGGAAGGATTGCATTTCCCCACCCCTTGAATTTGGACAAAGCCTGGGGAGTGGCGTTAGCTAATGACACATGAGCTGAAGTGATGAACGTCTCTTTGGGTCAGTTTTGAGACAGACAAGGGCAGCATGAATCATCCTGGATAGTCAGATTCCCTCTGCAGACCCTCTTTGTGTACCACAGTGTGAAATGCTAAGAAACAGGGATTTGGGCTTTTTCCTCACTGTGGCATACACTCGCTTGTCCTGACTAATAAAACACATCACTGAATACTGAGCATCTTGTTTTGATCTTCTGTAACTTTTGCCAAACCATAATATGTGTTCCTTTCAAGCTAACCTGCAGGGGGAATTAATAGACACTCTTGAAAGGGATCATTTCAGAGAGAACAATACATTTAAAGCCCAGAGAGCAGTGTTGGGAACAGTACAATGGTATTCTGATAACCGGCATTTTGACTGCCATGGGGTAGTTTTGTCTGTCTCACCGCGTTCAACCTGATGGCTTGCTCCACTTTTCATCTATGCCAATCCTACAACATTACTGAAGCCTGATTTAAAAAAAAAAAAAAATTTTTTTTTTAGTTGTAGATGGGCACAATACCTTTATTGTATTTATTTATTGTTATGTGGCGCTGAGGATCAAACCAGGGCCTCACATGTGCGTGGCAAGCGCTGCACCTCTGAGCCTCAACCCCAGCCCCTGCGGGATGATTTTTAGTGGCCCATCTTCCCGTGCCCTGATTTTGGGTACAGCCAGCTCTCCCACTGTCTCTGATGTCCATGGTCTGCCCTGGACACTAGCAGAGGGGAGACGCTGGCCTGAAGATCACCCATAGCACCCGAGACTCTGCGTCCACTTTCCCACGCACTTTTGCCCCAGTTGACCCTGAGCACTAACACAGTCACACAGGCATGGAGACGGGATGCGATCCACAGGGACATGTGGGCCAGCTGTGGCACTGGCACCAGGGCCTGGTCAAGCACACCACGTTGCTGGTGTGGGCAGATGCCAGGCACCGCTGCCTACCCATGGCTGGGAAGCTCTTCTTCTTTCTGCTTTCCACTTAATTGGCTGTTCTACCAAAATGAAATGTGTACCTCATTAAAGAAAAATCAGACCATTCCACTACGACTGTAATGAGGACGTGCCGTCCACCGTCTGTCCCTCCCGACCCTCGGATGATCCACTTGAAAAGTTGGTCACATTTTCCCCGTGTCTCTGTAACCTGCTTCTGCTCTGTTCCACGACGTCTCAGACTCACACTGATGTATCGATTTCCCACTATAGAACACAAAAAGTAGATCTGCCTTATTAAAACCTTACCCACATGCAGCTTCGATTCGTGTGTGCTGTGTAACGACCCAGCCCCAGACCTATGGGCTCAAAGAAACCATTTCCTCATGATCCTGCCATCAGCCACTTGAACTTGAACTTGGTCTGGGTGGAGCTCATTCCTGCAGCTGGGCAGTTCTGAGACGGCGGGGGCTGGACCATCTAGTGGCCGAGTTGGGATGGCTGTCCCCTGCTCCTGGGCCCTCACAGCCAGGCCTGCTCGCTCACGCAGCGGGCGGAGGGTGGCAGGAGCCAGAGGACAGGTGCGCAGGCTCAGAACTGGCTCCTGGGGACTCTGAACTCCCTTGGAAGGCCAGCTCTGTTGGAGGGTGGGGAGAGGTCAGCTGCATCCCTCAACAGGAGCCGTTAACTCTTCACAAAGAGTGAAAAGAGAAGAGCAATCATACTCTGTCACGCGCACAGATAACACGCCGACCTGCTGTGGTGGACTGGCTCCTGGACATCCCGGGAGCACCTGTGGGACCCCTTGAACCTGCCCTAAGTGGGGGAATATTTGCATGTAACCCGCACACATCCCCCTTCACTTCCCATGGTGGTCACGCTGTGTGGTTTAGGGGATGATGACAAAGACGTGAAGCTGCAGATGTTCAGGACAGGTGCAGTTGTTAAAAACATCGACTGGATTCAAGGTTGGTTGGATGCACAGGTGTGGATCCCACCACAGGAGGGCAGGAGGCCAGACAGCACACACGCCACCCTCCCTGTGCCGCTCCTTTACAGCTATGACCGCGTGGATATCACCACCCGGATTGAACCGGCATTCAGCATCTCTCCTGGAAGGATGATATTTATTTACAGTTAGACCTCACGAGGTGTTCCGCTCTGATCTACGGAGCCAGTGATTGTTTCATCTGTTTGCCTGGTTTGGGGCCTGGGCTCAGGACTAAGCCAGCTCCACGCCCTTGTGGTCAGCACACCTGCTCTGAGCACAAGCCCCGTCAGCGGCTCGGCAGGTTCTTTCCTCCACCATTACCCCTTCTTGGACAGCCCCCTCCCGGAGCCCTCTGTCCCTGGGGCCTGCCACGTGGCAGTCACTCCCAAGTCCCTTCAGTCATCTCTTCCCTAGATACCCTATGTCGTGGCTCCTAGCATCGTATTTCTTCCTCCTCATCTTGGAGCACCATATCTTCCAAGAGAGTCCTAAGAAATATAAATTATTTTAGACTTTTTTATGCCGGAAAATGCTGACCCCATGGGCAGACTTGCTGGAGAGCCTGCATGGGAGTTCTGAGATGGAACTTATTGTCTTCAGAATTGATAAGGCATTGACCTCCTTCCTGCCAATATTTTTGAGACCTCTGAGGCCAATAGGAGGTCTGATCCTTTGTAAATAACCACATTTTCTTCTCTGGACATTTTTAGGATCATCTCTTTATTCCTGGACTTTGGAAAAGTGATACTGAGATGTCAATAGAGATGATTTATGTGTTCATAAAGGTACCTTGACTCTTTCAATCTGATAACTTTTTTACTTTACTCTGAGACTCCTCTTGAATATCCTTTATAGATACTCTGATCTTATTTTTTTTCTTAAAACAATTTGTTTTGTTTTTCAATTTTTTAATTTCTCGCTTTTTTAATGTAATATATTTGATGTGGGTTCTTTTCAATTCTAAGAGCTCTTTAAGTTTTCCAAATATTCCTTTTTAAGAACACTCTGTTCTTGTTTCATAAGTACAATATCTTCTATACCTCTGAAGGGTTTTCTTTTTTTTTTTTATAACACTGCTCCCTACATGGCTTCTTTTCTCTGTTATGTTTATTAATTCTGAACTTTGCCTTTTGTGTTGGGCATTTTGTTCAAATATCTGTTACTCTTTGACTGTCAATACTTAAAGAGAAGTCCTAGACTGTTAATGGTATCCCAGAGTATACAGATGTGATTTGAAACTTTTGAGGTTCACTGTAGGGTGATCAGGCATTTTGCTTTCTATTGCAGCAGTAACAAATTTCCACAAACTTGATACCTTAAAACAGCACAAATCATATCATCCTACAGTTGAGTCCTACAAGTCAGAAGTCTGATACCGTCTCACTAGACTAAAATTAGGATGTTGACTGGGCTGTGTTCCTAAGGTTCTGGGGCCTCCTGAAGAGAACTCATTTCCTTCCCTTCACCAGCTTCTACAAGCCTCCCACATTCCTTGACTTTTGACCGGTTTCCTCCATCTTCAAAACCGCAGCAGGTGTCACACGATCCTCACATCACATGACTCTGACCTTCTCCGTCCCTCTCTTCCATTTCTAAGGCCCCTGGTGATTGCAAAGAGCCCACCGGGATAACCTCAGGTGCTTTTCCAATGTAAGAGTCGGCTAACCATTTTAATTCCATCTCCCGCCTTAATTCCCCTTTGCTGTGGAACCTACCATCTCCCAGGTTTCAGGGATGTGGACAGTATCTTGCTTAGCGCACGTCTGTAGACACTTCCTCCTGATCTAATCAGCTGACGCAGGGAGGAAGCCCTCTCCTCCAGCAGTGCCCGTAGGAGCCTGGCTGCCAGCATCCTAGGATGGTAGCTGGTGCTGGTGGTGCCACTGTTTGGTTGGCAGATGCCCTGCTAGTTTCCTAGGTTTCCAGATGATACCAGCACCCTGACCTCTGCCCAGTGTTCCCCAGCCCGGACCCTCTTAGTCATGGCCAAGGGGGAAGGATGGTGGCTGGAAGCACCAGATTCCATGGGCAATCCAAGGGTCCAACTCGCCCCTCACCACTCCTCCTGTCTCCAGTGCTGCCCACACCCTGCAGGGGTTGCTGTGCCGGGACTTCTGAGCCTGTCCAGGGCTCTGTGACCCCATTCAGCCTAATCTGTGGCTTTGCTTATCACAGACTCTCCTGTGGCCTTCTTCTGTCCAGTGGGCCAGTTATTGCCCATCCACAGACTATTCAGCTTTCAAAATATTATTCTTTCCTCTTTTTTTCTTAATCCGTCTTATTGAAGTGTGACTTTTCATTCCTTCCTGTCTTCCTCGTGGGGCTCTGGGAGGGATTGGAGGAAAACTCATTTTCCTAAAGCTTCTGTCCTGAGCTGGAAGTCCCCACGGTGTGGTTTTGAGAAGCACCCAGTTACTGTGGCACCAATTATATCCTCTGTGTTCTGCATGGCCACCAGTTTCCATTAGTTCTCATTAAACACCAGTGACAGGAGTTTAGATGTTTTTGTATTCCCTGTGAAGGAAAAAAAATGGATTAAAAGTGGCAATTACCAAGCGGCAACCTCAAAATAGTAACGTGAAAATAGCCTCCTTTGCCTGGTCCAAGGAAGGTGTTCCACGGGGCATTTGTATGAATTACCAGAGACCCACGGGTCCAGGCCTTCATCCCGATACCCCTGAGCACAGCCCCATGTATACGGAGCTGGTGCTAAATAAGGACGTGACGGAGTCACTAATTGCTTCTCTCTGTGTTGAAGCCAGGAGGACCAGCTCACCGCTCCTTCCAAATGTCCTGAGTGGGTGGTGAGAAGTCCCACCTCCCCGTCAGTTTCAATGAAGGCGACATATCGAATTCTCTGGAAAGCACTGGATAGAGTTTGCTATGTCACATGCTGGTTGCCCTGTGGGGGCAGGTCAGATGAGTCACCTGCAGTGGACATGGGTCTTCTTATCTCCTGGTGACCCTGGCTGTGAGCGGCTTCCCCTTTCCACCAGCGCACGCCGTTTCATTCATCATGCTCTTTCCTGCTAAGATGGAATGAAGTTCCGTCAAATACTATTTTGACAACCCGGGTGGACGGGGTCCTGTGGGACAGCATGGCAGTTACCACATCCACCCCTTCCTGCAAGTATCTGCGCCCCTCCTGGGTGCCAGCAATGTATACCAGGAGGATGTCGGCGAGGGCCACCGGGGCCAGCGTTGAGCTACCAGGGACCTTGGACACACGCACAGTTTGCTCAACACAGCAACTTGGCAGCCCCATCGGAAGATCTTGGCTGCTTCCAGAAACCTCCCACCCCTGGGCCAGTGTCCCTAGTTGTGTTGGGCTTTGTTGATGCCTGAGAGCGGCAGCGGCCTCCAGCACTGCTGGGACACAGAAGCCTGTTGCATTAGCAAGATCTGCTTCTCTGAAATCTCCTAATTAGATGTTAACACATGACATTTCACATAGCTCAGCACACAGAACAGGCAGTTCAACCCGCGCACTCAAAAGTTGACAAGTGAGAAAGAAGGAAAAGTTGACAAGTGAGAAAGAAGGAAAGGTTATGATACATTTTGTTCCTCCAAAAAAGTTAGGAGATAAATTGTACACAGTGGTACTCTGTGAAGCCATATTTACCGCTGCAAACTAGAACCTCATCTGGAATGTTTGGAGGGTGAGAAAACAGAAGGGGGAGGGAAAATCTTTCTTTTTAATCTGCTCTGCAAAGACATAAAAGGAATGCAAGAGATACTTCTTAAAACCTCAACTAGCTGGGTGACCTTGGGCACAGTCTTCTCTGGAGACCTCGGTCTTTCTCATTTGTAAACAAGGAGATTGGATTATTTATACATTGAACTAAGAGGCTTCTTCCAATGTTAAAAACCTGAGATTTCGACTTAGGTGATTTTCACAAAGGCTCAGCTCCATGATACCGGCATTGATAATGGCATCCAGCTTGGAGTTAGCCCCCTTGTACAAAAGCAGGTGTTAGAAATTTGTAATGAGTCAGGAATACACTGAAAGATTTAGCAGAAAGAAATAACATAAGGTTCTTTTTTTATTATTTTAAAAAATGGCAATAGGATTGATTGAAGAGCTCTGTGCTTTGGGAAATTGCCATCCAGTACCAAAGGAGAGGCTAGTGATACCAATTCTTTCATTTCATTATCCAAGGCAAAACTCTGTACCTGCCACTGTGATTGGCTCACCTGTCGACCCTGTCCCCGGGAGATCTGGGAGTCCACAGGAAAGACACGGTGTGCTGTGCTCCGCAGGCACCACACCTCTCAGCAGGGAAATGCTTCATTACAAATGATCTTACAGTCAGAAAGATGGAACTTGAAAGAATCTTCAGCAGAAATTTTGAAAGCTAGATTTCTGTCTCGTGGTTGGCCGTGAAAGCCTGCAGGTTCGTTCCCCTGGACTGACGGGAAGGACGAGCCGTCCACTGCGGGTCAGCGCAGTTTTCCACGGCACCAGCAACTTTCCCGATTAGGAGTGAGTTCGACGGGCAGACGGAACAGGGTGCTGAGACAGAGCTGCCCAGGAGCCTCAGGGCGCAAGCTCAAAGCCCTGCTCTGTGAGTAGTAGCTGAGCAGTTCAGGGCCAATCTCTTTCCTATCTGGACCCCAGTTTCTCTCCCCGTGTGTCACTCCAAGTTACATTCTTGGCAAGGACCTCTTGGGCAATGTGTGCTGGAAGAACATCCAGCTAGACACAACTTAAAGAGAAGAGAGATCTAACTGCCAAGCTACCCTACCATGCTCATTACCATCCACGAGAATTCACTCCACGGCTGGGGAACACAGGCACCACGCTCCCGGAGCCCACGTCGTGCACGTTGTGAACCCAGCCACAAGGCCAGCGTTCACTCCTCTCCTCGACATCCCATTCCTCTTGCTCACACTGCTGTCTGCCAGTGCTGCTGCCTATCCAGAGTCTTCCACCTGAATTATGAACAGTGGCCCCAGGGGTCCTTCAGTGAGGACCGTGAGGCTTCCAGCACGTGAGCTGACATTCCCTGCGCTCCCCTTAGCGTACGATGCTGATCTTTCCCTCCCTCTTTTAATGATTCTCTATTTTCCAGACAAGGTATTAGTTTGGGTCTTCAAAATTCTTTAAATCTTGTTCTCTTCTATGACTATACTCACTCAGGATCAGGTGAAGCTGCAAATGATAAAACACTAAATAAAAAATAAACACTAAGTGAAAGAAGGGAAATCTTCTTTCTTTTTTCTCATACAGAAATGCTGGAGGTAGGCGATGTGGAGGGCATTTTCAGGAAGTCCATCCGTGGCTCTTCTGTCTTGCTGGACTGCTGTTTTCAGCACAGGACGTCTATCTGTGAGCCCAAGGTGGTTGCTCCAGCTCCATCCATACCTCAGCATCCTGCTCATCCTGAAAAGCGGTACCTATTCCTTTAACGGTCGGCTCTGGGTGGTCACGTGACACTTGCATTTACATCTCATTGGCTGGAACTCACTCATGTGGCTACCAGGAGGCTGGGAAATGGAGTCTTCATCTCAGGCAGTCAAGAGCAGAACTTCAAGGGCACATGGAGGGGAAAGATCCCAGGAATCCACCCCAGATCACGCATCCTGACGAATCCTTCCACCGTCAATGTGTATGCGATATTTTTCTGGAAAAAACTTCAAGATTGAATTAGGGGATATGCGATGGATTTAATGCCAACACATCCAGGCACAACTGTGTCCACCTGCCAGGGTGAGGCAGGTGAGCAGTGGCTATGGGTTAACCAGAAAAGCGTTCATGGATATATTTCACCTGAAATAAAACGATTAGGTAGAGGTAAAATTTGGCAGAATAATGAGGAAGCTTCTTTCAAGAATGAGCAGATTTTGCAATTTGGCAAAAAGAACAAAGTAAAAAGAGTTTTGTTTTTGTTTCTTTTCAGCGTCCTTCAATTCTAACTGACACGTGCCCCTCCTCACAGATTGCTGTTCCACCGGTATGGAATGGTGGGTGCACACATGCGCGCACACACACACACACACACACACACACACACACACACACCCTGCACTGAGGTGTGCACTAATGTTTCCATGAACCACAATGTAAAACTCTAGCAATCTGCTCTACTAACTCTCAGCTCCTTAAGGCAGCTGGCTACACAGGCGGGAGTCTTGTACCAATTAAATGGAAATTAAATCTCCCAGGAGTCAGTGTGATTTCCATTCTAGTCCACAAATGCCTTGGAGATCATTTCTTGCAGAATACTATGAGGATCACAAAGAACATGATCCGTTTCTGCCTTCGAGGGAGTTCTACTCTGGTGGAGAGAGAGCCATGTGCACACCTTCCAAGGAAAACACACAACACGTTCTCCCACTCGACGATGCTGGGGGAGCAGAACCTGGTCCCAGCGTGGGAGAAGGAGGTGAGAGATGGCAGTAGTCAGGGGTGGGGCTGACCTACCTGGAGAGAAGCAGGTCGTCCCAGGTGGAAGCGGCAGACGGCAGAGGGCTCAGAGGGGGACGAGGACAAGCAGTCCAGGTGAGGGAGCCTGAGGGTCCAGAGAAGGTGGAGGGGACACATCTCTCCAAGTGTGGATGGAGTCCTTCCACGGAGGCCCTGGGACTGTGGAGATAACGGACACGGGCAGCTCCAGAAAGTCCAGTGGGGAAAACCCAGGGCAGGGCTGGTCCATGAGAAGGTCCTCTGAAGGCAGCAGGTCAGGAGCGGGCAGGTGGGACACTCCCCTGATCCAGACAAAAGGCAGCCCAGACCAGAGCAGGCCACAGGGCAGGGAGGAGACAGTCACCAAAGGTGAGTGTCAGCTGAGAATGAGGCAGGGCCTCGGAGGAGGGGACCACTACATCAGCCACCAGGCCCCTCCCAGCCCAGGGAGGACCGTGCAGAATAGAGAGCAGGATCGTAGGCTTGCAGGGGTGAAGGGAGTCCTCCTGCCATCCACAACAAGGGGCGCCTTTGTTTTTCTTTTTAAAGATGAAGAAACTGACTTCAGGGCATCATGGTGGCAGAAGAGGTGTGCACCTGCTCTCGCGGACATGAGTGGTCTCAGCAGGGAAATCCATATCACCAGATGGAAAACCCCGAGTCAATCACAAGCTGGGAATCACCTCCAACACATGTCACAGCTGAATGGCTGATGTCCCCAAGGATAAACGCCCACGTGACAAAAGGAGAAAACAAAGCACCCCCCAGAAAACGGACAAGGAACATGGACAATGGTCGACACAGGGAAAAGTAGAACACGGTTCTGACGCACCTGGAGAGACATTTGACCTGACTCAAAACCAGAAAGAAGCCAGTTAAAACAACACTGATGGCCGTTCTCACCTCCACCCAGCAGGAGCACCGGGGCACTGGCCAGGCTGAGGAGAAGCAGCCTGCTCTGCGGGTGTAAATGTGAAGCAGTGGACCCTTGGAGATGATTTGTTGCAGAACACTATGAGGATCACAAAGAACAGGCAACATGGTGGTTCAGACCAGCACTACTGATGCTTTGGTCCTCTCACCAGCAAAGCAAGCCAGCTTCTGTGCAAAATAACATAGTTCATAAAGTAGCACACATGCAGATGATATGGCATCGTTATTTGTTATAGCAAAAGATTGAAATCAACCCAACAGCCAGCATGGGGAATAGAATAGTTACTGTGGAATACAACGCAGCTGTGAAAAGGAGAGGGGAGGTTCTTTATGTCCTCACACTCAGCAGACTCCAGAGTATTTGTTAAAGGCAGGAAATCAGAAGGTGGAATATGGAGATATATGTTATCTTTGGTTTCACAGTAGGGGGATTTTCTGATGCAGGAAAAAAAATACTGTAAAGATAAGAAACTAATAAATAATATTGACCTCTACAGGATAGACTTTTGGGATGAAAAAGGAATCAAAACTAGATGGTTTAGCGTAGACTTTTCTATTTTACTCACATTTCTTTACTATTTACGTATGTTAATAATGTCTAGATGTTCATGGTCTTATCACGGCCCAGAAAGGTTTGAGCTAGTCAGACTGGTTAGGGAGCCCTTCCTGGAAGAAGCAGCACTTGAGCTGGATCTGAAGAATAAACAGGAGTTACGGGGTCAAAGAGCAGGAAAGGCCTCAGAGTCACAGAGGGAAGCCTGTACAAAGGCCCTGGGGTAGAGCAACAGCTCTTATAAAGAGCTGAAAGAAAACGGCACAGCAGAGGTTGCCTGAGACCAACAAGGCTAGACCCATGGGAGCAGGCTGGACCACGTGGGGCTTGTAGGCCACTGGGACACATCCTGTTGCTGTTCTTTTGGGGGGGGGGCGTACCAGGGATTGAACTCAGGGGCACTCGACCACTGAGCCACATCCCCAGCCCTGTTTTGTATATTTAGAGGCAGGGTCTCACTGAGTTGCTTAGTGCCTCCCTTTTGCTGAGGCTGGCTTTGAACTCACGATCCTCCTGCCTCAGCCTCCCGAGCCGCTGGGATTACAGGCGTGCGGCACCACACTTAGCTCTGCTGCTGTTTGTTTATTCAAGAGTGTGAGGAACTGCTGAAGGGTTTAACTGAGCAGAATGAGAGGGCCAGGGGAGTTTTACTTCCTTCAGGGCACAGTTTAAAGTCATTGTAGAAGAAAGTAGTCACTATCCTTGTTCACAGAAAGAACCGTCTGCCCCCCCGCCCCGGCCCCCCAACTTCCCCTATAAAATCACAGGAGATGCTTGCTAGCAGCATTCTACATATTCCAATTATGATCCATAGGTTGCCATTTGCTAAAGACATCACACAAATTGCACCAAGGATGAAGTTGTTATAGTCTAATTTACATAACTTCTCTTCGTCTCTAGGCAACGTCATCACCCTGGCTAATGATGGCTCCGACCCTCAGAATCTTTCACAATCCGGTGAAATGAGTGAGGGAGCCCATTTCTCTGTGTGCAGGCCGGTATCACAGCCTATTACACCCAGCCAGGGAGGAAAACCCATTTTTAATGCACCATTTGATAAGAACACTTAACCTCAGTGTGTGTTGTAATTAGAGAGATAATTAGAACTGTACCAGAACCTCTTAAGACTAGCGACACATTTGATATTCACCTAGAATAAAATCTGCATGAACACAGGCCGATCCAAGGAGTGTTTCCCCTAAAACAACTTTCCCTGGCTTCCTCTCCCCACCCGACAGCTTTGGCCGTCTAAGAAATGTAAAAATGTAAAGAGAGAAGAACTTTATAGGTAGTGCGTATCACGGAAGGCTAATGGGTTCAATTCAAAAATGCTTTACAGTGATTTGAAAAGGAAAAAAAAAAACTTAATTTTAAAAATCAGCTTCAGAGGCCAAGCCCAGGGAAGATGAAGGGAGCCATGCACAGAGGCAGCAGAACCTGCTCTTGCACGAATCCACTCGTAAATGTTAATATATGCATAAGAAAATTGTGTTCCTTAATCTCTGAAGAAACACTTATCACTAAGAACCCTTTAATTCTTTTCCTGTGCTTGATTTATTAGCTTATGAAATTATGTTAATAGCCTTCATGTTAATGGTTTGGGGGCTCAAATGACCTGATTTTAATAATGAAGTAATTTATGCAATAAATGCAATCAGCCTCTATGAATCTCACTTAACAGAACATATTGGTGATGAGCCAATGCTAAGGCGAGTGACAGTCAGCAGGGGGCCGGGCGGGCCTGCGGCACAGAAAGCAGGGCTCTCTGCAGGGCTTGGAGGTGGGCGCCGCTCAGGGCTCCTGACCTGCTCTGGACCCCAACAGCTTTGCCAGAGAGGTTGAGACGGAATCAGAAATTAACTCACCACTGTTCCAAGAGTCGGATGCACCAGGGACTGCGGAGTGCACTTGCCCAGGAGGTGAGTGCCTGAGGGGAACACGTGCAGAGTCTCCTGAAAGAGGTTCCTGCGCAGCCCAAGACGCAGCGGTGGACGCAGTTCCCAGGAGTGTCCCAAGAGGACCCCGAGGGGGACAGGAAGGATGGCCAACCCTGCATCTGTAAGATCCACACCGAGAAGGAGAGGTGGGTACCACAATCGCAAGCCGCTTTGGCTGTTGACAGGAGTGTGTCGAAGGGTTCGAGTTGTCTGGTTTGTGGAGGTGGTTTTTCTCCCCATTCCCTACAGATCTAAGCTCAGAACTAGTGACTATACCCCGACGTGTGCCCATCTTAGAGCGAGACGCGCCCACCCCTGCGGGGGCCATGGTGTTTTCCCCCTCTGCCTTCAGAGGTCTCCAGGGAATAAGTTTCCACGTTCTTATCTCATTACGTGGGTATTCCTCCCAGGAGCTCATCTCACCCCCAGATGGAGTCCGCTACACTGAGCTCGGATGTCCTGGAAACAAAGACACAGCCCACTCACTGTGCCCCCCCACCACCCCGCCCAGGTTGAGAGGAGCCAATGGCCTGACAGAGCGTCCCCTCTCCAACAGGTCCACACGACAGCACCCGCCCCTGGCCCCGGCTCTCCACTCTGGACACGAACATCCCACAGGTTTATTTATTTACTTATTTGTCGTAGTTGTAGGTGGACCGATGCCTGTAGGTACCTCTATGTGGGGCTAAGGATGGAACCCAGAGCCTCACACGGGCTAGGCCAGCGCTCTGCCACTGAGCCACTGCCCGGCCCTCGCACATGACTTTGAGGAGTCTCTTTCCCGCGTCGCCCGTGTACTTAGTAAGAAGGAAGATTGTCACCGACATGGAGAGACAGTACAGAGACCTAACCCCAAACTCAACTCCAAGTCACGGTGCTGGAGGTGGAGAGCTCCCGCGGTGGAGTTTTGGATGGAATTCTGTGGCTTTTCATTACCCCTTAATTACGATTTTTAGTTCAAGTGACATTCCCCTCAACAGTTGGTACTCTCCAGCTCACAGGGATGGTTTCTTCCATTTTGATGGTAAACATCATCCCTCAAGCAGAAAGAAAAAGGGAGGGGTATGATAGCCGGTTGGAACGGCCGTCTCTCACTCTCTTTCCAGGTCCCTGGCTCTCCAAGGCCCTCCTCCTTCCCTTCCATCCCTTCCCCTAGAACCCCTGTCTCTCTGGATCACACAGCACCCCACCCTCAAGGACCACTGCCCCAGGTAGAGGCTCTCTGACCACCTTGGGAGGGATGGCCACTACTCTCAGCCGGCTGCTGAGATGCCCCCGTGTCCAGAGACCCTGCACCTCCTGTGGCCCCGACGGCTCAGCTCCCTGCTTTCTTCCAAGGGTGTCTGGAAACTCGGGAGAGTCCCACGCCTCTGACTGGCATCCTGGCACAGATGTTGAGTGTCAACTGACCACCGCTGACGTAAACCAGCGTCCTGTCCAAGGAGAGGCTCCAAACGAGGCTTTGAAATCAGTGATTCACAGTTCATCTCCACCTTTCAAAACAGGACCATATACAAGTCACCCCGCTCAGGCCAGGGGTGCAACCCAGGTCCCTCCTGAGCGTGGGCTTCGCGTCTTCAGTCCACACCTTGTTGTGTACTCTTTGGGCCGACCCCAAGACTCTGGCTTGTTTTGTATTTAAACTTGTTCTGAAATGAAGGGGTGACAGAAAGGAGATTTACTATGGCTAAAACAGCGATTTCTGGGTTTAGTGAATATATTTTTCCAAAGCTGGCCAGAAATAGATCATTTTTAAAATTTCAGGGCCTATATACAAGGCAGGACCACAGTGCTGTGGTGGAAAGGGCGGATTCTGGAGCCACGGAAGCCTGGACGGGGACCATCCCCCCTCCTCTAACGGCTGAGTGAGCTCCGGCAATGGCTCAGCCTCTGCGGCTCACTGTTCTCATCTTTAAATGGGGATAAGGAGACCTTCCCTTTTTGACTGTCGTGCCACCAAAGCACTGGCAGTGGGTCTGGTCTCGACTCGATGCCCAGGCGCTTGCTGTCATCAACTCTCAGGATGGTACAGGGTGCCAGGCCCCATGCTGCCAATCACAGGCCACTCGCTCCCGGGCTGCAGAACAGACCCCGGGACGCTCCAGGTGGCAGCAGAAGAAAAAAAAAATGTCCTTCATCTTTTCACTTCCTCTCTGGGACTCACTGCCCTCGTTACCACTTAGGAGCTTTTTGACTCAGCAAGATCTTGAGAGGATGATCATCCGGACGCCGGTCCAGGGAGTTGGAGGTTCTGCCTGCGGTGAAGAGGCGGCCAGAGGAGCCTGTGACCGCCACGGCGGCCCTCGGAACTGGAGCCCCAGCCCTGTGTTCTAGACCCAGCCCAAGTGGGTGGCTCTGTCAGCCCCTGCACGGAAACCAGAGCCCCCGCAGTCCCAAGAGGTGAAGCCGCCGGCCTTCTCCCTGCTGGGACCCCTTCCCACCTCGGAAGGAGAGATTGTGTCACAGCTTCAGGCTCTGGGGAAATGATGACAGGGCTTGTGGAGAGAATTAAAAACCACTCATCCAAAGCAGTTTCGCAACGTCGTCTGGGGGGGGGGAGGGAGGAAAGGTCAGCAATTCTCTCATTTCCACCCCAACGTGATGATTCCCCAACCTGACATTTCTTAATCTGAGTTTATTTTCCAGGTCATTAATTTGATTTCTCAATGTTTTGCAGCCTTTAAAAGTCTCAGTGAAAAACAACATCCTCGATATCTATCATCATTTCCACTTTTTTCCTTATTTTTTTTCTCTTGTCATCTTTGATTAAAAAAAAAAAAAAGATTCTGTTTTCGTCACCATTTTGGCATCGTGTCTGACCTCTCTGCATTAACCCAAGCTAATTCATCGTAATAAATCAATTTCAGATCTCCTGAGAGACACCAACTAAAGAGCAAGGCAGGCCTACTTCCTGGCCTGGGGAAGCCAAGAACAGGCAAAATTGAAGCTTATTTTTTTTTTTTATCTCTGTGGCTATTGTGCTGAAAAAACAAAAAGCCACGTTACCCACAGAACATGCAACATCACATGTGGGAAGCAGAAGGTGTGCTAAGTCGTACATCCCCCCAACATGTGCCTAGGTGCCTCCCAGCTCTCCTCAGCTGCCTCGCCCTCGCCCTGACCACGTGTGACTCCAGGTACAATCCAGACGACTCCCCTTGGCCTCTGATTTTGGCAAATCCGTCTCCTAGAACACAGAAACCCCTAGGTGCACAAGAATTTAAATTCAAGAAAAGAGGGAGAGCAGTTGAATTCCAAGCACGTCACTGGCCCATGGTCCTGGTTAATTTGAAAGGTCAACTCCACGGGATTCAGGGACGCCAAGGTTTACGGGCTTCTGGGTGTGGCCATGAGGGTGGGTCTAGGAATGATTGGCATGTGGGATTAGCCAACTGGAATGGAGACCCTCCTAGGCCTGGGCAGCCCCTCCCATAGGAGGGGGCTTGGAGGCCATAAAAGTTGGAAGAATAAGGCAGCAGCAGATGATTGCTGCTGTGATCCTCTGAGGATATCAGACCCCCACCTCTTCACTCTGCCAGCAATTCCCCTGTTAGGGTCTGTAAACAAGTCAGGATGGCGCCTGGCATTTTGCCAGAGGGAGAGGTTTGTGAGGTGGCGCCATCAAGTTATTAAGTGTGGAGATTCCTGATTGGTTGACTGCTGTATCTAGTTTATGCTAATTAGATAAGCTGTGTGGAATGTATATATACCCCTCCTGTCCTACAATAAACGGCTCCCACTCCTGCTGTATCAATCAATGTACACAAGTTGCTCGTCACATCCCCCCCCCCTATTTTGCTGCAGCCAGACTGTGGCATTCCCCAGGAGCCTTCCATCTCATCTAGGATACAAGGTCCTTCCCTCTTGTTCTGGGGCTTCCGCGTCTTGGGTTGAGATGCTGCCGATTCCTCCCGCTCTCCAGCCTGCAGATAGCCATTGTGGACTATCCAGCCTCTGGCCGCAGAAGCTGCCCTCTTAAATGCCCTTTCTATAATCATGCTTCCTGTTGGTTCCGCTCCTCTGGAGAACCCTGGCCAATTCTCCTATTATCAAAAGTGTAAGTTGGGGCTGGGGCCGGGGCTCAGCCGTAGAGCACTTACCCAGCATGTGTGGGGCATGGGGTCGATTCTCAGCGCAGCACATAAATAAGTAAGTAAGTAAATAAATAAATAAATAAACAAACAAACAAACAAATAAAAGTCCATCCACAACTAAAATTTAAAAAAAATAAACAAATGAAATCCATCCAGGCGAATTCCGATGTTATCCGCAGCGGTTCAACTGCGCAGAGCCTCAGCAGGGTGTGTGCTTCACCACGGGGCTGAGTGCAGGCAAACCTGGGCCACCTGGCCAAGCGCGGGGCACCTGGAGCTCTGGAAGGGCTTGGTGTCAGGGCAGCTCTGAGCGTCCAACACTCACCCAGAGCTTTGGTGACTGTCCTGAGGCTGTCCTGAGGTGCGTCCACAGCTCCCCTGCTATCCCCTGTGAGGCTCGGTCACCACTCTGCCATTCCAAGGCTCCCTCCACACAAACCCTTCCTAAGCCTTACTGTCACCCGTTCAGGCACATTGAGTGCAAGCTGTTGGATGCCTTTAAAGGACCTGGGTGGAAATGAAAAGGTGGGCTATGTTGTCAGAGTTCTGTAAAAATGTTTTAAAGCCCGAATAGGTTTGTTGTCGTTGTTGTTCTTAAAAACAAAATTGTTTTGTTAGCTCATTTTCCAGGCCTGCCTTTGGACATTGATTGGAACTTTAAGGCAGTCGAATTGGGGTCCTCGTGCAATTTCTCATTAAAACTAGTGAAATAGTCCTACCAGGGATATCGGAAGCAGAGTGAGAACCGTACCTGGCTGCGGGCCCAGTCCCCCAAAATAGCTCTCCTCCACCTTCCTCTCCACTTGCCCACACAGGGACGGAGGGTCCTTCACGCCTCCTTTCCTCTCTCCTTCCAGTGGAGAGGGTTGCTCTGACCATTGACCTTGTCCAGTAACTTACTATTTAAAACTCACATCCGCTGCCACATTTGAGGCTCGCAACCCTTACCGGCCAGGTAGGTGTGATAGCCACCCCTTTTCTTATCTTTTGCAGCACTGAGCATTGAACCCAGGGCTTCATGCTCTCCAAGCAAACACGCCACCACTGAAACACAGCCCTGGTTCTTTTTATTTTATTTCCAGACAGACTCTCACTAAGTTGCCCACCCTGGCCTTGAACTTAGTTCCTCCTGCCTCAAGCTTCAGTCTCTAGGATGACAGGTGTGCACCCCCGTGTCTGGCCTCACGCCCATTTTACAGAGAAGGAAACTGAAGCTCAGACAGCATACGGGATTAAACCAAAGCCCTTGGTTCCTAAGCGGGCAGAGCAAGGATGCTGAGTTCTTTCACGTCCCAGTAGTCGCCGCGTTCTTAACGGGCAATCGTCTTGGAGGGTAGAGAAATGCAGGATAAGTGTCTTCACCATAATTAATCAACGTACCTTTATAGGTTTAAGTGCTTTTCCTTTTTTAAGCACTGTCTATTTTAAAGCTTATTATTATTCTGTTGTATAATTTCAATGTTAAGGGTCTGAAAATTTGAAAAGCACACCTAAGTGCCTATAACGTAAAACTTTGTTACAGGAATCTAAGAATAACTGAGCACTAGAAATTTTAGCAGCATATTGTATTAATAAATGAAGGGGAAAATACAGGATTACACCAACATAAGACAAAAGAGCATCTAGTTCAATCCCATAGGCATTCGTGGGAAAAGTTCTAGGTAAAGTGAAAGGAACTTCTTTTACAAGGTAGAAACCAATTTATCAGATTCATCAGAAACCAATCAATAACAAAGTATGGATAAATTTCCATTAAAATCAGGAATGAGATTAAGCTGCCCAATACAACCATATTATTCAAAAAGTGTTTTGGAGACAACTAGAGCTGGGGGGAGAACTGCAGAGGAACTGCCTGGAGACGCACGAGCAGGGCCCCAGGACTGCACCTGACAGTCTTCCACTTGCAGAAATGACAAGAGAAGTTCTTCAGGTTGGAGGGAAATGGTAATAGATGGAAACTCGGCTCTACAGAAAGAAATGAATGCTACCAACCAGAGTGAATGTGAGGGAAAGCATGGACAGCTGCCCTTCTTATTTTTCAAAATTCTTTAAAAGAGAATCAAATATTTTAAATCAACTATAAAAACCCAGGGTTTTGGATTTTATAACATGTACATAAGTAAAATATGTTGACAAGAATTCATAACAGATGGAGTAGAGATAGATGCAATTATACCTTTTCAAGATTTTCATCTTATATGAAGTAGTATAACATTTATCTGATAAGAATTCGTAACATAATTTCGAGAGCAAGAATTTTTTTTTAAAATTCAAAGAATACCTAAATAGCCATATGGGTTCAACAATGATGAGTATGGTAAATCATTTTTTTACAAAAACCCTCTACCCAGATATTTTATGGCAAAATTTCCAAGGCAATCATAAGAGTTTCAAGAAAGAAACATATAAACCTGCAACAGAACAAGAATCAGATTCACGTTAGACACTGGTAATACTGATGAAAGAATATAATAGACAATAGCTTCAAAAGTAGGAAGGAAAACTGTGAGCCAAGGGTTCTATACCCAGCCCAACTATTGCTAAAGTGTGAAGATAAAGATGTGTACAGGAACCACTAAAGGCTTAGGCTTTTGTTTTGTTGGTCCTATGGATTGAGCCCACAGGCACTTTACTACTGAACTACACCCCCAGTCCTTTTTATTTTTATTTTTCATTTTGAGACAGGGTCTCACTAAGTTGCTGAGGCTGGCCTTGAATTTGCAATCCTGCCTCAGCCTCCCAAGTCATTGGAATTACAGGTGTGCATCACGGTGCCTGGCTTGCTTTGCTTTTCAATAGTTAAAAAATGAGAAATGACATAAGAAATCCGTGGATTATAGACAAGGGATGGCATAGTCAAGTAATAATGCACTAAGACATAATTAAATGAAGGGATTACATCTACATGTAGCAGTACTGATAAATCTCAGAAGAGCAAGTTGTTGCAGGATATCACAGCATGTGCCATAAGTGCACATTGACATCATTCACATCACAGTCCACATTGTCATCACTACGAATGCTCACGTAGTTCTTCCTGTGTACAGGCACAGGTTAGGCCCTTTCTGTATTTTAACTCAATTAATACATTTAATAAAAAGCTCTGAGAAGTAAATTATTATACCATTTTATAACCTGGAGAACTACAATTTGGAGAGGTTAGATAATTTGTCCCAAGTCACAAAAACTAATAAATAATAAGATTAAATGTGAATCCAGGCAGATGAGCTCAGAGTGCACACGTGGTCCCCCACAAAACATGCTGTGTGCTCCTTGTGGAGTCACCTTCCACAGCAAATCTAGGAAAGCATGGGCAGGAAGATAGACCAGCTTCAGGACGGTTGTTACCTCTGGGAGGTGCAAGAAGGAATAGAATAGGGAGAGATGCCCGCCCCATCTGAAGAGTTTCATCTCATTAAAAAAAAAAAAAAACAAATAGAAAGCAACTGTAGCAAAGTATTGTCATGTTGAATCAGGGTGCTGGATGTGGAGTGTCTATTATCCTCTGAGATTAGGTACCTGTGTAAAATGTCTTAAATAAAAATAAAGTCATAAATACCATGAAGTTAAAAAATGTCTCTCCAACCCAGGTTGTACCCTTCCAGGGAGGCAGAGGTCAGAGAGGGGCAAATAATGTCCTTATTTCAAAAAGACTTCATGAAACAGAAATGCAGAGCTCATGACCCGTGTCTGAAGAGCTGTAACGCTCCTGCTGTTTGGTGCACGAAGTAAAATCTGTATCTCAAACCAAGATGGCAATTCCCAAATTCATCAGTTTCATCACCGAATTATAAATCGTATCAGCCTCTATTCCACCAGATGAGTCAGGAGAATACTTTCTGGATTGCCTTTGGTTCCCATTTTGCTGTGAATTTGGGCCTCTGACTGAAAACCACAGCCAGGCCACCAAGATGACTTGTTTTCACAGTTTAAATTCTCCCAGGGAATCCACACCATTGTTCACAGTGTAATCCAATTATGATCTCTAGATTTCATTCCATCAGACCTACCAGAGAGATCTATGGCTAAAATTTAATTCTAGTACGCTTCTCATGTGGAGGTGACATTTTAAGAATCAGCTGCATAATTAGTGTTCTTACTTTTATTATTGCACCAATTCGTTTTTGCTGAATTCACAGAGAATGAGAGGCAAATCAATTGAGTATTAGCTGATTCCCTTTAACCAACTTTGAGTGCTTTATGCGAAACACAAGACTCTATTCTAATGTGGGTGAACACACAGAAATACACAT
Organism: Ictidomys tridecemlineatus; assembly: GCF_052094955.1. Lineage (NCBI taxonomy): Eukaryota > Metazoa > Chordata > Mammalia > Rodentia > Sciuridae > Ictidomys > Ictidomys tridecemlineatus. The sequence goes on along the minus strand of NC_135484.1, from coordinate 151,868,113 downwards.
GAATAAAGTCCCTGTTTTCAACAACTCTCCAATTGGTAACAGAGACATGAGATCCATATAAATAACCATGATGCAAACTAGAATATTAAAAATGCCTGTGAGACCAGGTGCAGTGGCCCACACCTGTAATCCCAGCAACTTGAGAGGCTGAGGCAGGAGGATTGAAAGTTCAAAGTCAGCTTCAGCAACTGGGAGGTGCTAAGCAACTCAGTTGGCCCCCTCTACCCATGGTTTCTGCTTCTGGAGATTTAATAGACTGTGGATTGCAATGTTTCCCATTGCCTAGGTTCTGAACATGTTCAGACATCTTCTCTTGTCATTATTCCCTAAATAATACAGAATAAGAATTTCTATGTGGCATTTCCATTGCATTAGTTATTGTAAGTAATGTAGAAATGATTTCAAGTCCATGAGAAAATGTACATAGGTTCTAGGAAAATGCCATGACATTTTACCAAAAGGACATAAGCATCCTTGGATTCGGTGTCCCTGGGGGTCCTGGAATAATTTCCCATGAAGGCCAAGGGAGGAGGATATATAGTAATCAGCCCACGGGATTCAAAGATTAGGAGACTTTCTGGCTGCTGAGAATTGAAAGCAGGTTATCAAGAAAGACTCCTTTGTGGTAATGAGGTTTAGGGGAGGTTTCCATAGCTACAGTTTCAGGAGCTGGACAGAGAGGAAACTTGGGGGCAACGGTAGAGAAACACAAGTGTGCTGACTGAAGATTCCAGGTGGGCATGAGGCTAAAACAGAAAATGAGGGTAGAATGGTGTATTGGTCCACTTTCAGTTACTATAACAAAACACCTGAGGCTCTTACTTAGAAAAGACTGGTTCATAGTTCTGAGGTTCCAGTCTAAGATCTGGAAGCTGCGTTGCGGCTCTGGGGAAGGCAGTGGGACGGAGGGCCTACAAGACACCGCAGACTGTGCACATCCTGAGCAGGAAGCGGGCAGACAGTGGAGAGCAGGGTTCCACACTCGTTCCAAGGCCCACCGGGGACCCTAGGCCCTGCGGTGAGGCCCCACCTCCTGAAGGTCCACAGCCATTGCCAATGACCCACCCTGTGGACCATGCCTTGTGGACCACGCCTTCCACTGTGCCCTTGGGGGAATACCCATCCAAAGTCGACAAACGTTACTGTGTCAATTGCTTTGGGCCGAGATCTCTGAAGGCTGGCTGTGGCTGATTTAACACGAGGCTCTGTGGGGTCCCCTGGGAGGGTCCCCAGGGCTGGCCTGTTGGCGAGTGAGCTGCCCCTGAAGCTTGGCTCCTGGAGGGACCCGGTTTCTTCCCCTCTCTGCTCTCCCACCTTGGGCTGCCTCATGCCCAGGAGTCAGGCAAGCCCAGCAGCGTCCCAAGACAGATTTGCCCCCTCCGAGACTCTCGAGAGCAAGGGCACCGTCACCATGGCTTCCAGAAGGCTCCCGCATCTGAGTCACCCTCCAGAACCAATCTCCGACCAGTGGGTCGGGATCATTCTTCCACCTATCGGCACCTGCCCTGGAAGGCCTGCTCTGAGTGGGATAAGCAGATTATGAAAGCTCCCAGGGAGAAGGGCAAGCGCTGGCCCTGGAGGGCGCCCGCAGTGGCCACTCAGGGCACCAGCGGTTGCCACGGGGCCTTCCGCGCACTGTCAAGGTGGGCTGTGTTTTAGTTCGTCTGTCACACGTGTGACCTAGAGGGGCAGGTGCCTCACCAGGACTGGGCGAAGGCAGCCAGACTCTTCGTGGACACTAAGAGACACGCAGGACTTCGTTCAGGGAGATGAGAATGTCAGCGTTTGATATTCAGAGACTTGGGAGGAAGAATTTGTAGAAATAGATGGTTCATGTGCTCAGGAGGAGTGTGGCTTCTCCTCAAAACCACGACGTCTGGTCTCTCTCCCTGCACATGGGGCCTTCCTCTGCCCTCTCTCTGCCTCTGGGTGGCCTGTCGTGAGGTGGGCACTGGCTGAAGGACAGCTGTGGCTCTCAGGTCCTGTGCAAAGGCAGCGGGTCCTGCCCTCTCCTCCCCTTGGGCACAGAACCGCACTCTGGGTTGGACCTGCACCTCCTTCCTGAGGTGCTCCGTCTCCCCGAGTGAGTAGCTCTCTCCCGCTCAGTTTCTTGGCTCAGTTCCCCCAACTGGGCTCCGCTCAGCTCCTGCTCACCCCTTTCCTCTGCTCTTGCTGTGCAGACTGCCCCATGGATGCCCTGAGGCCCTTCCAGGCACCCACAGGTCTCTCCTGCCTGTCCCTCCGCTCACTGTGCCCAGGCACACGATATCCTTGCTCCTAGGCACCCCAGGAAGTAAGATCCTTTAAATTTATTTTTACTTCTTACATCTCTGAACTCATCCTTGTCAAAGTTTTTCCCAGACTTTAAAAATGCCCACAGGGTTAAATTTAGAACTGAGGTCACCAGAGAAGCTCAGATGCTGGCAGAGAGCCAAGGCCTGAAGAAATCAGGCTGCAAACCTGCATCTGAGGTCGCGAGTGGCCCGCGTTAAACCACAGCGAGGACGAGGATCACGTCCCCCTCCCTCCTGGGCCACCTGAGAGGCGTCCCTTCTCTCTGGCCTGCTCTAGTGGCTCTGCTCTGGGCCAGTTTCTGCCTGGGAATGGACCCGTGGTGACCTCCCCAGGGGACAGGGAGGAGGAGTGCAGGCCAACTCCCGCCTAGCAGCTCTCCCTGCTCCATTTCCATTTCCCCTGAGCAATTTCACAAGTCCCCAAGGCTGCGGCCATAGCAGGGGTGGGGGAGCCTCAAGGGACAAGCTGGGGGAGGGGAATGAGAGATGGCTGGGGAGAGAGAGGAGGGACAGCCAACCAGCCAACCCAAGGCCGGTGGACTGCAGCTTTCCCCGGCCTCAGGGACCCCTGTGTGTAGGAACCCCCACCCTGCCTGCTCTCAAGGCCCTCTCCAGTCCTGGCCGGGACCCAGCAGCAGCGAGATGGACCTGTCTCTCTCAGCCCCTCCAGGGCAGAGATGGCGCTGGGGGCTGTGCCCTCCCACCAGCCCACGCTGGAGACTTGAACACACCTCCCCCAGGAAGAGGCTCCACGGGCAGGTAGGCTGGGTGCTTCCGAGCCTGGACTCTAGGGAAGGCCGCACACTCTGTGTAAGGCAGAGTCCGTCCCACCGTCCCCACCCCACGGCGCCTGAGCTGCAGACCCAGCCTCCAGCCCAGCTGCTGCTCCTGAGGTTACTCCAGATGGCTGTGCCTGGCAGGGCAGAGACGGGCCCCGAGAGGAGCCAAACGGCACCTGGAATTTAGACCCATCCCCTCTGCTGTGCTCAGATGGGACGTCCCGTGCCGCACCTGAAGATTTCCTCGTCAGCCTCCTCCCCTAAGTGCCTCCAGCAGGTTCCTCCTGGTCCTGGACAAACACCAGTTCTGCCCATGTCATGGATTTCGTCGATGGAACTGAAGACAAGCCGGTGGCTTCTCACCCTCTGTCCAGATGGGGTCAACAGCACCGTCCCCTTGCACTGTTTGCTCTCTGACCGCCGCAGAGTCACCATGCTCTGTGGAAGCACAGGACACTGGCCCCAGGTTATTTTGCTCTGCAGAAAGAAGGTCAGGGGATCCTCCTCACCACAGTGAGATCCACGTCATCCCTAGCTCTTCCCTCTCCTGCCCAAGTCTCAGCAGCCCTTCCCTAACTCATGACTTTCATTATAGAAACCACTCAGTTTGTTCCAGCAGATTTCTAATCTGAAGCGAGGGATCAGCAAGTCGCCCCTGAGGTTGGCCCTAGATGGGGTGCGCGGTCCTGGGACCCCAGCTGTGGGAGGTGTGGGAGCTGAGACTCTTTCTGTCTGGGAGGCCCCATATTCAGGATGAGCACAGCAGAACAGCGCCCGGCTTTCCAAGAAGCCCTCTTTAGAAAGTAACAAAGTTAAAGACACTATTTTCCATATTTCAGAGAGTTCCCAGTAAAACCCGAATCCTTCATTTCAAAAAGTAGACCAGGATAGAAGTGCAGTTGTTATTAAAAGATCCAGCCGTTTAAATTGCAGGCCTCAAAAATCATCCAGGACCAGCCTGTCCTCTGGCTCCGTGCCCCATTGTCCTGTGATTAATAAGAACATACATTTCCCTGTCCTGCAGGCTAACAAGTCAGTAAGGAGAAAGTGTTGAAGGCCGCGTGGGGCCCAGGAAGAGGGGGACTCTACTAGTGACCATTTCAGCTGCACCTGTGGGGGCTGTCCCGTGCTGGGTGCACACGTGCTGAGAAGATCGGGCAGTGGTGGTCTCTTCTAGATTCTTCTGCCTTTGGGCACAAGGCCCAGGCTTGCTCTCCATGATGTCTAGCAAAGCTTCCATTTGTCTCCTATAAAAATCACTCAGCTTCCCGCCCAGGGTGGTGCTGTGGGTGGACGTGCTCACGCCCAGCCCCCATGGGCAGTCCGTGGTGGGCCTGCACCTCTCTCTCCCAGGAGAGGGGAAGCAGGAAGGCCGTCCACAGCATATGGCCACCATATGCAGATGGAAGCTCCAAGTGGGTGGCAGTGTCCACCACCCATCCTTCTGTCATGGAGATGGACACTTGCTACCCACAGACTAAAAGCAATTCCCACCGACTCAGCTGAAATGTTGGATTCTAGCAGATGATTCGCAACTGGTGACATCATCTGCTTAGTAGGACATTGACAGACAGAATGTTTACTTCTCAGAGTGAGATTTCCTCATTCCACCTTTTGTGCCTTTTTTTTCCCTCTTATGGTTGTTAATCAAAACCTTTAAACTTTTAATTTTAAGTGAAAGAAGATAGCCTTTGAAAATTTGTCAATCACTTCTCTACCCCAGAGCTAGCAAATCCTCTGGGAGGTTTCCCTTGATCTGGGACACATAACTTAAAGTAAAGGAGTAAGTCCACAAAGACTCTCTGGTGAACTGGAGTGGACTGGCTGTGTCAGTCTGTTTTCAATTACTATAATGAAACTCCTGAGGCTGGGTACTTATAAGGAAAAGAGGTTTATTAACTCCTGGTTCTGGAGGTTCAAGGCTTGGCCACAGCGGCAAGGACTTCCCAGCACATGACATCACAGTGGTGGGGGTGCGCACAGGGGAAACCACATGGCCAGACAGGAAGCCAGAGTGCAAGGAGGGGGTGGTTGGGTCTTTTTGTAACAACTTTCTCACCAGAACTAACTCCAGGCTCCACAGGAACTACCATTATCCCTTTCCAGAGAAGCACCCGCAGTGATTTATGGAAAGTCTAGAAAATAAACCGAACCCTGCTCAGCAGAGGGAGAAAGAAGCCCTTCTGGTACAGCTGTGCCAGGCCTGCAAAGCTCTCCAGGCCAGCCAAGGGACACGAGGGGTGTCCTGGGGTCACCACTGAGCACAGAAATGCACACCAAGAGCTGTAGGCCTCGGGAGCCCAAGGTCTGGGCCAGCAGGGGTGGCGTCCCTGGGGGGCAGGGCACCCAAGCTGCAAGTGTGGGCCTGCAGTGAGAGGGTGGCAAGGGCCAGTGGTGGGCTGCCCAGGGACTGGTCAGGTGCAGCTTGTATTCTCTCCTGGAGGTGTTCCTGCCAGGACTAGTGATCCTGACGATTTAAAGGGAAGGATTGTGTGTCCTGCCAACCTCTGGAAGCTCCAGTCAAGTTTAATTTGAAGAACAAAAGAACACAGCCTCACTGCATCCAGGTGGGACTCCGGTCACTCAAGCTAAGTTAGAATTAAAAAACAACCCATAGAGATGGGTCAGTTGTGATTTGGCAGAGAAGAACTGACCAAGTCCAGGTTCATCTACACCCTTCATAAGTGCTGGGAGGTCCGTACAGTAGGACACAGAGCCAGCGGCTAACCCGGTCACTTCCATTGTCAAAACTCGCAAACCCTCCTAATGTGTCTTTCTTTCCAACTTTAAAGAGTGTGAGAGATGAGGCACACGCCTGTGATCCCAGCTACCTGGGAGGCTGAGGAGGGAGGATTGCAAGTTCAAGGCTGGTCTGAGCAGCTCTCAGCCTTTCACCAAGAAACTGAAAAGAAGTGAGTAAGAAGACCCCTGAGTCCAGGCATCAGAGCTGATGGGAGGAGAGAAAGAAAGGAGAGAGAGAGAGAGAGAGAGAGAGAGAGAGAGAGAGAGAGAGAGTCTGAGATTTAGGAGGATGCTCTGCACTGGGATTTGGAGACTAAGGCTGGATTTCCAGTTTTCCCGTCGGAGACCTCACTAGGAGAGCCCTAAGATAACTCCAGAAATAAATCTCGGCTTTTACCCTGCTCCTGGATCTCTCTCCCAAGCCCCTGCCCTCTGCATCTGATCACAAGGCCATATCTCCCCCAGGATGGCGCCCTTCAAAAGCAACATGGCCGATCGAGTCCAGATTAACCTTGGCTTTGGTTTATTTTCTAGACTTTCCATAAGTCACTGCGGGTGCTTCTCTGGAAAGGGACAATGGTAGTTCCCAGTGAGTTGCTTCAGGCCGGCCACCAGCCTCTGCCCAGCCAAACCGCTGCCCCTCCTCCGGGTTCTCTGTCTGGTGAACAGCTCCTCCAGCCTCTCCTCTCCGCCAGACAAAGCCCTGGAGACCGGCTCCTAGAAACTGCCTTCTCTCCTGTCTCCACTCCCACCACCGAGGCCTTGGGGAACCTCTCACCTTCCTCCTCGGACTGTCCGCAGTCTCCTAATGGGTCCTCTGTCACAGTCTCCTAATGGGTCCTCTGTCGCAGTCTCCTAATGGGTCCTCTGTCGCAGTCTCCTAACGGGTCCTGCTCTTTCCGCTGTCTGTTACCAGAGCCATCTTTTGAGCACCTAAGTCTGGTTTGGCCATCTGCTCCTGGGGTTCTCCGGGAACTCTAGAGGGGCTCCCTGCCCTGGGCTGTAGCGAGGCCCGTGGCCTCTTCTCCGGGTGTCACTCACCCCTGCCCCCACGGCCACCACCCTCCTCCTTCCAGCTCTACGACCAACCTCCCCAGCCCCGGGAGGTCCCCCCCAGCCACCTCTTTTCTGTCCAGCACTGCTGACACTTCAGAGCAGGTCTCCGCGTGGAGTCCACCTGTCCGTCAGTCCCTGGGGACGGCTGGGGGGCAAAGGGCACGTCTTGTTTATCCAACATCGAGTGCAGCCTGACACACGGTCAGAACTTGGTCAGCATTTTTGGAAGGGAGGAGAGGAAGGGAGAGAAGAGGGGGATGAAGGAGGAAAAGGAAAGAAAATGAGAGGATGAAAAGCAGATATTGTCCGGATGTTATTACCGCATTGTTTTCCCCTCTCTTTCTCTCTCTCTCTCTCTCTCTCTCTCTCTGCTGGGGATTGAACCCAGGGCCTCGTGCATGCGAGGCAAGCTCTCTACCAACTGAACTACATCCCCAGCACTCCCTTCTTTTTCTATAAAACCCTTTCTAGAGGAACTATTTTTATAAAATTAGGTGAACCTGATTACCAAAAGCAGTTCATGAATTCAGTTAGTAATATTTTAAAAAGATATTGGTTCATATTGTATGATGTGGCCATTGGTGGAACACCTTAATACTCACGTTAAAAAAAAAAAAACCTGTTGTGACCATGATGGACATTGGCCTAATTCTGGCATCCAGACGCCCTTCCTGTGTCTGGAGGTGGCCTGTGCCTGAGCCTTCTGGGGAGGCACAGCAGCATCCTCTCTGGTGCTACAGGGTTGAGTACCACGTTCCCAGCATCCCTTGCAGCAGGACCCAGCTCACATGTCTAGGGCTCTCCAATGGGACATACCCATGCGGAGCAGGAGCCTCTGATAGGAGGACGCCAGGGCAGCACTGTTCTGCCTGGTCCCCAAGTCTGGTCCTCCAGCCGTTCTAGAGGCCTCTGGGCCAACTAAAAAGGGAATTCCACAATCTCCTTTATGCTTTTGGTTCTTTCTGTTGCCATGAGCAGACCCTGAACTTCCAGGAACTCCGTGGCAGTTGGTGAGCGCTTCTGGCTCGAGTTCTCCAGGCCTTCCCGCGTGGTGATTGGCACGGTCTAGTGGATCAAACAGGGAACGGAAGATGAGCGCATTCCTCAGTGTTAGAGGAATTTTTCTAGGCAGATTATTATTCACCAAAGCTTCATTAGGGCAAGTTTTCTTGCTTTAAATAACATCCCTCGGTGCACGGTATCCGGCATACAGTAGATACTCAGCATGTACTTGCCCAGCGGACTTATGAATAGATGTTTTTAATTCAGGACACTGTCACTGAGTGTCACTATGTCACATTGATACTAAGATAAAGCCCTACACTTAGAAGAGAACCAACTGAACGGTCTTCGGAAATCCGTTCACACATGTGCTCCAATGATAGGCCCGCTCAGGAGCGAAGCTTGTGGATGTTCTAGTGACCTGTTGAACTCAGCAGTTGTTTACTGATGGTTTCCTGGAGATGTTCAAGGTGGTCGCAATCAAGTTAGGACTTCTCCTCGGGCCGCTCCTGACACCTGGCCAAACTCCCGATCTCTATGACCCTCGGTTTCTTCTTCAGTAAAATGGAGATGACAATCTTTCCTTGAAAGTTTGTTAACAAAATCAAATGGCGTTGAGGCCCATTTCCTTCTGACTTTATTAGTCCTTTTCTACTCTAAGTATCTTAAATTCATCTTGGCAACACTCCTGAGCACCTCTCTGCTCATGCACTGGGTTGCTGTGGATGGGAAGGACTGTGATGGAAGCCAACCCAGGGACCATGGAGGACGGACAGAGGATGGGCATTTAACAGAGGGAGGGGGGACAACTGGAAAAGGGTTGCAGAGGAGATATCCTTGAGGGCAGTCCCAAAGGAGGACAGTCAAGGGAAAGAGAAAGGAAGGACGGTCTGAAAAATGAGCGGCATGAGCAGAGGCAAACCCGAGAACAGCTCTTCGAGTTTCTGGGGAGTGAAGTTCAAGATGGCGCCGGAGGGAGCCAGGTGTGTGGAGGGAGGAGGGTCCGGTGGTGGATGGCTTTGTGTGTTAGTTGAGGATCGTGGGGTTCTGAGTGACGGGGAGCCCTGGGAGACTGCACACAGGGAGGTTCTCAAAACCTCAGTCTGGAGGTAGTAACGGGGAGGACCATGGCACACCAAGACTGGGAGAAGGGGCCTGTTAGGGGCCTGCATCCTGCTCCAGGTGAATGACCGCGTTGCTCCAACGGGGGAAATGGGAGAGAGCCAGAGATGAGGGAAAGAAGGAGCCTGCAGGGGGAGGCCGAGGGTCTCCTCGGGGCCTCCAACACCTTTCCGTGTCAGCACGCGTCTCCCCTGTGCTATAAATTATCCATCTTTCTGGGCTTCAGGATAAAATATCTTACATTTTCCAGACAATCTTATTCAGAAGCTCAAATGAGTCTCCAGCCAGGATTTCTTTTCTTATTCTCACGGAACAGCGTACGGACATTGAAATCAAATGGGAAAAGGAGAGCCGACAGGATGTTAGGGTGAACGTAGGGGGACTCGGGCTGAGACCTGGGCTGTGGCTGCCGCAGTCTGTCCCGTGGAAACGAGGCCAGACAGCTGTTTCACAGGGATTTACATTCTCCACCCCCTGAAGCCAATCTAATCTCATCCTGGTGCTCACAGGCCAGGTCAGCAAGGACACGGTCTGAATTCAGAGCCGAGATTCCGATACGCTGGCTCCGTTCCCAGGAGGCCAGGTCAGGATGAGGACCAATATTTCAACGGCTGGGGATTAGGAAATACACGTATCCAGTCTTGTCTGTTAGAGAAACCAACACGAAACCGCGAGACACTCTGCATTCTGCAGAGACTGATGGGGAAGCGTTTGGCTCGGCTGCAGACATGCACCCACTCTTCTCGGGCTTCTGGACTAGAGCAAGTTTTGCAGAAGAGCCTCAGACTAAAGCTGCGGCGATCTCAGAGGATCTCGTGGATGAGGTCCTCGCGGCCCTGCCGAAGCAAGGCCCTGGCTGGGCGGCAGCAGGACAGGGCAGCTCTCGGTGTGATTGTGTAGTTCCCCGTTGTTTAGCAAAGGAAAACTCACAGGGATCAGAAGGGTACCATTTGGCTTGGGGAGGAAGCTGGCTTTGCGGAGATTTGGCAACCCTCTCCGGGTCTTCTCTCAACAGACACTTGGAAAACACAGGCTGCCAAAAGTCGACCTGTGGCTTTCCTGCTTGTATCAGAGGACGGGGGCAGAAACCACAGTGTGACCGAATCTCCTCCCAGGGCATGCTTTGGCAGGTATAACGGGGTGGGGGCGGGTCACCTTTCCCTTCTTACCCCTCAAAAATAATGAATGAAAGCCACTTATTTATGAAAGGGGTTTTCCTCAGGGAGAGATTATGTCTGTGGAACCCCGGGGCCCACCTGGATTCCCCACAGCCACCGGCTTTTTCCAGGGCAGGCTTTGGCCTAGCACCTCCAGGTGTCCACAAGAAAGAAGAGAGGAAGAAGGGAGGGAACGGCTGCAAGATTTAATTGCAACTCTGACAAGCATCAGATCAAAGGAGTCTCTGCTGGGCTCTTTGATCTCTTGATAACCACATTTAGCACCCTCCCCTGGCCATGCCTGGGGCAGACGGCCCTCCCATCCCACTCCCTTTCTAGTTTAAATAATTCAACTGCTAACCATTTTCAAAGGGGTGAAAATAAGCCAGTGCTCTAAGATCCAACTCGCTTGCTAGATGGAGTAAAGCCCCTTCACCCTACAAATACCAGCTTGAAAAATAAAAACAAACACAGACAATCCTGCAAGGGGAAGCCTTGCTTCTCTACCTTATCTGCCTTCAACTTGGGCGGCAAATGCACAGGAATGGGGTGATGACCACAGCTCCACCTCCAGGGGTACGGGGAAGGGGCCGGGGAGCATCGAGGGGACGGGGTGGCTTCCCGTCCTGCTGCTGGAGATGAGGCACGGTGACCTGCACCAGCAGCCTGTCCCTCCAGAGTCCCAAGACAACTGGATGGATTTCCTCTTCCAGCCCCACACTGCCCAGTGTGTCCAGGGCTGGGTCTCACCATCAGGCGTGCCCAGAAGGTTCCATTCCAACGTAGCCTTATTAATAAAACATCAGGGAGGAGGAGAAGCCATGGCCCGAGAGTTGCCAGATTTTGGGAACAGAAACGCAGGACACCCAGTCAAAGTTGAATTTCAGATAAATGATAACCAATGTTTTTATCTAAACACTATTTGGGTGTCCCCAGCTCACAGCTGTCTCCTTCCCGCTCCCCAAAGGAGCAGGGTAAACCCAGAGGCTAGTGGAGCTGATCCAACATAAGCAGGCGTCTTTCATTCCAGATCTCTCTTTTCACGTTAATCAAAAGCTCTAGATCTTATCCTCTAGAACGCTCTGTTCTTCCCTTAGAAGCAGAGCAGTGTGGGAAACCCAGTCCCAGAATGAGGGGAGGGGGTCTTAGAGCCAACTGCAGGTAGTCACCGGGGGTTCCTCACGCAGGTGAACCAGGGTCTGCTCACGACCTGCCCTGAACCCAGCCAGCACCACGGCGGCTCATCAACCTGGAGCTGCCTCCCCATCTCCAGGGGAGCTTGCTCAAGCCCAGGTTGCCGGTCCCCAAGTTTCCGCCTCGGTGGGTTTGGCGTGGGGCTGGAGAATTCCCAGTTCTTAGAAGAAGTTCCCAGGTGAGGCTGTCTGCTGGCCTGGGGTTCCACTTGGCGACCCCCCACTCTAGGACCCGAAAGGGGCCTTTTTCAAACTGACAAACGGTATTTGGACCTGAAGTCCAGGTACCCCTCCCACCCCCCATTTGGAAACATCCCTCTCCACCTCATTCTCCCGTGTGCAGCCGGCACCCACAGCGCAGCAGACACTGCGTGAGTCTCGGGACCTTGGGTGAATCAGACCTGCTCTGCAGGAGCCCGGGGAGGCCAGGAAGAGGAGGAAGGGAAGGCTCTCAGGGCCTTCACCTTGAGTGGACTCGGGAAGACGGGGGATGGGTCACCACCAGGGCAAAGGGCAGTGAGTCCACAGGCAGGTGGAGACCAGCACGCAGGCTCAGGGCGGCTTGACGATGAGTCGGTGAGTCTTGAGGGTGAGGTGGTCAGGCGAGTCATCGGAGATTGTCTTTATCTTCTTTCTTTCCAGCCAAAGGTGAGGTATCGGGTGGTTTTTAAATAGAGGGATGACTTCATCAGGCCTGCAACTCGGAGATGTTTGAGTGGAGGGGTGAGGTTCCTGGAGAAAGCTGTAGAGAGCACTGTAAACTGGGCACCTCACAAAACAAGTTTCTTTCTCAAGATTCGGAAGCTGGGAAGCTCAAAGTCAAGCAGATACGGAATCGGATGAGGGCCCAGTTTGTGAACATGGCACCTTCCAAGGGTACCCTCATGTGGCCAGGGGCCAGAGAGCACTCAAGGTCCCTTTAACAAGGACACTAATCCCCATCAGGAGGATGATGGCCTAGTCGTCCCCAAAGGTCCCGCCTCCTGACCAGGGGGCTCTGGGGGTGCACACACAGCAGTCCACAGCAGGGATATCAAAGTCGGCGCTATTGCATTTGGAGCCCCCTAAAGGTGACAAGCGTGGATGACAGCAGGACTTAGGAGCCGAATACCACCCTGGGGCCACTCTGTCTCCCACCAGCAGGAGGGGCCTCTCTGAATCTGAGGGAATAGGATGTAAGCATATTTATGCTCCTGCCTAGTCTTTGCCATGAACCGTGCATTTCTGCTCCCGTAACATCCGCCTTCTTAAGGGTTTTTTTTTTTTTTTAACTCATTACTAGTTGTTAAATTTACTTTCCGTCTCATTCCCAGACATTTATTTATTTGTCTAAAATCATCTCACGACTTACTCCCTGGGGCAGAAAATGGTAAATAAGTGACTGCTAAAATTCAGTGTGGCACACGACAGAATGGAGATATCTACAAAGATGGCAGAGGAAGAAAAGAAGATAACTTCCAAATGCTTTGAAATTAATTTTATGGAATTGAGCAGAAAATGTTATTCCCTAGATTGAAATCTACCTCCAAGAAGATCATGTACTTTTTTTATATATATATTTTTCAGTGATCAATAGACCGTTATCTTATTTATTCATATGTGGTGCTGAGAATCAAACCCAGTGCGTCCCACGTGCTAGGCAAGTGCTCTACCATTGAGCCCCAGCCACAGCCCTACTTTTTCCTTCTACGGTGCCTGACGTATCACTAGCACTGCACTTAGACAGCTGTTGGCAACTGAAAGAAAAACTTTCTTAACATAGCAACCTCATTTGAATATCAAAATTCTAAAATAAATAGAGCAGTCTTCATGATCTGACTTTCCCTAGATAAGATTATCTTATTTGCTTGAAAACATTTTTAACTTGCTGTGAATGCGGCTGAGAGTGTGGTATTCCACGGCCGAGGACAAAAGCCTCACCTGCAGAGGGGTCTAACGTCAAGTGGGGTGGGTGGGCCTGGTGGAGTGGCTCCATTGAGGACACACAAGAAAAACACTTTCAGGAGTTAAAATCTTAGAAGAGACAGATTTGTCTGAAGTGGCGGCGTTCATAGGAAAACTTGGTGGAATCTCTTGGAATAAGGAGAGTTTTCAAAGTCATCTTGCACTGACCTGATGCCATACTGAAAGGACAAAACCCTCTAAGGTCACCAGGAGTCCTGGGGCAGCAGCTCCTCCCCCTGCATGGTGACCTCTGGCAAGTCACAGGAGGTACCACCCACTGTGGTGTCCACAAAGGTCACTGTCTGCCTTTGAGAGCGCCCAGCTGTTCTGTCCATCACAAGATGAGAATTCAAGGGTCCTTCAGAGCCCAGCGCCCGGCCCCAGAGGGGAAACCCACACCCCACAGCCAGAAAACTTCCAAAATGGAAGTCAAGGAAAATTGATTTGGGAGCAGAGAACAGACCGGAGATGGAAGGACTCACTCTCCCTCCTTCTGGCTCTTTCTGCTGCACTGATCCATGGTGGGGCCAGTTCCTGACGTCACCTCTACTCGTCCTGAGCTCAGGGAAGCCACTACTGGGGGGTTGTCCTGGTGCCACACCTCCCAGGGGCTGGCTCCACGTGACCCAAGCCAGGCGGGGCTGTCCCCCAGGCCCCCACCTGCAGCCTCAACAGCTGCACTTTGCTGGTCCCAACCCGGGGGAAAAGGCCCCAGGTGAGTGTCTTGCAGCAGGCACCTGGGAGGGCCAGAGTGTCCAGGAAACAATCAAGAAAATCACTTCTGCACATGTTAGCAGCTGGACCCCAGGGACGTTGTCAGTCCTGGGGACATCGCAGGATGACCCAGGTTGGTCACCGCTCTCACGTGCCCTGCTCCTCATCCTCGCTGTCCCTCACCTGGGGACTTCACGGGGCCCTCCAGCGGCCTGGCTATTTTCCATTTCCACAACCGCCTGCCCTTGAGCTCCCCGCAGGCCCCTTGTCTTCAAGGTGCCCAGACCGTCTCATTCCTCATGTAGCCCTCCTGCAGCCTCAGCTCCGTCAAAGATCCCTTTCTTGTGGCGTCACCAGTTTGGTGTCACCAGAGCCAGGGAGGAGTCACATGCGCTGAGGTGTGAATCAGGCCCGGAGGCAGCTGGCGGGAGGGGGCTGCTCCTGCTGTTCCTATCCCAGCGGGGGCCCGGCTTCCCAGCCTCCTCCTGGGCCTTGGGTGGCCATGAGTCACAATCCTGGCCACTGAGAGGAGGCAGCCGGGGTGTCCTCGACAGCGTCTGCCTCCTGGAAACAGACGTGGCGGCCACGCCGCGGCCCTGGCTCCTCCCCTCCCTGGTGGGCCCTCCCTCCCGCAGGGTCTCCCTCTGGGGCTCTGCCCACTGGTCCCCCTCCAGCTCCACTCCCTGCTCTTCCCCCTCAGGCCAGCCTGGAAGGAGTTGGCGCAGGTTGATGGACTCGTCACCTGGAATGTCTGTGGGCCGCTTGGTGATGTGAGACTGACCGTTGACAGGTGCTTCCAGGGACAGTCTGGTGTCGTGAGCTACAGGCACCACACTGGCTTCCAGAACCTGATGGCCTTGCCTAAAGGGGACTTTACACCCACTGGTTCACACCCTCCGCTCCCCTGCCCCTGCCCCTGGCAACTACCAATAGGTGTTTGGCTATTTAGATTTCTCATATAAGTGAAGTCATGAAGTATTTGTCCTTTTGTGACTGGATCCAAATGCCCTCGGGGCTCATCTGAGTTATTGTAGGTAGGGAACCTCCTCCCTTTTGAAGACAGAGTAGTATTCCACGGTGTGCCCACATCTGAGGCTCTACCTTCAGTTTTCACCTTTCTCCAGATTCCCAGGTAGACAGAGTCCCAGTCACCCTTCCCTGGAGGTCCAGGAGCATGGCCAGGGCTGGAACCTACCCACGCTCCCAGCACTGCCATCGTGAATCTTGAATAAATCTGCTCTCGCCTCCCTGCTCTCCCGGCACTTCCTCTGTTATCACTGGTTGTGGGGCCCAGTGGATGTTCAGGCCAGAAAGACCTGGTTCCTCTTCCACTCTGCTGGGGCTGGGGAGTAGAGGGGGCCAAGTCGCCTCATTCCTTTTGCCCTCGAATTCCTGGCTTGCAAAGCGGAGCCCTCAGTTACGTACTGCGGTAAAGCAGAGGCAAGCATCCACACAAGCACGGTCCACGAGGGTAAGAGACATCAGTCACTGTCCCCCCAGGGCAGACCACAGGGCAGGACACCTGGCCCCCAGGGCCACCTCCCCACACAGCTGCACCTTTTACCCTTGAGAAGGGAAACAGGCTTTGTCAGAGCCACACGACAGTCACCTTGTCCTTAAAGCTCCGTGATCTCAGCGGAAGAAGCTGGGACACAAGGACAACTGTGGAAAGGAGACCAGGAGAGAGAGCAGGACCAGACAACGGCACGATGGCCCCAGAGAGGACCCTGATTCGTTTCTTTTCTTTGTTGCTGTTTTTGTGTCCTCTGTTTTAAAGATAAACTGTCCTGTTCAGCTCTGATCACGCCTGCGGTGTTCACATTTATCAGGTTGAGATGCGTAACCGGCTGGGCACAAACCGCCATCAGGGGCGCCTGCCGTGTGTTTGGGCAGGAAGGGCCCAGCGGCCCGACGAGGCAGGAGCTGAGTGCGAGGAAACCCTGTTGACTTACGTGTAGGACTGTTCCCAGGCCAGAAAACCACCTCAAAAACAAACAAACGGACACTCCGGGGTGTTCCCAGAAGAGACGCAGGTCGCTTAGTCAGCTGGGGTTCGGTTCTGCTCCTCCACCTGCCGCGGGTGGCAGGGTCAGCCTGAGTGGTGAGCCACACTGCCGCCTCCCACAATCCGGACCACAGCCCTCGGGAAGCCGGGCCACCGCCCGGCAGTTAGCAAAATGAAATTTCCTTCTCTAAAGGCCTGCCCCTGGATGCCGTCAGGAGTTACTGCTGACTTCTAGAATGTTCTGGAAAACCCCTGGTGGTTGGGATTTCAGAGTCGCTTCCTTAGGAGGAAGCCGTGAGGACTTTTCCCTGAAGAGAAGGGCGTGGGGTGGGGACGGGGACAAAGTGAGCCGCCTGACCTGAGGGAGGTCTCGGGGCGTGGAGTGGCCGGGGGAGGCCCTGTGAGTCACGCCACCCTCTGTCCTCAAGCAAGAAGGCAGGTGCGGCCC
This sequence comes from Ictidomys tridecemlineatus, assembly GCF_052094955.1. NCBI lineage: Eukaryota > Metazoa > Chordata > Mammalia > Rodentia > Sciuridae > Ictidomys > Ictidomys tridecemlineatus. Next base: position 151,851,657 of record NC_135484.1, on the reverse strand, counting down.
AGCTCTGCCCACCTGCTCCGTGCCCCAGTCTGTGTCCAGCACAGGGCACAGGGCCTGGGTCCTGGGCCTCCAGGCAGGACTGTCACAGCTCTGCCCACAGAGGGTGGGCTCCCCGGTCCCCATCTCCCCACCCAGGGCCCAGAGCAGAGCCGGCCACCTGCACACTGTCCATGAAGCTGGCACCCCCACCCGTGGGCGTCTGCTGCGAGACAGCACATCACACACGGCGGGGCCCAAGGTCAAGTCGGATGGCGATCCTGACTTCGTCCTTGTCATTGCTGTCGAGGTCTGGCATGTTAGACTTGATTCAGCCACCGCCCCACACAGACCTGAAGGAGGCCGTGTGCACACACCGTGAACTCAGAGCCCCGTTTCCAACCCGTCCCCATACCCAGGCCTAGTGCAGGCGAGAGAGAACACCCCATCTTCTCCTCCCTTCCCCTAGGGCTTATCCTGAGAATTGGGGCAGCAAGATGATGTGGAAGGGGTCAATCAAGAGCCCAGGTGACCAATCACCTGGTGGATCAGCTCCTAAGTCAGGAGACTGACTCTCCCGTTAAGGGCCACGTTATGTGGATCCTCACCCCAAATTCACACGTTGAAGTCTTTGCCCCCCGTACCTCAGCATGTCACCTGATTTAGAGATCCGGCTTTCAGAGGTCACCGAGCTACACTGAGGCATCGGTGGGCACTGTGGGATGGGGGCCCTGATACAGCCTGACTGATGTCCTTATAACAAAGCGAGACTTGAACTCAGACCCAGGCGCACAGAAAGGACATCCGGTGAGGATAGAGACCAGGTGCTGCTTGGACAAGCCACAGGTCACCAGAGATTCGTAGCCAACCACAGAGAGAGGGGCGAGCATCGAGCAGACCTCTCTCACAGCCTCCGGAAGAACTGATCCCACAAGACCTTCATCTCGGACTTCCTGGCCCCAGAACCATGAGACAATCCATGTCTGTCATGGAAGCCACCCGGTGTGAGGGGCCTCGTTACAGCAGCCCTAGCAAACTCATACATCTCCGTACTTCAAAATCCTGTCACCTGTGAGCAGGGCACTCTAATGACCAGAGTCACCGGACAACCTTCCACAGGCTTCAAGATCAGCTCTGCTCTTCGGGAATAGTGTATGACAGTCTCATAGAAATGAATAAAACTCGTCATCGTTTATGATAAAATCAAAAGGTAAAGACGTGAAAGTCCCTCCCCTCTGGGGAAGACGTGTCCACCTCGGTCGTCACTCAACCGTGGCCTGATGAGGAGGGGATGGTCCTCTTAAGCCCAGGAGAACCCCAGAACCATCCCCCTGGGTTCTTAACCTCCTTTATCCTGTGCTTCCCACCTCCCCAAAGAGCCGTGTAGATGTGAATGAAAATAAGGAAAAATATGTCCCAGATCCGTGACACCCACATCTCCTCCTCCAGCCACAGCGGGCTGCTTCAGACCCTCTGGTGCATTAATATCTTCATCGCTGATGGCTAAGGGGTGCCGCAAGAGTCAGGAAGAGGCAGGAAGATTCAAAGTACAGTTGAATCTCTGGGGTCTTTGGGATTCCAACGTGTGCAGCAGGTTCCAAATGGAACCAGGTCTCCCTTCCCGAGGGAGACTGATCTGGGAGCCTTCCTGCCTGGAGTCACACCTCCAGTGCACCTTAGGAGCCCTTGGGCTGGAAAACCCATCTGCAGGAAGGCAAGCGGGCTGACTGGGTGCTGTCCCGTCGGTTTTCTGGATTCACTATGGCAGACAGAATCCCTGCGGTGACTATCCACGTGGGAGCCAGGCTTGGAAACGCTGCTCTTGGAAATGTGCCGTTGGGAGGACGGGGTTTCATCATCCTCTCCGGGCCCTGTCCCCAGCATCGCAGCCGCCACCAACCCCAATATTTACATTTCCTCACATTACTTCCCTTTGATGTGACTTTTCCCTTCCAAGCTCCCAGGCTGAACTTTCAACAGAACTCCACCCAAAGCCGCTCCCAGCACGCCGCAGCCTGATACCGTTCATCACAGAAAACAGCTAGAGCATTAAACAGGGATAAGAATCGTGCCCTCCCTTCCTGTCCCTGAGGGCGACACCTCCTGCCCACCCTGCCAAGGGCCGTAGCCAACATTCGGTCCTTGAGGGGGGAGAGTGGCTGTGGCCGGTGGGACTCATGACGCAGTCCTCCAGGGGTCTCCAAGCAGGGAAGCCAGCAGCCACCGAGGCTGTTTCTGGGCCGTCTTCAAGATTCAGGCCACAGGCAACGTGGCCCCTGATGCTGTGTGCCCCGGGGAGCACACTGCGGACATGTCTTCCTCAGGCCTTCTGAGGGCCCCTCCTTTTCCATCCTCTCTACCATAGCTGTGGGGCTCTCTGAGCAGGAGCGTGGGGCCTGGAGCCCTTAGAGACAACCAAGGAGAGGGAAAGGTGTCTGTGGACAGACCGACCTGGGCTGGGTGGCCCTCTGCCGTCCGCTTGCTGTCTGATCTTTAGAAACGCGCTTGGCTTCGGGTCTGTCCTGAGGACTGAGGGGCTGAGGGGAAAGTCCTAAGGTGGGTGGGCAGTGGCCCACAACTATCATCCCAGTGGCCTGGGAGGCTCAGGCAGGAGGATCATGAGTTCAAAGCCAGCCTCAGCAAAAGTGAGGCACGAAGCCACTCAGTGAAACTCTGTCTCTAAATAAGACACACAGTAGGGCTGGGGAGGTGGCTCAGTGTCTGAGTGGCCCTGAGTTCAATCCCTGGTCCCAGGGTGGACTCAGAGCAGGGCTCAGTAGTTGCTTGTCCTGCTGGTGTGTTCCAGATGCTGGGTGTTAGGCCAGGGTGAATCCAGAGAGAGAATCTAATGGCGTTTTTGGCCTGAAAACCCTCAATTTCCTTTGCAGAACACAAATATGAGAGCAACACAGGGATTCACATCTCTTCTTTGGGTGTTTTTCTCTCGGTCCACTCAAGGTCCTAGTGGGTTCCTATGTACCTATGTTTTGTTCAAGTCCAAAACTCCGCCCACCTCCACTCGGTACACCACATAGAAAACCAGACACGAGACACAGAGAATTTTCCTGATGAGAGTGACCGTCCCTCCCTCACTTACAGGTGCTAGTAACCCAGCCCATCCACCTCTCCCTGGCTTCCTGTCACCTGCACCCTGGCCTTCCGAACCTGTCCTCCACTGGTCTGCCCAACATCCGGGGCCCTTGCCCTCCCAGCTCTCACCCCCAGTCCTGGGTGGTCAGCGCCATCTGCTCTCTCTCCTCTCATGCCCACGCCGCTGGGCAGTGTTGCAGACTATCAAGAGGCTGATCTTCCTTCATCATTCAGCAGGGACTTCCCAGGCTTCCCCACGGGTGAAATCTTTACTGGGCGGAAAAGGGAGACCCATCCACCAAGGCATCCAGTGAGCAAACCAAAGGGCTCCGAAGGGCACCGCGCAGGCAGGAGCCCTGGGGAGCAGCCTGAGAGGCCCCGGCTGAGTCTCAGGGGCAGGGTGTGAGACAGGGCTGGAGAGGCAGCTGGGTCCAGCCACCGCCCATCCCCCCAGGAGCTCCCGGCAGGGTCAGCATCCTATCCTCAGAGAAGTGGGCGCCATCCACAGAGGTAAGCACAGGAGGGTCATGACGGGATCGGGATTCCCTAGAAAAGCAGGCCCACCCTGCAGTCCGTCCGGGGGCCTCCTAGGCATCCGGGGGGGCCTCCCATGTCCCCCCCCTGCTCTCACCCTCAGCTCTCACCCCCCCTTTCCCTGGTGGAAAGACCCAGGCCACTCTCTCCCTTCAGATGCATCCCACTGTGCAGCAGGACGGCACAACGTGGCATCCTCACCGTCCTCGTGCACCCCTCGGTGGCAGTAGCACATCGGCAGCACCAGGCGACCCCCCCACCCCTTCCAGGACCTGCCCATCGTCCAGCCTGACACTAGCCCTACGCGGCCTTTCTCCTTTGACTCCCGTCCTCTGCAGACTCCCCAGTGGCTTCCGTCCTGCCCCTGAAGGGAGGGGCCTGTCCCCTGCCAAGGCCGGTCCCTCACACCTTCTCCACCTTCTCCAGCCGGCTCAGAGCCCTGGTCCTGGGCACGGCCAGCTTCTGCCTTCAGTCTGCACTTTCCTTACCCCACTCTGAAGAGGGACCGTGTCCTTCCTGGGCCGACGCCTGTGATGAATGAGCTGGCGGTTCCCGAAGCCTTCCTGCCTCGCAGCTGCTCCCTGGCATCACCCTGAAGTCCCCCTCACTTCAAGGCTCAGGCTCCCAGTGATCCTGCACACGCTGTCTGTCCTGCGAGTGCCACTACGTCTGCAACCCCAGGCACCATCAGCCCTGGCCTACCTCCTCCCTGACCCTCTGAAATTCTTTGACTCCTCGGCTCCTCCATGCCGTGCCCCAGCTGCCCTAACACCCAATGCCTCTCTTCTGTCTCCTTCCCTGCCCCAACCAGGCAGCTCCCAGGGCGGTCCTCTCGCCCAGTGCCCGTCCACCAGGCTGTTCTCCAGCAGCCAACTGGACCCTTCCACAGGGACAACCTGTTATCACCTCAAGTCAACAGCTCCAAACCCAAACTCATCCTTCCCTGAAGTGCCAGCTTCATCAGCTCACGTCCCAGAGACCAGCGTTGCCACTCCCTAGTCCAGGCCCTAACTGGCACTTCTCTCAAGTGTCACAAGACCCTCTCAGCTCAGACTGCATTCTGGCCCTGTGTGAGCCAGCCTACCTGTGCTCCTAAAACATAAGCCGGATTATATTCCAGTCCTCCAAGACCCCCAGGGATTGCAGAAAGCACAGAGTACTGAACTCTGAACAGTCCGTGTTTTACCCCCTGTGCCCTACAGTACTGCCACCCAATCCCCTATTCATCTGTCCCTCTGTGTCTTAGCCCTATTCTTGTGTCATTGTTGGGTAAAACAAGGGTGACTTGAACACAAGCTCTGGGACCCTGTGACCATTGATCTGATAACCAAGATGCCTGCTAAGTGGCTGGTGGGTGGGTAGCATATACAGCATGGATACACTGGCCTGAAGGGCGACTCACGTCCCAGGAGGGACAGGGCTGGATAATGCCAAATTTCATGATCTAAAACCTATGAATTCTGTATTCTGGAAGTTTCCGTTTGTTATGTTTAGACTGTGGTTGACTGCAGGTAACTAAAACTTTGGAAAGTGAAACCTCAGATGGAAGACTCCTGTATTCACCTGTTCAAACACAGACTTGACCCACATGGACACACCTTTGAACTGCCCAGCAAAGCCCTGTGCTGGCCCTAGCACTCTCTCAGCCTCACCAATGACAACGAGCAATCTGAAACATCCCAGTGTTTCCACGGCGTTCTGGGCTCCGTCCCACCCTGCTCCCCGGGACTCTGACGTCCCTCACACTCTCCAAGTTCCCTCCAGCAGATGTGGCTCCTTATGACCTTCTTGCGATCTCCCCTACTGACCCTCCCTGTCCTTGGTGGCTCTGATGGGTGCCAGCAGCTTCCCCTTCCGTCTCTTCTGCAAACCCCTTTTCCTTGTTTATAAAGGTGCCTGGAGACGCCCCCCATGGCCTGTCCTGGCTCCCCCCACCCCATGTCTGTGGTTCCAGCAGGGCAAAGCCTGGTGCAATAGAAAGGACGAAGGGCCAAGGTCAAGGGCCCTGACCAGTTCCACAGGCTGCTCCAGCAGAAACTGTCATTGGCCATCCTGGGACTTCGCTGCCTCGTCTGGGACCCTAATGACTCAGATCAGAAAGTCTCCCAACCTTCACAATCACAACCTTGTCACTCCTGTGTCTGCCGCCCCCTGCGACAGGGCCCCTTGTTTACAGAACAAGTCTGCTGTTTCCCGGGAGGGTGACGAGGTTCTTCAACCAGGGACACGATGACACAATGGCCTTCATCAGGAGGAAGAGTCGGTTTTCCCCCAGCTTTTTCCTCATTGGCCCCTGACTCTGATTTCAAATGTGTAATCCAACGCGTGCTCTAAAATAAGTCATGGCACAATAGGGACGTGGACACACAAACTAAGCTGCTCCAGGTTCATCAGCACAAAACAACCCGTGTATCCTAGAACCCATGGGCGCTACTCGGAACAAGCTTCAGAGAATGTCCCCATCCCTGGGCTTGAGCACTCACGGAGCCACAGGGGACATGGGTGGGCATCAGCCCATGGCCAGGTGGATACATACGGCAGAGGTGAGAAGCTTCCGGTGCTGGGCCCAGGTCATTTCTGGGTGAGCTCCCCGCACTTCTCCTCTGGAGGTCCCTGGGCTCCCAGTTCTTCCCGGCCCTCCCTTGCAGCCTAGCAGAAGCCCCGCTCCATGCCCCAGCCCTGCCGAGGCCTAGCGGCTCTGGAAAGTCTGATGCACGCTGGACCTCACAAGCAGACTCGGTCAAGAGCTCAGCCACAGATTCCTCCGGTGAAGTTCTGTGCCCTCAGAGTCAACTCTAAGTGTGCCTGCTCCTGGAGAAGAGGGAAGAGAAAGGACCCGTGCCCCACTCGCTCTCCGTGGGGCTCCCATCTCCAAACAGGAAGGTTTCCACCTGACCCCTCCTCCCCCCAGCACAAAGAGCCCCGTCACATGATCCTATCCAAGCTGAGCCTTGAAGGAAGTGAAGATCTTTTCCTCTTATTTGTTTTTTGTTGCTGTTTGTTTGTTGGGTGCTGGGGGTGGAACATGCTAAGCCCACATGCTACCTCCGAGCCACACCCCCAGCCCTGCTTGTACATTTCCAACTCTTGTCTGGGACAGAGGGTCATCTAAGGTTAATCTTGAGAAAAAAATGCCAAGGAAGAGGGATTGTGATCTTAGCCTGCATATCCCTGCCCTTCTGCAGGGTGTTTGAGCACAGGGCTCCCACTTTTTCTGGAGAAAAGACCCAGCCCCAGGCATGCACACCCCAAGGAAGAACTGTCTCCACTGGTAGTCCCAGCATCACCCTCATCAGAAAGTCCTCGGGGGGGGGGGTGGTTAAAATGCAAACTCCGGGCTTCATAGGGAAGGGGTGTTGGAGGAGGGCTTGAGGGCCCGCTCTTAAGCACAGCGTGCATTTGGGCCATGGGCTGACACAGCTCAAGGACTCTTAACGGAAAGCACCATCCTGTCTTACGGGAACTTGAAGATTTAGGGCCAATTTGTAGGGAGTGTGGGAGACCCAGGGTCAGGTGGGGACAATTTGGAAAACAGAGGTTTTATTTATCACGTGAACACACCACCTTCAAGTCATGCTACCTGAGTCTATTAATAGGTTCTACCTGCTCTGACTGGCTGGCACCCCAAACCTGTGCCAGTTTAGAAACTCTGGAAATAGGATTGCTGCCAGGCATTTGAAATGAGAGGCGGGCGTCAGGAATGTGGCCACCCCTCCTCGTGGGTTTGAACTTCCGCCCACAGTCACTTAGGGAATCAAACTCTGTGCACTGGTGGAGGAACAGGGGAGGGAATCAAAGCTCTGCAGAGCTGGGCTCCTCCTCCTCCTAATATAGATGCCACTTATGCACATTTTTATATGCATACGACTTCCTTATGTGCCCGGAACCGGGAGACTTCCTGCCACAGTCTCCACCACAGATTTCTAGAATTCAACTAAAAGAGTCTGAGAAACAGGCCTCTCCTGTGTTTTTTTTTTCTTTCTTTTTTCCAAAAATAGTCCTCATATGGTGCATTTAGCAAGAGGGATGAATATTTTCCGACCTTGATTTACACAGATGTTGCTTAACTGATGGTGGGGTCACGTCCCAGGAGACTCGTGGCAAATTGGAAATATCACAAGTCGAAAATGCACTTAATACACCTCACCCCCCAAATATCCTGGCTCCGTGTGGCCTTCCTACACCCGCTCTGAACACAGACTTGCATTAAGGTGATCTCACATGCAGCCTGTTTATGATTTTATCGAATACTGGACAGAAAATAAAAAGCAGAATGGTGGTATAGATGGAAATCCTAAGTCAAGGCGTTGCAGGCCAAGCGTCTCTGTGTCTCTGTGTGGTCACCTCTACCCCCACACACATGCCCAGAAGACCACTATTCCTCGAGTCCATTATCCTTCAGTGCAAAGATAAGACCGAGCAAACTGTGCTTGCCGGAGCTGAGCTCCCTGGCACACAGCATCTCTGGTGTAAGTGAGCCAGCTTCAATCAGCTGTGACTGCAAGCTGTGGGTCCCCTGGAAATCGGGTTCCTGGGCCCTGCATCCCACTAACTAGATTGAAGTCTTTGGGGGTGATGTGCCAGTAGTCTGCATTTTGCGGGGGGGGGGGGGTTCCACAGATTAAACCCAGGGGCACTTAACCACTGAGACACATCCCCAGGACATTTTTATATTTTATTTAGAGACTGGGTCTCACTAAGTGGCTTAGGGCCTTGCTAAGGTGCTGAGGCTGGCATTGCACTTGCAATCCTCCTGCCTCAGCCTCCCAAGCCTCTAGGATTACAGGAGCGCACCACCCTACTCAGCTGCATTTGAACCAGTCCCTCTGGGGACTGTGGTCATTGTGATGCCCCATTCCAGAGCACACGCCTGTAGGATGGCTCATCCAATGGGTAGAATCTGGGTCTGAGCAGCAGCTCAGCCTCCTAGCGAGGCTAGGCAGCCAGGCAAGGGGCCCGTCCTCCTGTTTCTGAAGTCTCTTACAGCACTCTAGTTGCTCAATATAGATATGAATTTGGTAGTTTCTCCTGCTTTTGATGGAGAGAAGAGGTGTTGGGAAATCCCAGGGAGGGAATGGGCGGGTGAAGGGGCTCATGCTAATAGCGTTTTACTGTGACTCTCATTTGATCAGCCAGTCAATGGTGATTTCTGTCCCATATTCTAGAGCCCCTGGGACGGCGGGTCTGGAAAGGCAGGCCCTGTCTGAGCACGCGTGGCAGGCCCATCTGTATCCGGAGTCAGCTCCTGCGGACTTCTGTTTCACTCTTCCTCATGGCCGAGGCCTCTCTGACGGCAAACTGACATGAAAATTCTCCTTTGGAAATTAAATAACATTCTGCAACCTGTTCACTCAGGAAAATGAAAAATCGCATCCCATCTGATTCAAGTGTATGATATGTCAAGATCACTGTACTGTCACAAATTAAAACAAATTTTAAAAAGAAATTAGATAACACTTTGGAGAGTAAGTATAATAGATTTGTGACTGGGTATCGTCTCCGAGAAAGAGAATACTTTTCCTGCAGACTTGGAATCATGCTCATCTTAATGAACCTCGATAGCCTACGGAATTAGAAGTTCAAAAAAAAAAAAAAAATCACAACATATTTAGTGGCTGAAAACGGTCATCAGGACCAGGAAGGGCCCTGGGTAGGCAGGGAAGAGAAAGACTACTGCTCATGAAGTGGCTTTCCACACTCGTGATTCTGAGAACTCTAGTCCTGCTAAGACAACTGAGGAGTTGAAGTTCAGTTCTGTGTCCTAGGAGGAAACATTGGGCTTTTAGGATCACCTGACTGGTTTTTTGGAGTTCTATTCCAGTCACCACCTGACGCTACGTATTTCAAAACAATAATGCTAGAGTTAACTTTTTAACAAAAGAAATCATTTTAAAGGTTCATGTTGAGGAAACCACATGAGGAGGGCCTTATTCCAAAATAAATAAATAAATAAATCTCATTTTGGCTTCCCCTAGTCGCAGGATTAGAGGCCTGGCTGGAACTGAAGTTTTCCTTTAGTGCGATGGTGGAATTTCCACCAAGGTCAGAGTTCATCCCCCTAGCCAAGGTCAGACAGGGCGATGACTTGGCAGTAGAATAAAGGGCTCAAGAGGGATGGAAAAACGAGATTATAAAAAACATTAAAGTACATCTGCCTCCCCCCAAAGTAAAACATTTCAGCCTAAGACTCACATATATGATCCAGATTAGCAGAAATATTTAAAAGCCACAGGAAGAAAAAAAAATGGTTTGCTTTTACTGCTTTTTTCCAAAGATCTCCGAGTCTGTGCAGACACACCCAGAGCATTTGGCTGGGTCCCCAAACTCCAGACTCTGGTGCTGCTATAAAAATAGCTGCAAGCTACGAGGAATGAAGGGTGGGAAAACCCTGTGCCTCTGAAAGGGGCCTTGTTTGGCTTCACCCTCGACGATTTTTACGTGTACCAACTCATTTGTCCACAAGGATAAATACAGTCACGATGATGGTCACATTCGCAGGGCAGAGAGTCACAGGAAGGGAGAATCTCCCACAGTGTCACGCTTTGGGGGAAAAGAGAGAGAGAGAGTCCTTCCAGATGTTGCTAGATAATGCTGAGCTGTTTCCATCAAAGCCGTAGGAAGGGCATTAGCTCACATGGAAATAATGTGTGAACCGGCTGGGAGGGGTTCCTGGGCCTTGCCCTGCTCCTGCCTGCAGCTGACCCTCCCTGGGCTGCTGCACAAGGCTCCCCGAGGTTCCGGGCTGTGGACATGGGTTAGCAGAACTCTGGTAGAAATAACCTCTGTTGAAAAGATAAGCAATTAACACCATCGGTTGGGCGGGAGTAAAGATGCCTCAGAGACTCAAGAACAGAAATCCCGGGGCTTCGGGTCCCACAAAAACGCTGAGAACACCACAGACGTGCCCGGGAGAAAGGTTCAGAAAAACCAGGTGGATTCATGTTCCCTCGGTAGAGAGAAAGCTGTCTTCCCTCCATGACCACTGGGTGAAATCTGCCCCTGTCGGGTTGCACATTTTTATTCCTGTCTGTAATGAACAATCTTAGTAACCTGAATTGATCTTACATCATTTTAATTCTAATGAAATGTTGAGATTGTCAGCTCAAATTAAAATCTCTTTATTTCAGGGTGAGTAAATATGAAAGGGTTCTTTGGATTTAAGCTTTGAGCTTGAGTTGGGAGCTCCTAAGAAAATTATGCAATGCCCCCCATTCTGATATCTATAAAATAAAAATTTTTTAAAATACAGTCTTGGCAAGGTGTGCAGGCCTCTCCTTAGCCATGTGATGGCCAAGGACGGCTCCTGACCCCTGCAGGGCCACGTCCACACCCCGTGGCTGCGAGCAACCGCCCAGAACTCAGGCCTGATGAGACAGCATTCTGGAAGAGCGACTCCTGTCCTCGTCCCGACTCCAGTGGGCATGAAATTCTCGATTGAGCAGTTGGGGAGGATCCATCAGACCTGTCTGGTGAGCCGGGTAAATTGGGTGCAGAGCACGTCGGGGCCCGTGACCCGCAAGGTCAGCTGCAGCTGGCAGCGGGCAAGGTTGCTCCCCGCTGTGGGTGTGTGGCAGCGGAGCCCCAGGCTGAGGGAGGGGAGGGTGGCTGGGGAGCAGGAGCCCTCAGGGAAGTGAGAGGTGGGAGCGGGAGGAGGGAAGGAAAGGGCCAGCCACAGGAACACTGGCAGGTGGGATCTGGAGTGTTTCTCTAAGCTCTCGGTATCCAAGGGAAGGGGCTCTTACAGAGAGAGGAGGTGGTGCAGCAGGTGGACGGCTCAGTCAGACCAAACCACAGTGGCCAGACGGCCTTCAGTATGGGCACCGTGAGGCCCACAGGAGGGGCTAAGAACGTCACGGCTCTCCAGTGACAATTAGGTGGAGGATGAGTTCTCGGCATGTCGGAAGGCTGTCGTGTGGGATACACTGACGCTAAGACAATTACCCATTATCTGAAATTCCGACTTAACTGGATGTCTTCACTGGCTGAGCCTCGCAGCCCAGACCTACTTCGCTCCGCACACTGTGACCCTTGACCGCATGGGCGGTAAGTCTGCAGCAGGGTTTTGACACACACCTCCAATTCCTTTCCTTAAGGAACTAGGGGATGAGGAGGGGACAACCTCTACTGGTGTGGCCTGGGAAGCAGCCTCCGACCCTCTTGAGCTTGGACACCAGTGTGCACCCCATAGGTGGTTTGCAAGCCACCAAGCACACAGTAGGCCCTTTACTGTTCCCCACCATGATGGCTAAGGCTTCATCTCCCTTCAGAACAAAGTCTGCAAACCTTCATGTATTAACCGCTACGGAAGCCTCTGTTTGCCTCCAGAATATGCTTTGAAAGGCTTAATGTTCCTCACTAATTCGGGAAAAGCTACACAAAAATACAACACGTTCTTCTTTCTGTGTTTTCCTGTGCACCCTCTGCATGGTGCAGGCTCCGGATGGCTGTACTCTGTCTCACATCAGGCTTCCTGGAGCCTGTCCCCCTGTTCCCGAGGATTCAGGGTACCGTGGACATCTCCTCCACTTTCCTTCTCCTTAGCTGACAGTCTCACCCTCTGCTGGGAGGTCAACTAACCCAGCTCTGCAGGGATGGTCAGAACCCCCCCAGCCGGGCTCCCTCTGCTGTGGCCCAGGCCGACATAACCAGCTGCCGCTCACCCTGAGCGCAGGGAGCTTCATCAGGAGCAGAGCCAGAAAAGCACGTTGACCCCACCACCTGCAGGACACTCCTCAGAAAGCATGGTGGGAGGTGCAGCCCCTGCCATGGCAGAGAGGGTGAGTGTCCCAATGGGGGCACCTTCTCTGGGGACCCTGGAAAGCGGGTAAGAGGCTGTGGAAGGGAGTTCCACTGTGAAGGGCAGATGCAGGGCAAATCACCCCATTGTCTGAGGCAGAGGGGCCCAGGACCCAACTCTTTATGGTCCAGGGAAATCTGCCAGAGCCTTGATATGGAGGCTGGGTGGGGAGGGGAAGGAGCCGACGTGGGGAGGGGGAGGCCGGAATGAACCTGGAACTGGTGGCTAAGAAGGGCTGTCCCTCTATTTTTCTTTTATATAAGCACACATGATTTTTTTGGTTTGGTTTTTTTCCTTCCTACACAGTCTTACGGGGCCAAGGTTGCCTGGGTGGCTGCAATAGCTCGATACATCCTCATTAAGGACGGCAGCCGGAGTGTTCAGCCAGTTCCGTGCTTTGCAGAAATGGGAGGAAGGCCTGGGAGGGATTGGCCACCTCCGCGGGGTGACATCTGAAAAGGCAGGCTGGGTCAGCACAGCAGATTGTTCGCAGCTTAAAGCTTCAAATTAGATTATTGATTAGGTTAATTTTCCGTGGGATATTGGATTTGGTTTGCATTTCAACATCAGAGTTCATTAAATTTGCATTGCAGTTGATTATCTTCCATTAAGAAGCACATCTTGAAGTTTCATTACTGGGAAATGTATGTGCGTCGACACCCCCTTAGTTCCAACGCTGAGAAGGCAAATATAGGCGCTTCCTATTGATTTCATTGAATTTTGCTCCACAGCCTAAACCCATATTTCATTTTCAACCCCCATTCCAGTTTCTTTAAAAATCAGCACCGCTCCCCGCAGCACAAAGTGGGGCAAGCCCAGAGACTACTGTTAAGTCCCATCAGTCCCTCTGCGTGGTGCAGAGAGGACAGAGAGACCAGGGCGGCCGAGGGTGTGGCTCAGAGGTAGAGCGCTCGCCTCACACGCGTGAGTCTCTGGGCCCAATCCCCAGCACCCAGGGGGAAAAGCATCGAGTCATATTTCTGTCTAACTTAGAAAATACTTGACTCAATAGCTTTTGAGGGCAACTTCACTTAAAAGTCTAGTTGGGAGTTGGGTTTTTATTCATTGGTTGGTTTGGTTAGGTTTTTGTGTTCCAAATATAACCATACCTACGGGGTGGTCTGTTTCGGGGGTTTTGGTACAGGATATTGAACTTAGTGAGGCCCTGAGCAACTTAAACAGACTTGACTTTACTGCTGAGTCACATCCCTAGTCCTTTTAATTTTGAGACTCACTAAGTCGCTCAGGGCCTTACTAAGTTGCTAAGGCTGGCTTTGAACTTGTGATCCTCCTACCTCAGCCTCCCTAGCTGCTGGGATTACAGGTATGCACCACCACGCCCAACCAGACCTGGGTTTGTAAAGCTGTATTCCAGGTAGATAACCCAGGGCTGATACGTCTGATCACCACCACTTCACACTGCAAAAACTTTTAAGAAAGAATAAAAAGATGGTGAGTTACGGTTAGTTTTACAGATCCGAGAATCCTTCCCCCGGCCTTGGCTTTGGGAAAGGCAGGTGGCTTCCCCCTGGAAGGCAGAAGTGTGCGTTCAAAAGCCAATGAGAATTTCAAAGAGGAGTTCACAACCTCTGGACTTGTCTTCAGTTCTCACTTGCGATAGACCAGTCCTCCTGGGGGGTGAAGCAAAGCCGTGGAGACGCCGAGAACCCTCAATTTCCTTTTTCTTCTTGACGGCAGCACCAAGGAGGTGCTTGTGTTGGACGATGACAGGCACCAAGCAGGGAAGGCGCTTGTGAGGCCAACCCTGTGTCTAGATCCAGAGGCCACACATTGTCTTGGGGCCTCCGATGTGAAATGGTGAAACACCAACCCCACACAGGAACCCCACAGTCCGGCACAGGCAGGCGGTCAGAGGGAAGAAGCTGCAGGGCCTCTCCCTAAGGCACAGAGTGAACTCGGATCGCCTCTGTGTCTGCCTGTGCATCCTCCTGTAGGAACTCCAGTTCTGAGCTGGAGAAGCTTCCAGACACACGCCCCTCCCAGGTCCCCCCAGGGCCCAGAGCGCAGGAGCTGTGTTGATGGGGAGACCCCGAGGACAGGTCGCACCTCCAGGGCTCCCTAGTCTTCCTGATGTATTGTCACAGCCACAGACTGAAGGGGGCGAGGGGAGCAGAAATCATGACCTGGTGACTAGAAGCGGTCTCTACTGCAATGCCTTCTGACATGACCGAGTGTTCTCCAGGAGAAACTGTGTGCACACAAGCTACAGAGGCCACGCAAGGCGACCCTACACCAGGCGTCCCTGCAGACAAGGCCTGGCGGTGAGCGGGATGTGCCCGCAACAAGACACTTCCAAAGGTTGGAGCCCAGGCAGCAAGGGTCTGTGCAGGGTCTACCCACTGCAGGAAAGCACAGCTCAGACCCAGGTTCAGTTAAGCAACGTGTTCAGCCCTGACCAAACAGGGTCACCTGGGCTGGGCTGCGATCCAAATCCAATACCCATCCGTCTCCATACCAGCTGATTCCAAATGTGAAGGGGAAGGAGACTCACTGTTTAAAAATCTCCCCAGGTGACGCTAACTGAAGTCAGTTGAGACAAGCAGAGCTCAAGATACTCTTAACTATTTCCAGTTGGGGCAGGCAGCGCTCTTCTGTCGTGGACAGCAGGAACTTGGCCCTCGCTAGGCACAGGAATGAATGGCACCTGTCTAAAGGGGCGTGGAAGGCGGCAGATGAAGGTAGGAGCTGACATAGATGCTTGGGCAGCTGTAACTAGTCTGGTTATGAAACCTGGCTTTGGGTCCAGGAAAAGGGAACAGAGTCTGATCCCGTCTGCAGTAGGCAGATGGCTGTGGTTCTCCCTTCAAAGCCAGGTGGCCCGTGGCCAGCTCTGCTCCCTCAGTGCCAAGCTTCTCAACAGCCATCACAGCACATGGCCCCCCATGCCCCGTCACCCCAGAGGCTGAATTCATGTGGGCCCAATTGTCCCATGAAGGCCCAATTGTCCCATGTCTCCCTCTCCCACCACCCTTCCTCCTCTCCATGGATCCAACACAAAGTTGTGCTAGATCTAGCAGAAGACCTAGCCCAGGCCTGTTTCTCCATCCCACAAATCCTATCACCTTCCTCCTGTGCAATTTTGGGTATGTCGAAAACAATTAGTCCAGCAGATGGACCCCAGCTTGCCGTGCAGAGGAGGCAGAGCAGACCCACCCAGGCGACATGCGGAGGAGCAGACCGACCCGCAGCAGCCCCCCATCTACCAACAGGTGGCTGTCCCAGCCCACTTCTGTCTAGAGGCAATGACCAGGACCAGGAAGACCAAAACCAAGGTCCCTGTAGGCCTGGTTACACCGGAGGCGAGGTATTAGGGGTAACCTGCGGGAACACTACAGGATTACAGCATAGAGCCTGTAACCCCGCCAACCCGCACTGCTAGAGAGGCAAAGCAGGAAGTCCCATCAAAGCCATGTTGGGGAGGTCCGTCACCACGGAGCGATGCAGCATTTCCAGCCATCTGCAAAGCACCTAGGAGATGACTCCCTCCATCAGGGCTTCCTCCACCTTCAGAGAGCAGCAGACCTGTGTCCCCCGGTGGCTTCTGTTTCCAGCACAGTCTTCTAGGACTTGGAGATCGTGAGCACCTTCCCACGTGGCTGGACTTCTCTCTCTTTCACCATCTGAGCATCGCTTGGGATTGAACTGGTCTGCTAGCGAAAGTTCTCCTGCGGTAGCTCTGGATTCTATTATCAAACCAGTTTAATCACCATCTGCTTTGAGAGTTGACATCAGCAATTTCTAGTTGAGGGGCACAATAAGGCCACGGGGTGGGGGGTGCACTTCTAGCTCTAACGAACGATATTCTCAAAATTGACCACAGCGCCTATCAAACCCTTTTCCCTTTGACAGTCGGGTTCTCTGTCATGCTTCTCTTTGCCTTCACTCTCAGAAGCCCTCCAGAGTTGTTCCAGAGACGCCCAGAACACAGCTTAGCCCCTCTCCGTGTCCCTTAATAAACCCACTCAACCTGGGCTTGGATGATTCCATTATCTCTATGGATGTCGCCAGGCATCTGTGGGCTCCCAGGAAGGACTCGCGTTGCAGATCACATGGCCTTCGACTGTCTGACTGTCCCACCTGTCACCTTTATTTATCCCTTGGTGCACTGAGCTAAAATAATAAACTAAAAACAGTGTTCTTAAAGGAACCATCGTGAAAGGGTGGGATCTCTCTCCCACCACTGCTAACCGAGGACCTTCACAATCCATGGGCACCCTGCTTCCTCTGTTTCCTCCCCCAACTCCAGTTTCCAATGACCCAAGGTCTGGAGCATCCTCAGATATGCACTCAGGCCCTAGCTTTCGTGACAGCCACCCAAAGTGCCACAGCCCTGGTACTCTTGACCCTCCCCACCATTCCCAGGGAATGAAAGCTCTTGCATTTTCCAAGCAGACTCTAATGTTTAAAGTAGGTTTTTGTGCCCAGCAAAGTTGAGAGGAAGGCACAGAGATCTCCCGGGTCCCCCCGCCCCCATTCTCAACAGCCCCGCTGAGGGATGCACTTGATACCGCGTGTGGACCAGGGCGTGCACATGCTCTCCTGCGCCAGGGAGATCTGCTGGTCTCACTAAGCAGGGCCAGGTGCAGGGCGTCCAACGCAAGCTGCGTGGTCGTTGTGATAGTGTCCAATGCAGGGGGACGAGTTACAAGAGTTTCTCAGAAAGAAGAGAGCCTTGTCCCTGCTTCTTTCATTACATCTGGATTCCCCACTTCTCTCTGAAACACTCTTATTTCCAAAGCAAACACACCTCAGTCATGGCTCCCTGGTGAGCTTCCCCGCAGCGAGTGGACCGTGGCCGCCTGTGGACACTTGGATACTACCGTGACTGCTGACTTCCTCACTGTCCAGTTGGAAGAGGCCTCATTTTTAAATGATTCCAAAGACAGAACTCGTTTCAGAGAATGGTTTCTCAGGGAGCTCAGATGTAGCAAAGTGTGAGAATTTCGAGGAAGAGTTCAGCTCATTATTGCATAACCCCTGAAACTCCTGCTAAGCCACCAAGGTCAGAAAATATAACTTTTGAACACTGGAATCAAAGACAAGAAGAGGGCAATTGGCACTTGCTTGACATTTGCGGAAAAGCAGGTTTTTGTTTTTGGAATCAGGGTAACTTGAGTGATCATGAAAGACTGAAAATTCTTCCTTCCATTTGGCCTCCCACAATGAATAAAGCTCATCTCAACAGGGTGAAGGAGAGTGCTTCCCTCTTTTTGTTTTCTTTCTTAAAAACAAAACTTGGTCAAGCAAGTGCAATGGTGCACGCCTGTATTCCCAGCCACACAGGAGGCTGAGGCGGGAGGATCGCAAGTTCAAGGCCAGCCTCAGCAGTCTCTGTCTCAAAGTAACAATAAAAAGGGCCAGGATGTAGCTCAGTGGTGGAGCACTTGCCTGGCCAGTGTGAGGCCCTGGGTTCAACGCCCAGTGTGCAAATAAATAAATAAAACTTGGCCAAGCAACTTAACTTTGCAAATTTCTATTTCAAAAAGTGTTATGCTTAGCTGGTAGAACTAAAGATGATATTTTCCAGATGTTAAAAAAAAAAATCTTTTCTGTGGCTATTATCATTTTTGGACTTCGTTAGCAAGTACACATACACTGAAAAATGCTACGGTTCTTAAAAGACAAATTAAAATCTTTCCTGGGCAGCACCATGGGCTAAACATAGAGGTAAGCGGGTTAGTTTATTTTAGTCATACGTATTGTCAACTTTCCTAAACCAATTTGACCGCTCACAGGTGACCTCCAGGGGCTGGGGCGGTGGTATGCATGTGGATGCGTAATCACCAGCTTTCCTGGGGTGGGGGAGTCCCGATTCGTAGCACTGACTCATTTTTGTGGAGGATTTCCAGGAAAGCAAAGCTCATGACGCTGCTACATACATTAACTAGTACACAGCACCTGGACACCCCCGGGTTCTGGGAGGTGGGTGTCGTCCCAGGTCTCTGCCTCTTTGGACACCTCACCAGCAAGTTTCTGGAAGGACTGATTTGAAGCCTGTGTGGTTTTCCCAAACTCAGCAGCCGAATTCAGTTTCCTTCCCAGTGGGTATCAACCCACAGAACCAGGGGCCACCAAAGTGCCATTTTGAGAAATGGAGCTCGCTCCGTCCCTGCTCCTGCCCAGCCAGCTCTCACAACGTGAGCCCTCCCCTCCTCGACAGTGAAAATGCTTTCCAACATTCCCTAAGCAAACATCACGAAGCCTCTGTGGCCAGCGGAGACAGCTCGAGGCAGAGGATGTCCCTCTGGGCCACGGAGCAAAGGACAAGGAACGCAGCACCCCGGGAGTGGGTGTTCCTGAGTGGTACGGACTAGCCATTCCCGGGCAGAGCAAGATGCCCATCTGTGTACCTCTCGGGCTGTTCTAGGTAAACCCGCCAGACCCCAAGGCTAAGTACAGCTGGGTCCTCACACTCCCTGGGACCTGCCAGCTGGGGCACGGTCACTGTGTCCCCTTCGGACCGTCCTTGGCAAGGGAAGGGAAAGCCAGCCACTCTGAGGACTGTGAGTCTACAGATGGGTCTCGCCACCATGTTCGCCCGGGTTCCTCGCTCCAGACTGACCAGAGGACAAGTCCCTCTCTGTTTGTGGGCTTGGCTAAGTAGCCAGGAACATAGAGGTGGAGGACGCACTTAGGGCAGGATTCTGAGGACCCGAGGAGGCTGAGGACGACTGAACACGGCTGAGCAGCCCAGGAACACTGGCCTCCATAACAAAAGGAAGACACCGCGGCTCGTTCCATGCTCCCTTGGTCACCCGTGGTCACCCGTGGTCACCTGGTCTTGGGCACTTTACCTAGTCTTTATCTGTAAGACAGGGAGTGTGAGCCGCTTCCTTGGGGAGACGCGCATTGAGTGGTGAGACAGAATCCCCACGTGTTCGCGGCCCCGCACAGTCCCTGTTGTTATCACTCTCGGCTGAGCAGGGCCTGGCTAAAACTCACAGCCAGTTTCTCGCTGCCAGAAGCCCTCTAAGACCAGGGAAGTAGGCTGATTTCTCCAGCGTGGCTTCCTGTCTCCTCCCCCAGCCCTACCACTGACTCTTAACCCAGTTTGTCAAATCAGTGTATCAGTCCACCCGTTAACGACCTCTTTCTTCCTTTTAACACAGCATCGATTCCAGGCTGGAGGAATATGGAGAAGCTCTGGGAAGAACTGGGAGGCAAGGCGTTGTCAGGGGGAAAAAAAAAAGAAATTAAAGCTAAAAATAGCTCATTGATTATCCAGGGAAAAGAGGATCTAGATTTGACTCTCGGCAGCTGTCATTTTTATTTCTGCGAGACCATCATGCCTCCTGCTGTTTTAACCCAGTTTTTAAGATTTATTTTACACACTCCAGCGGCCGCCTGCCTGTCAGGGTAATCTTTATTGCCCTGATGTATTTCATGCCAAGAGATTTGTCACTGCTGAGAACATCTTCCGGGGTCCGTGATTTAATGAGTCAGCCTCTGTAGGTCCGTATGTAAGCAAGAACAGACCATCCACAGACACCCTCACATGAGCAAAGAGGTGTTGTTTTCCTTAATTCCTAAAACTCAGCTCCCCTCTCAAGATTCCTTTTTCTTCCACTTGGGAAGCTTCCCCTCAGGCCCTGATGATGCACTCAGCAGAAGCGTCCGGAGGGGCCTGGCTGCAGGCTGAGGACCACATTCTCCCCACCCCATGGGCACCAGCCTGCCCAGGGCCCGGGCCTGGAGGAGGTCAGGAGGGCACACAGGGCCCAGAGCCACACACCAGCCAGGGCAGGGGGGTGAGCTCGTTGCCCTGCTCCCTCCGCCCCTTAGGATTGGCCTCTGAGACCTCCTGAGCCTGGTCCAGTCACGAGACCCCGGTGGCCTGGCTCTGCAGCGCCCCCAGCTGAGGTCTCTACAGATGCCATCCACCTCTGCAGCCTTCTTCAGGTGGCCTCCTGGGCAGACCCCGAGGTCAGCCTTCCACCCTGGCTGTCCCCCCAGAAACCAGATCAAGGACCCAAGACACTAATCAGCGCGTCCAAACCGAAAGGCAGAGGTTGTCTATTTGCCGTGTTGTGTCAGAGAAGGTGATGCCCGTAACCCAATGAGAGTGTGACAAAAGGGCTCATTGGGGACAGTTAAAAGCTCAGCCAGTGCAGGGACCGTCAGCTCTGACTCCCAAGTTCTGCCAGGAACCAGAGCTGTTACCGTCTGAGGGCCCTCGTGGTACCAGGAAGCACCTGGGAACCCCATCCCCTGCCTGGTAGGCCTGTGGGGGTGGGGTTATTGTAGAAACGGGGAAGACCAGGATAAAGAGCAGCAGAGTAGGGCTGGGGTGTGGGCAGAGCACTTGCCTAGCATGGGCGAAGCCCTGGGTTCCATCTCCAGAACCGAAAAAAATAAAAAATAGAAAGTGGCGAGGCCCCAGCGCCCCACAAATGGCTCCGTTCCTAAGTGAGAGCAAAGGTCATGTGGTTTCAGATGCAGGGGAGCCTCCTTGGGAGCCACGCCACCAAAGACAGAGTCCACAGGTGATGGAAACGGGTTTTTTAAAAGGTACTCTACAGAAGTGACAGACGGGTTTGGAGGTGCAGGAGACTTTGGGGCTTTTGTGGGGATTTGGTCTTGTCTGTTTTGACCAGGGCCTTGCCGTGTGGCCCAGGCTGGCCTAGGACTCCTGGGCTACAGCAGCAGGCCCGGGGCAGCGGAGCCCACAAGCAGGTAGAAAGGGGGTGTCCCTCAGGGTCTCTGTGCAGGCTGACCTCCCCCCCAAGGTGCTCGGGGACGGTCCTTTCCACCTCTCTCCTGCTGCCGCTGCAGGGCCCCACTGAAGCCTCTTCCCCGGCTGCCCTCCCGCTCCAGGCAGGGCGGAGACACGCCATCAGGGCCTCAGGTTCCAGTCTGTGCAGGGACAATGGCCCAGAACCTCACCTGCTCTTCTCTCCCAGCTCCCAGACAGTGCCCTGGCCTGTGTGTGCCTAATAAAGATGTCAACAGCAAGGCTTGATGAAGACCTGCTATTTCCTATGACTCAAGAGTTTCAGATCAGCACTTACTAAAGGAACAATATTAAAGGAAAACCCCTCTATTGAAGATGCCTCTTGTTATTGTTGAATTGTACCCCAGAAGTTACACCCCAGTCCTCACCCCGGTACACGCGAATGAGGCCCTTTTTCGGAGGTAGGGTCTTAACGCAGGCGGTCAGGTAATGCTGAGGGCAGTAGGATGGGCCCTCAGTCCACTGTGACTGACACCTCCCAGAGGCAGAATGCCCTGTGTAGACGCAGCCCAGAAGGTGGCCGTGAAGACGGAGTGGAGACTGGGCTCACACTGGCACCACCTGGTATTGCTGGGGACAGACACTGGAATGGCCAGCGAGGGTCTTCCCTAGAGGACTCCAAGAGCGATGGCCCTAACGGTATCTTGATTTCAGACTTTGGGCCTCCACAAGTGCAGGAGGACAGATGATTGTTGTTCTGAGTCGCCCGTCCGTGCTGATTGATTATGGGTGGTCCCAGACAATCAATGCACCTCTCCCAGTGCCCCCCCCAGCCTGGGCCACGTCCCAATGCCACGTCCCTTTACGTCCCTTTACTCATCTTCCCGAGGATGGGCCCCTTCCCCGGAAACTCCAGCCTCCAAAGTGCTCACTGTGAACAGCTTTTCCTGACAACTAAAGCACACCCTCACTGCCATCTGAGACTGGTCCCGGGGCGCTCAAGTGGCCTCTGCCCTCAAGGAGCTGATGCTCTTGCCAGAGGGGGGCGGGGGAAGTAAAATCTAGATTTTAAAGAGTGAAGCGTGAACAATAGCATCCAATTTAATGCCACAATGCAGGACAGCGCTCGAGTCCTGGGGCGTTCAGAGAGAAGGGCTGAGAGGCGGCAGGAGGCTTGGGAAGCAGGGATTGTCACAGGGAGGACAAGGACGAGGGCTTGAGGCTGGACACTGCGTGGGGGAGAGTCGTGCGCCCACTTCCAGCTGTGGGAGGCAGGGGAGGCCCAGGGAGCCTCCCTTCTCCTGGGTTGCAGAGGGACCTGGGTTCCAAACAGGAGGGAGACCGTTGACCTCTAACTTACAAAGGGGCGTGGTGGCTCGGAGGTAAGTATCCACTCACAAAAAAACAATTCTCAAGAGACAAGGAGCAGCCAGGCCAGGTGGCAATCTGGGAGGCTGAGGCCGGAGGATTGCGAGTTCAAGCCAGCCTTGGCAACTTAGCGAGGCCCAAACCAACTCAGAGAGACCCTGACTCTAATAAAATATGAAAAAGGACTGTTGACGTGGCTCAGTGACTAAGTGCCCCTGGGTTCAATCCAAGGAACCAGAATAAAAACGACAAGGAGCACTGCAGTATCATAGTGAGGTTGAAACCCTTCATCCCTCCCTGCCCTGGACCTGGCCAGCCTCACCCCCGTGCTGGGTGTCCAAGTGCCCACTCAGAGATACGTGCCACAAATAGCCCCGCAAGCATTCCTCCGCCAGGGGTTGTGGACGCCAGATGCTGTTAGCAGCTCGAGACCAGGGTGACCAGAAACAGGGACTTCGAGATACCCTGTGATCCAGCCCCCGGCCTCCGACTGCCGTCATGCCTCTTGCCCATCTGCTGAGTGGAAAATTCTTCTCTCCAGGAATGGCCTCGCCGACTCCGTGGACGTGCACCAGCTGCGTTGAGGCTGCCAAGCTCTAGAAGGTCTTTAAGATGAATTTTCAGAACATGGCTCTGAGTGTTTTGGTCATTCCAAAATGGGCCGCTGGCCCTTCCCAGGGGGCCTGGGGATGAGACATCTGAAAGTGTCACTGATGTTTCTGTGGTTGGCTGATCCTGTGGGATGTGCTCCTGCAGGCGACCCTCTGTCGTGGGTCCCTAAGGTTTTCAGAAACTCACAGCTGTGACTTGCAATGCGCATCCGTGGCAGAGGGTCCCTCCGGCCCTCCCCACAGCCTGGCGCTCCACGCCCTCTGGCGCCTTCTCCTCGGGGTGGACTGGGCAGCCCTCCAGGATTCACCACGGTGTCCAGGCAGTTCGCCAGCCGCGTTACTGTCCTGAAAGTCTGTGTGGTCACTTCACCACCTTCCTGCCAGGCCTGGGGAGGGGACTGAGCCACCTGGGCACCCTGAGCCGAGGATCCAGGCCGGGGTTCTGCCCTGTTGCCACACGTGGAGCAGAGCCACGTCCAGGTCATCTCTCCTCCCTCGACACATGTCCTTGAATATGAACTATTTCTTACTGTAGATCAGGATCTAATTTTTTTTCTGTAAAGGCCATATAAGGAAACACTTGTTGCTTTCTGAGCCATATGGAGAGAAAGGTATTTTGTTCTCTGCACTTTGCCACCACCGTGCTTCCTCGCCTTCCCAGGGGTGACTGACCT
Organism: Ictidomys tridecemlineatus; assembly: GCF_052094955.1. NCBI lineage: Eukaryota > Metazoa > Chordata > Mammalia > Rodentia > Sciuridae > Ictidomys > Ictidomys tridecemlineatus. Next base: position 151,827,915 of record NC_135484.1, on the reverse strand, counting down.
GTCTCCTCGGTACTCAGTTCTGACACTCAGGCCTAGAGGAGCATGCCTGTGTACCAATAAAACTTTATTTATAAAATCAGACAACGGGCCAGATTTCATGTGTGGGCCACAGTTGGCCGACTCCTCTTCATCTGATATGTGCATCTATGTGCTGATGTTTTTGAACAGCCCATTACTATTTTAGGGAATTTTCGTGGACAGCTAAGGGAAGCAGGTGGGGCCAGTGTTGTACATGCTCACTTTACATATTAGGAAACTGAGGCTCACCAATTACTTCTCTGATATGAACAGTCAGAAAATCACAGTGGAGACCCAGCCACAGGCCTTTTGTTTCCAAGTCCAATCCATCCACTACCACACCAGTATTTTTCAGATGTTGTCTCTCCCTGTAATAGGCACTAGGTGAAAGAGGAGTTCTGGGGTCAAATAAGTTTGGAAAACTTCACATTCATCAAGGTTATGGAGAATGTTTGTGTCTTCTGTGAGATTTCTAAGAGGGGATTGTAATGCGCTGAGTTTTCCCAACATACCAGACACCAGTCCTTTTTGCTTCATGTCCAAGAAGCTGTTAGGATTCGTGTTTCCTGGACTGGAGTCTAGGAGACCCTTCACTCAGCAGAGAGAAGGGCGTTTGGGGAGAAGTGTCAGACAGAGACCCAGACAGACAGGTAGAGGCGCCTACAGCAGCCCACCTCAGACAGCCCAGGGGAAACTGAATGACAACATCTGTCACACCTGTGCCCAAGTTCAACCCAACCAAAGCCACCCAACCGAGCAGGGAGGAAAACTCGTCCCCCCCGTGGGACACTGTAACTGCCCCTGGCGTTGTTCGTTTATCTGTTTTTGTTTATTCCATCCTGGAAGAAATCACTAATCTGATTAGTCACAATCCAAATTGATAGTCAGACCCTCTTTTTCCCCTTTCAGTCCCTCACGCAGAGGGGACAGGCCCTGACTGGGATTTAGAGTGCAATTCAGTTAGAGTCCTAGTTCCTGAAGAAGTAACTGCAATTAGTAGGATACTTCTCTGAGCCCATGAAGTGGGTTTTGATGATATTTTGAAGGCGTATGACTGGGAACCCAGGGAGGTCAGCCCCTGGACTGCAAACACCCCATCTCCTACAGGATTTGGGAGGGAGCGGTGCTCAGGGAACGGGACCAGGATGAGAATCAAAATCCACAGGCTCACCAGTGGCACAAGTGCCCGAATCCCCAGTGCTGGTCTTTCTGACAAACCAGGTTGGAGCCATAGCCAGGGCTCACTTGATTGGCCTATTCACGGGGTCTCCTTGCTGGTCACCTGCAGCCCCTCCCCAGCCAAGCAATGCCCCCCTGGAGGTCCAGGGGATGCCTCTTGTCTACTTCAGAGTCAGGACTCTAAAGAAGTGCACCTGCGAGTGTGACCTTATTTGGGGACAGGGTCTTTTTATACATGATAAGGTCTTGAGAGGAGGAGCTCCCTCTGGATTATCCAGGTGGTCCCTAAATCCAAAGACAGGGAGAGGCGCACAGAGGCAGAGGATGGAGTCACAAGCTGGGGGCCCATGTCACCAGTCGCCTTGGCGGGCGAGGCCCCCACCTTCCCCTAGAGCCCTCGGGGGAAGCTTGGGAGTGTCTCGATTTCAAAACTTGACCTCCCAGACGGGGAGCGAATGAACCTTTGCTGTTTTGAGCCCACGGTGAGCATCTGAGCTGCCATTCCGGGATTCTATCTGGCCCACTTCCTGGATCTGAAATCTGTAGTCCATCCTCCTCCCCCTCCCCATTTAATCTAGGATGATATTTTAATTTTGTTTGTTTCATCATCCCAGGGAGAAAAAAAAAACAACAAACTTTACCCAAAGTTGATTCTTGTCTCCTCTGAGAAACCACAAGGGCCAGGGTGAACCCAGGGGCAGCGCTGAGGAGGACGATTTGGTTGAGAAAATGACCTGGGTTCCCAATACGCACAATTACACGGAGGGCTTTTTTGTTTTGTTTTGTTTTGTTTTAATCAAGTAGGTCAAAAGGCACCGCAGATTTCCAAGGAATGAAATGACCGAAGGCAAGTGTCCCCCAGGATTTGAACGGGCCCAATTCAATTACGTTTCCGGCAGGAAGGCACTTAATTTTTCTAATAAGCAGGTGTCCAGCAGGAGGCCCGCAGTAAGCAAGCTCTAATAAGAAAGCAACCGGGTGCTCCCAGTGGTCCCTTCTCAACTTTCCGGGTCTCGCACTGTATTTTTCCATTACAAAAGAGAATGGGAGGAAAAAAGAAAGAAAAAGACTAGGCACAGAGGGCGGAGAAGGGAAGCTGGAAATTCCTGCCAGAACAGATCTGTTCCACCAAAGAGGCACCGAAGAGCACTCTTTCCCCTGCCCTGGAAATTCTAAATGCCACTGTCCCCCGTGAGCTTTGTTTCCCACTAAACATGCAGAGCGGAGGTAGGTACTAGCTGATAACATGGCCCTGTGCTGCGTTTGGCAGAAGCACTTCTTTTTCTTTTTTCCAAGAGCCGAACCAGGTTCTGGATCACAAGACCTTTAGAATGAACAGCCAGCAATTTTTTTCCTCTGCAAAAATGTGGTGCCTGCCTCTTCTCTGACCTCACACTGGAGACGGGCCCTGGGGGCTGTAGCAGGGCTACCTGGTAGAGTTTTGTAGAAATCACCGTTGAAGAAGGGGGTGTATTCATATTGCATTTGAATTTTGCCCGAGATGTATGTACACATCCCTCTGTGACTTCATAAATATTCCAGAGCTTTGGACAGAGAAAGGCGTGACAGTCACAGTAATCTCAGCCTCCCGGTCTTAAGGGCCCGTGGCCCGAGGCCAGTCATGACTGGGGTCGAGCTCAGCCTGCTAAGAAGCCACCAGCAGAAGTGCCTCGCCCGTCCCAACACTTATGTCCCCCTGAATGGTAGACTCCAATAAAGGCAATGATTTGTCTCCAGCTGGTGCAGTTGTTAAATTAGATGCCTGATGGGTCTCCAGAAGTAATATTCTCCTCTCAGCCACCGTGAGAACCATCCTGACTTGGGGACCACTAACTCAACCCAGGCAAAAGGTTCTCAACTTGAAGCCTAAAATTTTCAATGACAGTAATTTGCCATATGGAGGCAGGAAAAAAGTTCCAGAGATCCACAGTAAACTAGGGGAGGAAAAAAATCTCAACAGAAGGCTTAAGCCATTTCACTATTGTAATAATTATTCTTCTAATGTTTTAATCAAAAGAAGCAGCCTGTCTCTCTCCCCTCATCTATATTCAAGCCACCACACTTTGTAGGTGTTAATCTCCACGCCTTCGGGCTGTTAGAAGGGAGCGGGAAATTGGCAGTCCCTGAGCCACAGAAGCCTGGAGAACGGTACCTGGCACTGCCCTTAATTATCTCGATTATGGTAATGTGTGTTGTTTGTCAACAGCTCGGAAGAGCCGGGACTGCGAGGCAGTCGGGGAAATTGGTTTTTAGATGTAGGTTTGGGCAATAAAGGTTTTCTTTCCTTTGTAATTTAAAAAAAACTCATTAAAAATGGATTTTGTATTTATAAGAGTGAAAGAAGAAACTAAAGGTGGCCCATAATCCCAGCTAGCATGTCTTTTCTTAAAGCCATTTGTCCAATGTGGTTTCAATAGTTTTACACACTTCTTCCTCACAAGTGACCAAAATATATGTATGCATGTGTGTGTGTATAAACACAGAGGATATAGGAGACGAAATAATTCATTTTCTGGGAGCTAAGTAAATACATAAAAGTCGCACTAAATAAGGTATAAAGTCAGTATCGCATACATTCAAAACCCTCTGGGGCTAGGCATTTAAGAACATAGGGATGCGATCTAGTACTCAGAACCCTGACCCTGGTTGTCCTCAGAGCAGCATAGCAGAACACAGAACACGATTCCTGGGTCGATCTTTTCGTTCCCAGGGCAAACAACCCTTCACGGAAGTGAATTCGACTAACAGCCATGGGACCATTGCCAGGCACAAATCGAACACGTGCAGGGTGGGTCCCCGAGTCCACGGTGGGTCCCCGAGTCCACGGTGGGCAGAGAACTACCCGTGCCCATTTCCTCGAGCCCTCGCTGAGGACGGAGTTTGGGCCCTTCGGGACCTGTCCAGATTCAACCTTTCCCAGCATGAACACGGGTGGGACAGGACAAGCTGGGCTTGTTGGAGAGCTGAGGCTCCCGTTTCAACGACCCTCTGTCTGCTGAAATGAGCTAACCAGACGGGTGGTTCCCACCTGCCAGCTCGGGGCACCCCTGAGCTGTGGCTGGCCCGAGAGCCCGGAAGAGCAGGGAGCAGCCAGGGCCTACGTGGACAGGGGCACGCTCCCATTCTGCCCACGGCACCAAGGGCACCTTCTTCCTGAGGGCCCTCTAGATGTGTGACCACCTGGTGAAAGGGTCCCCAAACAGCAGTGTCGACACGAGAAAGAGCGAGGTGGCCATGTGAGGCCTGGATCTAAGCCCCACATCCCCACGGAGCAGCTGGGGGCCTGGGCAGCTCACTCTCCACTAGCTGACCGGGCTGGGTAAGGCCTTTCACACCTTTCACCATGTTGAGTAAGGCCCCTGGCATTTCCAGACCACGTTCCCAGTGCAATCTCTCCCGCGGGGTCACTTGTAAAAATCAAAACCAAAACCAAACAAGTTTTATTTTTAAAACATTACCAGCTCCCAAACGCTGAGTGGACATGACTTTCCGCCCTGCTTCCTTTCAGAGCACCCTGCCTCTTCACCCGCAGGGCTCTTACCGCCACGGGGGAGGACAGGCCACCCTCACAGAGCCATTCTACTCCAGTGTCTGCACACCGAGCCTCCCTGTGGAGCAGTGATCCGCTGCCTGGGTCCTGTGTCGGAACTTTATTCCATACAGAAAAAAACAGGAACTGTCTCCCTGTAAAGGGTCCAAGAGAGCCGACTGAAAACCAGGGGAGTCAGGCACGGCGGCCTCTGCATCCACAGGGACCCGCAGATCCCAAAGTGCAGAGGGAAAATATCTGGGAAAAAATCGTGTCTGAAGTGAACGTGTACAAACTTGTCCCTGACGCTGGCTCTAACCAACTAGTTACAGAGCATCCACGGCCTGTGACCCAGAGATGCTGGAAAGTACACAGGAAGACGTGCACGGGTCACATAGGACAAAGCCACCCTGTTCTATAGGAGGGAGTGGAGCACTGGCGGGTGCAGCGTTCAGGAACCGCCTATCACAACCCTCGAGGATGCCCAGGGACCGCTACGTCACACCAGATGTCCCGACTGAACACTGGAGCCTCGGGTTTGCCACGTCCCCCGCTGGAGAGAGGCTGGGGGGCTAGGGGGTGGAGGGTTTTCCTGCTCTGCGGTGGGTTGGCGTGTGGTGCACCATGACATCTGGGGTGGGAGGGGACCCATTCTCACTGTCACCTTCATTCTGTCCCCCTGGCTGCTAGGGCTAGGGGACAGCGCCAGGGGTGTCTGTCTCTTGTCAGTGATAGTCTAATTCTGATTGGGTTGTCAGATACAATACAGAACGCCCAGGCAAACTGGAATTTCAAATAAATGACAAATAGTTTAGAACAAGTGTGTCCCAAAGACTGGTAAATCTATCCCTCCTAAGTGACTGCCGGGCGGAGGAACCATGGAATCATGGATATTTTTTTCTCTTTTTCAGGAAGAGGAACCGCTGAGCTCTCCTCTCACTTCTTCCCCTTATATATGGGAACAGCCGTGGAGCCGGAAGCCTTCGCTCGCTCACGGCGACAGAGCCAGGCCCAGAATCCCACAAAGGGGCCGTTTTCTACCGGAGCGGTTTTGTGACTGACTTTTTTTTTTTTTAAAGCTATTTAATACAAAACGTTCTCCGTTTTTCTGAATATTTGTACAAATGGCTGAGCTGAGATTAGGGGGTGCTGTGGGCACGGAGCCTTTGTGCGTTGGTGGCCCCCAGAAACGGCAAGGACTAAAAGGTTCGTTAAGGACTCCCTTCCCAGGAGTCGGCTGACCACAGGAGGAAGAACAGGAGGGAGTTGTTCTGAGGTCATTCCCAGGGTTTCCGCCACCCTCACTGGAGGTACTTGTGCCTTCTAGCAAGGGGCGACTTAGAGCATTAAGAAAGCAAGTTGGCCAAGGCAAGACTTGTACCCAGAACACCAAACCTGAGTGTCGTGCTTGCTCTGGGTCACAACCCTGCCCTCTGCCTAGACCTGCCTGCAGACCCTGGACACTCCCGCACCACAAGGGCCCCGTGGGCCTCCACCCACCACGGCTCCCTTCCTTCACTTGGGAATACGGAGACTGGGGTTTGTTTGGAAGCAGATCTCTAGCTCAAGGTCAAAGCACACAACAAACCAAAGTGTGGGGCCTAGTGAAAGCTGGGTTTGAAGGAAGGCGGGAGCCCACTGTGGGAGGCCTGGGGATGTTCAAGGCCTCGGCTGTGTGAATGTAAACTAGGTCTTCTTTCCTCTTCAAGTGTCTTCCACTGTGCCCTGGGAGACGCTTGCGATACACAGGACATGATGAAAGAATGCTGGGTGACAAGGTGGGTCTCGTCACTCTTCCCCACGCTGAGGAGCTGGCCCAGCAATTTGACTCCGTCCTGTCCGCGTCTGAGGTCTGCAGAGTGCCCTGGGAGCTGTGTTGATGGCACCTCCTCCGCACTCGCCTTCAACAGCCCACAGCCCCCGCGGGACTTTCCCCAGAGTGTCCCACAGTCAGCCCGAGGCCCCCTGGCAGGCCCTGGGTGACTGCACAATCTCACACCTGCCAGTGCCGGAAAGTTCTGGAAACAAGGACTCTGTGCCAGACATTCCTTTGGAGCCATCCACTTAATCCGGGCCTCACTCTCCTGGCCATGGGGTGAGTAAAAATTCCTTGAACTGGTGAAATGTTTTGCAGCCACAGTTGACGACCAGCAAATCCGAGAACAGATGCAGATGCAAGGCCCCAGGAGGTCTCGCCTGGCCTCTGCCGCCCGGCTCAGGGCCTCTCTCCCAGCCTCAGTGTGGGGCTGACCTCCACCTCAGGCACCCTGCTCTCTGCTCCTGATGACCCTGAAAGACAGAGCCATGTGCATGTCCTCCCCGGTGTCTTCTCTCAGGGGACCCTCTGGCTGTCCTGGGAGGTGGGAGGACACACACAGACGATGAGCCGGAAGGCCAGAGGGTGCCCTTCAGAGGGGACAGTGGCCTTTTCCTGGACTACACACGTCCTCGTAACACCTCACAATCTAAAAGCGACCACCAGGGACTATGGCCACAACTTTCATCTGGGCCCACTTACGGCCTTTTTACTGCTGGTCAAGGTCTGACCTGTCCAGAGCCCTTCAGAGGGACCAGACACCTTGAGATTGGAGGGAGGAAGCAGGTGTCTTCTATGAGCTTCCAGAACCCCGCCCGCCTCCCTGTAGCCTCGCTCATGCTCTATTAGAACTGATGGCTGAATCGTCTTCGTGGGATATTTTGGAGAAGGAAGGCCCAGTGGGATGGAAAACCACCTCCCGCCCTGACCAACACCTGTGTGCGCAGGGGCCTGGACACACGCTTCTCCCTGACCATGTGCCTGCTTCTTTTCCCCTGGAAGACGCTCACACCCTTTTTGCTACGCTGGGACTCACTCACTTTCTTTTTCCTTAAAAGTACATCCTATTATCAAACTCCACGGGGGAGAGTGATGGCGATATTTCTTATTCACCTGGCAAGGTTTATGGCTGATTCAACAGGAAAACAGATTCATGGCAAAGCACGGTCAACACATTTAGTACAAGTCTTGTGTGGCCCGGGAGCCTTGAGCAAGGAGACGCAGCCCCGGTGCCGTCAGCAATGGAGGACCCAGTGGAGGAAAGCAGGCCAGGCCTTGGGCTTAAGATCCAAAGTCTGCTGGGGACCACAGTGACGGTGGTTCGTTCAGATTCTTCCCTAGGTCTCAGTCCTCCTCTCCTGTGGGGGTGGCAGGCCACTGTCACAGGAGAGTTTCCAGGGGAGACGGTCAAAGGGCCTCCTGCACCTGCCGTTTTCTCAAACACCAGGGAGCCACATTTTGGGGTAATGTTTCCTGCACTTCTTTATCAGGATAGCCCTGAATCTAATTTTCCCTGATTTTACATGCATACATAAAAAATAAACATATCAGCACCTTTATGGGAAACTATCATAGGAGAACTAACGAATGCCTAGAAGTTCTCATGGTGTGATCGTCTCAAAATTCTTCTTTGGATCTCTGTTTCCTACCATCATGAGCAAGTCTGCAAAAATCACTGCTGACTGTCCTTGAATACTATGTCTATGGGGCAAATTCCCTGCAGTGCCCAGTTAAAGTACATCTGCATTTTATTTTTTATAGGTGTGACCAGATTGCTTTCCTAAAGTCCTGTAACAATCATTCTCCTTCCCGTCCACTCGAGGATCCCGGAGCACCCTCTCCCCCACCGCTGGCGGGTGCTGGAGGTTTGTCCGTCTCCTTTCCCTGGTTAATGGGTGTACAGTGGCACTTCCTGGTTACTCTGCCTCTCCCTCACTCCTGGGCAGTTGAACATCTTTTCAAAGTGTTTCTGGAATATCTGAATTTTCTTTACTTTGGATTCTCTGAACTTGCTTAATGGCTTTTCTCTCCCAGGAGCCCAGACTCTATCAGGGCAGGGGCCAAGTGCTTCCGTTAGTCCGGTTATTTCTGGTTCCCAAAATATTTACTGGCAAACAGTAAACGCTTGATGAAAAATGATTGAGTGAACATATGAACATCCTTCCATCCCTGCCATCCTCCTCCATGACAGCATGTGCAGGGATGGACCAGCAAAGACGATGGCCACAGCACGGCCTCCACTGGAAGCCACTGGACCGCTGGACAATGGTGTTACAAAATAAAACAGATAAGAAAGAAATGGACGATGACCACAACACTTAGCTTTTATTTAGCACCTGCCTTAGGCAGCACATTAAAAGTTCTTAGTCAATTCTTTTGTCTAATCCTCACAATAAACCTATTAAATTTTAAAAAGTGATTATAACCCTGTAGGCACAAGTGATCCTAATCATTTAAGGAAATGCTTCTATAAGCATAGATAAATAACTGGAAAGATATACACTGAATGATTAACAGGAGTGTATTTCTCTGAATAGAAATGTACGGATCATCTTTATTGTCTTTTTTATACCTCCTTTTCTCAGTCTCTTTCACCTTCTATAATAAAAAAAAAAAGAAGGAAAAAATTGTTAGCTATCCCTTAATGGTATTTTAATATCTAGTTATTTCTTTTTGTTGTTTTTAATAAGTAGTATATATATAATTTATATATCTTAAGAATATATATGTACTCTCTTATACACACACACTCACACACACACACACACACACACACACACACACATACACACTCACACTCACACACTCACACACAATCCTGCAATCGCCTGCTGAATACCCAAGGAAATAGCTCATTGGCCACCTCATTTTTCCTAGGTAATGTATGTCCCGGGGCTTGTTTCCCCGCGAATGAGGTATATTTGTCTCCTCTGTCTTTTAGGGTTGGCCTCGGGGCCATTAATCATTCTGTCTGGAGCCCAAGGAGAAGTGTCCAGGAACAGGGGGAGGGCCAGAGCCGTGGGGCAGCTGATGAAGGTGCTCTCCACGGGGAGGGGCCTTGATGGAGAGGCCATGTCCCACCTGCTGCTGGCCACACCCTCGGGAGCGCTTCCTTCCCTCTGTCCTGGGAAGTGGACGGGCTGTTCTCTGGGTGTTCACGGAGACGGGAAAAGGACTGGAATCCAGACACCAGAACGGAAGTGCGGGACTGCCCACCCTCCACCTCCAAATGGACACGTTCAAACAGGAAAGGCAGAACCCCTGCCTCTGGTGCTCTCCAGGCGTCCTGCACCCTCAACAGAAGCTGCTGGGCGCGATGCCCCTCCCCGCCCTGTGGACATCAGGCAAAGCCCAGGGTGAGTCCAGGGGCCCAGGGAAAGCCACACCCAGACACAGCAGAAAGGCTACAGGTCAGCCCGAGGGAATTAAAGTCTAACAGATACAAGACGGTCCTCCAAGGACCCTGCAGCAGGGAGGCCACTGCCCCTTCTGCTGTGTGTCTTTCTGATGGCACACTCCAGTGGGAACTCAGGTCAGGGACCAATGAAAGGCCACCTGGAGGCTGGGACCCGCACACACCTGGTTAATATGGCTAAAATAAATCTGGGCCTGGGAGTTGTGTCTGCGGGAAGTAACCGTCCCTCCTAGACACAGGGTTGTCCCAGTGGGTCAAGGTCCTCACCCAGGTAAGTGGGGAAGGGTGAGCCCTGGAGACAGGTCTCCAGCTCTCCATGGCCACGGTCTCCTCCCTTAGCAGTGTGGCCCTCCTCAGAGAAGATGCCATTCACGGTCCACCCTGCACAGCAGGCACGTCAACCTGAGTGTCCACTTGTGTTTCATGGAAATTCTACATAACACGAGAACCTTCCAATCTGAGGCCCCAGAGGCCCAGGGACAGCTGTGCCCTCTCATGCTTAGGTTGGATGAGGAGTGGACAGGGTGGGGGACGCATGCTCGCAGAGCTGTGCTGTGATGGGAGTGAGCTGGGAACTCAGAGCCTGTGTCTTCACCCGTAAGGACATGCCCTCCTCTGGGCACACAGAATCACCTCTCATCGAGATCTCGTGGCCTGCTTCAGGAGGTCAGAGGATCCTTCCAGGGCCTGCTTCAGGGGACAAGGGTGGGAGAGGGTCAGAGAGACCTTCCTGCCTCGGCTGTTTTCTCAAATGCCAACTGGTCCTACTTGGGGATGTCGTGTCAGGAACTCCATCTCTGCCAGTCTTCCTCCAGCCGACCCCAGGGCCCACTCCTGACTCCCCTGGCACAGTGCTCGAGGGATCTGTCCCTCACAAATGGGAAGCACCATAAGCCATGGGCCCAGGAGGTGGAGCAGCAGTGGCCACCTCTCCCTGGGAAGCCCCTCCAGTGCCCAGAGCCCCCAGCACACACCTCCTTCATCCTTGCTCCTGAAAACATAGGTGCCGCACCCGCTCCGGGAAGCAGATGAGGCAGACTGCAGGAAGTCTGGGAGCCAGAGGGATGCCCCCAGGGTCTGACCCAGCCATGCTGCAGCCGGGCTCTGGTTTATCCCAATGCCTGGGTTCCCCCCCGCAGCCTTCCGACCACTCGTGTCGAACCCAGGCAGTTCCCAGCCCTGTGCCTGTTCCCTCGCGGCAAGATGGTGGTGCAGATGGCCCCCGGAGGACTGAGCGTGCTAACCTGTTGAAAACACGAACAGGTGTGCTGGGCCCACTGTGGTCCTGGCCTTTCATTGTTTGCTTTTAAGACTTCAGAGTACAGAATGGATAGAGGAACGCTGAATTTTAAAAAAGAAAAAAAAACTAAACTAAAAAAATACCCCCAAGCAAAGCCACCGCACGGGTCAGCTGTGGCCTTCAGAGACCTCAGGGGCCAGATCCCTTCAAAGTGAGCCAAGAAGACCAGCAGAAACCGAGAGAGAGATTTGCAAATAGGAGCAAAAGAAATCAGGCTGAGGGAAATGCAAAACTGCGTGTGGATGTAGTGACACCTGTGACACCCCCACCCCACCCCACACACAGGTGTAGGGAGGAAAGGCAGTCACCTTAGGGGACACCCCAGGTCGTCTGGGAAGCTGAATCCCTCCATGGCAGAGAGTCACAGGATGTTTTTGGCATCTGTAGAAAGAACTCCAAGAGCATTTAATCAGCAGATGAAACTTCAGGACCTTCGCACGCACTTGCTGGAGACCAACAGCATAATGAGGAAGGGGTGAGGGGTCCCATGAATATTCAGGGTGTTTTTCCGCGGGAAGAAAGTTCCCTTTGCCCAGGGCTTCCTTCACCAGGCGTCCCAGGCAGACGCTGTAACCCCGACTCCGTTCCCCTTTATTCCTCCTGCACTGGGGCCTCGGCCTCCTTCTGGATTCCCCGACTCAGGACATCCATCATTTCAGGGACTGACTTTGCCAGGAGCATTCCGGTATCAAACAGAAAACAAAAATAGATGCACTTCACAACGATCCGAGTGTTGTTGTGTTTCTGAATCTGTTTGATCCCCCAATCTTTTTTTTTTTTTTTTATCCCTGCCGTTTGAAATAATCACCGGACTCTCCTGAGAAGCTTGAACTCACGTTAGACAATTAAACAGATCCCTGGCACCACCAGGGCCATCTGCCATCTGGGTGGCACGGGATCAAGGTGACGGAGCCAGAGGTGGTGACGGAGAACCCTTGCAGCTGTGAAGAGCTTTGACGATCCATCTCCCCACAGCTGCTGGTCCACATGACGCCCCTGGAGCAATCCTGCAGAAAACGGCCTTTTGTGCTAAGATCGTGTGGGCTTTGGCCCCAACCTTCTCTCTCACGTTTCTTAAATTAGAGGAAGACAGAGCCGAAGACGTCACTCCAAAGATGTAACTTTCTTGTCCACTATCATCACGGCATCGTGTGTTCCTGAGAACCCAGGGAATTGCAAGGGGCATATCGTAATGTGACAATCTAGGGACCCAGGAGCATCCGGGAGCCCCACTGCTCTGAGCACAGCCATCTGCCTGGACAGGTAACTCGGAGCCCTGAGAAGTTCACAAAGGTGCCAAGATGTGTGAAGGTGCAGGGGGATTCTTCTGCCTTAAAAAAAAATAAAATCCTGTAACCGTACCTCTGCATCTATAAAAATATGTATGCCTCTGGAAGCACTGGTGGGCTGTGTGTGCCGGTATCAGTAGACACAATGAAATGGTAGCAATGCAGACCCTTTAGATATTTGTAAGTAGTCTGGTTCCAGAAAAGATTTGGGCAGCTCAGAAGAACACATCATTTAAAATGAGATGTTAGTTTGCTTTTTAAATTGAGGTAGAACACATATGACAGGTGAGATATATACCATCTTAACCATTTTTAACTGCAGAGCTACAGAGTGTTAAGCATATTCACGTGTCTATGCAACCAAAGTCCAGAACCTTTTCATCTTGCAAAGTTGAAATTCTATATCCATGAAACCAACTCCCCATTAACAAGTTGCTTTTTGTAACCAAGTTTGTGGATTACTTAATGAAAATTAAAAATACTTTTAAAAACATAGCATAGTAATGGTCTTTGCTGTTCCTTAAAGCTTTGGACTTGTGAGCATTTTAAAAAAGGTCAGCAAGGAAATCAGATCCAAAGACCAGCCCCGGAAGCAGTAGCATGAAGTCTGTTGCTCTAATATGTAAAATGCATATGCTGAGGTTCCATACGTTGCCAGAGCCAGGCCACGGATTTCACGGGAGGCCTGTTAGCAGGCTGGTGTAAACAGAGAAGGATAGGCCGTTACAGGGAGCCACAAGCAAATTTGCTGCCCCTGAGACCAGCCAGAAAATTAGTTTCAGGAAAGGCAGTGGGCAAGAGGGGTGCACATGATTAAAGGTGTGTACGAGAGGGGTGCACGTGATCAAGATAGGAGCTGCAGGGGTGGAAGTAGATAGACCCTGGCAGGAGCCTAAGGAAACCAGAGTATCCTCCTAGAGTTCACAGATGGTAGGATTGTGAGCACTTTGCTTGACTCGGGCTGGGGTGTGAGAGTTTGAAGTCTCCAAATACTAAAAAATCATAAAGGTACAAGGAGACAGAAATGCTAATTACCCTGATGCCCTTATTGCATATTGCGTACATGTGTTGAGTTTTCACACTGTACCCAGTGTTATAGTTAAAGCTTCGTCCCAGGGTTTCATAAAATGACTTCCAGACCACTCTCGTATCATCGAATCAAGCCTTTATTGAAGCACACCGGTGGCGGCTAACCAGAACATAAAGCTGTTCCCCTGATCAGCCCTGAACAATTGCAAGGGCACTCCTTATAAGCCTGAAAACCGCAAAAGGGATGTTCGGGGGTCTAGCCAATGCAAGCCAGCCAGGTTACAGAAGCGGGACGGTGCGGTCAAGTGGAGGGAAGCCTAACCAATCACAGGTAGCCCAGTCACCCCAGTTACAGAAACAGAGCCCCGTCACCCTAGTTACAGAAACAATACCCCATTAGGTAGTTCCGTGTTCTCAAAGGTTTCTATAGCAAAAGGAAAAGAACATCTTGCCCCAGTCAGGACTCTTCTCCTTGGCATGGTTGTTTTACAGGATGAAGTCACAAAACAAAATGGAGTCACATTGGCTCCTACTACCACACCAGTAAATATGCACAATTACTTTGCAACAATTAAAAGGGAAAAATTAAGAACAATAGAAGATGCTAATTGTAGATTCCAGAGCATCGAGGGGCGAGTTAATCCAGAGCAGGGTCACAATCAACTGTTGTATGAATGAGGGAAAGTTCCGCTCCCCAAAGGATCCTCCTTCTGCCTAAACCAGTGGGGACACAAAGAAAACACTTTCAAATCTATTCCTAAGCTAAGCACCTAGAATCCGTATCCCAGCAGATCCTGTTTTAAATCGTATATGATTTTATGACATACAGCAATGTAGCGCAATATTTACGAAAACATACATGCATATTGAGTATAAAAACACACGGGAGGGAAAACAACTTCAGAATAGAACGTCTCTCCAAGGACAGAGAAAAGGCGGGGAATGGCTTCCACAAGAGATCTGGAAAGAGACAATTGGATATTTACCATTTCTTATAAAATATGAAATAGATATAGCTAAATGTCCACATTTAAGCATCTGCCTCAGTCCATTTTCTGTTAAATATCAAAATACCTAAGACCAGCCAGTGTGCTGCACTCCTGTAACCCCAGCTACTCAGGAGGCTGCGGCAGGAGGACTGCAAGTTCGAGGCCAATCTCAGCAACTTAGCAGAGATCCAGCCTCAAAGTCAAATAAAATGGGCTGGGATGTAGCTCAGAGGTAGAGCACCAGCTTAGCAATTCCCAGTACTGCAAAAATAGATGAATAAATAAATATCATCATATTGTGTGCATGTGCGACTGCGTAACAACAAAGCCCACCATTATGTAAAACTATAATGCAGCAATTTTAAAAAAGAAAAAAAATAAACAACAATAACAAAAAACCCTATGACCAGGTAATTGATGAAGAAAAGGAGTTTATTTGGGCCATGGTTCCAAGGCTGGGAATTCTACAATTCCCTCTGCTGAGGGCCTGGCGCTTCATCCTGGTGTGACGGGGTCATCACATGATGAGACAGAGCAAGCTGCTAACTTGAGTGTCTACCTCTTGTTAAAGCCACCAACACCATCACGGGACTCTCCCTCGTGACCTGATCTAATCCTAATGACCTTCAAAGGCCCACCACCTTCAAACACATTGACATTTGACTTGGGGGACTGAGTGAGCTGGTGAGGGACACATTCAAACCACCCCAGTGTTCACGGTGGGTACCACTTATTCTCTGCTCTTGTTCTGCACGTCTGAAGTATTTCAAAGAAATTTTGTTTGTTTATGTAAGAAAGTGTCATTAGAAAAGAAATGTTCCTGGCTATAGTAAACTCTAGATGACTCTGTCAGCTCAAGGCAACATCAATTTTGTTCAGGTGAAGATGTCCAGGGTGTGCCAGGCCCTGGGCTCAACTCAACACCACAGAATAATAATAATAAAGAATGCTTCAAGGGCACCCAGAGGCAGGGGCCACGGGAAAGGACAACAGCAAGGCCTGGGGCAGGAGCGAGGCCACACTGCTGGCCTTGCATGGGAATGAATGTGCTTGTCAGGACAGAGTCCAGGAGTGGGAAGATGAGGCTGGCTAAGACAGGCAGAGAGGTCCACAGCACCAGGAGTGGAGGAGACGGTGCCAAGGTCAGCAGGAAGGACGAGGCTGTGCCCAGGTGTGGGCGAGACCCGGGGAGCCCGGCCCGGCAGTGCTATCCAAACAGACGGGCCTCCAAGGGACACACTGGCTCCAGGGAGCGGGCCAGCCCTGGAAGCTGGACAGAAACTCTGTTTGGCCGCACAGGACTGGACTGGCGTCTTGCCTTCGAGTCCAGGGACTCTCCCTTCACACCTGATGCGTGGAAAACTGACTGCAATTGAACAGAGGCCCCAAACTAACTGGGGTGATCACAGCTTTCCCCGATGCCCAGGGGAAATGCCAGCGAAAGAGAGAGAAGGGGGTGCATGGGACAGCCCTGACCTACCCTGCCTAACTCGAGAGCCTTCACCTTGGCCAGGCTGGGAACTGGCCACTCACCTACGTCCAACAGCTCATTTAAGACTTGCAACCACCCAGTGATCTGGGTACTAGGATCCCCACTTAACAGCGGAAGAGACGGAGGCTTAGAAAATGGGATCAAATCCCAACCTGCCTGATTCCAGAGCTCACAGTCTCGGTCCTGGTTATTCATAATTTTCTTTTGTTCTCATCAAAAATGCTCACCCAGTCGCCCGCCTGGCCCTGTTTCGGGGACTGGGGGTGGAGCGCTGCCGCACTGATGATCTCCCTGTCCTCTCAGCAGGTCCGTCTAGCTCGCCACTCCCCTTCTAGGAGGGAATGTCAGAGTGGAGGCTGTTTTAGAGGGTGCCCCAGTAAACAGCCTGACCTTTTTTTTTTTGAAGCGTGATGGGGGACTGCAGGGCGTACTCCAGCAGGACGCCTGCCCCCGGAGAGGCCGGCGTTCCCAAGAGACACTTGGCATTGCTTCTGATGTGACAGACCTGTGACGATGACCTCCAAGCTAAAAGGACAGGAAGGGGACTCATCCGGTGGAACCCTGCAGACGGGAGGCCCTGGTCCGGCCAGAGCAGTGATTATTATTCAAGCCTGGGGAGAGGAAAAAGTCAGCTCAAAAATTGCTTGTTCATGTCATGGTAAATCCTTAATGCTTTTAATGAAAATTCTTCTCCTTCATGAAATATTTTCTATTTTAAAGAAGAGCAAATTAATACAGCATTTCCAATAGCCTTTAAGTCAGGTTTAATTGGGGCCGTTCCCTCCAGTGAATTGAAAGGTGACTTTCGTCTTCGTTGCCGGGTGGAATGTTAAACTAGAAGCAGGGATGAAATGTCAAGGTAAAATAATGCTAATAATTATTCTGAATGTTACCTTCTCCTTGACCTTGGAATTTAAAGGGCCAGAATGAAGGCTTTTTGTCAAAAGTCAAGAAGTCATCCAGAGACACTGCTGACATTTATGATTAATGTAATCTGGGATTATTGGGAGAGAAATGCAGAACATGATTAGCGTCTGGTATCTCGTAATTCATTTTTATATTATTATAGAAACCATATAGTATGTGAACATAAAAAGAGCGGACACGCTGTGGATATTCCTAATCTTCAGAAATTCAAAAAGGAAACCTCAAAAGATAAGTAAGACTTTTTAATTAAAGCAGCAGTGACCAAATAATTAAATTTATAGCTTTGTAGTAAAAGAAGGAAGAAAATGACCCCAGTCTAAGGAGAGATAATGATTTCTCATGCATAACATGTGCACACACCAAAAAAATGTGCACATAAAAGAAATCAAGCCCCTATCTGCCAGGACCCATCGCTTGGAGAATTTTCTGGTTCATTTGCAGTGACAAGAGAGTCGGGCGCAGCTTGGGGAAGGCTCCTGGGCACGGCGCCCTGAGCTGGAAACTCCGCCGCGCTGGGAGAGGAGGTTTCGGCTGATCGCAAAGCACTTCTGCAAGGAGAGGAGGTCTTTCCATCAGCTGCGGGTCAACCATAGCTCTGGCCAGGCGGAGGGCAAAGGTGGGGCACCTGCCCTCTGTGACTTGGCTTCCCGCTCCCACACACCTCAGCAAGGTCCTCCAATGATCAGAAAGAAAAAAAGGTGACAGCTCACCAATTCAAAGCCAAAAGGCTTTGAGAGGGAAAGACGGGAGGTAAAATGGGAACAGGGAGCGTGGGCACGCAGTCCAGCAGCGTGTGTGTGTGCGTGTGTGTGCGTGTGTGTGCGTGTGTGCACCCGTGTGTGGCTGATGAGTGAACCAACACGTAGCACTTGGTGTGCCTACAAGTTGGGTCCTCCATCCCCACCCCTCAGGACAGATGGATGGCAAGGAGGAAGAAGAGGAGAGAGAAAGAGGGAGGAAGGACGGCAGGAAGGAGAAGCCAGAGAAGAGAGACGCACAGGCAGCGGCTGTGACACCCACACCAGAGGTGTTTTTGATCATCCTTGGTGTCTCTGCAGCTGCTGAGACTGATTCTCTGGTCTAAGCCTCCATCTCCTGCCCCCAGGGCAGCCTCACTGTGATGGTGTGTACATCCATGCACACACCCATGCCCACGCATTCCCTGCGTAAAATCCAGTGGGCCATGGAAAAGGCACGCCCCTCCTGGGGTCTGTGCTGCCTGCCTCAACCTGCAGACCCCCAGCACCACAACGATAGCTCAGGGAAGGCAAGAGAGGCATCATTTTGAAAGGGTCAGGAGCATTTCTCGTGCTGCCTGCTATCCTGAAGGTGTTTGAGAAAACAAAAGAAAGTAATATGCTTGCAAAATCCCAACAAACTTGAGGAAATTATGTGCAAAGATCTTACTACATCAGTGGAGCCCACACGAGGACTAGAAAAGCTTCTACTGCATCCGGGATTTGATATGCGGCAACCATCACAGCCCTACTTATTCCAACCCCAGATGTGGCCGCCTTAGATAAACACATCCTCCAACCAACGTCACCGGGACACAGTCAATGCTGAGCAGACGTAAGTGTGCAGGTCTCTGAGCATCAGACTCTATCATTGCCACGTGGCAGGTAGAGGTGGCTGCTGGAGGCCACCAAGACCTCAGCAAGTAGCTTTGTTCCATCTTAACAAACACTTGCTGCACACACGGCGGGCACTGCCCATGGCCCTGGAGTACGGTAAGGGACGGGCGCGGGCCCGCCACCCCCATGGTCTAATGGAGGAAGCAGAAAAGCAACACAGCAAGGAGAAAACATGTTGAGCGTGTGTGGGCATGAGTGGCAGAGGCTAATGACAGGTGGAGGGACGCTTCCCTGCGGGGGTGGGCAGAAGGACCAGGAGACCTTGCAGGAGGGAGCTCTTGAGCCGCAGCATTGAAGAAAGACTAGGAGTGAGCCAGGAGGAGAAGAAGCGGGGTGGATGGGGCGGGGGGCTGGTTGCCCCTAAGAAACGCTGTGCACCCAGGTACAGCAGCCCCTGTCTCTGTGAATGGCACAATGGACCTGGGCCGTGGGACCTGGGGTCCATGCTCTCCCTGCTCTTGGTCTCTGCTAGAGTGTAAATGTGGGCAGTGTCTCCCAAAGTCTTGGTCCTCAAGATGGCTCTACTGATAGGTGGTGGAAACTGTAGGAGGCAGGGCCTAATGGGAGGTCTCTAGGACATTGTGGGTGTGGCTATGAAAGGGCTGAGGGAACCCCACACTTCCCTTTGCTCTCCCCACTTCCCAGCTCACAATGGAAGCTGTTTGCTCTGACAAAGGCTCCCCACCATTGCCATCCAGAGCCCTCACCAGAAGTCTAAAACCACACAGCCACCCAATCCTGGACTAGAACCTCCAGCTAAAAAGCCCTTTCCTCTTCATAAGTAGCCTGCCTTGGACATTTTGCCCTAGTAACATGAGGCTAAGACACTACCACAGCCCACATCCACTTTGGGTGCTGTTGCCTTAACTCCAAAGCATATTCCAAACCAATCCAGTCTCCTTTACACAACTCCGAGCAGAGGCCCTCTCCTCTCTTCCCTGCAATAGCCTCCAACTTGATGTTAGGGGCTGAATGTGTCCCTCCCTGACGTTCCTATGTTGAAGTCCTGACCCTGTCCCTTCTGTGACTGTATTTGGAGGCAGGGCCTTGAAAGAGACGATTAAGTTAAAATGGGGTCGTTAGGATGAACCCTAGTCCAGCCTGACTGGCATCTTTCTAAGAAGAGGAGATTAGGACACAGAGACGCAGGGATGTGCTTGTGCCCTGAGACACCACATGAGGACAGAGGGAGAAGATGCCGTCCACAAGCCAAGGAGAGACCACCTACCCACACCTGGTCCTTGGGCTTCCTACCTCCAGAGCGGTGAGAAGTAAGTTCCTTGGTAGGGTCTGTAAACAAGTCAAGATGGTGCCTGGCATTTTGCCAACAGTATTGGTTGACAGGCGAGGCATTACTATCTGCCTTTGGAGTTCTCGTGGGGATTCCCGGGGATTCCCTGAGAGTTCCCATTGGTTGGGGAAGTGCAGGAGGAGGGATTTCTGGAGGGGATATTTTCTGGTGGCTGGTTCCTGGAGGAGCCTCGTGGCGGTCGGCAGATTTCCCCAGAGCGTGTGTGGAGTGTGCTGGTGGAGTTCAGAAATAAAGTTTGTTCCTGCTTCAGTGGCTCGTGATTTGTGCCCAGCCAGACTGCAGCATTTGGTGGCCCGTACGGGGAGCCCTGGTACACTAGGGGGTAAGTGACGAAAAAAAGCTTCCCGTCCATAGATAGGACAGGAGCAAATCTGCTCGTCCCTAAGTAGATGGGGAGAGAGGAAAATGGCCATTTTGAGAAAATGGAGAAGATTGATGCAGTATGTGTGTGTCTTGTTTTGTCTTGAAATGTTGTATTGTCCTTGTGACGAAAATATGGAAGGGGTGAGAAGTAAATTACTAAGGGAAGGAGGCACCCCAGAGGAATCAAGAGCAGTTAGGGCATGTGTTGATGGAAGCCCAGGAACTCTAGTCAGAAAGAAAAAGAAAGTTCAGAGGAGGAAGGATTATCAGGAAAAAGTTGCAGCAAAAGGCTATTACTGAATACTTTTTGTTACCGGAGGAGGGTGCATGAATCAGTGCGGTGGCTGCCACGTGCGCAAGTCGGTCATGGCACAGCAAGGACTTTCCAAGCAGTGGCAGGGGGCTCTTCCCCACCCTCCCCCCAACCTGACCTGGAGGCACAGTCTCACAGGCTCTTGCTCCCTGTGCCCGGAAGCAGTTTGAGTCCAGGACATTCCCAAGGGCCATCTGGGGCTGCCCAGGACTCTGCAGGCGGAAGACAGGCCCCGTCCCTGAAGTTTGATCATTTCCAATGTCAATAACTACAATGGTTCTCCCACATCTGGAGGCTAATGAATAATGAGCACCATTAAGGCCTGTTTCAAATGTAAAAAAAACCTTGAGATAATGTACTAAATTGTTCAGAAGGTTGTTTTCTTAGCGCCTGCTGGAATACTACAGGATTTTCTTTAACATCATTGCCAGAGTTCCTGCCTTCGTCCCAGTGCCGGTGAGGATGAGGGTGGAAGAATTTCCAGTGTTGCTGAGAACTGGATGAGACTTTGGATCAAGCTAGCTGCCTGCAGAACTTACCTGGACTGTGATTTAAGCTAGCTGCCTGCAGAACTTACCTGGACTGTGATTTACCTGGACTGTGAGTTAATCTATTGAGACACTGCTTTACCTGGACTGAGACAACAAACTGTAATCTACAACAAATTGTAACTCGGTATCTTTGCTAATGGTGTCATTGCTGGTATAATTTTTCCAAGGGCTTCTTGCATGGAGCCATCAATTGGCTTCGTAATGTGGCATTTTGTATCCTCCCCTTCTGCTTGTAGCAGATTATTTATGGTGTTTGTGTAAAAACCACTATGGTCATTATTTAAATTAAACAAAAGGGGGAAATGTTAGGGTCTGTAAACAAGTCAAGATGGCGCCTGGCATTTTGCCAGGGGGAGTGGTTTGTGAAGTAACGCCAGCAAGCCATTAAGTGTGGAGATTCCTTATTGGTTGACTGCTGTATCTAGTTTATGTTAATTAAGATAAGCTGTGAGATATATATATATATATATATATATATATATATATATATATACCCCTCTTGTCCTACAATAAACGGCTCCCACTCCTGCTGAATCAATCTTCACAAGTTGCTCGCCACCTCCCAGTTATTTTGCTGCAGCCGGACTGCAGCAGTCCCTGCTGTTAAGCTGCACAGCCTGAGATATTTTGTTATAGCAGCTTGAGTAAACTAATACACTTGTCTTCCTGCTCCCAGCCTTGCCTCCTAAAATCCACCACCCACAGCAGCTAGCGTGATCTCCATAAAGCAGAAAGCATACCACATCTCTACCCTGCTGCAAACCCTGAGGCTTCCCCCAGATTCAGAATAAAATACAAATTCCTTGTCCTGGTCCTAGAGAGGGACAACGAGAGCCGAGGTCCTTCCAGATTTCAGATCAACGCGTCACTTACCCAGAGGGGCCTTTCCTGACACATCAGTGTGGCTTATTTTCTTCACGGTGCCCATCGCCATCTGGCATTTTCTTACCATTTCCTCCTATGCCACCCCCCCCCAGAAGCCTGCTCCTTCGTCCTATGTCCAGAGCCTTCATCTGCCCCTGCAGACCACAGTAGGTGCTTGCTGTGGCAGGGAGTGGGTGGGTGTGTCCCCCAGCCCAGGGCACACAGGCTGGAGCTTGGTCCCCAGGGTGGTAAGGTTAAGAGGGGGTGGAACCTTTAAGAGCTGGAGCCTAGTGGGAAGTAACTGGGACATGGGGGTGTCACCCTCCGGAGGAAATTTTTGGTCTCACAGGGTGGGAGACAGTTACTATAAAGAGCAAGCCTGACGTCTCGCCCTGTGATCTCTTCTGCCTGCTCTTCTGCCTCTGTGATGCCACCCGCCATGAGCCCCACACCAGAGCAGAGCAAAAGAAGTACCACACTCTTGACCTCCAGAACTGTGAGTTGGATGAACCTCTTTTCTTTGTAAGTTACCCAGTTTCGGGCGTTTTTCTACAGCAACAGAAGATGGACTAATACGATGCTCCCGCTGTTTTGGACGAGTGAACGAGAGGCAGTGGGTGACCTATTACAGAATGGCATGTCGTCCAGGTTGGTCAGAGGTGGGAGAGGAGGAGCCTGAAAAAACAGACAAGAGTCAGAAGGTAAAAATTCTTGGATGCCACCAGAGGGGGCATGAACAACGTCATGGCTGAGCTGACCCTGAGTCTCCTGTGACCGCACCTCCTGGGGTCAAATGAACAGTTTTCTTGTCACAGACTCTGCTTTCTAAGAAGCCCCATGAGAAGAAACCCAAACCCTGTCCACCACTGGGAATCCACACCCACTAACGTGGCGGACGGACTCTGGGGGTGCAGGGGGTGAGGCGGGAGCTGACCGACAAAGATCACCACGTGACCAATGATCGGTGGGAACGGCTGGACAGGAGGCCTCTGTCAAGAGGGTGGAGGAGGGGGGTGCAGTGTGAAGTCCCCACCTGCTCTGGGGTCCCACACCTGGAAGAGGAAGGGGCTTATGAGGGAATGGCAGGAACTCTCCCTGTGAGGGCCCAGTCCCTCTGCAGTGGGCAGAGGAAACAGGCCTCGAGTGAGTGGCAGAGGAGAAGCAAAGGGTATTGTAAGGGACAGGTCTCCCAGCAAGGGGAGAGAGCAGGCAGTGACCCGGACCCCTCCGGGAGGCCCCGCCAGAGAAGGCCAGGCAGAGGGGTGAGTGCCCTTCAGGTGCAGGACTCCCTCCTCGCCCCCCAGGTCTGTGGAGAGACTGGAGGAAGGGACCTGGGACCCTTGTCGAAGGGACCCTCCCTCTGACCCAGGTGGACAGGGGCAGCAGTCATAGGAGTGTAGATTTAAGAGCCATAAGAACTTCAAAGTGAGAGAACACCAACGTATTTTAAAATATCACTCTGAAGGCCAAATAGAACAGGCACCCAAAGTCTGAGCCTTTGAATTCTGAAAAATCATCACATTCTCTAACGTCCAGCTCAGTTTGATAGATGACTTTTATGATTCCCAAGACTTCTAGGGTAGCTCGTTGCTAGATTAACTTAACCTCACAAGGAAACGCCTCTCCATAAAATAATGATAAAATTTAAAGAGGTGCTCTGAGGCCTACAGATGTTACCATTCCACAAAATAATTTTTAAACCATAAGTAAATGTCCAATAGTTAACAGGAATATTCTGTTTTCAACTAAAGACTATAACCTCCATCCTGATAAACCGTCTTACTCATGGCCCTAGAAGTTTCTCAGTTGTTTCCAAACATCAAGTCAACCCACTAAGGGAAAGACTTGTCAATTCTACTCTTTAAAAAAAAAAAAAAAACAAAAAAAACTTTGAGACAAATTTGGTCAGCATGTTTTGTTTTCAAAAAATAATCAAAACTGGTTTTAGCAACAGAAACATTTGAGAAACATTGTTTGGATAAGTTTATTGTCTTGGGAAAGTGACAAAGTTGCAGAGGTCACTGGGATATAATTTCTAGCATATGTATGTTCTAAAAGGCAGACGTGATTTTCCATCATGTGATATCCTTGGGCGCACTGGAATGATGGAGATACAAACAGAGAACACAAGCATTTCACGTACTAGGGACACAGTCAAGATCTGATGGAATGCTCTTAGAATCTCATTGTTCTTGAGGTTTTAGGCCAAACAAAATGTAACTAATGCATGCAAACCAGCCATGTCATAACCAACTGTCCATCTGGTTGGGTTTTTCCAAAAAATAAAGGAAGTGATAATGTTTCTTATGTTCAGTTGTTGAAATTCCTCTGCTTAAAAAAATGATACCAACTTTGGTACATCGATAGACATCAATGCAAGAGCTCTTTAAAACCTCACAGTGAAATACCAGTTCCCAGCCCACATCCCTTCCTACCAGCCCACCATGACACCAGCCACTCAGGGGCAAGTTCATCACTGCAGTCTGTAAGCTTGATTCTTCTGTTGTCCACCAAATATATTCTCCTACAAAACTACAGAAGGTCCTTTATAAAAGTCAACAGTAAAATTCACAAAACCTTGGTAAAAGAAAATCTGCTTTTGGAACTAAATATATTTCATCAGAATCTGTACCAACGACCCAATTGCACAATACATTTGGTCAGTTCTGTCCATCCCTACATGGCAAGGGATGGCCTCAGAGCAAACTTTTTAGCTGCATCCAGCCCTTAAAAAACAACTGAGAGACTTTGAGGATTAGAAAATTTCTTGGTACCTCTACCAAGCAAACTCCTCTCCAAACATCTACATAGGAATTTTTTTAAATGGTATAATTGAGGTATAATTTGCATCAAATTCATCCACTATAGGTTCAAAATTCAATGATTGCTGATTAATTTATGTAGTCATCTAACTATCATATCACCATCATGATCCAGTTCTAGAACATTCCAAGAGGTTCCCGTGTGCCTTTTTAGAGTTCATCTTTGTCCCATGTCCCAGGTGCAGAGACCACCCTCCTATTTCCTTCTCTACAGAATCCCCCTTTCTGGGCACTTCCTTCCTAGTGCTCAGAGCCCTGTGGCTTCTCCTGCTGCTCTTCTTCACTGGGTGTGGTTTAAGGTTCACGCCTGTCACACTGTTAGGGTCTGTAAACAAGTCAGGATGGCGCCTGGCATTTTGCAGAGGGAGTGGTTTGTGAAGTAAGGCCAGCGAGCCATTAAGTGTGGAGATTTCTTATTGGTTGACTGCTGTATCGAGTTTATGTTAATTAGATAAGCTGTGTGGAATGTATATATACCCCTCCTGTCCTGCAATAAACGGCTCCCTCTCCTGCTGTATCAATCTACACAAGTTGCTCCTCACCCCCCGGTTAGTTTGCTGCAGCCGGACTGCGGCATCATACTGTATCTCAGTGGTTCCATTTCAATTGATCAGGATCCCGTTGTGTGGATATGCTACATTTTGTCTACCCATTCACCAGCAGATGGACATTTGTACCGTTTTTGTCGAACGATGTTAAAACACCGTCAAATCTCTGCATGGACATCGGCTGTTACTTTCCCTTGGGTAAATACCTAAGGGTGTAATTGCTAAGTCGTAGGTGAACTCTGTGCACCGGTCAAGTTTCTCCATGTTTTCACCAACACTTGGCATTCTCAGATTAGTGGGTGCACTATGGTAGTTTACTGTGGCTTTCATTTACATCTCTCATTGAGAAATGAGAACGTCCTTCCAAGTTCAATTTAAAAATTGAACTATTGTCTAGTTGTAACAGAGTCTTTTAGAAAAGATATAGCAGATATACAATGTATACAAATACATACTTTGCAGAAAGGCAGATTGATGGCTTGACTCTGCTGGGTACAGGTCACCAAATGTGGAAACATTTTCCCTCATCCCATGGCTTATTCTCAGTTTCTTAATGGTGTCTTTTAAAGATCACGGAGTTTTAATCTTGATGAAGTGCAAATTATGATTTTTTTAAACGAATTGTGAGTTTGGATGGTGCTTAAGACACCACAGGCCAACCCATAGTCACAAAGCTTTTCCTCTCTTTTCTTTAAGAACCTTTAGAATGGAAGCTCTTATATTTAAGTTTATAATCCAGTTTCAACTGATTTGGGTGAGTAATGTAGGATTTGGGTGAGTAATGTAGGATTTGGGTGGAGGTTTGGGGTTTTCTCCTCAGATCCCATAGAGAAAACTGCCGATTATTCTGGCATTATTTGTTGAAAAGTCTGGTCTTTCTACACTGATCTGACTCTGCGCTACAATCAAAGCCCAGTAGAATGCAAATGTTAGGATTTATGTTTGAACACTCAGCTTTTGTTCTATTGATCTGGACACTTATCCCATACCATAATCTTAGTTAAAGAACACTTATGGTAAAAGTGGAAATTGGGAGGTGTGAGTCATTCATCTGTGTTCTTCCTTGTAAACGTTGTTTTGACTCCTCTAAGTCCCTTGCATTTTCTTATACACTTAGATAAGTTTGCCAATCTCTATCAAAAACAAATGAAAAAGTACTAAAAAAGAAAGCACCCTGATTTATTCTTTTGGAAAGTATTGTGCATAAATTTGTTCCTAATTTCATTTCTGGATTGTTTGTTGCTATTATAGAGAAACAACTAATTTGTGTATCATGATCTTATATCCTGGGACCATGCTGAATACTGTTACTAGTTCTGGTAGCTCTTTTGGACAGTCTAGGATTTTCTGCATGTAGGATCATGTTGTCTGCAAACAAAAACAATGCTGCTTCTTCCCTTCAGCTCCTCGCTGTTGGCCTGTTTTACTTCCTTAGTTAGCCACTGCACAGAGGTTTAACAGGAATGGTAAAAGCCTTCAGTCTCTGCTAAGCACGCTCAGCTGAAGACGTTTTTATACATGCGTCAGGTTGAGGAAGCTCTGTTGTTATTCCTTGTTTTCCTGTGAATGAATGGGTGTTGGATGCTGCTAAATGCTTTTCCTGCATTTAATAAGATTATCATCAATTAATCATGTGGGTTTGGTTTTTACTGTGTTAATATGGTATGTGACATTAATTGACTTTTTGATATTAAGCCAACCTTGCATCTCTGGAATAAATCCCATGTAGTCAGAGATATCATCTTGTTTTGTATGCTGCTGGATTGAGTTTGTTAATTTTTTTAAAAAAAGAATTTTGCATCCATGTTCTTGAGGAATATTGGCCTAACGTTTTCTCTTCCTGCGATGACATTGTTTAGCTTAAGTATGAGGATAATACTGTCCTCACAGAAACAGTTAGGAAGTGTTCCTTTTCCCCTATTTTCTGG
This sequence comes from Ictidomys tridecemlineatus, assembly GCF_052094955.1. Taxonomy (NCBI): domain Eukaryota; kingdom Metazoa; phylum Chordata; class Mammalia; order Rodentia; family Sciuridae; genus Ictidomys; species Ictidomys tridecemlineatus. The sequence goes on along the minus strand of NC_135484.1, from coordinate 151,800,597 downwards.
AAGAATTCATCTAGAATATGTTTCATTTCATTTTTAAATAGGTGTTAGAATTCCCCAGTTTTTTTTTTTTAAAAAAAGGGGGGATTAGGATTTTCTTTGTGGGAAGATTTTTAGTTACTATTTCAATGTTTTTACTGACTATACATCTATCAGATTTCCTGCGTTTTTTCTTGAGTTAATTGTGATAATGAATGCCTTGCTCCCTATCTAATCCGTCCTTCTTATTGCACTTATCTATGCATTTGTTCACCTCAATTCTGTTTCTTTCTAGATCAGCAGTGAGCTCTCTCTTCCTTCCTAACTCTGATGGTTTCTGTCTCCTCTGCTTTCTTCTCCAGTTGGGCTAAAGATTCACCGGTTCTCTTCAAACAGCTGGTGTTGGCTTCATGGTCTTCCCAATTGCGCTTTTTATTTTTTGCTTTTTACTTCATTGATTTCTTTTTTCCTTCCTTCCACTTCCCGTGGATTTCACTTTCCCTCCTTTTCATGGTGGAAGGCTAGATTGTGGATTCACGACTTTCTTTGTTAGTACAGCTGTTACAAGCTATCACTTTCCCTCAAAGTACTGATCTAGCTGCATTCCCAATTTTTGGTATATTGAGTTTTCATTTTCATTAAACTAAAAATATTTTCTAATCCCTCTTTGATTTTTTTATATCCATATGTCACTGGAAATTGCTTTATTTAGCCTTCACATATTTGGAGGAGTCCCCAAAATTATTACTTTTATTGATTTCTACTTTAATTCTTGTGATTGAATGATTTCAATCCTGTTAAGTTTTTTAAAACCTGTCTATCTTGGAAAGTATTTCCTTTGCACTTGAATATATATTATGCTGTTATTGGGTTAATGTTCTTTAAATTCCATGTAAATTAAGTTTGATAGTATTGTTTACATCTTCCATATCTTTACTGATTTTATGTTTGGTTGTTTCATCAATTATTGAAGGTAGGTTATTGATATTTTCAATTCTGTTGAACTCAACATTTCTTCTTTCTTTTGTCAGTTTTGGTTCATGGATTTTGGACCATTGTTATTAGGTAGGTATACATTTATCATTGTTATATCCCCTCAAATGTTGATCCTTTTGTCATTATAAAATGTCCCCTTTGTCTCTGACAATTATTCTATTTTCTTTTAATTGAAAAATAATAACTATATATATATGTGTGGGGCATGATGTGATGTTTTGATATTTCCTTACATTATAAATCAAGCTAATTAACAGATCCACCATCTCACATATTTATTTTGTGGTGAAGACATATAAAATCTACTCTTTCAGCAACTTTGAAATACACAATGCCTTATTATTCATCGCAGTCACCACTCTGGGCAGTAGATCACTGGGCCATCGTCCCTGCCCCAGACCCCCCACAGCCCCTGGTACCCATCATTCTACTCTCTGTTTCCACAGGTTCAGTGTTTTTCAAGTAAGTGAGAGTGTTCAGTATCTGCCTTTCTGAACCTGGCTCATTCTCCCTGAGCCAAATGGCCTCCAGGTTCATTCACGTTGTCACAAATGATGGAATTTCCATGATCTAAAGGCTGCATAGTATTCCATTGTGTGTAAATACCACACTTTCTTTATCCATTCTTTTAGGTTGCTCTGTATCTTAGCTTTTGTGAATAGTGTTAAAACAAAGGTGGAAATACTCTATCTGCACCCAAAGAAACACAGATATCTCCACAGCACACTGACTTCCATTCCCCTGGATATGAATTCAGAAGCAGGATTGCTAGGTGTCTAATAATAATTTTTACTACAGTCTACTTTCTCTAATTGAACACAACCATTTAAGATCTCCTACGGTTATACTATTTGCACGGTATATATTTTTCTACTATTTTCCATTCAGTCTGCTGGTGTCTTTGACCTGAAAGTACATTTATTCTAGATTGTCTATTGTTAGATCTTCCTTTTTCATTCATTCCAGGAAGCTCTGCCTCTTGATTGGAGTATTTAGCCCATTGACATTTAATAGAATCCTTGATGTGGTTAGACTTACATCTGTCATTTTGCTACTTGTTTTCCATGTTTCAAGTCTTTTTTGGTCCTCTGTTCTTCTTCAGGATATTCTTTGTGTTAAATAGCTATTTTCTGGTGTTTTATTTTAATTGATTCTTTTCTTTTTAGCTCTTTTTTTAAAAAGTTATTTTGTTAATGGTTGCTCTAAAGATTACCTTGAGTGCCCTAGCACATAACATCTGCTCCCATTTGCTTCTGACTTCATTCTGGTACAGCACGGCAGCTGAGCTTCATACAGCCCCACGCCTCCCTCCTCTGTTGGGCTATTATGACCCCAGGTATTACCACACATCAACAAGACCGCGGGATAGTTAGCGCTCCAGGCAACTTTAAATGTCTTTTAAAGAACTTCAGAAATGAGAAAAGTAAATGTCAGTGATCTCTCACATTTTCCATTCTACCCTTGGCTTTGTTCTCTCCCCACATACTCCCTACCTCGACCTTCCCTCCCACTCTCAAGTGGCCAGCACAGGAAGACATGGCCATCACCTCAGAAAACATCAGACATGAGATTTCTGACGTGGGTCCTGAAGGAAGAGGCTTTTCACACCCATTTCAGGCGCCATCCTTGTAACTATCCCCTTCCTAGAATTGGTCTCCTGCACAATCTGGAGAGGAGCACCGCAGCCTGTAGTCAGGGTCTTCTGTTCCCAGGCCAGCTCCGTGCCATTCCCGAGCCTCACCCTTGGACAGGTGCTGATTTTCTTCCTTCTGCACCTGTCCCTGGCAACCTCGTTTCCTGGACGTTTCCCTCCTCTGAGTGGCCGGTCTATTTCCTGGCTGTGATTCCTTAGAATATTCCTCCTAGACATTTTTGAATAAAGGGTTAGCAGGAGGATATCTTTCTGGAGTGCAAAAACTGAGCCCAGACTTCAATCTATTATAAACAACACCCAGGGGGAAAAATCCTTCTGAATTCCAACTGTTTCAACTCTGGGATAATGAATTGAACTCAGACTTCTAAGTTTGCACTCCACAAAGAAGTGTAAAGTCATCATTCTTGGGCCTGATAAAACCTGACTAAATATTTCATCAAGATAAAATTATGGTCATTAAGAAAATATTCCAACATGCCGTCCCTATTTAAAAACCTATGTATGTAATGGCTTCATCAGCATAAATACGCATGTGCTTTCTGTGTTGTTCTGTTATTGCTATTTTCTATTGGTGGTTTGGGGTTTCTAAAAATATTGCCCATGTAACTAACTCCTCCTCTCGTTTAAAAGTGTGAATCCAATGTTTATATTTATGATATCCTTGATGGTAAGTTCAGTACAGTTCAAAGCAAGAGAAAGACAAGAGAAGAGAGGGAAGGGAAGGAGACAGATATAAGCTGAGAAATGCTAATGAGAGTTGGGAACAATGTCCTGGGTCTGAGCCCTAAACTTGACCTAATTATCACCCGGGAAAGCAAAACCTTGGGGCCCTGAAGTGAAGGAAAGGTAGAGAATGGGGTTCAGGAAAGTCTACAGAAATCGTAGATTAGTCACCAAGATACTTTAATTAAAAAAAAAAAAAAAACAGGTTAAAAAGACATTCTTTGTCCTTTGAAATTAATGCCCTAAACAAAAGGCCCATTGAAATGGAAACCAGCGATATCTTCAGGAAAACAGAAGGTGTTTGATGCAGAAAATCACTAACATCCCACACAGCCATATTTTGTTATTGGCAAACAGAAAGCAATAGTTCAAAATTTATCAAGCTTATCAGTTCCACCTAATTAAGGATATAGCCCAGAGGGCACAGAAAACAAAACTCTAATAACTCACTCCTGAGCTCCTGGCCCCAGTGAAATCTAATATCCTCCTTGAAATGGGCTTGGTGGTCCCTGCTCATCTTGACCTTCATCAGCAAGGCGACCACTGGAGACTCGCTCTGCTGGGCCCGGGGGGATGACGGAGCGATCCCCTTCTCGGGTCTGCAGACCCTCTCCAGCAGGAGGGCTGCCAGAGGATGCCTGAAGTGTGTCCCCGTCCTTCCAGGACAAAGAGGCCTGTGGGATCCAGGGGAATGACTGAAGGCCTTCCATTTCAATCCCTGCCGCCGTCTCCCGCTCGGTCCGTTTCTCAATGACGACGACGTTCTCCCAGGAAAACCTGCCTTGTCCACCCACGTTCCAGGGTGAGGCCTCTGCGCTCCTTGGGGGCTTGGTGGGCGTCGGAGGGGCTCTGTAGCGCTCAAGTCAGAAGCGCTGGGAGCATGGAGGGCTGCGGATCCCCACACCCAGAGCCCCCCGAGTTCCCTGCCCGCTGTGCCCACATGGCAAGCTCTTTTCCTCTGGAAGCCACTTCATAGAGATCCCCCACGAAGGGACAGTCCACCTCAGGGTGCAGGTCTGTGAGATGGAGGCCGATGCAGAGCTGGGGCCAAGTCAGGCTCCAGGACCTCGCTGCCGAGGGCGTGAGACTGGAAGAGCCAAGGCCAGGGGGAGGCCAAGGCAGCAAATCACTTCCGAGGAATCAGACGCCGCAGCAGCCATGCAAAAGCTGGCCCAGGTGGGGCAGGCCGAGGCTGTTCTCCTGCCACGAACTCAGACCAATCAGTCCAGGGACACCAGGTCAGGGGAGACCGGAACAGGCACCGACGGGGGCAGAAACGGTTCTGTCATCAGGACCAGGGTTGCTGGGGGAGGGGACCTGCCTCCCAGCAAGGTGGCAAGGACGAGCTCTCGGCAATGTCCCTCACATCATCACTGACCTCATTAGCACTCCTGGGAGCAGGTCCCCCGGAGGTGATGACCTGGAATCACCAGGTCCAGAGCCCGCAACTAAGAACCACTGGTGGTGACTCACCCCGGGGTCCAGAGCCCGTGACCAAGAACCACTGGTGGTGACTCACCCCGGGGTCCAGAAGCCCGTGACCAAGAACCGTCGGTGGTGACTCACCCCGGGGTCCAGAAGCCCGTGATCAAGAACCGTCGGTGGTGACTCACCCCGGGGTCCAGAAGCCCGTGACCAAGAACCGTCGGTGGTGACTCACCCCGGGGTCCAGAAGCCCGTGACCAAGAACCGTCGGTGGTGACTCACCCCGGGGTCCAGAAGCCCGTGACCAAGAACCATCGGTGGTGACTCACCCGGGGGTCCAGAAGCCCGTGACCAAGAACCATCGGTGGTGACTCACCCCAGGGTCCAGAAGCCGTGACCAAGAACCATCGGTGGTGACTCACCCGGGGTCCAGAAGCCCGTGACCAAGAACCATCGGTGGTGACTCACCCCGGGGTCCAGAAGCCGTGACCAAGAACCATCGGTGGTGACTCACCCGGGGTCCAGAAGCCCGTGACCAAGAACCATCGGTGGTGACTCACCCCGGGGTCCAGAAGCCCGTGACCAAGAACCACTGGTGGTGACTCACCCCGGGGTCCAGAAGCCGTGACCAAGAACCGTCGGTGGTGACTCACCCCGGGGTCCAGAAGCCGTGACCAAGAACCGTCGGTGGTGACTCACCCCGGGGTCCAGAAGCCGTGACCAAGAACCGTCGGTGGTGACTCACCCCGGGGTCCAGAAGCCGTGACCAAGAACCGTCGGTGGTGACTCACCCCGGGGTCCAGAAGCCCGTGACCAAGAACCGTCGGTGGTGACTCACCCCGGGGTCCAGAAGCCCGTGACCAAGAACCGTCGGTGGTGACTCGCCTGGGTTCTACGGACCGTGGAACTGAGCCCCAGAGGCTAAGCGCACACCTCCTACGGTCACAAAGCTGATGTACAAAACGCAATGGCCCCTCCGTTCCTCCCTCGCTGTCCCCGGGTCTTCCCCACACGAAGCTCTGACACACCATGATGCCCTAGGCTGCACGGGCCCTGCAGGTGCCCCTCAGGTCACAGAGGTCACTCCTTCGTGGAGAAGGACCTGGGACCGCATCCCGGAAGACCTGGAACACAACCTTAAGGAATGCGTATTCTTCCCATAGTCCAAGGCTCTTCATATGAAAAATGTTCAAGGTCCTAAAATTATAAGAGTGTGGCAGGAGGCGGGGGTTGAAGAAGGTCTCTCTTCCTTGGAAGAACTATTTTTTTATTGTTTATTAATTGATTTTTTTTTCAGAAGAGCAAAGTGATGATTGAGATCATGGTTTCCCAGGGACGAGGGTCCGGGGGTCCGAGGCCTGGTCATCTGAGGGCTGACACGGCTGTGGCAACATTAGATGGAAGGGCGAACAGAGATTCTTCAGAAAACACTCCCCTGTACTTCTCAGGTGAGAGGAAGACAGTCCTGACTCCAGATGACTTTCAGGCATAACTTGAACCTCAAGGTGCAGAGCGGACGGGACCTTGACGTTCTCAGACAATCCAGAGGACGAGGCGCGTGGTTCTGTTTTGTTTCCTTTGTGGGAAACAAAGGGGCGGGGGTGGAACCCAGGGTGCTCTCCCATGGAGCTACACCTCCAGCCCTTTTATTTATTTATTTTTTATTTAGAGACTGCTCTTGTCCCAAGCATTGGGTCTCACTAAGTTGCAGAGTGTTTAAAAAGAAAATTCTCAGAGAGATTGCTGTAGCTGTAGATAAAGGGCAATTCCACGTTTGGAAGCTGGAGAATGTCAGGACCACATCACCTTCCCTCCTGGGTCACAAGGAGCTTGGGATTCCACTTCTAAATCACGGCTTCTAACAACCTTACGTTCTTCTAAAGAAGCGGCTTTCCTTTTCCGTCCCTTCCACGCTCTCAAAGAAGTAAACGTCATCTTCCTTGGTATCAGGAAATCCGGTGATCCTGTGCTTTCGCCGACATAACTCCCATCCTTCCCAGCTGGAGCTACCTTGTTAAGATGAGGAATGCACGCACACATCCAGCCAAGTGCACTGGGAACTCAGGGACAGAGGGGAAGGGACCTCCCCCAGAGGCCACCAGGTGTCCCGGGAAATCACCCCCCAGGTCTGATTTGCTTCCCTGACTTTCTCCTCTTTACCAAGGACAACAAGAAGGTCCGAGGGGCCTGCTTCCCCCCTCCTCCATGTGCAGGGCTAGCCCTCAGCAGAACTGCCAAGTCAGAAAAGTTTGCCTTCATCAGCCTCTGCAAACTTTATGGCTTTGGGGCTTCTAAAAATTGAGTCTGACAGCTAAGGAGTTTGTGGTTTTCAAAATATATTGCCTGTCTGGCTGTACGATCCTTCCTTCTGCCCTAACTCTCTCCTATTTGATTGACATTTCCAGCACCCCTTCCTTGTCACTCCTGTGCTAAGAAGTGCATCTCACAACCAGGTCTCAGACTTCGGAACGTGGAAAACTTAAGGCATCATCTCTCCCAGTGAGGCTGAAAGTGTAGAACACAGCTCCAGTTGTACAATAAAAGGCTTTATCAGAAGATGGTATCTTTAATCAATGATTTGGAAAGGTAAAGAAAGCAGAAGAGTGCTTTGCCCAGAGACACCTGTAAACTGGGCTCCTGGGAATTTTCCTGTAAAACAAAACATTCGGGACAAGAGCAGACAACCCTGACTCCAAAATGGTTCCACAGTCCTTCGTATTTCTGTCTGTTGACAGTGCTTCTCGAGGCACTCATCTGTTTATATGACAAGTCAATCGATTTAGCACTGAAAACAGGCTGAAAAAGCTTCGGTTTCTACATACAAAATGTTTATTGTTAAAGAAAAAAAATGCAGCTGTTGCGTGGCTCACAGTTCCAGCCAGGCATGTCCAAGATCACTTTACACCAGGACCCCCACAGAGAACCAGGAATGAGCCAGGAATCATGGGCTCATTTTTCACATGAGCCAGAGAAGGGTTTTAAATCCCTTCTACACAATTTGCAGAACTCCTGCTAATGCAAACCATACTGTCTAAAGTTGGGTAAATAGCAAACACAAAACGACTAAGGCTTTTCAAAAAATATTCTCCTTTCACCAACCTTTAGGGCAGGAACCAGAATAGTACTTTGAACCCTCATGGATCCCGAGGCCAAGTCCCAGATCACTGCCTGGCTCAGGAACACTCTCCTTCACCTTGACTGCTTAGGAGGGGAAAATAATAATAATCTGCTATTACCAGCATCAACCTAATAGGGTTGTTCCTACTCTGCTTCATCCCAGCCAGAAGAGCTTGGCCAAGATTTCTGTTTTCCTAAAGGCTGAATGAGAATGGCTTACAAAGATTTGGTCTGACAGTTGGGGAGTTGGTGGACTTCAAATCACATTGTGTGTCTTGCTGTAGAATTAAAACACTGTAACCGAGACGTAATGTTTCTGCGAAACCTAATTTTGACCAACTAGTTACAAGCAACAGGCATTGTCAAACAGGAAATTCCATAATTCAAACAGACCATTTATCCATTTCTGCATTTCAGAAAAATCCTCGATGGGATTTGAGTTTTTCCAGTTTTCTTTTCTATGCATTGCAAAGTCCCCCTCTTGGCTTGCAATTCCGTTATCTTGACAAGGGGACCATTGTGCCCGTCTCTGCCACCAGAAAAGCAGCTCATTTGAAAGGTTTAAGAAGGCAGTGCTCCCACCCTCAAATGGGACAACGGACAGGCTCCCCCAAAGAGAAAAGATACAGAAACCCAGTGTCTACCTGCAGCGGAGCCAGAGAAATCCATGACCACAGCTTCAAGGCAGGGAGACAGACAGCAAGGGGGAGGGCTGGGCAGAGGAGGGACGTCCATGGAGTGGAGAAGCACGCCAAGTTGCCTCCTCAAAAATCCAGAGCGCCTCGGGGTTGCAGGCTTCCACTCCAGTCCCAGGGAGGTACGGGCAAGGCAGAAAATGAACACAGGGGGTTGTCTGCCATTCCACCTGGGAAACAGGTTGACCCTGGTCTCCTTCTCCACCCACAGCCAGGAAACCTCCAGAACGGAGAAAGCTATCACCAGATCACTCCCTCGGCCCCACCGAATCCTCAAGATCCAGAGAAAATAAAAGCAATTCAGAGAGCAAAAGAAATCTTTAAGAGATGACATTCCTGGAGCAAGAATAAGATGCTACTTTAAAATGATATAATAATGCTCTGCAGTTAGGAGCTTCTGGGAACTAAAATACAAGAGTCAGATGTACAAATTCAGTAAAGCAGAAAGATAAGGCAGAGTCTCTAAAAACACATCTTGAAGAGGACAAAAAGAGGGAGAAAAGACAAGAAAATCAGGGATATGACGAGAATGTCTAATATTCACATCACAAGAGTTCCAAGAGTAAAATAGAAAACATTGGAGAGAGCATTACATCATGATGATGATGATGATAATAATAATCTAAGAAAAACTGCAAAACTGAAGTAAATGGAACTCAGCTCCGGTGTTCTGTTTAGAACACTAGAAGCAAAGAACAGATCTTAACTGCTTCTGGGAAGAAAAAAATAAATAAGCAAGGCTCCTCACCATGGGGCTGGACTGGGGGCAGCACCGGGTCTCAGCACCAGCATTAGAGGCTGGGAGGTCAAGGAGGATGCAGGCAGGATCACCAGGAGGAAAAGTCCTCGGGCAGGAAGGGCAGCGAAGGAGACTGTGCAGCCACAGTGTGGTGCCTACCACCGCCCAGTTGCGTAGCATCACCATGAAACAGAACACCACCCAACACACGGATCTGATGGGACTCAATCAGGGAACTCAGTGACACCAGCGTCATTGTCAAGAGGTGCCAGGTGAAGGCAGGTGCACTCTAGGGAGGCCCCCGGCCTGCCAGACCCTGGGTCGTCCTCCCCTCCAACGTGGGAGCGCCTGTGACTCCCTTGTACCTACTGGATAAGGCAGCGGGGGAGGAGGTGGCAGACACCATGCAGTCCCAGATGGGCTGGCTTGGATCTAGCGGGAAGGAGGGGCTGGATCTGCCCAACTTCACAGGTGAAAGCCTGAAAGAGGTTTTTCTGTTGGCCTTACAGATGACAGCTTGAAGGTGGCAAGGGACATGGGGTGGCTCGGAGGGACTGTGAGCAGTCTATGCCAGCAGCCAGCAAGAAACAGGGATGCAGGGCTACATAGTTGCTGCCACGAGGCTCCTATTGTTATCATTGCCATTAGACTCTGAAAATCATATCCAGGTATGATTTGAGTGAAAATATGATAATCTTTACAGAAAGTACCAGAGGAAGATTTTAAAGATTACAGGATTTGTTGCAAACAAAATAGGATAAGATAGATAAAAGTATTTAAAAATTAAAAGTGCTATAAAGAGACAGGACCTGGTAATGAACTTCCAGAATCTCAGTCCATTATTGAATGTTTGTAACCGCACCCCAGCATTTACTGTTGAAGCCCCAACCTCTCGGGTGGTTGTATTTGGAGATGAAATTTGTAAGGAAACGTTTAATGTTGAATGAGGCCCCAAGGGTGAGGTCCTGATCAGAGACCGTTAGTGTCCTGTCAGAGACACCAGGAGACTCAGCCTCCCAGAGGGTATGGGAAGGCCAAGGACAAGGCCAAGGACAAGGACAAGGACCAGGCCTCAGGAGACCATGCCAACAGCCAGGAAGGGAACCTCCATCAGAAACGGAATCAGCCGGAACCTCGGGCTTAGACTCCCAGCCTCCAGAACAGGAAGAGGTGGCGTCTGTTGTTGCAGCCTCCCGTTGGAGACTCTGTAACAGCAGAGCTGAGACAGGTCCCGCTCTCCAGTATTTTGTAGTGGAGTATGATCATTTTTAAGTTCATTCTAATTACATAAATTTAAAGGATTTTTTAAGATAGAAAATCCACTTGCTTCACGGATGGGAACAAACAAGAGCATCAGGATACAACGGGAATGAATGGTCCACGTGGGGGACGGCAAAGGGGGGAAGGACAGAAAGCAGTCGTCTGGGAATCAACTACAGTCCCACACAAGGATGCCGGCCACGCATTGTTTATCAATGAGAAGCTGGAGACCAAGAAATGTCCACTAATAAGAAGGCCAGATACTATGTCATGGCCTCACATTGAAATAGTAAGCAGTCATTTAAGTGAAATATTATACAGTCATTTAAAATGGGGTTTAGAGGAATAATTAACGATTTAAGACAAGCCACCCTACCATGGAACTGCCTGCTGGTTCCAGACGTGGCAATGCCAGTATGCCTCCCTCGGGTACCCAGCACCATCACCTCCTCCAAAGTAGGAACCTCAACCAAACTTCAACACGTGGAGCTCCATCCCACGGCTGAGCACCTGCCCGCTGTTTGTTCAAGTGCACAGAGGGGAATACAAGATCTTGACCTGCTTTCTGAGCTCAGGGCACCCCGTATTCCAGGAGCATGTAGCATCACCACTGCAGTTCTCAGGGGGAGGGGAGGAGCATGCCCCCTCCCCCAGAAGGTGGCACGGGAACACAAGGACCACATGGGTGGCTGGCTAAAGCATACCGAGTTGACTGTATGTTTATCAACAAAACCCACCCAAAGTCAAGTTCAGTGTGCTCAGCTGGAGGGGGTACCCAGAGATGAAGCAAGGGAGCTTGTGGGTGTTTGAACAGGTTGGTAAACACTGCAGCACTGCAACTCACAGAGCCCACAGGGCATAAAGGGTTACTGGGAAACCCCCACCCGCCACACACTGAGGAAGCCACCACGGAACCAGAAATGCCGTGTCCCTTCCTGTGCAAAGCCCTCTGTGATGCGCTAGGTACCACGACACGGAGTGACAGCCCCCCACTCCCTACTTCCTAACAGTCCTTGGGACCTCGTCTCCCCAGGGATTTGGCGGGGCCAAGTTCAGGTTTTGAACATGGAAAAACTGTGTCCACCCGCTCTCCCCAGAGGACATGATGCCGTCCTAACGCTGAGGGCCTCGGAATGGGGCCTTTTGGACACAGGGCTGTGGCAGACTCACTTAGGAAAGTTAGGATGAGGGCCTACTGGGTGCTGTGGACCCTGCATCCCGCGAGACTGAAGAGGAGGAGGCGCACAGACGCCTAGAGCACCAGGTGGCCGGGGAACCAGCCTGCAGCGCTGCATCCACCGGCCCGGGAAGGCCAGGGGCTACCTCGCTGGAAGCAGGATCTTCCGGGGACCTGCAGAGGGCGAACCTTCGGACGCCTGGAGCCAGAACTGCGAGGGAACCCAGCGAGTGGCCCGTGTCACAGCAGCCCTGGGAACACAAGAAGCGCAGAGGGAGCATGCTGTGGGGCTGCTGGACGCCAGCGGGTCCCGTCGACACAGCGCAGTGGAGCTACCAGAGATTACGAGGAATAGGGCCGTCGGTGAGTTTCCTGTGCTTACACACAAATGTCCCATCTTCAGACAAGGGCAGCTGAAGGAGACGTCCACATAGACAGGACGTCCACTCAGCAGAGAGGCGGAAGGAACTTAACCTTCCAATATGAAGAGCTGGACTCTAGAGTCACCTGGAGGCCTCTTGCCCAAGACTATTCCTCCATCCAAAAGGTCCCTCAGGAGAGCTCTGCCGAATCTGTGTGGGCTTTGACTAAGTCTTTCTGGTCACATCGTAAATAAAAGACAAGCATTTGGCAAATTGTGCTCCAAAACCTGGCCTATGTCTTGGTCATTAACATCCTCTCCACACGGAAAATAGTCCAAGCCCCCTGACATAGACTTTTGCTTTCAGAATTAAGGCTGATGTATTGGGCAGCTCCTGGGATCCAGATTACTTATGAGCTTCCTTTATGTATAAGTCTTGCTTAATCACATGCCTTGACTCCAGGGTGTGCTAAGCTGTCGTAACCAAGGTGCTATGACAATGACCTAGAAAACGGGTGCAGCTTCTCTGTGAAAGCCGTTCTGCACAGGTAGATAAATCATGTTCCTGTTTGTGAACCACTGGGTCCCACATGACGCTCACATGCAGAATCGGGCCAATTTGGGATCTTGTGCTAATTATTGCAAAAGTGGGCCCAGGAGAAGTTCCAAAGCCAGAATCTACGGTGGAGGTGGCGGCCACATCTGGGACCTGCAGCGGTGGGGGGCCAGAGCATTATTATTCAGCTTTGCTCATTTAGGCTTTCCGCCGGGCACGGTGCAAACAGATGCTGTGCTGCGTGCGTGGCGATCTCATTAAGTGCATGGGCTGCTTTCCTAAAAGGAAAGGCAATTATTGTCCATCTCAATTGTCCCTGCTCGGCTTGTGTGAGGCATTTTAAGAATGCATTGCAAGACCGGAACCTGTGCGATTTTTAAATAAAATTCAGAGATGGTAGAATCCATGCCACAGCTAACACCTATGTTCTCACCTCCCAGTTTCAGAAGCTTTAACTTTTTTTTTTCTTTTGATCTCCTCTGATGTAACCGCCGAATTCTGAGAACTACGTTAAAAGAAGACTTAGGAGTCTCCATCCCCAAGGAGGAGCTGATTAAAACTGACCGAGACCTGTGTAAACTACAGAACAGAGTGCCCGGGGGTCCTGTTCTTGTCTGGGATGCTTGCTCTCCTTCACAGGTTCCCAGATCTGCTCACTGTACAGCAGAATGGGTCTCACTGAGCTCGCGAGGGTGTGGGTGGGACGCACCTCTGCCCACACCAGCCCCAGGCTCCTCTTCTCAGACCCTCGGTCCGGCTCTCTGGTTGTGGGTGCTCCAAGCCCAACAGTGCGACGGAGCCGAGGTGATGTTGGGAGACACGGAAAGCCAAGCATGGGATGTCCACGGTGGACATGGTGGCAGGCCAGGAGTCGTCACGAACCTCAACAGAACCCCAGCCGGGGTGCAGCCTCCAGAGACGCGCAGCCTCAGAAGAGCTTCTGCGCCTCTTCTCAGAACTTCCAGGGACCTCCCCCCCGCCCGGCCACACAGCACCTCCAGCCCCGAGGCCAGGAGCAGGATCCCACGGCGTGAGAAGATACCGTTTCTCCGGGGAACCACATCTTTCTGTCTGTCTCAGCATTTTAGAAGAAAAGGATGTCGTGAATCTAGCTCTCGGCAGAGTGCCTGCCTATGACCAACTGGATGGAAAGAAAAGAGCTCCAGCCCCGAAGTTCAGTCATGAATGATAATTATTATGAATGTGGTCATCTATTGATTAGTTATAGATGTTTCAAATACTTTCAATTAGTATTGTCGTTAATTAATGTTAAAATCATTTAATGTAAGAGTCCGAGGCAGAAGAATGGCTTAAACCCAGTATCCCTCGACCAGCCTTGGCAACACAGTGAGACTCTGCCTAAAACATTAAAAAAAAAAAAAAAAACAATAATGTTGTGAACAACCAATAATAAAAAAAATAAAAATAAACAAAAATAAACAAATTAAACTTTAACCTGCACCCTGCATTCATCAGCTGAACATGCAGCAGATCCATAAGGGAATATCGTTTGGCCGTAAATAGGAATGAAGCACTGATGCGTGGATATGGAGTCCACACAGGTACCCTGAACACATTATGCTAAGTGAAAGGGTCAGGCAGAGCAGCCCAGAGCCTACGGTCATCTCTACACCAAACATCCAAAATAGGCGAATCTGGAGAGACAGGGAAGAGATGAGTGGTTACCACGGGCTAGCGGGAAAGCAAACAGGAAATGACTGTTTAATGTATATGGAGTTTCCTTTTAGATTAGTGGAAAGTTCTGGAACTAGACAGCTGTAACGCTCACACAACATTGTGGACCTATCACTAAACTGAGCACTTGATGATGGCAAAAAGCAGTGAATCCTGTGACATGTATTTTACCATGATTTTTCTTTTTTAGAAAGGACTTGACCTCTGATTTTCCATTTCAGCATGTTCTTGGGTCTATCTTCTTGGATATGTTGCAGGAAATCTATAACAAGCTGCTTTGTGAAAATCTTTGCACAGGGACGTGTGTGAGTGGAGCAGAAGAACACTGTGTTGAGCACACCCTTGGTAGCCACAGCCACCCGGACACCAGGCCACAGGGACAAGATGGTAAAGGGGCGTCAAGGGGACAGCTGCACCCAGCGCACATCACAGCCCCCTCAATATTCTCCCTCCACCCCAAAGCAGCTCACGAGATAAATTGCTAGCCACAATTTACAACCGGAACCTGACGTAGGAGCAGAGGCTGTGGTCGCGTGTTCCTGCTGCACAGTAGGGACTTCCAATGCAGAGGGCACAAGAGGCTTTATCCACAGGGTCTTGTAGACCCTGTCAGAGGCTCAACGTGGGCCGGAGAGCCTGGTGGGGAAAGGAGGGCAGTGTACTTCAACATGCTGAGACGTTTCTTTCATTTTAAATCGTTTACATTTCAAACTCCATCTCTTATTTTTCTCAACAACATAAAGCATCAGCGTATCACTTGCCTCTCCGCTTTCAAGCATGGAGACTAGAAATCTTCATTTGAAACATTAACTCAGGGGGCCGAACTGGCAGCGTAATAGATTTCACAACTGCAGCGGCAAAACCTGCCTGGGCTTCCTCCAGTCAGGAGAAAGCTCTGTGATTCTTTGATTGATCCAGGAGCATTTAAGGCACAAATATATCTATGCAGAAAGGGATTGTGTCAGCTCCTGAAGTAGATGACGGGAGGAACCGTTCGTGCCAGCCCTGATGGTGCCTGTGCTAAAGGTGAGAATAATAGGCTGGGTGAGAAAGGACTGCTCAGACCCAGAGCAGTCAATGACACCTCGGAATTGCTTGTTGGAGCTGTGATCACTCTTATTTCACATGCAAAGCACACTGCATTAGCAACCAGATGGTACCTGCCTTTTCCTTGCTGGACTTCCCAGGGTTTCCAAAGACGCTTGTCTGAATGCGTCCACTTTCTCTGCAGCCTATTAAGGTTCAGCCAGCTGACAAGACTACACACAAAGAAAAATGGATCCCAGCAGACACGCACAGCTATTTACGGGACTCGATCAGAAGAAAGGAGAGAGAGAAAGAACAGCTTGGACGTCAATATGGCCAATACCTTCAAGTCTCCTTTCTAACTCCTGAAAACGCATAAAATGCCAAATCTGAGAGGGATGTCGGGGCAACCATTCGGTGTGCTGGATTTAGTCCGTTTCTGACACATAGCAAGCGACCCACAGCTTAGGAACTTGGACAAACCACACCCATTATCTCACACTTTCCGTGGGCCAGGGACACAGGGGTGGCTTGCCTGCTGTCCTCTGCCACAGAGGCCTCTGGTGGCTGCAGTCCAGGTGAACTGCAGGGTGCTGTCCCGTGAAGGCTGCACTGGGCGAGGGTCTACTGTCCAGTCCACCCCTCAGCATCCTGTGAGCCCGTCCTGGGCCGCTGGGCTCAGGGCCTTTGTTCCTCCAGAGCTGCTGGCCAGGGACCCCTCTGTCCCTTGCCACGTGTGCCTCTGCATACAGCAGCCACACAGGGCAGCTGGCTTCAGCCAGCAACGGGGAGACGGCAGAAGAAGCAGGGACAGGGCCGACATCAGGGTCAGCTGCAGACCAGCCTCGGAAGCCGTTGCCCACGAGTTTTTCTGCTGAGCAGGAGCAGGAACCTGGGAGCACAGGAGGGGAACTCGGCAGGGCCTGGGTCAGAACCTTGAATTCAGGACATCTATGAAGGAGCCGTTTAGAAACGGGAATTTCGCTCACAAGATCTGGGAAGAGGGAAGAGCAAGGGTTACTGCCGGGCAGCTTCTCTGGGACCTCAAGCGCCACGGATGTCACAGGCCGGCTGCGGGAGGCACAGCAGGCCCCGCGCCCACCCTCCCAGCCAGCCCTGCCTGGGTTCCCCGACTGCTTCTGAGATGCCTGCAGGCTTACTGATTGTCCTCAGCGTCACCAAGGAACGCTGATCCACCCTCCACTGTGTGTCCTTACAGGTTCGGAGGCAGGCGAGGCGGACAGCTGCCTTGAAACTTCGACCACCTACAAAAGGGGACTCTTTGTAGCTCCAGAACCCAACCCTGGACATGAGTGGGGACATGCCTTTCCATCAGCCAGGACCAGGGAAGCCGGAGGACAGGCCACATCACGAGCTTCCGGTCCTGTTCCCCAAGAGGCGGGGGACGGGGAAGCAGGGCTGTGGAGCAGGAAGGGCAGGAGGGAGAGGGGCCTGTGCCCACTGGGTCCACTCACCCCCACCCCCAAAGTCACACAGGGCTTCTTGTGGGCCATGCACTCCCACAAGCACCCCTAGGACCTGACCAGCGGACTGTGACATCATCCTCCAGCTTGGAGAGGGGTGACTACAACCGGCCACCCAGGGCTGTCAAAGTCCTGTGTAGTCGGAGAGCCACTGGGCTCAGATGGATGTGGGGTGTGGAGGGAAGGCCGCAGCAGCTGCACCCAGAAGCAGGCAGACCCCGCCCACCCGCGCCCCCGATGCTGGGAAGGTGGCTCCCGGAGGATGGTCGGCTGAGGGTGCCGGTTGTCGCCCTTGATTTGTTTCTCAGCTCCCCTCTGCCACCCACCTGACACCCTCGGGAGCTGCGACCTTCCTGTCCAGGATGCCTTTCCTTTGCTTCTAAGGTGATGGTGAGCACCCACCAAGGCGGGGGCTCTGAATCCGGAGGACACAGCCAAATGCAAACGAGCCCCGAGCTCCAGCGCTCTCTGTCAGGCCTGCAGCCGCCTCGATTGCTCACCTGGCTCCAAACGCTGCGTCTCTAGGGAGAGAACACAAGTCCCCACCAACACGAGGGAGACCGCCAGCTGAGAAGGCACCTCAGAGTGTTGCGCGGCCTGAGGACGCCCCTAGAATTCATGTGTGGAACCAGCTTCCTCAGTGCTGACAGCGCTCTTGACATGGCGGAGGGTCTGGGCCGTGGGGATGGGCGGGTGGCTGCACGCCTGCCTCAGGAATGAGTTACCTGCTGTGGGGTCCAGCCTCCTCTCCCTCTGCACTGCCTGTGAGCCTTCATGCAGCACACGACCTTTCACAGATGAGCCTGCCTGGCCTGGACTTTCCGGCTTCCAGAACTGTGAACCGGGATAGGCCCCTCCTCTTGTATCCAGCTCTGGTGCTGTGTTACGAAAGTGGACAATGGCCAGACACGGGGTGCACGCCCGTGATCCCAGCAGTGAGGGAGGGTGAGAAGGAGGACCGCAGGTTCAAAGCCAGCCTGGGCGACTTAGTGAGACCCTGTCTCAAGATAAAAAATAAAAGGGGGTGTGGCTCAGTGGTTACAGGACCCTGGGTTCAATCCCTGGTACAAAGAAAATGGACTAAGAAAATGGACTAAGAATGAGTAAGCCAGCCTTGAGCCCTTTAGAGACATGTGAGAGTATGTGCAGGGATAAGACTAACCTGAGCCCGAACCTGCCCTTAGATACCCTAAGTGCACCGTAGCAACTCTGAAGTCGTTTGGGAGGACAGAGATATTTGCACAGCAACCTAAATTAACACATGAGCTGTAGGCTGAAGGGTTCCAGAATCCGAGGATTAGCCAGGCCAGCCAGCAGACATCCCCAGTCCAAACAAGCCGACCCACACTCCCCACCCTGGGCTCCAGGTCTGCAGACAGCTCAAAAATTCAAGAACAGGAAATTTATTTCAAGTTTTGATTTCAAAGAAAATCAGGGTAACTTTAAACACCCAATTTAAAACTGAAGCAGTCGCCACAAATTCAGCGTCAATGTTTCTTTTATGAGCCCCTCACTCCTGTTCACAAGAAACTGATGACAATATAGTACTTTTTACCTTTAGGTAAAGGCAGCCATCCGTTGGTATCCACAGGAGATTATACCCCAACCCTTCAAAGATACCAAAATCTGAGGATGTTCAAGTCCCTTAGATAAAATGACTTAGTATTTGCACACACTCTATGCACATTTCCCCATATACTTTCTCTCTAAATAACTTACGATATGTAATAAAAGGTTAATGCCATGAAATTTGTTATTTCACTATGTTGTTTAGGGAATAATAACAAGAAAAAAATCTGTACACATTTAGAACACACACAATTATTTTCTGGATAGTTTTGATGCACAGTTGGTTGAATCCACAGATGAAGAACCTGCAGGTATGGAGAAGTGGCTGCACTTTATAGAACACCCCTTAGCAAAGAAGAAGGGGCCTTGGGAGTTTCTTCCCAGTCTTTTTTCCTAGAAGATAATGCTTGATGGGCTTCTCCAAACGTAGGTTGCATAAATCCTCATGGTTTTTCAGCTGGTCTCTTGTAAGATGTGAGATTACAATAAAACCACTCCCTGCTTCTGTTTCTAGCCTGACTTAATAACTTACTAATTGTAATGGACTAAACACCAGGCACCGACTCACTCCTGTCGGGGCTCATTTCTGTCACCATTCTGGATCCATTGTGTTCTGCGGAGAAGCATGCAGGGAAGAGCCCAACGGGTCACCCAGACACGGCGGACCCAAGCTTGATATCACAATCCAGAACATGAGGCCAGATGGTCCGAGAGCTGGGGGACAGGAGAGGGGAGCTGCCAGTCAAGCAGGCACAGCAGGAGGAGTGCCAGAGGTCACCCAGCCTGGGCCGGTGACTGCGAGCTCTCAGTGATGTGTGATCGAGTGAGCCACAGTTGTGACACGGAACCGAGGGGTTTTTAGACAGTGCTGAGCTCCGCCTTAGATAGCCAACCTCCACACCATCTTCATGTGGTGCTTTCTGGGTACCCTGGTCTCTTCCGTCCTCACGGCTGGATTTGTGGGGTGACAAAAAGAGGCGACTGAGACAGTCTTCTAGAAATATGAATCACCTAGATTGAGGAGTGACAAAGAGGTGAGGAAGTAGGACCCAGGGTGGCTTGATGAGCCCTGGAGCAGCCTCCTCACCGTCAAAGCAGCCCATCCTGGGAAGTGGGGCCAAGAGGGGTCAGGTGTGCTGGCCAGCAGCCAGGAATGTAAAGCACGGACACGGCGGAAGCGTACATGCTCTGAGTCTGATGCTCTCTCCAGGGCTACCCGAAACCTTTACGTGCAAGATGTTAGGTCGCAACGCCTCCTTCCACTGCCCAGTCACGCTGGTGAGATGCACCCAAGCAAGGCCAAGCGCAAGAAATGCCCCTGAGTGGGGCACGTGTCTAGGGCCACTCAAAACAGCAGACAGAAAAAGCAAATCAGAGCTCATTTGCTCTCAGGAAGACGGTTCTGGGACAACACACTTACACCTTAATTCAGATTCTGCCTATAGATACCATTTTTTTTTTAAATTTTGGTAAAAGGCACGTGACATCAAGATCGACCATCTTAGCCACTGCTAATTGCACAGGTGAATAACACAAAGCACATTGGCATCATGGCGGGACCATCTCCACCTCCCATCTGTAAAAGGCTTTTCTTGCAAAACTGAAGTTCTGCGCGGGGTATGTTTCAGCGGCGCCCTCCACAGGGACCAGTACTTCCTTGGCTTCTGGTGGACAGGAAGCCTGGTTATTTATGGGCTCCCATCTCTCCTCACCCCTTCCTCCCTCCAGCTCACACAGGAGGGCACGGGGCCCAGCAACCACCTTCGTTCTGTGTCTGCACATTGTCTGCAGAGACTCAGCACCGTCTGTCCCCACCCCCGAGTTTGCTAAGACAGATTTCTCCTCTCAACACTGTATTTATTACCGGGGTGTGAAGCGCCAATCTGCAGATGCCTCTTCCACCCGCCTGCTGTTAAGAGTCTGCTCAGTCACTGAGCCCTCTGGCCCGTACAGACTTCTGATTCCCTCGGCTATTGCATGGACAGGACAGGACCAAGTCCCTTCCGCCCTGTCTGAGTCCTGGCCTCCTGAGCTTGCTCTTGTAAGCCTTGGCTGGTAGCTGTGGGAACAGCAGCAGCTTAACCCTTGGGCAGCCGCAACCACAACTGCTGCTGTGCCTTCACAGAGGACTGACTGTGCTTGCTGTCTCCCTGTGACATTATCACAGCAAATTGAAGGTTACTTAAAAAAAAAAATAGGTGGGGGACAGGGGTGACTGTCACAATAGGAGACCAAACACTGTCAACAGATAGAACAAAAGGAGGCATGGAGCTCTTTAATTAAGGTTCTCCAAGGCAAGAGAAGCCTTGCTGTAGTGACCCTGCTGTGCCTCTGCCTGATTAGCTTCCATGCATCTGCTCCGTTTCCTGGTCTCCATCTGTACTGAAGGAGAAATTTATTCGGGTGCCCTGCTTCCCCACACAATGACTCCAAGGCATCAGCTGGAGACAGACTAATGGTGATGCGTGTTGACAGGGCGTCTCCTGAGCGCCTGGCTGTGTGGACGGGCAGGATGACAGTGCCTTACACACACCTGGGATTCACACGTAGCCACGCGGTCCACCCAGATGTAGTGCCCGCTCCCAGGAAGACCAGGAGTAGGAGGATGGGCCGCGGCGCTGTGGAGTGTTCACAGCTGGAGACGGACCCCAGCTATCGGCTCGGCAAGGTCGGATGCCACAGAACTCCTCCTCACTTAGATCAAAAGGGCGTGCGAAGCGGGGACTTTCTGCAGATCACAACGCAAGGGGCTTCTCATGTCCACGCGGGACGAGCGAGTGGCTTGTGCTGCAAGGATTCTTCCTCACCAAGAAAAGGACATCCAGGGACCAAGGACTGGTCAGAGCTGTGCGGCAGAACCTGGTGTGCGCTGAAGATGCTTGGCTCGATGACTCGGGTCCTCAAAGAGCTCGTCTGCCTTTTTTGTAAAGGTGAGGATTTATTAAAAGTAATGCTCCTGGGGCTGGGGGTGTGGCAGAGCACCTGCCTGGACTGCGCCAGGTTCTGCATTCCAACCCCAGCCCTCGAAAACCAACAAAATAACAAAAGCAGCACTCCGTAAAGAACCTAGACCTCTTCACTAATACGACATTCTGTGATTCAGGAAAGTTGATCCCATAAACTCAGGTTGTCAAAACAGCTAAGCTGATCTCTCTGTACCAACAGATAACCTGGAATGTAAAACATTCTCCTAAAGTGGCAACTTGGGGTTTAGTTAACAGTCATGTGTACGTGCTGACTTCTTAGTGTTTTGATTTTTTTAAATTTTTTTTCTAGTTGTAATTGGACACAATGCATTTATTTTATTTATTTTTATATGGTGCTGAGGATTGAACCCAGCACCTTGCATGTGCTAGATGAGTGCTCTACCGCTGAGCCACATTCCCAGCCCCTTCTTAATGTTTTGTGTGGTTGGGATTTTTTTGTTTAGTTTTGTTTTTTTACTGGAGATTGAACTCAGGGGGCCTTAACCACTGAGCCACATCTCCATCCCTTTCTGCCCTTTTTATTTTTTTGAGACGGGGTCTCACTAAACTGCTTAGGGTCCTTCTAAGTTACTGAGACCGTCTTTGAACTTGCGATCCTCCTGCCTCAGCCTCCAGAGCCACTTTGATCACAGATGTGCACCACCGTGCCCAGCTGACTTCCTGGATGGGCCAAATGTACCATGGTAATGGAGGATGTGGGCATCCACGGAAACGGCTGAGGGGCATTTGAGAACTCTATTACCTTTGCATCTTTCCCTTCAGCCCCAAATTATTCCAAACGAAAACATGTATTTTAAAAATTAAAAAGAAATAGATTTTCCCCCACATGTAAACAAAAGTGATGTTTGGTTATACTGGGCATCACAACATAACGTCTTGCAGCCCTCTGATCTCAGAAAAGACACAATAGACCAGGTATCGACCTTGCCATAGCTGTAAACATAACACGACCTTAGATCATGAAGTCACTGCTTCAGCACCTCCTGTTTTCTTGGAGGCA
Source organism: Ictidomys tridecemlineatus (assembly GCF_052094955.1). Classification (NCBI taxonomy): domain Eukaryota; kingdom Metazoa; phylum Chordata; class Mammalia; order Rodentia; family Sciuridae; genus Ictidomys; species Ictidomys tridecemlineatus. The sequence continues at coordinate 151,778,157 of NC_135484.1, read as the reverse complement.
GCAGGAAGAACCTCAGCCTTTGAAGGAGAATTCTAGATTCCATGCTTGAGCTTTGAGGGTAGGAACTGGCTCAAGGTACGGGGAGAAGACGACTCACAGGAGGAATTTCCCTCATCGGCTGACCAGCCTGGGAAGTCTCAGCACGAAGCCTTCTCAGCACCGGGAGCTCCCAAGCCCCGTTTTGCCTCCTGCACGCTGGGTCTCCACTTCTTGTCCACACTGGCATGTAGAGTAGGTGAATTCTGGTACAGGTATCAATAGTCTAGCCACCTCCCCCCCTGCTTAATAGAATTCATAATCGGTCACCTCCTAAGGGACTGAGGGATGGCTTCACCCACTCTCCACCTGAGACCTAAAGGTAGGTTTTAAATTAAGCAAGGACGCACAGGCAGAGGTACTTTGAAGCTGCATAATTACAAGGTATAATCGCCACTGATATCATGACTCGTCACTGGGCCAGGATCACACAGCTGCCTAAACCCGCAAGATTCTAAATTCCAAAGAGCCTGGCCTGCGTCTTCATGATTTAATTATGGACAGCCCCGAGTCCCAGGTGAGGATGTGTTTAATAGATGAGCAGCTGACTGTACTGTGGACTCCTTATACACAGGCTCACTCTCGTCTTCGGAAAGAGAAAGGGTTTGCTTTCCAGTTTGAAAAGGGAAGAGGGAAAAGCCTGAGTTTATTCCTGGGAGACAGCAATGCAACTGTCACATTCTGCTCTGTTATATTAATTTTAAAGTAATTTTTCTGAATTAAGAGAAAATTGAGTGGCAAACGCTTCCTTTTGGAGACTGGTTCTCCACCAAGGGTTCCTGGGCTCAGACTCTCCAGCTGCCTGTGTGCAGGAACATCACATCTTCTCCTCTCTCTCCTCCTACTCTCCCATTCCCCATTTCTCTTGATCTCACCAAACCCCCAGGCGACTCCTTAAAAGCAGTTCAGGACAAAATAATAAAGTTCCATGCTGAATATCAACAAAATCCGCCAGGATGAATGGAAGGAAGGAGAACTTTTCATTTCATATCTAAGATGTTAAATTGGGTGCTTACGATTCCCCCGATTTAGCTTTTTTAATTAAAAAATTCAAGCTTTATTCAACATTTGCATATTCATGCCTCTGTAATGTGCACTGATTGCATTAAAGGCAGGAAAAAGCATGTAAGTGCAGCACAAATATAGTTCCTCATCAGTGCACCGTCTATGTGTGCATAGATAAATATTTCCAAACAAATTAACATACACCCCGGCACAGGTGCTCCGGCCCCGCGGCGGCTCCCTCCAGCTATTTCCATCCCACAGTCCCTTCCACCAACTTCCAAGAGCCAGAGCATCAGTTTCCAAGTTGTATGACCCGGTGATCTGCAGGATTAGCGGGACCCCAGCAGCAGTCAGGGGAGAAAGACCTTCAGCTGCGCTCGCAACGGAAACCCGAGCGTGGCTTGCACCGGCCAGAGAAGAGCGCCAGGAGCGTATGGTTGTTAATCACATCCCTGAGGAGTGAGGGCTCCTGGCCAGGTGTGGCAGCCACTGTCCACGGCCCACCGTGAGCCCTCTGACCTCTGCTTTCTGGACCCGCGAGTCTGTGTGAGGCCACAGTGTGCTCAGCTCTTAGAAACAGGCCATCTTCCAAGTCAGGGCTTAGCAGACAGCCTCGGGCCAGATGCAGCCTGGATCCCAAACAAAGGCCATTGGAACGTGCACGCCCCCTTGGGACCTTAGCCCGACAACTGCCCCTGCTCTTCTGAGGGAGACTTGAACGTCCCAGCAGAGACTACTGACCTGCAAAGCCTAAATGTCTACCCCTTGACAGAAGACCGTTGCCAGCTCTGAGCAACTTCCCAGCCTCCCTTCTGCCAGTCTAGCAGGGGACGAAGGGGACATTGCCTCGGCTGCTCCTGGATAGCGGTCGATGTTAGAATCACCACTGGAACAGGAGCCAGGCAGGGGCAGCGCATGGGGATGGGGAGGAGGATCTCAGCTCAGGACGTGGGAACGCAGGATTCCAGGTACTTCTGGAAAGTCCCATAAGAAGAGGCCTAGATGGAAGACCTAAGGTCAATCTAGGGTCAATTGCTTGTTTAACTCACACAGGCCTGCTGGTGTGTAGAGGGCCTCACAGCCCCCGGGCAGAGTCCAGGTGCCGGGAGGAGCCCGGGCCTTGGGCCATGATGGTCATTAGGAAAGCCTGTGTCTTCCCGGGCGCCCACTCTGGGCTGATTAGCTCTCCACGAGAAGGAGCAGGGCTTGCTGCTATAAAGGGCTGGCTTTCCCCGGCCGGCTGCCCTTCTCCCGTGTCCTCTTCTGCCACGAGATGCTCTCACAAGGCCACCAGCTGCAGGTGCAGTGTCCCTGGACTTCCAGAAGCGTGAGTAAGCTCGGCCCCCTTTCCTGATAAGTCGCCCAGATCTCAAGACTCCTGGTAAAGAAACCGAGAACGGACCCAGACAGGGCTCTTCTCTTCTCTCGCTCCCTGCCAGCCGCCTCCCTGGGCTCCCGCTCCCTGATCCCTCCGGGGTTCCTCCCGCACTCCTCCGCCTCCCTCCCCACCCCGCTGGCCCTTCCTCCTCCTCTGCCTGCCCGCGTGGTCTGCCGTCCCTGGACGGGGAGTTCCTTCCCCGGGCTTTGGTAGGTCCCCACGGGCTCCCAACCGCCCCGTGGCTCTCCACCCCCGTGGCTCTCCACCCCGTGGCTCCAAGCTGCCGGTTCCAGGCTGTGGTGTTTCCTGGCTCCGAGCTGCCGGTTCCAGGCTGTGGTGTTTCCTGGCTCCAAGCTGCCGGTTCCAGGCTGTGGTGTTTCCTAGGTCTTGACCGTTGCTCCCCTGCAGGGGAGCCCTGGTGGCAACTGAGACTGAGTCTGGGCACTTGTTCTTCCCCCTAGCGGAGAACGCTAACCCGGGAGTCTGAGCCGCGGGCTCTGCATCCTGGCTTTACTTGCTGCGCCAGCTTTTCAAATTTCTTAATTCACCTCAACTTTGTCATCTTTCTTATGCCTCAAAAGAGGGACAAAGCCCTGTTGGACCAGGTTTCGTCATGAGTGAGCTACGTCACTAACAGAACAGTTTGTCTTTCCAGGAAGTCAGAATTGGTGAATCACAAAGTCACCGACGACACAGCCCGCCTCAGTGGCGGGTCCCTGGGTGCTGGCGGGTCTCCGGGTCCATAGCTGGTGGCCTGGCTTTGCCAACATGCTTGGTACTCCCTGTATCCATGTGCTTCTGATTAGCCTGATAAGCTCCCAGCTGGTCATTCTTACTGGTGTGGTTAACTCATCAGTTTGTGCCTTTACGGTCGGGCCAGGCAGATGGCGTGGCTTGTGCAAACAAGGTGAGCAGTGGCTCCCCTGGGCACTCGGGTCAAGTGGAGCAGCCTGCGGAAGCCCTGCTTTAGGGGGGAGAGGCAGGGGTGGGCAAAACGCTTGTGGTCCCCACCTGTCCACTGGGGTCTTCCACCTGGATGTGCTCTGGGGACGCTGACTTCTGGCCCCACTGGAAAGTGGGATGAGGGACCGTGGCTTCGCTCTTCCCTGGCTCCCAACTTTGTGCTACAGGCCGAATCCTGCCCCTTCCTCTGGCTTCCGGGGTGTGTGGGAAGCTTACTTCACCTCCTGGCCTTCACAGAGGCTCAAGGCTGGCCTCGGGCTTAGCTGCTTCGGGGAGGGGAGGGACTTTACTCTTCTGACTCAAAAGCCAATGTGGCCCACGTGTGGATCTTCAGAGGCCGGCTTTAGAGCGAGCCTGGGTCTTGGGGATACGGTACACGGGTAAAACCAGCGGCCTCTGCCCCTCCCTAGGGGGTGACCCCGGCTGCTCACTGAAGGGGGCATCTCTGCACCCCAGTTTCCGGCACGTTCCTGTGTTGGCGCTTGCCGAGAACATCCTTCAAGCCTTCCCATCTGATCTGAGATGAATCTTGGCCGGTGTGGAGGACCCTACTGCCCCTCTGGAGCCTTCCCCAGGGGTCGTCCTTGGAGCCCCGCAGTGCACCTGTGTATTCCACCCACAGGAGACGGCAGGAGGGAGGGGAGCCCGATTCCCAGGGCAGAGCCAAGGATCCCCACGTAAAGATGGCACTCCTGGCGCTCCTCTTGACTGCGGCCTAGGACCGGGAGCTGCCCAGGAAGCTGGAGTGCACACGGGAGCCGGACCCGTCCCCGAGTCCAGGGGCAGAGCCCGCTGTCTGGCAGGAGGTAGTGGGGGCCCGGGCCTGGCATTTGAACAGGGTGTGGCCAAGCCTGACGCACAGCTTGGGCAGGGTGGTGGCCCGCCGCCTGGAAGTCACCTCCATCCTGGGCTTTGTACAGGGGACATGAGAAGGTGCTGGGTGACTGAGGCTGGGGAGAAGAGTGCCCATCTGTGCTGGCCAGGCCCACCACATTGGACGTGGATGGGCGGCTGAGCATCTCTGAAGGCTGCCAGGAATCGGGAAGCTTCCCATCCCGATTCCCAGGTCTCTTCCCTGTGCTTTGTGACCATAGCAAATGACTCAAAATGGCACCTTCAGAGAGCCGGTCCCACTGGGAGTCGGGGAGGCCAAGCTCGCGTGCCGGTGGGCAGCCTTGCACGGAGAGCTGAGCTGTGTGGGTCAGCAGGGCGTCCTCCACTCGGCAAGGAGGCCGCAGGAAGAAAGGGGCGGGTGAGACTGGGTGTCGCAGGCTGGCAGGCCAGGGCCTGCGGGATGGTCAGGGCTGAACCAGTACTGCCCCCCCGGAAAGGGGTTCCAGCTGACTGCTCCCCTTTAGGTGACGCTTCACTAGGACAGCTCCAAGTCCAGGCCGCCAGAACCTGTGAGCCTTATTTAATGTTTCCACCAGTGGGATTGAGGGTCCAAGATGAAGTGACCCTGGACTGGGGGCGGACCCCAAGTCCAATGCCAGGGGTCCTCAGGAGCAGGGTGTTGGAGATGCAGACCCAGGAGGGACTGGAGCACTGCCCAAGTCCCACGCCCAGAGCCGCCGTCTGGAAGAGGCACGGGCCGAGCCCCACTGGAGACCCCACAGAGCCCCGCTCTGGGACGTGGGTTCCAGCCTTTGGGCCCCCAGAGCTGTGCAGTAAGCTGGTCCACTCTAAGCCCCTGTTGGGGGAGGTCAGTTCTGGCAGCCGTGGGAAGCTCCGCAGCCCACCCTCACTGGGGCATGTGACGGGGGGCGGGGGCACCAGCAGGTCCATGTGGTGTGCCAGGACCAGGAGACCAGAGACCACACAGGGACAGTGGCTCTCCTCGGGTCTTGGTTAAGGGCGCTGGGAGGCATGGACGGCACCTGAGGGCGAGCTAGCTTAGGAGGGCACCACGGAGGCCCTGCAGGGCGGTGGGCTTCCCCTGGAGCCAGGTTCCTTCGTCTCGGCTGCACCCTTCCGTTTTGATGAGTTGTTTTGGTTTTTATTTTTAATTCTGGTGAAATACACAGCACATACAACTTAGCATTCACACTTGGATACCCTTGGAGTGGTAGAAAGGTCACTAATCAGTGAAATGAGCTTGTTTTTTTTTTTTTTTTTGTTTTTAAGATGGGGCCTCGGTTAGATGCTTAGGGTCTTACTAAATTGCTGAGGCTGGCTTTGAACTTGCAATCCTCCTGCCTCAGCCTCCTGAGCCACTGAGATTACAGGCATGCACCACTGTACTTGGCTGAAGTGACCATTTCTAAGTCTATTTATATGGCTGTACCACCCACGCCCTGAACTTTCATCTGGCCAGAAAAACTCTTGCCGTGTAAGGAGCACCGGTCCTCTCCACTGTTCCTCTTCCTACTTTCTGTTCCCATGAATTTGACTAAACTGATGACTTTCTATTTTTTTCACTTTAAATAAACACTTTATTTCTAGATACGACAGTAGAGTGTATTCTGACATTATGCACATGTGGAGTCTAACTTCCCATTCTTGTGGCTGTACATGATGTGCATTACACTGGTCGTGGATTCACACATGAACATAGGAGAGTTATGTCTGATTCATCCTACTGTCCTTCCTATTCCCACCCTCTCCCTCCACTTCCCTTTGTCTAATCCAGTGAACTTCTGTTCTTCCTTCCCCTCCCTCCTATTGTGTATCAGCATCCACATATCAGAAAATACTTGGCCTTTGGTTTTGGGGGGAATCAGCCTTTTTCACTTAGCATGATAGTCTCCAGTTCTATCCATTTACCAGCAAATACCATAACTTCATTCTTTATGGCTAAGTAATATTCTATTGTGTGTGTATATCATATTTTCTTTATCCATCTGTTGAAGGGCCCCTCAGTTGGTTTCATAGCTCTACTATTCTGAATTGAGCTGCTATAAATGTTGACATGGCCACGTCACGGTAGTATGCTGTTTAAGTCATTTGGGTATACACCAAGGAGTGGGAAAGTTGGGTCAAATGGTGGTTCCATTCCAAGTTTTTTAAGGAATTTCCATACTGCTTTCCAGAGTGGCTACTCCAATATGTGTTCCAACCAGCACCGTATGAGTGCACCTTGTCCCCATGTCCTCGCCAATGTTTATTGTTCCTTGTATTCTTGATAATTGCATTCTGACTGGAATGAGATGGAATCTCAGTGTGGTTTTAATTTGCATTTCTTTAATAGAGATGTTGAACATTTTTTCATATTTGTTGACCTATTTCTTTGAAGTACCTGTTCAGCTCCTCTGCTCATTTATGGATTGGGTTACTTTTTTGGTGTTTAATTTTTTCTAATTATACATGGCTGTAGAATGCACTTTGACACCATACGTAAATGGAGTAACTTCTCATTCTTCTGGTTGTACATGATTTAGAATCGGGCTGTATATACATAGGGTAATAACATCTGATTTCTTCTTTCCTTCTTGCACCCATACCCCCACCCCTCCCTTCCTAATCCAAAGTAACTCTATCCTTCCCTAGCCCCACCCCCCATACACATACTTATTGTGAATTAGCATCCACACATCAGAAAACAGACTTTGGTTTTGGGGAACTGGCTTATTTCACTTAGCATGATATTCTCCAGTTCAATCTGTTTACCAGCAAATACCGTAATTTCATTCTTATGGCAGAGTGATCTTCCACTGGGTATATATACCACAATTGCTTTATCTCTTCATCTATTGAAGGGAACCTAGGTTGGTTCCATAGTGTAGCTATTGTGAATTGAGCTGCTACAAACACTGTGGCTGCATCACTGTAGGATGCTGGTTTTAAGTCCTTTGAGTATAAACCGGGGAGTGGGATAGCTGGGTCAAATAGTAGTTCCATTCCAAGTTTTCTGAGGAATCTCTATACCAATTTCCAGAGTGGTTGCACCAATTTGCAGTCCCACCATCAGTGTGCCTTTCCCCCCACATTCTTAATATTTATTGTTCCTTGTATTCTTGATGATGGCCATTCTGACTACAGTGAGAGGAAATCTAGAGTAATTCTTATTTGCATTTCTCTAATTGCTAGAGATGTTGAACATTTTTTCATAGACTTGTTGACCAACTGTATTCTGTGAAGTGTCTGTTCAGTTCCTCAGCCCATTTATGGATTGGATTGTTTGTATTTTGAGTTCTTTACCCTAGAGGTGCAGGTGGAAAAGGTTTTTCTCCCATTTTATAGGCTCTCTTCACGTTTTTGACTGTTTCCCCTCTGTGAAGAAGCTCTGGAGTTTGATTCCATCCATTTATTGATTTTTGACTTTCTTGTGCTTCAGACGTCTGGTTGAGGAATTCAGTCCCTAAGCTGACATGATGGAAAGTTGGGCCTACAGTTTCTTCTAGTCGGTGCAGGGTCTCTGGTCTCATGCCTAGGTCCTTGATCCACTTGGAGTTCTTTGTGCAGGGTTGGAGGCAGGGTTTTAATTTCATTTTGCTACATATGGGTTTCCAGTTTCCCAGCACTATTGGTTGAAGAGGCTGTCTCTTCTCCAATGTATGTTCCTGTGCTTTTGCTTAGTATGAGATAACTGTATTTGTGTGGGTTTGTCTGTGTCCTCTATTTTGTACCATAGCTCTCCATGTCTATGTTGGTGCCAATACCATGCTGTTTTGTTACTGTGGCTCTGTAGTATAATTTAAGCTCTGGCATTGTGATGCCTCCTGCTTCACTTGTTAAGAATGACTTTAGCTATTCTGGCCCTCTTATTTCTTCCAAATGAATTTTATGACTGCTTTTTCTATGAAGAATATCATTGGAATTTTAATCAGAATTGCATTAAATCTGTATAGCGCTTTTGGTAGTATGGCCATTTTGACTCTTAATAATGCCAAGAATGAGGAGATCTTTCCATCTAAGTCTTTATTTTATTAGTGTTCTGTAGTTTTCATTGTAGAGAGCTTTCTCCCTTCTGTTGGCCTGGGGGGAAAAATTGGGATTTGATCTATAGTGAATGGGACAGTTTCCCTAATTTCTTCAGTTGATTCATCACTGATGTATGGGAAAACAATAGATTCAGGGGTATTGATTTTTATATCCTGCTACTTTGCTAGGATAATTCATTTGAGTTCTAGAAGTTTTCTTGGAGTTTTTTTGCATCTTCTAAATATAGAATCATGTCATAAGCAAATAGGGATAGTTTAAGTTCTTATTTGTTTTTTTTTAAATTTTTAAATTTATTCTAATTAGTTATACATGACAGCAGAGTTCAATTCAATTTATATTATACAAATAGAGCACAATTTTTCATGTCTCTCGTTGAACACAAAGTAGTGCCACACCATTCGTGTTTTCATACAAGTACTTGGGGTAATAATGTCTGTCTCATTCCACCATCTTTCCTACCCCCATTTCCCCTCTTCCCCTTCTTCCCTTTTACCCTTATCTAAAGTTTGTCTATTCCTCCCATGCTCCCCCCATCCCATTATGAATCAACCTCCTTATATCGGAGAAGACATTCAGCATTTGTTTTTGGGGGGATTGGCTAACTTCACCTTGAGTTCTTATTTGTGTTCCTCTGATTTCTTTTGTCTAATTGCTCTGGCCAAACTTTCCAGGACTGTGTTGGATAGAAGTGGTGAAAAGAGGACCCTTGTTACTTTTCTTTTTTTTTTTTAATTTAAGAGGGAATGCCTTCAATTTTTCTCCATTGAGAATGATGTTGGCCTTGGGTTTAGCATAGATAGCTTTTACCATGTTAAGGTAAATTCCTGTTATCCCTAGTTTTTCTAGTCTTTTTGAACATGAATGGGTGCTGCATTTTGTCAAAGCCATTTCTGCCTCTCTTGAATATCATGCGCTTCTCTGAGTCTATTGATGTGATGAATTATGCTTATTAATGTCCATATATTGAATTCCATCCTTGGGATGAACTCTACTTGATTATGATACACTCTTATTAAAGTGTTTTAATGGAATTTGCCAGAATTTTATTGAATTTTTGCATCTATGTTCGTCAGGGATATTGGTCTGAAGTTTCCTTGATGTCTGTCTACTTTTGGTGTCGGGGTGATACGAGCCTCAGAAGGAGTTTAGAAGGGTTCCTTCATTTTCTACTTCATGGCATAATTTGAGGAGGGTTGGTGTTAGTCCTTTGGCGGTCTGGTAGAACTCGGCTGAGAATCTGTCGGGTCCTGGGCTTCTCTTTGTTGGTAAGCTATTGATGGTGACTTCAACGTCATTGTTTGAAATTGATTTGTTTTCAATTTGAGTCCTCCTGATTCAATCTGGGTAAGTCATATGTCTCTGGAAGATTATCAATGTCTTCAGATTTTGTTAGAAATTATATTAAGATGTTCTAGTTATCTGAATTTCAGTACTCTCCATCATGATATTTCCTTTTTCATCATGTATTTTAGTAATTTTAGTTCTCTATCCTTATCAGCTTGGCAAAGGGTATATCAATTCCATTTTTAACAACTTTTTTATTTTGTTGAATTTGTTATTTTAATTTCATTTTTTAGCTCTGATTTTAACTATTTGCTGTCTTCTACTGATTTTTGGCGATTGTCCCCCCACCCCCCAGAGCTTTGACATGTAGTGTCAGGTCATTTATTCATTGACCCTTTTCTTTTTTTTAATGAATGAGCTCAATGCAATGAACTTTCTTCGCACAACCACCTTCTAGTGTCTCAGAGATCTTGATAGGTTGTGTCACTTTTCTCATTTACCTCTAAGTATTTTTAAATTCATCCCTTATTTCTTCTGCTATCCATTGGTCATTCAATAGTGTATTATTTAGTCTCCAAGGGTTAGAATAGCTATTTTTTATTTCATAATTGACTTATAATTTCATTCCATCATGGTGTGATAGAATGAAAGGGATTATCATTTTTTGTGTCTATTTACTAAAAGTTGCTTTGTGGCATAAGATATGGTCTATCTTAAAAAAGGATCCATGTGCTGCTGAGAATACAGCGTATTCAGTCATGGATGGATGAAATGTTCTGTGCCTACTAAATCTAAATTAATCATATGTACTATAGCGTCTTTGTTTTGGTTTGGAGGATCCATCCAGTGGAGAGGGGTGTTAAAGTCACCCAGTATTGTTGGGGTCTTTGCTTCTTGAAACTGAGAAGGGTTTTCAATATACATTAATGCCCCGTGGTTTGGGGAATAAATATATACAATTGTTGTCTTGTTAACGTACGATTCCCTTAAGCATTGTGAAATGTCCTTCTTTGTCTCTTCTGGTTAAGTCTGGCTTGAAGTCCACTTCCTCTGAGGACAGAAACCCCTGCACACTTACGAGATCCATGTGAATGACGTTTTCCCATCCTTTCACCTTCAGCCTCTGGGTGTCTTTGCCTGTGGGGTGAGTCTCTTGGAGACAGCATATTGTTGTCTTGGTTTTTTAAATACAATTTGCCAGTCTGTCTTTTGATCTATGAGTCTAGGCAATTCACATTCAATGTTATTAATGAGGAATGACTTTTATTCTCTGTCACTTTGACTTATTTCGGGTTTTTCTCCTTTGTTAGCAGTGCAGTAAACCGTTTGTCCTCTTTCTCAAAACTCTGTCCTGGTTATTGGATGGGCGTCTGGCACAAAGACGGAGCTTTCAGCAACAGCTTGGCTCTGGAAGGTCCCCCAAAGGCTCGTGTGTGGAAGTGTTCAGAGGTGGGCTGTGGGGAAGTGACGGGGATCGGGGCTCTGACCCATCGGTGGGTTAATCCACAGAGATCATATTTGATGGAGGAATAAGGATGTGGTGGGAAATGTAGGCAGGGGAGGCAGAGTTGGAGGAAGAGCATCGCTGAGAGCAGGTTCTTGGGGTTCATACCTGGTCCCCTCTTCCCTTTCTTTCTCTGTTTCCTGGTTGCTGTAAAGGGAGTGGTTTTCCTCCACCACAGCCTTCTGCCATGATGCTCTGCCCCACCTCCAGAGCCATGGAGCCAGCTCACCAGGGACAGAGACCTCTGAATCTCCTCCTGGAGTTGCTCATGAAGGTCTCACAGCAACAAAAACCTGGCTGTGAAGCACAGGCTGTGGCGTCACGTGGGGGGGTAGTGTTTGGGGGAGGGGAAGCCAGAGCTGATCCACCCCAGTTAATTATATGACCTGGGAAACCTTGATGAGCCCGTTTCCTCACCTACACAGATGACCTAGTGACAGGGACTGTGTCATCCTGGACTGGGAGGATGAGGCGAGGAAGCACACATAAAACGCTTAGCACGGCGTGGCACAGGAGAGTCGTGTTAAACGAGAGATCCTGGGTCTTGGGTTGGTTTCCTTGGACTATTCCTACAGTGCACCTCCTCCCTTTCCTGGTTTTCACCTTCATTTTTCAACTTCATCAAATACTTATTGTATGTTCTGTAGTGCACGCTTTCTGGTTGTGAATTCTCTTAACTTTTCCTTATGGAAGGTTCTTATTTCACCAATTCCGAAGCTTGATTTTGCAGGGTGCAGTATCATTGTCTGGGATCCATTGTCTGAGTTGGTGTGTATGACCCCAAACCCTCCTAGCTTTGAGGGTCTGGGTGGAGAAATCGGCTGAGATTCAGATTGCTTTCCCTCTAAATGTGACCTGTTCTTTTTCTCCAGCAGCCTTTAAGATTCTATCTTTTTTTTCTGTATTTTAAGCATTTTCATCATTGTCTTGGTGAGAATCTGTTATAATTTTGTATATTTGGGTCCTGTATGCTTCCTGGATTTGATAGTTTTTTTTTTCATTTTATTCTTTAGGCTTGGGAAATTTTATGAGATTATTACATTGAAAGGATCATGCATTTCTTTGGTTTATATCCCAAGCCTTCATTTATCCCAATAAACCTTACATTTGGTCTTTCCATGTTATCCCACATAGCTTTGAAGTTGTATTCATGGTCTTTTAACATCTTTTTCTCCATGGTAAACTTTGTTTTCAAGATCATATATTTTTGTCTTCATTGCCTGAAACTGTCTTCCAAGTGGTCTACCACGTTATACTTTCCATTGATATTTTAATTTGGTTTATCATTTCTTTCATTTTGAGTATTTCTACTTTTTTTTCAGAATTTCTTTCACTTTCTGTATCTTGATTTCCTTCCTTACATCATCCTTTACCTTGCAGATCAGTTTAACTATGTACATCTTAAATTCCTTATATTTCTTCCCTGTGGTATTGGTGGACTCTGTTTATTGGAGTATCTTGGTTTATTTGGGGCAATTTGTTTCTTTACTTTTGCACACTGTTTGCACATCTACCCATCTAGGTATGGCTTTAAGGCAAAGTTTCTATCCTGTGGATGTAGTGTCCCTTAAGGTTTTTAGTATCTTACTATGTAAAGTGAGACAAAGAATAAAACATACAACATTAAGCCAAATAGTTCCTGCTTTGTCTACAATGTTACTTGTCATAATAAAAAATGATATCATTTATTGCCTACAGTAATAAAAACAGTTTGCAAAATGGCTCACAATTTCAAATGGTGGACAGGGAGAGAACAAGTGATGTAGGATGGGATGATTATGAGGGAGGAAGAGGATAGAAATAAAAAATTAGAGGGGAGAACTATAGAGATTGGCTGTTATCAGAAAAGAGAATGAAGGGAAATATAAGTATAAAAAGTAAAAAGTTGAAATAAAAATAACAAAACTGGAATATACTAATCAAACATTCTAGTCCTCAAAATACTGACTCATGGAAAAATAACTGGCCTCAAAAATAAGGAAAAATTAAGGAAAAAACAAATATGGATATACATATATATCCATGAACTATTGTCACAATTAGAAAAGAGAAAAATCGCAATTAGAATTTTAAGAATTGTTAGACTTCAGAAAAGATGGAGATTTTCAACTTCCTCCCTGCCCTCCCTCCCCCCCTTGCCATCTCCAAGCCTCCCTGCCCTCCCTCTCCTCCCTCCTCACCCCCTCATTCCTTACCCTCCCTCCCTCCTGCCTCCCCTCAGATGTGCCTGGCCCTCCCCAGCCCCACGGGCACTCCCCTGCTGCAGGGATCAGGTCTGTCTTTGGCCTTGGGGGCCATGATACTCTTCCCCATGCTCTGTCCTCTCTGCAGAGCAACCAACCCGGCTCCCTAGGTGACTTGACTTTCTGGGGGACTATGTGTTGCAGCCCCTGCCCCCACCTGGTGGGAAGCACCCTCCATCTTTGAGCGTAGTCTGCTGTCTTGTTGGGTCTGGTTTAGGGTGCAGAGGCTGCTGCCCTGCTCCCTACTTGGCACCCTGTGCTTATTTCAATTTGCTGAACCCTGAGCAGGTGCAGGGTGCACAGTGGGTGCTCCACACACCCTAACGGCAAACGCTCCCTGAGATCTGTAACACTTCGTGCTTCTTCCTTCTTGGAAATGACTTTTGGGGACCATTTTTCCCTCGAACTGTGAAGAGACTGCCTTTCAAAGCCCTCTCCTCCACCAGGCTTCCGGGAATGACTTCTAGCTGACAGTACCACCCTCTACCTGCCCTTCGTTAAACTGTTATGCAGTAGGTTAACTTCAAACACTTAACCCCCCCCACAACTCTCTTCATTAGCACCTCACTCTAAACACGTTGAAGCTTATGCAACCATGAAGGTTGATTTTTCCAGCACTTACGCCCCTTACAAATACTCCTCATATGTAGTACTGTTGGAAGCACTGGGTGCCCAAGCCATCAAACACCTGATGGACAGAGCTCAGCAAGGCCAACTCCGCAGAGGGGCTGGCTACACAACAAAGCCCAGGCAGCAAGCACACCTGGGCAGGCAGGCACCTGTTCTTATCCCCAAGGCAGCGCTGCCCCTGGCTCTGATGGGAGGGGCTCAGGGTCTATGCTATTGGCTAATTTTAAATGGGGGTGGGCCTAGGGATGGGCTGTAGTTAAATGGCTGTGATTGGCTCTTGCATCCCAGTGAGGAGGCTAAATCCTACATTCTGAAAAGGGACCAGTGGACCTTCTGTTTCTCACAGTACCGTCCAGGTCATCGAACAGGTGACACAAGCTCCAATAGGAGATGTCGCCGCAGAGGTGTGAGCAGAACTGTGGAAAGGGAAACGGAAAACTGTGCAACTCCTTCTGCCTCGTAGTCGGTGAAGCCTTGGAGGGGCCGTGTGAGCGGGGTTCTGAAGGATGAACTCACCACAGGTTAGGTAGGTCGGTAGTTCAGGTGGCTGACATAGTGAATGCACGGTCTCGGGAAATAAGGAAACTTAAAAGTGGGCTGAAGCCATGTGACCAGAAGACCTGACAACTCTGGAGGAGGAAGAGCTTATCTGGGGCTCACGGTTTCAGAGGCCTAGACCTTGGGTCCTGAAGTGAAGTGGCACATCACGGTGGAAGGGTATGAAGAGGAAAAGTGGCTCAGGTCGGGCAGCCGAGAGGCAGAGCCCTGATCAGCAAGGACGAGATAAACCCCAAAGGCACATTCCCAGTGACCCGCCGCCTCCGGCCACACCCTACCTGCCCGGCTTACCACCCAGCTAATCCCTACCAGGGGATGGGTCTGCTGATTGGTTAAGGCTCTCATGACCTGTCCACTTGCCTCTCAACCTCGCGTTGTCTCACGTGTGAGTTTTTGGGGGAACCCTCCCATCTAAACCATGACCGACCTCGGGTGAACAGGAGTGAGTTGCTGTGGGGAGGACTGTAGGGTTAGTTTGCAAGGCAGCTCAGTGGTGTAGACAGGAGTCCAGATGTTACGTGGCCAGCAAGCAGCTGCCAGTCACAGCTCATAAAACTGTGTCTTCGTACAAACAACTGGAATAAGTTTATGGCTTGGAAATGATGGTTGGCACATGCACGAGGCTTGGATCAGTCCTGGACATCAGAAGGCACTAGAAGGATCCCCCTGAATACGTGCCCAGAGAGGCAGAGGGAGGGACCGTGGCAAGGCTGGGAGGCCTGTCCATCACTTTCCAAACCTTAGCCGCTAGTGCGCACATCACCAAAGATGCAGTGACACAGATGAATGCCATCCAACAACCCAGTGTTTCTGCTGCTCTGTGGAAACTGCAGGCCCTACCCACGCACCAGGTCGCTCTCCAGGTGGAGCAGAGACGCTCTGCTGCCCTCACACCTGCTGCTGAGGACCCTGGACACAGGCCACTCATTCATCCCTCTGCCTCACGTCGGGAGGGCCCACCGTGACGCCCCAGGCTCACCGCCCTGGTGAAAGTCACACCCCGCATCTAGAAATAAATGTTCTGGAGAGTCTCGGGGGAAATATGTCAAGAAAATCGGGTGCAGATTGTTGAGCATTTCTGTAACACTTCTCAAACTTCTGTCTTCACTTTCCTTCTCCAAAAAGTTGCAGTAGGGGGGAGCCTTGACCTCAGACCCGGGCCCTGTCGCTGTCTAGCACGTGGGCTCAGTCACCTCACTTCTGATTCTCCTGTACAACAGACTATTGTAATGATCAGAGACTGCGCAGTAGAACAGCGCCTGTAACACACTGTGCCCAGTACTAACACCGGTGCTTAGTACTGGGTCGTTCTTACTATAACAAAGTCCTCTTGAGAGCCCAAAGACCTCCAAAGTCTAAGGACAAGTTTTAAGAGGGACCGGCCTGTGGGTGAGTGGTCAGGGTGACATCCTGAGGACTGGTCCCTGAAACGCCCTCCTGGGGTTCGCCTCCACCCTGACCGCCACATCTGTCCCTGTGTCAGATCTTCCCTTTGTGGTAATTCTAAGTCTCGTCTTTCAACCCTGCTGTGGAGCTGACTCTGCTTCCCCGGAGGGGCCCGTGCTGAGCCTGGCCCTGAAGCAAGTTTGGGTTGGCGTTCAAGCTCTGGAAATGCTCTGAGGACTTCTAAAGTCACAGGCTCTCTGAAGTGAATCTATCGGCCACACGTGAATCGCCCAGTTCAGGAGGAAGCCATCGCACCTGTCCATTTGTCACAGTGACTTAACCACGTATCTCCTCGCCTCCTTTTAAATTAAAAGCAGGTGGGTTGTGAACATCCTGGCCCATCCAGACTCCTCAGGACGGCGCGACCACACAATTCACTGAAATCAAAATCCTCGCAGGAGGATCCGAGGTGGACAGGCTGCCCCCCAGCCCCGGGGACGTCGGCACCCTCAGCCCCACTTCCCACCCAGCTGTGGAGGAGGACCCCACTCGGAGCTCCCTGGGAGAGTCCAGCCCTGAGCAGAGGACGGACACGAGGGGAAGGGGATGGTCTGCTAGGAGGGCAAGGCCGGCCTCAGTGTTTGGGATAATGCCCTCTCCAGTGGGGTTGGCTTTTTCAGTAACTGAGGCAGAGTTGGCAGGAGACTTGGCAGTGAAGCTGTGGTCCTGCTGTCGATTCAGCCCCATCACCTGCTGGTCTGCTGTAGTTTCTTGAGAGGAACAAACACCTGGTAAGGGATGTGTTTTCTTGGTTACCCGAGTTGTTGGCCTGCAGCTGTTCACAACAGGCTCCAGGGACATGCTTTTCGGTGCTGTCCACTGCAGCGTCTCCCTCTTCACCTGACTTTCTGACTCGCGTCTTCTCCTAGTCTGAGTCGGGGCTCACCAATTTTCTCTTTAAAGAACCGGCTCGTTGTCTCTCTGTGTTTTTCAGTCTCTTGGTCTGTTTCACATTTATGCTCTGATCCTCGATACTCTACTCATCTTGAGTCTGGCTCTAGCTCTTCTAGCTCCTATGCAGCAATAGGTTGCTGACATGGTTCTGCTTTTCCTGATGTGGGTGTTGACAGCTGTGACCGTCCCCATGGGCTGGGTTTGCTGTACCCTGCGGGTTTCGGTACATTGTCTCCATTTTCATTTGTCTCAAGAAATGTTTCTTTTTTGATCTTTCTTGATGTATTGATTGTCCAGGACAAGTTGTCGAATTTCCAGTACTTGTATAGTTTCTGGAGTTTTTCTTATTTTTAGTCTTGCTGCATTGTGATCACAAAAGACACTTGATAGGATTCCAGCTTTACAACTTGTTGAGCCTTATTTTGTGGCCTGTCATCTTATCCACTCTGGAGAGTGGTCCATGTGCTGATGAAAATGTGTTTTTCATCTGGGGTACAATCTGTTCTTGTGGACTTTGTCTAGATAACCCACTTTCAGCAATGGACAGAGTATTAAAGTCCCCAACTATTATTGTAGTAGAGTTATTAAAGGGAGGTATAATTTTCATTATCTATCTGGGTCATGTGTTTAGAGCTGTTACTTTTGCTGAACTGACCCCTTAGGTTGCTTAATGACTCCCCCGTATCTTCGGGCTTTTTACTTATTGCCTGTCTTACCCAGTGTTAAGTATGGCTCCTCTTTCTTCCGTATTCCACTCGTGTGGAATCTCTTATCCCATCCTCACTTTCAGTCTCTTTTTAGAGATGAAGTGAGTTTCTTATAAACCACATACAATTGAGTCTTTTTTTTTAAATCAATTCACTCTACATTCCTTATTTGGAGAATTTGTCCCTGTGACATTTAAGGTGATTATCGGTATGTAAGTTGTTACTGCAGTCATTTTGTAACTTGTTTTCTAGTTTCATCGTAATTCCTTTCTTTTTCCCCTTCTCTTAGTTTTCCCTTGTGGCTGTGATTTGCTCTAGTACTGTGTTTTAAATCTTACTATTTTTGGTATTGCTATTAGTTTTGCTTTGTGGTTACCACGAGGCTTACAAAAGTTTCTTTTGACTATTACAAGCTGTTTGGAAATAAGAGCAACTCAACATCATAAAGGGAAGAACATTAAAAAAAAATACACTGACTTTAAAAGGCTCTCTTGGCTGAGGAAGTAGTTCACCGGTAGAACACTTGTCTAGCGTGCACGAGGCACTGGGTTTAATCCGCAGTACTGTCAAAAAAAAAAAAAATCACTGGTATTTTTTCCTTTTGTACTGAGAATTGAACCCAGGGGCTCTTAACCACTGAGCCACATCCCCAGGTCTTTCTCAGTTTATTTCGAGACGGGGCCTTGCTGAGTTATTTGGGGACTCTCTAAGTTGCTGAGGCTGGCTTTGAACTCGGAATCCTCCCAAACTGCTGGGATTACAGGCACACACCACTGCTCCTGGCCACGTTGGAATTTCTGGTGACCCATTTTGATCTTTCTATACTGCTTGTCTTTAAACGTTGATGTAAGTTAACGTTTAGACATTTTGGGTTTTAGTTTTCATCCAAAAGATGTGGATGGCTTACCTACGCGCTCACGATACTGGAGCGTTCGGATCAGTCTGCCCAGTTACCCTTACGAGTGAGTTTTATACCTTCTGGGGGCTTCTGCTTACTGACGTCTTCCAATTTGAAGAACTCCCTTTAGCACTTCCTGACTGGTTTGTGGTGCCGGGAGAGACCCAGGGCCTCGTGCGTGCTGGGCAAGGGCCCTGTCACTGTGCTGCACCCCCGGTCCCCTGCAGCGTTCCTTATAGGACGTGTCTGAAGACATATTCGCTCAGCTTTTGTTCAGGAACCCCTTTCCCATTCCTAAGGGGAGTTTTGAGGGCATGGTATTCTGGGGTAGGAGGGGCTGTCTGAAGTACCGGGACGATCTCTTGCCATTCTCTTCTGGCCTCTCAGGTTTCCTCCGAGAAGTCAACCGTGAGGCAAACTGGACAGTCTCGTGTGATCTGTTACTTGCAGCCTTGGACTGCTTGATTATGATAGATTATAATGTATCCAGGGATAACAGGAGCGACGGCCAGTGTCCCATTGGGGGGTTCTTCTTCCTTCCCCAAAGAAAGTAAGCCACCCTAAAATGTAAAGTCTCCTTGGTAAATAACAAAACGGGTATTCAGAAATGATTCACAGATGCAAAGCCCCACATGGATCCTCATGGGCTCTGGAACTAGACAAAGATGGCTCCGGTGGTCTATCTAGGGGGGTACATCAAAGGCGGGGGAGAGGTTTCGAGGGTGGAGGCTTGCTCTGGGATGTCTTGCAGTCAGCAGGTTGATGGGCATCTTCTCGGGTCCCACCCATCTCGGGTGCCGAGTGGGATCTCTGGCAGAACTTGAGGGGAAGTTCACTTGCATCAGGCCGTCAATCCCTGTGGGGGTGCCACAGGACATCCCCAGTGCCAGACTTACCCTCACAAGGCTAGAGTGCACAACAGTCCACACACAGCCCAGGGACAGCTGGTGACACTGGGTAGACTCTGGTGACCTTTGACTTATGGTACCTGGACATTTATATTCTCCAGGTTCAGGAAGTTTTCTGTTCTCTTTGTATAAACTTTCTCTACTCACCTGGCACCTGCAAATTCTTCCCAACAACTTGAATATTTGCTCTTTTATTGTTTTCCCCTGGTTCCCCTTCCATTTTTCTTTCATGTTCATCCATTTTCTATTTGCTGTCCTCCTATTGGTGCTTTTTTTTGTATTTTTAGTTTCACTTAGTATATTTTTCAGCTCAAGGATTTACATCCAATTTTTTAAAACTATTCCTCTGTTTTTCCTTCTATTTTTCCAATAGAACATTGAATCTTTTCTGTTCTTGCAGCTCTTTGAATCTCCTTTAAAAAGCTACTTCAAGTTTTCCATCTAAGAGTTGACCCATCCTCGTTACTAACTGCCCATTTCCTGGCACTTTACTTTGACCACTAGATGAGGTTGGGTTTCCGGAAGCTCTTGATGCTTGGTATGTTGTCTAGGTGGTGAAGGATTTGGTATTTTTTCTTGACTTCATGATCTGCCCCTCTTTCCAGACTCTAAGCAGCTGCTGATTTTCTCTAAGCCTCTATCACTCCACACTTCAGCACTGACCGTACCCTAAGAGCAGGCCTCCCTCAAGTCTGCTTTTAGTGCAATGTCTCTGGTGGGGCACCCGAGTGATGCATGGGACAGCATGTTCCAGAGTACCTGAGCAGAATTGCCCATCCCCAAGCCTCTGGGTAGCCCAGACATCTCATTCAGTCAACAGGCTGTGGTCAGACACCGGGATTCTGCCTGGCTCTGGGCACAGAGTCACCATGGAGTGACCAGCCCAGTCTCCTGTGCCATGCCTGGGCTACCAGTAATGCAAAGCAGTGTCACACTGAGCCACAGTCCACTAAGCATGGCACTGGGGGATAGCCCTGTGATGGACTGCGTAATACCAAGGTGGACTCGCGGCCCAGGACTTCTGCAGCCATCTACAGGTCTTCAGCACAGACGTCTGACAGACTGGGGCTGCATGTTTCCACTGGTACCAGGGATGTTCCAGAGGCTTTGACCGTGGGTTAGATCTTACAACAGCTCCGCTCTGGGTTTCAAGGCAAAGTCCTGAGCTTAGTGCCCTCCTACCCTCTGTGAATGGAGTCTTGCCCTGTGCTTTGCTGCCCAAGGTTGGGGTAGTATTGGCAAAGGCATTCCCCTTGACCACCAGGGCTGATGCAAATCTGGCTCATGCTGGAGACTCACAGTTGCAAGGACCTGCATAATCTTGGGGGGTACTCCCAGGCCCAGGTCCATACCATAAATAGCTGGTGGTGATGCAGGCCAAAACACAACTGTCCCACCATGATAACAGGTCTTCACTTGGAGCCTCCCATTCTGTTCTAGCATATCTGTGAGCCATGGCAATAGCTATTCTGTCCATAGTGGAGGAATGACAGGTGGTGGAGAGAGTCCCTCATCCACCAAGGCTGAGGCTGATCTGGGTCATGGCTGAGCCTCACAGTGTAGTTGGGATAGGCAACAGATTGTCACCGACCAGCTCCAAGGCTAGCAGTAGGACAGAGGAGACTGAAATCTGTCTCCCCAGCACACAGTCCCCATCTGATGCTGGAGCAGGTCTGGAGGCTCCATCTGTGAGCTCTGGCTTGGGGATGAGGCCTTATTTTCTGCCTGGTGCCACATCTCGCCATGGTGGACCTGGCTCTGAGCTCCAATGTAAAGTCTGTGCTATCTTTTATACCCCGCTCTCCAGTAAATGGAGTCTTGCTGTCACCTCTGCTGCCAGAGGATGGGTGACAGGTAGTGAAGGTGGAGAGCCACCTAGTTTAAACAATCCAGACACTCATTCTGTAGGTATTGACCTGGTGTTAGGGGTCATCAGGCTCTGCCCAGGTGCTGAGGTGGGACTGGTACTGGGTCTTAAGAACCAGTGCCCAGCTGATTCCCTCTCCCTCCCCCAACCAGGAGGCTCCATGCCATTTGGAATTGGGGGAGGGGTGACACAAGGAATTCTGTCCTCTCTGCCTTTTTCAGTCTTTTTATTAAATCGGGCACCATATCTCACTTGTGAAGATAGTTCAATGCATGAATATTTATTCAAACTGGTGTCTGTTGGAAGATGAACACGGCTGCCATCTTGCTGTCTCCTGGGTAGAATAGTTTGTACACAACTTCCTTTTCTGGCCAGTAGGTGGTGCAGTTGGCCTAAGACAGCTTAGTTGTCCAGCCTGCACTGACATAAAACCCAGAGGACACGTCTACTCTGGCACTGTGTGGTAGCACTTCAGTGCACAGGAAAAGGTGATCACAGGGTTTGGACTGTTGGAGGAGGGAGGCATCCACTGGTGGTCTTGCAAAGCACCCCTGTGGATAATGGGGACTTCTGTTTCAGACCACCCCCGAGTTCCTCAGGGCTGAGGATATCGATATTTTGGCAGGCCTGGGTGGGTGCTGAGAGCCACAGCCCAGTCGGAATGGCCCCTGGCATTTAGCCAGAAGTAATGGTTGAGAGGGAGCCATTAAGATGATGATAATTAAGCTGTCTATAATTGCTGTGCCTGGATGATGCTGGATTGAAACAGGCTGTGTATTCAATTGTATATAGACCCCTGCTGTCTGCCTCAGGGCCTGCTACTTTGGAGTTCTTGCAGGGACTCCTGGGAGTTCGTGTTGGTTGGGGAAGTTCCGGTGGAGGGAGTTGCGGTTGGTGTGTGGTGTGTCCCAGAGAAGGCCACGTGGGTGACGTTTGGGGGAGTTCGGAAATAAAGTTTGTTCCTGCTTGAGTGGCTTGTGATTTGTGCCCAGCCAGACTGGAAGGTGGGAGCCTGAACTTAGTCATTTTACTGAATAATGAGGTTGTAGTCAAGTTCACGTGGTTGAACTGGAGCTAGGGACATGGGTGTTTGCTTCTGGACTGCCTAGGGGAACTTTATGGTGGAACTATTGTTTCTAATACTGGGTCAAGTTGGCTAGCTAATTAAAACACACCTTTACGAAGCCAGGCGTGGTGGTGCATGCCTGTAATGTGGCTCTGGAGGCTGAGATGGGAGGATCACAAGTTCAAAACCAGCCCCAGCAATGGTGAGACACTAAGCAACTCAGTGAGACCCATCCCTAAATAAAATACAAAATAGGGTTTAGGATGTGGCTCAGTTATTGAATGTCCCTAATTTCAATCCCTAGTATCAAAAAAAAAAAAAAAATGCAACCCCTCCCTTCCCCGGAAAAAAAGTTTAAATACGTTTGTCCATTCACATAACAATCTTTCCTGTCTTGCCACAGTGGTTTTTGGGTGGTTGGTTTGGTGGTTGTTTTTTTTTTTTTTTTTTTTTTTTTCCTGTACCAGGGATTGAACTAGGGCACTCAAACTTGGAGTCACATCCCGACCCCTACTTCGTATTTTCATTCAGACAGGGTCTCACTGAGTTGCTTAGTGCCCCACCATTGCCGAGGTTGGCTTTGAACTCCTGATCCTCCTGCCTCAGCCTCCTGAGCTGCTAGAATGACAGGTGTGAGCCACTGCGTCTGGCTCACCACGGTGTCTTGAGTGTGGGTCTGCCCACTGGAATCAAGTGGTCATTCTGGTCCAGGGCACACCCATGGACAGCATCCTGGGCTCTTCTAAAGAGTGGGGATTGGGTCACTTGGTGGGGGGCAGATCCTTGTACCGTCACACAGCTTTACCCCTTCAGCTATGTCTCCATTTTTGTTCAAAGAGACCCGAGGTCATGATTTATCAAACTCTCGTTTGACTTTGTGATGCGGCCGAAGCCCATTGTGCGGTTACAGTGAGTAGGTGTCCTATGGGGGGGACGAGCACTCCTGTGCAGCAATCGCTGGAATGAAGGGTAAAACCGTATCTCCCAGTTATCTTTCCCCCTCTTTATTTCTTTTTCTCCAGTTCCTTCCTGCAACGAGGTGACAGATGACGTCGTGGGGTGGTGGGAACCCAGCTTGGTGTGTAGAGAGCAGCTTCCGAGCCAAGTTGGCCTCGGTCTGCAGATGGCCACCTGGAAGGAGCCGGCCAGCGGGGCCAACAGAACTTGTGCTGAGCCTCCTGTTTGGAGGTGTGGATTTTGATGGTGTTTGTTCTGGGGACTTCATATTCTGTGTAGGCTTTTTCCACGTTTTTGCATCCAGTATGCAAGGGACAGACGATTTGTCCTGCAGCGGTTCGAAGTGCGTGTGCCCTGGAGAAGGGGTGGGGGCTGAGCAGCACCGCTTGCCTGCAGAAGGGCTCTGGGTTTTCAGATGTCGATGGCATGGCATGAGACGCGTGTAATGGGAATTGCTCTCTAGACAGGTGAAGGGAATCGTGGGGGAGGGGAGTTGGTGACTGATCTGTGATACGGGGCTGCTCTACCATGGAGTGTTCTGATTTGTCTTCAGGCACTTTTATGGTAAGCATGCCATTTTGGGGACCACATCCACACTAAGAGTCCTTGGCTGTGAGCTGGCCCTCTGTGGAGTCTGGGGTGAGATGTGAGGAAAGGGACCCTGTGCAGGGTCACCGGCAGGGTGATCTGGCTTCCAGAGCTCCTGAACTGGGTGCTAGACAGCCAGACACAGGGTCCTGTGCCGTCCTCCTCCACAGGACGTACGTTAGTGCCACAGGCACCACTACACAACCACTAGGTTGCCCCCAGATTTAAATGCAAAAGTAAAAAGGTGAGGATGTGGAACCGCAGTATCTTTCCTTGCTGGTGGGAATCAAAATGGCCCAGCGACTTGGAGATGGTGTGGTAGTTCCAGGAAACTGAACATCTTGGACCAATGATCCAGAAATCGTGCTCCTTGGTATTCACTCAAATGAGTTGAAAATGATCAAGCGCACACCCCTGCACACGCATTTACACCAGCTTTCGAATAACTGCCCAAATCTGGAAGCAACCAAAGGGTTCTACAAGTGAAAAACAGTGGGGTAAAAAGAAACGAGCTATTGATCCACAACAGTGTTGACAAACTTTAAATGCTATTGCTAAGGGTCAGAGAGGGAGGAGAAGCCAGTCTAGAAGAGCTATAAGCTGTGTGATTCCAACTAGGACATTCTAGAAAAGATGAAATAGAGATGAAAACGGGTGGTTTCCAAGGTTGTGGAAGATGGGCAAGAGGATTCCAAAAGTTAAGAATCGGGTTCCATTCCCAGTTTTCCAAGGAATCTCCACACTGCTTTCCATATTGGCTGCACCAATTGGCAGTCCCACCAGCAAAGTATGAGTGGCCTTTTCCCCCACATCCTCGCCAACACTTATTGTTGCTTGTCTTAATAGCTGCCGTTCTGACTGGAGTGAGATGGTATCTTAGAGTAGTTTTGACTTGTATTTTTTAATTGCTAGTGATGATGAACACTTTTATATTTGTTTGACTGTATATCCTCTTCTGAGAGGTTTCTTCAGGTCCTTGGCCCATTTATTGATTGGGTTATTTGTGGGTTTTTTTTTTTTTGTGTGTGTGTGTGTGTGTGTGTGTGTGTAGCTTTTCGAGTTCTTTATATGCCCTAGAGATTAGTGCTCTATCTGTGTGAGGAGTAAAGATTTGCTCCCAAGATGTAGGCTCTCTGTTCATCTCGGTTTATTTTGCTAAAAAAGTTTTTAGTTTGAATCCATCCCATTTATTGATTCTTGATTTTAATTCTTGTGCTATAGGAGTCTTATCAAAGAAGTTGGGGCCTAATCCCACATGATGAAGATTGGGGCCTAGTTTTTCTTCTATTAGATGCAGGGTCTCTGGTTTAATTCCTAGGTCCTTGATCCACTTTGTGCATGGTGAGAGAGAGGTGTTTGATTTCATTTTGTTGCATATGGATTTCCAGTTGTCCTAGCACCACTTGTTGAAGAGGCCATCTTTTCTCCAATGTATGTTTTTGGCACCTTTGTATCCCTCTCCTTGGTCTACACTCAACAACTTAAAAACAGCACACTCCAGGGACACAGCCACATCAATGTTTATAGCAGCACAATTCACAATAGCTGAACTGTGGGACCAACCTAGATGCCCTTCAGCAGATGAATGGATTAAAAATGTGACATATATTCACAACAGAATTTTACTCGGCAATAAAAGAAAATCATGGCATTTGCATGTAAATGGATAGTGTTGGAGACGATAATGCTAAGTTAGCCAATCCCCAAACAAATGCGGAATGTTTTGTGATATAAGGTGATGGACTCATAATGGGGGGGGGCGGTAAGGAGAGGGAGCATGGGAGGAATAGACAAACTCTAGATAGGGCAGAGGGGTGGGAGGGGGCATAGGGTTAGAAATGGTGGTGGAATGTGATGAGCATCATTATCCAAAGTACATGTATGAAGACACAAATTGGTGTGGATATACTTTATATACAGAGAAGAAAAGTGCTTTATAAGTGAAAAATGATTTGTAATGAATTCCGCTGTCATATAAAAACAATTTTAAAAACCTACAAAAGTTAAAAAAAAAAAAAAAAAAAAAAAACCTATGACACTGTCATGACGAAAATAAGGCACTGAGCATTGTTTAAAAAAAAAAAAAATTCGGAATGAAGAGTAAACCTCAACGCATGAAAAAATTATCCCAGAGGTCAGGATGGAATGCAAAATATTTCTAAATGAATCCCCAATACATGAAATGGCTTCAGTAAAGGGGGTGACAGAATAAAGTGCTCAACAAATGAACTTTGGAAAGGAGTGGGGCCTAAGAATGAAGGAAAGGAACCACCGCAGAAGTAAGCTGTACTCTAGCCCATAACCTCCCCACGGGGTACAGGCTGAGGATTCTGAGACTGCTGTGCACGTTTGTATCCTGGAGCTCAACGGAACTATCCA
Organism: Ictidomys tridecemlineatus; assembly: GCF_052094955.1. Classification (NCBI taxonomy): domain Eukaryota; kingdom Metazoa; phylum Chordata; class Mammalia; order Rodentia; family Sciuridae; genus Ictidomys; species Ictidomys tridecemlineatus. Next base: position 151,751,965 of record NC_135484.1, on the reverse strand, counting down.
GGGGGTAGAAGATGGTGGGAGTCAAGTTCTCAGTGTTAAGATGGGGATTTACACTTGAGCAAGAGAAGGCTAGGACTGTACACGAGGTACTGGTTTAGAAGACAGTACGAACACACGTTTAACCTGGTGTAGGGACAGAAGGCTACATATCAAGTTGTTTACGTGAGTATCCAGTGCAGTACACACGTTTCCCTAACATAGCTGAGGGAGTCTAAAAGCAATGTCACCCCAATAGCAATAAGCACACCTAACACCAGATCTTGGTTTCTAAAACCACTGTCTAAAAAGAAATTGGGGGTCCTTGGAGAAGTGGATCCTCTTAAGACTGGTACAGGAAGTGTGTAAGACGATCATGGAGTACGGTGTCGTGCCAGGAGTAGAGTGACCAGACAAAGCAGCAAACTGATGGCAGTGCCTCAGAGGAACGGGACGCAGTGGAGACCAAAGAGCTCTGAAAGGCTAAAGGGGCACATCTGGGCAAGAGTAAAGGAAGTCCTACTGGTTTATGACCCCACATGTAGAGTAAGTTCCCGGGGTCCCCGCTCATGGAACGGGACTGAACCAATGAGTGTCCTGTGCTGGGGAATTCCATACAACTGTGTAAGGCTCCCCTTAGGCGGGTGCACACAATGGCTTCCTTTCACTGAGGGTCTTCACCCAGAGTTGGCTGGCCCCTGGGAGCTTAGGGCATCCCCAGGATGGTCCCGGGGGAGTTGACTATAGAGGGCCAGATTGTGAAGACGGCAGTATGCGTTTGTCCTTGCTGGGCCCTCTGGCACCTGGGAGCCCTTCAGCAGGACGGAGCTGCTCCTGGTTGTGGAACAGGTGACCTGACAAAACCCATTACCACAGGGTGGTGCTCCCCCCTTGTAGTCAGGGACCACCCGCCTCCAAATAACCTGAGGGGCTGGCTCAAGGCAGGCTATGTAGACCTCCTGGGTCACTCTGGGTTGGGGACTCTGGGTGTGAGGGGCATCATTGCCAGGAATCTGCATTTTTGAAAAAGTATCTCTGCGGTTCTTATGGCCATGTCAAGGCTGGAGAGTGCAGCTCTATCACTGACAGAAATAAAATGCTGTATTTAAAAGTACATAAGCCATGCCACTAGGTAAAATTAGCTGCTTCTACAAGACACTGATCTGGTTTTCCTCATAAGCCAACATCACAGATAACAGGGAGAGAGATGAAAGCCAACTTCAAGGGCGTATCGGTTGGAGCTGTAGCTCGGTGGTGGAGCGTGAGCGCGTGCTTAGCAGACGTGAAGCCCTGGGTTCAATCCCCAGCACCAAAGTAAGACACTTCAGATATAACCTAATCAAATCAAATAGCCATTGTCTGGTCTTGATCCAAAGAAGCCAAAGGCAAGATGGCATTTCAAGGTGACCAGGGAGATGTGAACATGGTCTCTGAATCGATGTGAAGGGATCGGTTTTAATTTTGTTATGGTGCCTACGTAAGGAGAGGCCGCTTCCCACTTCAGTTGAAGATGGAAATTACATGGAAATCATTTGCTTTAAAGTACTCGAGCAGAGACTAAGTGGTGGGGCCATGGGTCGGGGAGTGGTTGCTACAGTTGTGGCTGCTGCAGATGAGGGTGGGGTGCGTGGGAACTTGTTCTCAAGTGTTCAAAATGCTTGAAAATCTTCATAGCAAACCATCAAGCAGCTCTAAGGAAATGGAAATTCATGAGGCAGCAGAGTTAAAGGTAGATTTCTAGGAAAACGGTTTGGTGGATCCCCAAAAACCTAAACAAAGAATTGCCACTTGACCTGGAAATTCCACTCTGCTTTAGATCCAAGAGGATTGTAAACTGGTACCCAAATCCATGTGCACATGGGCTCACATGCTGTTCACAATGGCCAAAACGTGGAAGAAGCCTGAATGTCCACCAATGGATGGATAAACCAAGTGTGGTATATACATTGGAGTACTATTCAGCCATACAAAACAACTAGCCATAAAAATTCTGAAGTTCTGATATGTTGCATCATGGGTGACCTTGAAAACAGTACTCTAAGTGGAATAAGCCTGACACAAAGGAGAAATACACCTTATGATTCCAGGTACATCAGGTATCAAGGGCAAATTCATAGAACCAAGAACTAAGTTCCCCAAAATCGGCATAAGACTGGGGTGAGGCACAATGAGCCACTGCTTGGAGGCAGAGCTGTGGTCTTGGGTAAAGGAAACACCTGGAGACAGGTGGTCCCTGGCACTGTGGACGTACAGCGGGAGTTCTCTGTACCGTGGCCAAGTTTATGCCGCTTCACCCCAGTTTAACAACGGGAGCTGGCGGTCCAGCCCTGGGAGGAAAGGCTGAGGTGGGGTCACGTCGGGGTTCCACACACCGACTTGCAGGTCTCCTCTCTGACCATGGAAGACGTGTGGGCAGGTGTCTATGGAGCACTGTACTCTACAGGTGGACACAGCCTCTCGATCCACTTGAGCTTGCTTGATTCCTTGGAGAAAGTGCTTTTTTTTTTTTAATTTTTTTTTTTAAAGAGGAGAGGGGGGGAGAGAATTTTTTTATTTATTTATTTTAGTTCTCGGCGGACACAACATCTTTGTTTGTATGTGGTGCTGAGAATCGAACCCGGGCCGCACGCATGCCAGGCAAGCGCGCTACCGATTGAGCCACATCCCCAGCCCCTTTTTTTAAATTTTTAAACGTGATTGTATGAAGTCAGGTCGAGTCTTTACTCTGGAAAAACTGTTGGTTTAATTGGACTAAGTCCACAGAATCAGACCGTGTTTCAATGTTAGATTATCATGACGCCATGATGCCCCTTATTCTGTCAGATTTTTAGTCGTCCTCCTCCACCTGTCGGCACAAATGCCTTCCCTGATACAAATGGGCTCTTCAGAGTCTGGCGTCTACAGAAGTTTTGACGTGAAGTAGGCCCAGACAGTTTGAAAGCTAGAAGACGCCCTGCTCTGTGCCCACCCAGGCCACGGCTAAGGGGCCACCTGGTACGCCAAGGGCTGGTACTTATGGAAGGTGGGTCCGAGGCCTGCATGTGTCCAGGACCGACCTCGATGACTCTGGTCTTTGTGTCCTGCAGGACAGTTTGGGCGTCTTTCCGTCCTAAACCTCAGTCTTATTCAGTGTCATGAACACCCCATCCACCTGCATGATGACATTCCCTGGGGTTCACTCTGAGTTCAGGTTGTGGACGGGGAGACTGCAGACTCACTCCGCAAGGCATGCGGCTCAGTGGGTGACCTGTGAGGACACACCAAGAGGCCAAACCAGGAGCCAGACAAAGGCAGCTGTGGAAATGCAGGGTTTCCATTGTCCCCACTTGGGCCTTTACCTAAAAATGATCTTTCTTTAAATGCTGTTTTGTTTTGGTAACATGGACGAGGAGCTTAGCCACTGAGCCATATCCTCGGCCCTTTTGATTTTGAGACGGGGCCTTGCTAAGTTGCTTAGAACCTCAATAAGTCACCGAGACTGGCCTTGAATCGTCATCCTCCTGCCTCAGCCTCCCAAGCCCCTGGGATGACAGGTGTGCCCCATTGCACCGGGCTCAAATGCAGTTCTTAAATAAGTGAAACAGCTCTTTACTCCAAGAGTGGACAAGGCTTTAGCGGGAAGAGCTTAGAAAAACTCTTGGAAAACAATCAAATGGATAAATGATAAAATCACACTGTTAATTGGTAGTTGGAGAATAAACTTAACAGGAAAATTAGGGGTTTTTTGTCTTAAATAAAAGCACACCTAAGCCCGGGGTGGGCTGGACAACTGGGCAGTGACCGAGAGGCTCAGGTCTGAATCCAGGGCAGGGCACTCAGAGGGGACAAAGCCTGTCGGGGAAACGTGGCTGGCTGTGCTCCACCTGACGGCTGATGCCCACAAGTGAAGCGGGTGGTGCTGGAACCCCAGGAGGGTCTGTGGGTGCTACAGATTTCTTCGCGGGAAAGGAAGTGTCCTCGTGGATTTCAGGAGAGGGGGAGGAGAACCTGAGGCCAGGACCACTTCTGGGCAAGCTGCTGCTTCCCCAGTTCCAAATGGCAGAAGAAACTGACGGAACAGGGGACAAGAACCAGAACCTAACATACCGGACCAGGCCCACAAAGTCCAGGCGGCCAGCTGCCAAGGACGGGGGCGGAGACCTGGGATGGAGACAGAGGTGGGCTGGGGTGACTGACGCCTGTCAGTTCCGTCTCCCCGTTCTGGTTGGTGGGTTTTGAACTGAACACCATTGGCCTCACGCCCCGAGTCGGCCTCACGCAATGCCCTATAAGGGGGACTTATTAACACTTATTTTTCACCGTTACTGGTAACCTGTACATACCAAGAACTGGGTTTTCCACTCTGTCAAGTTTTCCTTTAAAATAAATGGGCCTCAATAATTCATGGGAAACCATTAAGTAAACAATTGTGGTGGCAAGTAGCTATGCCAGAAGACGTGAGATTTGGGGACCCTCTGCCTCTGGACCCTTCCCTGAAGAGAGGGGGCTGCCCCTGATTGGTGCGAAGAGCTGCTTCAAGACGGACCTCTGGAGAAACTGTCATAAGACATTTACCTCTGTCCTTCCCCAGGTCCTAGGTCGGGAATGGTGGGCTCCTCTGTCCTCCCCAGGTCATAGGTCAGGAATGGTGGACTCCTCTGTCCTCCCCAGGTCATAGGTCAGGAATGGTGGACTGTCTGTCCTTCCCCAGGTCCTAGGTCAGGAATGGTAGACTCCTCTGTCCTTCCCCAGGTTCTAGGTCAGGAATGGTGGACTCCTCTGTCTGTTCGAAGGTCATAGGTCAGGAATGGTGGACTCCTCTGTCCTCCCCAGGTCATAGGTCAGGAATGGTGGACTGTCTGTCCTTCCCCAGGTCCTAGGTCAGGAATGGTGGACTCCTCTGTCCTTCTCCAGGTCCTAGGTCAGGAATGGTGGACTCCTCTGTCCTTTCTCAGGTCATAGGTCAGGAATGGTGGACTCCTCTGTCCTTCCCCAGGTCACACGTCAGGAATGGTGGACTCCTCTGTCGTTCCCCATGTTCTAGCTCAGGAATGGTGAACTCCTCTTTTCTTCACCAGGTCATAGATCAGGAATGGTGGACTCCTCTGTCCTTCCTCAGGTCATAGATCAAATATGGTAGACTCCTCTGGCCTTCCCCATGTCATAGGTCAGGATTGGTGGACTCCTCTATCCTTCCCCAGGTTTAGATCAGGAATGGTGGACTCCTTTGTCCTTCCCAAGGTTTAGATCAGGAATGGTGGGCTCCTTTGTCCTTCTCCAGGTTCTAGGACAGGAATGGTGGACTCCTCTTTCCTTCCCCAGGTCATAGGTCAGGAATGGTGGACTCCTCTGTCCTTCCTTAGGTCATAGATCAGGAATGGTGGACTCCTCTGTCCTTCCCCAGGTTTAGATCAGGAATGGTGGACTCCTTTGTCCTTCTCCAGGTTCTAGGACAGCAATGATAGACACCTTAATCCGTTTCCAGGTCTTAGGTCAGGAATGGTGTACTCCTCTGTTCTTCGCCAGGTCATAGATCAGGAATGGTGGACTCCTCTGACCTTCTCCACATCCTAGGTCAGGAATGGTGGAACTCTCTGTCCTTCCCCAGGTCTTAGGTCAAAAATGGTGGACTCCTCTGTCCTTCCTCAGGTCCTTGGTCAGGAATGGTGGACTCCTCTGGCCTTCTCCAGGTCATAGGTCAGGAATGGTAGACTCCTCTCTCCATCCCCGTGTCATAGGTCAGTAATTATGGACTCCTCTGTCCTTCCCCAGGTCATAGATCAGAAATGGTGGACTCCTCTGTCCTTCGCCAGGTCATTAGTCATGAATGGTGAACTCCTCTGGGCTTCCCCGGTCATAGGTCAGGAATGGTTGACTCCTCTGTCCTTCCTTAGGTCATAGGTGAAAAGTGGTGGACCTCTTTTTTTTCCCCAGGCTCTAGATCAGGAATGGTGGACTCCTCTGTCCCTCACCAGGTCATACGTCAAGAATGGTGGACTCCTAGGTCCTTCCCCATATTTAGATCAGGAATGGTGGACTCCTCTGTACTTCCCCACGTCCTAGGTCAGGAATGGTGGACTCCTCTGTCCTTCCCCAGGTCTTAGGTCAAATATTGTGGAATCCTCGGTCCTTCCCCAAGTCATGGTCAGGAATGGTTGACTCCTCTGTCCTTCCCCAGGTTCTAGATCAGGAATGGTGGACTCCTCTGTCCTTCCCCAGGTTCTAGGTCATGAATGGTGGATTTCTCTGTCCTTCCCCAGATTCCAGTTCAAGAATGGTGCTGTCCTCTGTCCTTCTACATGTCATAGATTAGGAATGGTGGACTCCTCTACCTTCTCCAGGTCATAGGTCAGGAATGGTGGAATCCTCTGTCTTTCCCCAGGTTCTAGGTCAGTAATGGTGTCCTCCTCTGTCCTTCCTTAGGTCATAGATCAGGAATGGTGGAATCCTCTGTCCTTCCCTAGGACATAGGTCAGGAATGGTGGACTCCTCTGTCCTTCCCCAGGTTTAGATCAAGAATAATGGACTCCTCTGTCCTTCCCAAGGTTCTAGGTCAGAAATGGTGGACTCCTCTGTTCTTCTCCAGGTCATAGTTCAGGAATGGTAAACTCCTCTGTTTTTCCCCAGGATATAGGTCAGGAATGGTGGACTCCTCTGTCCTTCCTTAGGTTCTAGATCAGGAATGGTGAACTCCTCTTTCTTTCCCCAGGCTATAGATCAGGAAGGGTGGACTCCTCTGTCCTTCCCCAGGTCATAGATCAGGAATGGTGGACCCCTCTATCTTTGCCCAGGTCCTAGGTCAGGAATGGTGAACTCTTCTGTCCTTCCTGAGGTCCGAGGTCAGCAATAGTGGACTCCTCTCTTCTTCCCCAGGTCATAGTTCCAGAATGGTGGACTCCTCTGTGCTTCTCCAGGTCAGAGGTCAGGAATGATGGACTCCTGTCCTTCCCCATGCTATACATCAGGAATGGTGGATTCCTCGGTTTTTCCCCCATTTCATAGGTCAGGAATGGTGGTCTTCTCTGTCCTTCCCCAGGTTCTAGGTCAGAAATGGTGGACTCCTCTGTCCTTCTCCAATTCATAGGTCAGGAATGGTGGAGTCCTGTGATTTTCCCCAGGTCATAGATGAGGAATGGTGGACTCCTCTGTCCTTCCCCAGGTCATTGGTCAGGAATGGTGGACTCCTCTGTCCTTCCCCAGGCTATAGATAAGGAATGGTGGACTTCTCTGTCCGTCCCCAAGTCTTAGGTCAGGAATGGTGGACTCCTCTGTCCTTCCCCAGGTCATAAGTCAGGAATGGTGGACCCCTCTGTCCTTTCCCAGGTTCTAGATCAGGAATGGTGGACTGCTCTCTCTTTCCCCAGGCTGTAGATCAGGAATGGTGGACTCCTCTGTCCTTCCTTAGGACATAGGTCAGGAATCGTGGTCTTCTCTGTTCTTTCCCAGGTTCTAGGTCATGAATCGTGGATTCCTCTTTGCTTCCTCAGGTTCTAGTTCAGAAATGGTGGTTTCCTCTGTCCTTCTCCAGGTCATAGATCAGAAATGGTGGACTCCTCGTTCCTTCCCCACGTTCTAGGTCAGGAATGGTGTACTCCTCTGTCCTTCCTTAGGTCATAGATCAGGAATGGTGGACTCCTCAATCCTTCCTTAGGACATAGGTCGGGAATCGTGGTCTTCTCTGTCCTTCCCCAGGTCATGGGTGGGGAATGTTAAACTCGTCTGTCCTTCCCCAGGTTTAGATCAAGAATGGTGGACTCCTCTGTCCTTTCCCAGTTCATAGGCCACTAATGGTGGACTCCTCCATACATCTCCAGGTTAGTTAAGGAATGGTGGACGACTCTGTCCTTTCCCAGGTCATAAGTCAGGAATGGTGGACTTTTCTGTCTTTCTCCAGTTTCTGGATCAGGAATGGTGGACTCCTCTGTTTTTCCCCAGGAAAAAGATCAGGAATGGTGTACTCCTCTGTCTTTACCCAGTTCATAGGTCACGAATGGTGGACTCCTCTGTCCTTCTCCAGGTTCTAGGTCATAAATGATGGATTCCTCTGTCCTTCTTCAGGTTCTAGTTCAGGAATGGTGGTCTCCTCTGTCCTTCTCCAGGTCATAGATCAGGAATGGTGGACTCCTCTTTCCTTCCCCAGGTCATAGGTCAGGAATGGTGGACTCCTCTGTCCTTGTTTAGGTCATAGATCAGGAATGGTGGACTTCTCTGTCCTTCCTTAGGATATAAGTCAGGAATCGTTGTCTTCTCTGTCCTTCCCCAGGTCATGGGTCAGGAATGGTGGACTCCTCTGTCCTTCCCCAGGTTTAGATCAGGAATGGTGAACTCCTTTGTCCTTCTCCAGGTTCCAGGACAGAAATGATGGACTCCTCAGTCCGTTTCTAGGTCAGGAATAATGTACTCCTCCGTTCTGTCCCAGGTCATTGATCAGGAATTGTTGACTCCTCTGTCCTTCCCCACGTCCTAGGTCAGGAATGGTGGACTCCTCTGTCCTTCCCCATGTGATAAGTCAGGAATGGTGGACTCCTCTGTCCTTCCTCAGTTAATAGGTCAGGAATGGTGGACTCCTCTGTCCTTCCCCAGGTCAGAGATCAGGAATGGTGGACTCCTCTGTCCTTCCCCAGTTAATAGGTCAGGAATGGTGGACTCCTCTGTCCTTCTCCAGGTCATAGGTCAGGAATGGTGGATTCCTCTGTCCTTCCCCAGGTTCTAGTTCAGGAATGGGGGTCTCCTCTGTCCTTCCCCAGGTCATGGATCAAGAATGGTTGATTCCTCTTTTTTCCGCAGGTCATAGGTCAAGAATGGTGGACTCCTCTGTCCTTCCTTAGGTCATAGATCAGGAATGGTGGACTCCTCTGTCCTTCCCCAGGACATAGGTCAGGAATCGTGGGCTCCTCTGTCATTGCCTAGGACTTATATCAGGAATGGTGGGCTCCTGTGTCCTTCTCCACGTCATACTTCAGGAATGGTGGACTAATCTGTCCTTTCCCAGGTCATAGATCAAGAATGGTGGACTGCTCTGTCCTTCCCCAGGTCCTAGGTCAGGAATGGTGAACTCCTCTGTCCTTCCCCAGTTCCTAGGTCAGCAATGGTGGACTCCTCTGTTCTTGCCCAGGTCATAGGTCAGGAATTCTGGACTCCTCTGTCCTTCCCCAGGTCACACGTCAGGAATGGTGGACTCCTCTGTTCTTCCCCAGGTCCTAGGTCAGGAATGGTGAACTCTTCTGTCCTTCCCCAGTTCTTAGGTCAGGAATGGTGGACTCCTCTGTGCTTCCCCAGGTGATAGGTCTGGAATGATGAACTCCTGTCCTTCCCCAGGTTATAGATCAGGAATGGTGGACTCCTCTGTTCTTCCCCAGGTAATAGGTCAGGAATGGTGGACTCCTCTGTCCTTTCCCAAGTCATAGGTCAAGAATAGTGGACTCCGCTGTCATTCCCCTGGTCATAGGTCAGGAATGGTGGAATCCTCTGTCCTTCCCCAGGCTATAGGTAAGCAATGGTGGACTCCTCTGTCGTTCCGTAAGTCTTAGGTCAGGAATGGTGGACTCCTCTGTCCTACTCCAGGTTCTAGATCTGGAATGGTGGACTGCTGTCCTTCTCCAGGTCATAGGTCAGGAATGGTGCACTCCTCTGTTCTTCCCTAGGTCATAGATCAGGAATGGTGGGCTCATCTGTCCTTCCCCAGGTTCTAGGACAAAAATGGTGGACTCCTTAGTCCTTCCCCAGGTCATAGGTCAGGAATCGTGGTTTTCTCTGTCTTTTCCCAGGTCATGGGTCAGGAATGGTGGTCTCCTCTATTTCCCTAGGTTATAGATCAGGAATGGTGGACTCTTGTGTCCTTCCCCAGGTTTAGATCAAGAATGGTGGACTCCTCTGTCCTTTCCCAGGTTCTAGGACAGAAATTGTGGAATCTTAGTTTTTCCCCAGGTCATAGGTAAGGAATGGTGGACTCCTCTGTCGTTCCCCAGGTCATAGGTCAGGAATGGTGGACTACTGTCCTTCCCCAGGTTCTAGATCAGGAATGGTGGACTCCTCTGCCCTTTTTCAGGTCATAGTTCAGGAATGGTGGACTCCTCTGTTTTTCCTCAGGTTCTAGGTCAGAAATGGTGGACTCCTTTGTCCTTCCCCAGCACATAGTTCAGGAATGGTCAGCTTCTCTATTTTTCCCCAGGTCAAATGTCAGGAATGGTGGACTCCTCTGTCCATCTCCAGGTTTAGATCAGGAATGGTGGCCTCCTCTGTCCTTCCCCAGATCCTAGGTCAGGAATGGTGGACTCCTCTGTCCTTACTTAGGTCATACGTTAGGAATGGTGGACTCTTCTGTCCTTGTCCTGGTTCTAGGTCAGGAATGGTGGACTCCTCTGTCCTTCCCCAGGTCATAGATCAGGAATGGTGGACTCTCCGTCTGTCTTCACCTGGGTCCTACGAGAGCCGGGGCCCCTGTGTTTTCAATCTCTAAACCCTTCTTCCTCCCAGCCTCCCTTCGACTCCACCATGGACACACCTGCCTTCCTCCAACTAGGGGCACAACGAGTCCCGGGGACGGGAGGCAGTGAAGGTTGACCTCGGTGCGAAGTAAAACACATCAAATTGGCTGAGGTTTAAAGTTGTCGTGAAGAGGAGCTGCCAGAGATCAGCAGCTTGAAATCACACTGACAGTGCAGTGGCTCTCTTGCATACCACGGGGAATTTTAATTCCAGTCTGTGAAATTGTAATTGCCTCTCGGAGCAGTGAGGGATCCTGGGTAAGGGACACAGCCAGGCTGCATGTCAGAGTTGCCACTTGCTGCCACATCCGATATCACTTGCTGTTACTCAAAAATCACTCCTGACTTCCATAAGGGAAGTGAACTGGGGAGTGAAACTAAATTAACAGAAACTGTCAGCCGCTCAGAGCGGCAGAGACAGCAGTGTGACAGAGGTGGGTGACTCTCATCAGAAAAGGCAACTTTTTCCTCTTTCTTTGGTTAAGATAAAGAGTTTCACAAACAAATTCCATTCCTTAAGGTCTGCGGTTAGATAATGTCATTATTAAGCCAAAAACTATCAGTCTGTGGCATGATAAGATTAGAGCTACCTATATCTACCCAGTGCTTCCTGGAAAGAGTGGGGGCGGGGGGTAGGGGGGCTCAAAGAGTAATTAAAATAATGAAGATAAAAAGTGTCGAGTTGATGTTTGTGATGGACTCAAATTACCTGCTATCAAGTTAAACTGTCTGAAAAATCGCTTCCTGGCTATGGTTGGCTTAGAGAGAACCTGAGCTCCACATCTTGTTACAAGACATTGGAGACGAGAGGTACCTGCATAAGGGAGGACCTCACCTGCCGTCTTCTAAACACGGGAGCTCGAGCAGCGTGTAGAGGTTCTGAAATCGCACTTCCCCCTTCCTTCCCCAAAGACATTCCTTAGCTCCTTTTCTAGGAAAAATTTGAGACTGTAGCACTACATCTTTCTTCTAGAAATTCCAGAGAAGTCGGATATGAGCTTTACTTTTCCTCCTCTGACGGATTTTAGGGTGAATTCCACGTGGTAAAGTCGACTCCCTGTTAAAGAAGGCTGGGCTTAGAAGATGCTGGTGCCCACTGCGGCCTCTCGGGGAAGACCACTGGCCAGGGCTCTGTCTTGCTTTGGTCACTGTTATTTTTGAGTGCTACTTTGTCATTACTGTCATAATCCAAAGTTGAATGGTTTTTAAGAGACGTTTATACTTCTTTATGGGATACAGTAGGATGATTCAATACACATATAATGTGTGATAATCAAATGGGGATAGAAGTACTTCCATTGCTTCCAAAGTTGAATTCCCTACTAGTTTCCAGTCATCTTGAATTTTTTTTTTTGACTAACAGATACCTTACTGGGCTACAGGAAAGCCAAACTCGGCCTCCTCCTGTGCTTTGACTCCTCCTCGCCCCTCTTGTAGGCTTGCCATTCTTCCTCGAGATCAACTCTGCAGTCTCCGCTGAGTTAGCACGGGCAGCACTGGGGTTTGTGTTGGCTCTCCATCCCTTTCCTGTGAGGACAGGGTTTCCTGCCTCGTCACTGAATGACGGTGTGTGTGGACACACCATATTTTCTTTATTCACCCAGCAGCCTACTCCTGATAGGCATTGAGGCTGACTCCGCATTTGAGTCACTGAGAAGCCCCAAGTACACGTGGGAGGGCAGGTATCACCTGGACAGAGTGAGTTCACCACCACTGATGCACACCCCATGGCGGATGGCTGGATCACATAGTGGGCATGTTTTTAGTTTGCAAAAGAACCTCCATACTGTTCTGTGTAATGGCTGCACCAATCTACATTCCCACCAGCAGTGTGTTGTTAGAATCCTTTTTTTTCCTTTTGGGGGGGGGTCCTTTTGATGATCTCTCACCCCAGCTATGAATGGATATCTTGGGTTTCCATTTGCATTTCCCTGATTAATGATATTGAGCATTTTTCATTTGCTTTTGGCCATCTGCATGTCCAAGAAAAGTCTATTCAGATCTTTAACCCAGTTTTTAAATAGATGTTTTTAGCTTTTTAAATTCCTCAAATATTCTGGACACGAATCCCTCATGCAATGAAAAGTTTGCGAATATCTTCTCCCATTCTGCAGGCCATCTCTGATGGTCTCCTATGCGGTGCAGAAGCTTCTTAGCTTGATCTGGCCTTCCATCTGCCTGTTTTGTAGCCTGTGCTTTTGGTATCCTATCCCCACCTCAAAAAAAAAATCATAGCTCACCCCAGTGTCTTTTTTTTTATTGTTGATCGTTCAAAACATTACACAGTTATTAATACATCATCTTTCACAGTTTGATTCAAGTGGGTTATGAACTCCCAACTTTACCCTGTATACAGATTGCTGTATCACATCAGTTACCCTTCCATTGATTGACATATTGCTTTTCTAATGTCTGTATTCTGCTGTCAGTCCTATTCTCTACTATCCCCCCTCCCCTCCCCTCCCCTTTTCTCTCTCTACCCCTTCTACTGTAAATCATTTCTTCCATTTGTATTATCTTGTCTTACCCCTCCTTTCCTCTTATATATCATTCTCACTCCCTTTCCCTCCCACCTCTCATCCCTGTTTAATGTAAATCTTCTTCTCAAGCTCTTCGTCCCTACCCTGTCCTTGTTTACTCCCCTTATATCAAAGGGGTCATTTGGTATTTGTTTTTTAATGATTGACTAGCTTCACTTAGCATAATCTGCTCTAATGCCATCCATTTCCCTCCAAATTCTATGATTTTGTCGTTTCTTAATGCAGAGTAATACTCCATTGTGTATAAATGCCAAATTTTTTTTATCCATTCGTCTATTGAAGGGCATCTAGGTTGGTTCCACAGTCTTGCTATAGTGAATTGTGCTGCTATGAACATCGATGCAGCAGTGTCCCTGTAGCATGCTCTTTTTAAGTCTTTAGGGAATAGACCGAGAAGGGGAATAGCTGGGTCAAATGGTGGTTCCATTCCCAGCTTTCCAAGAAATCTCCATACTGCTTTCCAAATTGGCTGCACCAATTTGCAGTCCCACCAGCAATGAACAAGAGTACCCTTTTCCCCACATCCTCACCAGCACTTATTGTTGTTTGACTTCCTAATGGCTGCCAATCTTACTGGAGTGAGATGGTATCTTAAGGTAGTTTTGATTTGCATTTCTCTGACTGCAAGAGATGGTGAGCATTTCTTCATGTACTTATTGATTGATTGTATGTCCTCCTCTGAGAAGTGTCTATTCAGGTACTTGGCCCATTTATTGATTGGGTTATTTGTTATCTTATTGTCTAATTTTTTGAGTTCTTTGTATATTCTGGTTATTAGGGCTCTATCTGAAGTGTGAGGAGTAAAGATTTGTTCCCAGGATGTAGGCTCCCTGTTTACCTCTCTTATTGTTTCTTTTGCTGAGAAAAAACTTTTTAGTTTGAGTAAGTCCCATTTGTTGATTCTAGTTGTTAACTCTTGTGCTATGGGTGTCCTATTGAAGAAATTGGGGCCCGATCCCACAGTATGTAGATCGTAGCCAACTTTTTCTTGTATCAGATGCCGTGTCTCTGATTTAATATCAAGCTCCTTGATCCATTTTGAGTTAACTTTTGTGCATGGCGAGAGATAGGGATTCAGATTCATTTTGATGCAAATGGATTTCCAGTTTTCCCAGCACCATTTGTTGAAGATGCTATCCTTCCTCCATTGCATGCTTTTAGCCCCTTTATCAAATATAAGGTAGTTGTAGTTTTGTGGATTGGTTACTGTGTCCTCTATTCTGTACCATTGGTCCACCCGCCTGTTTTGGTACCAGTACCATGCTGTTTTTGTTACTATTGCTCTGTAGTATAGTTTGAAGTCTGGTATCGCTATACCACCTGATTCACACTTCCTGCTTAGCATTGTTTTTGCTATTCTGGGTCTTTTATTATTCCATATGAATTTCATGATTCTTTTATCTATTTCTACAAGAAATGCTGTTGGGATTTTGATTGGTATTGCATTGAACTTATAGAGAACTTTTGGTAATATCGCCATTTTGATGATGTTAGTTCTGCCTATCCATGAGCGGGGTATATTTCTCCATCTTCTAAGGTCTTCTTCTATGTCTTTCTTTAGGGTTCTGTAATTTTCATTATATAAATCTTTCACCTCTCTTGTTAGGTTGATTCCCAAGTATTTTATTTTTTGGGGGGATATTGTGAATGGAGTAGTTGTCCTCATTTCCATTTCAGAGGATTTGTCACTGATATACAGGAACGCCTTTGATTTATGCGTGTTGATCTTATATCCTGCCACTTTGCTGAATTCATTTATTAGCTCTAGTAGCTTCTTTGTAGACCCTTTTGGGTCTGCTAGGTATAGGATCATATCATCTGCAAATAGTGATAATTTAAGTTCTTCTTTTCCTATTTTTATGCCTCTAATTTCTTTCGTCTAATTGCTCTGGCCAGTGTTTCAAGGACTATGTTGAACAGAAGTGGTGAGAGAGGGCATCCCTGTCTTGTACCAGATCTTAGAGGGAATGCCTTCAATTTTTCTCCATTCAGAATGATGCTGGCCTGTGGCTTATCATAGATTGCTTTTACAATGTTGAGGTATGTTCCGGTTATCCCTAATTTTTCTAGAGTTTTGAACATAAAGGGATGCTGAACTTTGTCAAATGCTTTTTCTGCATCTATCGAGATGATCATATGGTTCTTATTTTTAAGTCTATTGATGTGGTGAATAACATTTATTGATTTCCGTATATTGAACCAGCCTTGCATCCCAGGGATGAATCCTACTTGATCATGGTGTATAATTTTTTTGATATGTATTTGAATCCGATTCGCCAGAATTTTGAGGATTTTTGCGTCAAGGTTCATTAGAGATATTGGTCTGTAGTTTTCTTTCTTTGAAGTGTCTTTGTCTGGTTTCGGAATCAGGGAATGAATTTGGAAGTTCTCCCTCTTTTTCTATTTCCTGAAATAGCTTGAAAAGTATTGGTGTTAGTTCCTCTTTAAAGGTTTTGTAAAACTCTGCTGTATACCCATCCGGTCCTGGGCTTTTCTTAGTTGGTAATCTTTTGATGGTTTCTTCTATTTCCTCTATTGTTATTGGTCTGTTTAGGTTGTCTATATCCTCCTGACTCAATCTGGGCAGATCATAAGACTTAAGGAATTTATCTATGCCTTCACTATCTTCTATTTTATTGGAGTATAAGGATTCAAAATAATTTCTGATTATCTTCTGTATTTCTGAAGTGTCTGTTGTGATATTGCCTTTTTCATCCCGTATGTTAGTAATTTGAGTTCTCTCTTCTTCTCTTCGTTAGCATGGCTAAGGGCCTGTCGATTTTATTTATTTTTTCAAAGAACCAACTTTTGGTTTTGTCAATTTTTTCAATTGTTTCTTTTGTTTCAATTTCATTAATTTCAGCTCTGATTTTAATTATTTCTTGCCTTCTACTTCTTTTGCTGTTGTTTTGCTCTTCTTTTTCTAGGATTTTGAGATGAAGTAAGAGATCATTTATTTGTTGGTTTTTTCTTTTTTTGAGGAATGAACTCCAAGCAATGAATTTTCCTCTTAGAACTACTTTCAATGTGTCCCATAGATTCTGATATGTTGTGTCTGTGTTTTCATTTAACTCTAAGAAGTTTTTAATTTCCTCCTTGATGTCTTCTATAACCCATTGATCATTCAGCATCCTATTGTTCATTCTCCAAGTGATCCATGATTTTTCCTTCCTTCTTTTATCGTTGATTTTCAGTTTCATTCCATTATGATCAGATAAGATGCATGGTATTATCTCTACCCCTTTATATTGTCTAAGAGTTGCCCTGTGACATAATATATGGTCTATTTTTGAGAAGGTTCCATGTGCTGCTGAGAAAAAGGTGTAACTTCTTGATGTTGGGTGGTATAGTCTATATATGTCAATTAAGTCTAGGTTGTTAATTGTGTTATTGAGTTCTATAGCTTCCTTATTTAACTTTTGTTTGGAAGATCTGTCCAGTGGTGAGAGAGGTGTGTTGAAGTCTCCCATGATTATTGTATGGTGGTCTATTAGACTCTTGAACTTGAGAAGAGTTTGCTTGATGAACACAGCTGCACCATTATTTGGGGCATATTTATTTATGATTGTTATGTCTTGTTGGTGTATGGTTCCCTTGAGCAGTATGAAGTGTCCTTCTTTATCCCTTTTAATTAACTTTGGCTTGAAATTTATTTTATTAGATATGAGTATGGACACTCCTGCTTGTTTCCGCAGTCCATATGAGTGGTATGATTTTTCCCAACCTTTCACCTTCAGTCTATGAATATCTTTTCCTATCAGATGCGTCTCCTGTAGGCAGCATATTGTTGGGTCTTGTTTTGTGATCCATTCTACTAGCCTGTGTCTCTTAATTGGTGAGTTTAAGCCATTAACATTTAGGGTTATTATTGAGATCTGGTTTGTTCTTCTAGCCATATTTGTTTATTGATGTTACTAAACCTGATTTGTTATTCTCTTTGACTACTTTCCCCCCTTTACTGTCCTACCTCCCATTGTTGGTTTTCAATGTTATTGTCCATTTCCTCTTCCTGTAATGTTTTGCAAAGGATTTTTTGAAGAGATGGTTTTCTAGCTGCGAATTCTTTTAACTTTTGTTTATCGTGGAAGGTTTTAATTTCATCTTCTATCCTGAAGCTTAATTTCGCCGGATACACGATTCTTGGTTGGAACCCATTTTCTTTCAGTGTTTGAAATATGTTATTCCAGGATCTTCTAGCTTTCAGAGTCTGTGTTGAGAGATCAGCTGTTATCCTGATTGGTTTGCCCTTAAATGTAATCTGCTTTCTTTCTCTTGCAGCTTTTAAAATTCTCTCCTTATTCTGTATGTTGGACATCTTCATTATAATGTGTCTAGGTGTGGATCTCTTATGATTTTGCACATTCGGCGTCCTGTAGGCTTCTAGGATTTGGGATTCTGTCTCATTCTTCAAGTCTGGGAAGTTTTCTTGTATTATTTCACTGAATAGACTGTTTATTCCTTTGGTATGGAGCTCTGTGCCTTCTTGTATCCCAATGACTCTTAAATTTGGTCTTTTGATATTGTCCCATAATTCTTGGATGTTCTGCTCATGGTTTCTTAGCAGACTTGCTGAGCTGTCTATGTTCTTTTCCAGTTGAAATACTTTGTCTTCATTGTCTGTTCTCTCTTCTAAGTGATCTGCTCTGCTGGTAGTATTCTCAATTGAGTTTTTAAGTTGGTTTATTGTTTCCTGCATTTCTAGGATTTCTATTTGTTTGTTTTTTAGTACCTCTATCTCCCTGTGAAATTGATCTTTTACTTCCTGGATTTGTTTGTCAATGTGATCTTTCATTGTCTGATTTTGCTGTCTCATGTCTTCCTTGAGACTCCAGATCATCTGAAGCATATATATCCTGAACTCTTTATCTGACATTCCATCTGTTGCAGCTATTACCTCTTCTAAAGTTGAGTTGACCTGCATTGCTTGTGGTCCTTTCTTTCCTTGTCTTTTCATGCTGCTCACGTTTCTTTCTGCTTGGTGAAACTGTTGTGTTTATGAGTTTTTCCCCCTAATTATTTATATTGCTCTTGTATAGTTGAAAAATCTCCCTTGCAGGGCGGGTAGTGGCTGTGCTCCTTCTCTAGTTGGGGTGATCTCAATACCGCGTTGGCAGGCCACTAGGCCTGCTCTGCCGGTTGTTCGCAGGTCTGCCCACCCTGCGGGAGCGGGTGGCGGCTCTGCTCTGCCCCCCCTCCAATTGTGGCGATATGACTATCACCCCCTCGGGTCTTTGGGCCTGATCCGGATGCGGGCGGCTGCTCTGCTCTGCCCCCCTACTCCAAATGGAGTGGCGTATCTACCATGCTGGCAGGCCTCTAGGCCTGTTCTGTTGGTGGGTCTCAGGTCTGCCTGACTCTGGCTGTAAGGGGAGTTGGGTGTCGAGAGTCCTTTGGTCCTTGCGGTCACGCCCACAGAGAGATTTTGAAGTTTCCCAGTTGTTCGCCAGGTGGGCGGGGCTATTAGCAGAGCCCGGAGGGCATGGCCATGTACGGGGCCATGCGGGGACCCTTCTAGCTGAGTCGGGCCACCAGGAGCCACGTGAAGAGCGGGGTAGCTGTGTCTGCGTGGTTAAGATCCGGGCGGGTGGTTTGGCTGTTCGCCGAGCGAGAGCAGGGCCTCCCGGGAGAGCTGATATGGCGGAGGCGTCTGCCGGTTTGGGCTGCCACTCCGCTCCGGGCCGCCGCTGCTTTCAGAAGCTGCTGGTGGTTGCGGGATTGGACCTCTGCGCCCGCCAGGGGGGCCACCTGTAGAGCCGGGTAGCTGCGACCGCATGGTTAGGAACTGGGCAGGTGAGGCGGCTGTTCCCAGAGCGAGCACTAGGCCTCCCAGGGGAGCCCAGATGGCAGAGGCCGAATTCCGGTTCGGGCGGGGCGGGCCAAGTCGCTCCAGGTGTCCGCCGCTTGCAAAAACAGCTGCTGTTTGCAGGAGTTGATTTCTGCACCCGCCGCGGGGCCACCTGACTAGCCGGGTAGCTGTGGCTGCGTGGTTAGGAACCGGGCGGGTGATGCGGCTCCTCCCAGAGCGAGAGAGCTAAGCCTCCCGGGGGAGCCGCTTGCGGGAGCGGCTGATGGCTGCGGCACTAGATTTCTGTGCCCGCGTGGCCGTCCAAGATCCACTTCTCTGGGACAAACTGTCACTTCCAATAAACCTACCAGTTCACAGCAGCTCTCTTCTTAAAGGAATTATGCTAGAAGTTCCTCTGTAGGTAGGCTGCCGCTGTTCTGATGGGTCTTTCTTATCCAGTTAAAGTGGAGACGTTAGAATCGCTGCTTCCTCGCCGGCCGCCATGTTGGATCCCCCAGATTTTTTTTTTTTTAAAAAAAGATGATATAGAGAAGGAAAACAAGTTCCTACCTTCTTGGATCACGTAGTCTTGAGAAAAACACTGAATGATAACAATTCTGACACAGGAAGATATAATTTTCAACTCTTAATGAATTAGACAGTGATCATAAGTGGCTGCTAAAGCCATTAAGCAAAAGGTTAAGGGGACCCTGATCACCCCAGTGTCTTGAAGTGTTTCCCTGAGAATTCTAGTAGGGATTTCGTAGTTTCAGGTTTGACATCCAGGTCTCTGACCCATTTTGAGTTGATGTAAATAGTGAGTGAATGGGATCTAGTTTCATTCTGCAGATACAAATCCAATTTTGCCAGTGCTATGTATTGAAGAGATGGCTGTGTGTGGATTAATTTCTGGCTCTTTTCTGTTCCATGGGTCGGTGTGTGTTTTTGTGCGAGTACCATGTTTTGGGTTACTGTGTGTTTTGAAGTTGGGTATTGAGATGTCTTCTTCCAGCTTTGCTTAATTTTCTTGCTCACATTTGATGTGGCTATTCTAGTTCTTTCATGGTTCCATGCAAATTCTAAGATTTTTTTCTATTTTGGTGAAGAAAGTCGTTGGTATTTTGATGGAAATCACAATGAATCTACATATCCCTTTGGGGCATATGGTCATTTTAAACAACATTAACTTTTTCAGTCCATGAACACGGTATATCGTTCCATTTTTTAAATGTTCTCTGTAATTTCCTTCATCAGTGTTTTATAATTGTCATTATAAATATCTTCCTCTCCAATTTATTTTTTGTGACTACTGTCAGTGTAATGGCTTTCTTGACTTTTCCAGCAGATTCATTATTGGTGTATAAACATGCTGGGTTTTTTTGTACATTGACTTTTGTACCTCGATTTCTGTTTCCTGCAACTGTATGGCATTTATCGGTTCTCACACTTTTTGGCGGAATATTTATGTCTAAAATCATGTCATGTGCCAACAGAGATGATTAACCTCTTCCTTTCCTTGCCCAACTGCTCTTGCTGAGATTTCTGGGCTCTATTTACTAAGAATGGTGAAAGGGAACATTCCTGTCTTGCTCCAGACCTCAGGAAATGGGCCTTTCCCCGTTTGGTATGACATTGTCTGGGTTTTCCTATGGCCTTAGTATTCCGAGGTATGTTCCTTCCATGGCTAATTTGTTCAGTTTTCATTATGAAGGAAGTTGAATCTTATGCTTATTCTGCTTCTACTGATCTGATCCTGGTAGTTGCCTTTCATTCTGTTAATGTGGTTTATCATGTTTTTTTTTTTAATGTTGACTAGTCTTTGCATCTAAAGAATGGATCCAGCTTGATTGTGCTGTAGGAACTCTTGACATGACGATGAAGTCACTTTGCAAATTAAAAAAAATATTTTAGTTATATATGACTGTAGAATGCATGTATGCATTTTTATACATCATATATATACACACACATATATATTATATATATAAAATGGGGTATAATTACTCATTTTTCTGATACCAGTCATGAAGTCACGTGTGTATATGTATATATGCATGTGTGCGCATGCGTGCATGTGCATGTGCGTGTGTGGGGGTGTATAGTGGTAATGTTGTATCGTTCTTCTATCATGCCTATCCCCATATCCCCTCCCCTACCCTCCCTTCACTCCCCTCTATCTAATCTAAGCTAACTCTATTCCTCCCTAGTGCCCCCCGCCACCCACTAAGACATGACAATCGTAAATATTCAAGCCTCAAAATTTGCAAGTTTTTTTATTGGTAATGTTTGTATTAATGTTCACTAGAGACGTTGGTCTAGGTTCTTTCCTTGTTTTTAATTATTTCTTAATGTTGTTGGTGCTGGGGATTAAACCCAGGACCTCATGCATGCTGGGTGAGACTGTACCACTGAGCTATACCCCAGGCTAGCTTTCTTTTTGCTGTGTCTTCGTCTGGTTTTGGTGTCAGGACAATGCCGGCCTCATGAAAGGAGTTGAGCAAAGTTCCTTCCAATTCAATTTTTTGAAATAGTCTAAAAGGAATTGGAATTAGTTTTTCTTATGTTTTGTAGAATGTGGCAGTAAAATCGTCAGGTCCTAGACTGTCTTCTTTTTAAGATGGGAGACTTTTAATTCTTCACTTATTATTGATGCTCTTTTCTATTTCTATGTGATTGGTGTTTGGGTTGTATGTATTCAGGAATTTGTCCATTTCTTCTAAACTTTCCAGGTTTTTTAGCACATACTTATTCAAAGTAGTTTCTTATGATCCTTTGTGTTTCTGTGGTATTTATCAGTTATAATGTCTCCCTTTTCACTTCTGAATTTTGTAGTTGGGTCTTTTCTCCATGGTTTGTTTCACTAAATGTTAGCTTTTTGAAAATAGAAACAAATTAACTATTTCATTGAATTTTGGGGGGTGTTTTTCCCCCTAAATACTGTGCTCTGATCTTTATTTCTTCTAATTTTAGGTTTGGTTGGTTCTTGACTTTCTCAGTCCTTGAGATGCATCCCTAGGTCATATATTTGAAGTCTTTCTAGTTTCTTGTGTTTTACACCATTTTTGCCATATTCCACAGATTTTGATAAGGTGTGCTTCAAGAAGCTGTCTGGTTTCCCTTCTAATTTCTCCCATTCCCCATGGGTTATTGAGTTTCCCAGCAGAGGGTCGAACCCGGGGCTTTGCCTGTGGGAGACAAGTGCCCTACCCACGGGACTGCACCCCAGCCTCCCACTCGAGTTGAAGAACATGTCAGTCAATTTCCATGTAACTGTCTATTTTCCATTATTCTTGACTATGTGGTCTGACAAGACACATCATACTTCAGTTCTAAAAAACTGAGACTTGGAATTGAGAACTACCATGATCTATCCCAGAAAACGGTTCATGTAATGATTAGAAGTGGGAGTGGCGTTCTGTATCTGTTGGATGAAATGCTCTGTAAATGTCTGTTGGGTCCATTTGCTATTTTCTCTTGTGATAGTTCAACTTGGATGTCTCTTTGTTGATATTTTTCTCTGATTGACCTGTCCGTTGAGGAAAGTGGGGCATTGAATTTCCCAATTGTTGTTACACTGAGTCTCTTTGGATCTATTTCTATATTGTGGCGGTCCTGTATTTGGTACCCCTGTATTTACAGTTGTTACATCTTTTGGCTGAACTGATCCTTTTATTAGCATTTAATGAATTTGCTGCTGTTTCTTGGTCTTTAATATGAAGCCTACTTTGTGTAGCTACTCTGTTCACTTCTGGTTTCCATTTGCATGCTATATTTTTTCCATGTATTTTTACACATGTATTAAAATTTATTTTAGGCAACCTAGAGTTAGGTCTTTTATTGAATCCTGTTGGGATCTGCCGCAGTCTGTCTGGGCACAATTCAGGAGCCACTTGTCAAAAGAAACTAACTTTATTTTTAGAACTACAAACGCCAAACAAAACAGCTCCTCAGGAAAAAACCCTCAGAGCCCAACTGCCACCACCAGCTTCCACAAGCCTCTCACCCCCACACCAGCCTCTCCACCTCCCACAATCCTCCTGCTCTTGAGGCCGATTGGCTGGGTCGCATGGGCAAAACCAAAGAAGTCCCCCAATGAGCAGCTCCGTGGAGGAGCCAATCAGCTAGATGTTGCTGGGGCTGCTGTGAGCCAATCATCAGCTGGCAGTCTGAAGGGCAGGGAAACAGCCCAATGAACATCACCGCAGAGGAGCCAATCAGCTAGATGTTGCTGGGGCCGCTGTGAGCCAATCATCAGCCGGCAGCTGGAAGTTTGCTGGGGCCCCTTTGGCTGTGGCTCTCAGCAGGGATCCTTTTGAGCTTGAATATTTCAGACATTTTCACCTATTTTATAAAAATGGAGTTTTAGTGCCTTTCTCCTCTTCTACTTCTATAATTTGTAAACTTTTCTTCACATACACCTTGTGAACTCCTGGCTGTTTCTGTTGTTAATATTGGGGATTCAATCCAGGGCATTTAACCACTGGGCCACATCCCGGGTTGTTTTTTTTTTTTTTTTTTGTATTTTATTTAGAGACAGGGTCTCGCTGAGCTGCTTAGGACCTTGCTCAGTTACTGAGGCTGGCTTTGAACTTGCAATCCCCCTGCCTCACCTCCTGAGCCACTGGCCTGTGCCACCATGCCTGGATGCTGTTTTTCTATTTGGGGCTGGAATAATTCAAAAGACTTATCCTCAAGTTCAGAAACTACATCTTCCATTCATTCTAGTTTGCTGTGAGCTCTCAACTGGAATCTGTATCTCACCGACTGAGGTTTATAGCTACCACATTTCCACTTGGTTCTTTGTGATTTCCATCTCTTGGTCGACTGTCTCATTCCACCCTGAGTTGTTTCATTCTGTGCTGTCCACAAGTATTCTCGTGCAGTTCTGAGTTTTCATAGGATCATTCTATTGAATTTGTGTCCGTAGTTCGTAGGTTTCCTTTAGACTGGGCTCTATTCCTGGGGAACTTTTTTCCTTTGAAGTACCTTTCTTCCATGTTTCTTGGGTTCCCACCTTGATGTCTGTGCATCAGGTGTAACAGTCACCTCTTCTGATTTTTTTATGGGGTATCTTTTTCAGGAAAAGGTCTTTTCAGTTAGATGGGACATAGTCATTTGGCAGGTGATCTGGCTCTGGCTGAAGGTGAGCGCACGTGCAGCCCTGTGTGACTTGCTCAGCTGTGACTGCTGTCAGTGTCTAAGTGCCTCACGGGCAAGACTGAGCACGGGTCCACCTTTGCAGTGAACATGGTCTTCCAAGGCACGTGTGCCCCGGTCCCATGTAGTAAGCTCTGAGGGCACTGAGCTTGTGACGGCAGCTGCCATGCTCTGGTGCAGGATGCAGAGGACTGTCCCCGGGTGACACAGGGCAAGCACAGGTGATCTCAAGGGTGGTGACACCAGCATCCATACCCCCAGAGCCATGTTGTGTGAAGGACACTTCCCCATGTCCCTTGGGATGAATATGGAGATGCAGCCACATGATTGGGTGGGGCCTCTCCCTCGGGTCCTGTGGGGTTGGCATGGTGATGCTGGGATCTCTGGCACTGGCAACCACAGGTTCAAGGTGGTGGGATGCAAAGAGGGCCTTCCCCAGCTCCTGTGGGTGAACGTAGTGGCACTGAGGCTTGTGGCCCAGGCAGTGTCTTTCCTGGAGCTGCAGGATGTGGATGCGGACTTCTTCAGTTCCCAAGGGACAAGCATAGGTGCTGGTGGAGCTTTGGGAACCACCGCCTGTGGGCCCAAGGCTGTGGATGACAGAGGAGACCTTTACTGGTCCTGGGGCACGTGGGGCTGATGTGTGCACCTGCAGCACTGGCATGTGGTCCTGGAGGGTCAAGACGGGGAGGAGACCTCCTCTTGGTCCTGTGGAGTGAGTGCGAGTGACACCGGGGCTTTTGACATCTACCTGTAACATTCAAGCTGTAGGACATGGAGTGTCCCCAGGTCTGGGGGAGCAAGTGCTCATGAGGCAAGGTCTCCGACATTGGTAGGCATGTGTAGGAGCTTCAGGACGGAGAGGACCTTGCCCAGGCCAAAGGATGAGCATCAGTGATGCCAGGGGCTTTCTGCTCCAGCACCACAGCCCCAGTTCCTGAGGGGCGAGCATGGGTGGGGGTCCCGCTTGTGGCTCTGCCAGCTGCCAGTCCTGAAACCCCAGGGTGCCAAGGCCTGTGAGACCGTCAAGCTCCTGGTGCTGCCGGGGCTCTGCCTGCTGGCCCCCAGTCGGGTGGAATCGAGTCACGGCTGTCTCAGTAGCTGGGCTCCCGGGGTCGGAGGGCCCATGCAAGGTTCTCCTCCAGGGCAGAGCAGTAGCTTGAGACCAGCCCACTGCCACACTGGACGCAGCCACCTACCTTTTGGGATGTGAGGTGTCCCCCAAAAGCTCACGTGTGAGACGATGCAAGAAGGTTCAGAGGAGAAATGGTGGGGTTACGACAGCCGGAACCCAGCCAGTGAGTTAATCTCCTGATGGGGCAGACGAGTGGGATCTGAAGTGCTGGGTCTGGCTGGGGAGGGGGAATTGGGGTGTGGCGTTGGGGTGTATGTACTTGTGTCTGGCGAGCAGAGTTGCTCTCTGCTTCTTGGTCGCCATGATGTGAGCTGCTTCCCTCTGCCACACACCACCATGATGGTCAGCCTCATCTCGAGCCCCGAGAAACGGAGCCGGCCTTCTGTGGACTGAGACCTCTGAAACCGTGAGCCCTCAGATAAACCTTTTCTGATTGTGCTGGCCAGGTCATTAGTCACAGCAGTGAAACAGCTGCCTTACACACCCGTGGTGTGAAACGCCCTCCACCCCACGGAGCCGGAGCTGGCTGAGGTCTCCACTCCAGGTGGCCTCTCTGACTCTCTGTGCTATACAGGGTCCCCGTCACTTCCTTGTTGATTTCCAGATCCCCCTAATGGCTGTCCTGGAAGGAGTATTTTCTTTCCAGGAGCAGTGGCACACACCTATCATCCCCACGGCTTGGGAGGCTGAGGCAGGAGGATTGAGATCAAAACCAGCCTCAGAAAAGTGAGGCGCTAAGCAACTCGGTGAGACCCTGTCTCTAAAATACAAAATAGGGCTGGGGACGGGGCTCAGGGGCTAGTCCTGGAGTTCAGTCTCCGGTGCCCGGGTCGGGGGACAGTATTTGCTGCCCTGGCCGTGCTCTGGGGCAGAGCTGCCCACCTCTGGGCCCCCTTAGATCCTGTTTTCTTCCAGTGTGTGGTGCTGGGGCTTGAAGGCAGGGCTCTCCCACTAAGCCACCTCCTGGCCTCCTGACTTGGGAATTTAAAGGCTGACTCTTGCCTGCCAGTGCTGAGTGAAGTTTTGGTTCCTCCACGTTTCTCTGCCAAGAAGTATTTTCCCCTCTCCAAACGAAAAAAATGTTTGACATGGAAGCATTTTTTAAAAATCCTGTTTCCTTTTTTAAATCGCCAAATATGATCTTGCCAAACTCCATCTCTCGGTGGTCGTGTGGCAGGAGCCACGTGAGGTCTCCTGGGTGGCCAGCGGGTCTGGAGTACACACAAGGAGCCGGCGTCGGACCGTCGGCTGAGGTGTGCTGGGTTTGCTCACTGCACGGGGAGGACCACGTGATGCACTGGTGTGTGTAGTTACACTGTAACCAGATCTCGGGGCTCAAGAGATGGATATTCAGCGTGAAGAAGAGAGATCCAGTCACACTATCCTTCACCATTTCTTAGCAAAACCGGAAGCTTGGGCCACTCAGCCATTCTTTTTTGTTAATCTGGTATCCAAATACCCCGAGACCGGTTCCTGTTCGTTCATTTGCTCGCTCGTTCACCTGGTTTCTCTCTCCATGCAGGAGGAGAGGCTCAGTGATGTAATGGGGACTGTCTTAAAGGCAGTTCAGGAGTGGAGCCTGTAGGTGGGCCCTGAAGCATCTCGACACCAGGACAATGTTGGGCTCCTTGTTCGGAAACGGTCCAAGCTGGAAGGTTGGCCTTGGACAGGTTGCCTCGCTTGCTGGCGCTAGTCTCCACCTGTAGGTAGGAGGTTCACCTCATGGTCTCTGGGCCTCTGGCTCTTCCCCCAAGCTGAGGGAAGACTTCGCCATCAAGACAGGCCAGGTTCCCGATGGGATAGACATGCACAGATCCCCTCTGCCATGTACCAAGAGGGCCTCTGTGCAGTTTCCTGACTTACGGAGAGACAGAGGCTGTTTAGGGTTGAGCACCAGAAGGCAGCTGGTGGGAATTTCTGGGGCTCCACGTTGGTGATTTGAACGTTGGGTTGCCTGCCACAAGGTTTGCTTTCAATAGGAATAGTTCGAGGGAGAGCTAGTGTCAAATTGCCTTTTTTAAAACTTTTGATTTGTATACTTAAAAGTATTAATTTCCTCAACTGGAACTACCACATTTTACTGTAGAATTTTCTTATAGCTTTTAAAAATTCTGATGGCCCAAGGCAATCTGTTTCGGTAAGGTAACATTTTTCTGAGCCAGCATTCAACCAACTTCTCCCCCAACCCCAGCACTGGGGACTGAATCCAGGGCCTTGTGCATGCTGGGCAAGAACTTTGCCACTCGGCTTCTGCCTTTCTTAACATTGCTTGGGACCTCTCAAACTTTCTGCTTTAAAAGATCTTGGAGGATGTTGGGTTAAGAGAAAGAGAAGAGGGATCCAAATTCAAGGCTTGAAAATCTTTGTATGGAGGTCAGAGACCTTACACCTTAGTTTTTCTTGTTGAACATCCTCTTATCAGAGATGAAGACCTAAATCCAGGGGAAGATGGAATAGTTAAGGCCACAGTGTGGCAGACCTTCCTTTGGTGGCTGTCATTCATAGAAGGCTCAAAGCCCAAACCAGCCTGGATGTTTCTCCATGTGAAACACCTGAAAATAGCATTCGAAAGACCCTCAAACTCCAGGTAAGCCAGCCTCTGTAGGCTTCCCTCCTGCTCACTTCTGTTTGATTTCTAGTTTTATCGTCAGTTATGGGGACAGATGAGACATGATGACGACTGCTCACTAGTGTCTGCCGGGTGACACAGTGCCAGGATTAGGCTCACTCACTCAGGCCCTGAACACGGAGCCGAGACTGAAACCTGGCCTCTTTCTGCAGCTTTGTAGACAGGACAAGCTTTAACACTTTAATGGGTCAGTGATCAGGAATGTGGAGTTTCCTGTGAAGTTTGGAATTGAGGGCAGTGGACCATAAAGTGGCGTCTACGGAAAGCAGAAGCCCTTCTCTTACCCCTCAAATGATACCAAATAAGGATGTGGAAGTCACACAGGCTAGGGAACAAGACACAGAGAGAAACAGAAAACCAGGAACATCTGCCCTCTAAGATCCCACCCTCAAGATGGTTATCACAGGTGGCTTTTCCGTTACGCATTCGCATCCATTTATTAAGAGAGTGTGTTCTTGGCAGGTGAAGTTCCAAATCCAGAGAGCTGGAGTCGCCCATTTAAATGGGAGCAGATGAGCAGAGAAGGTAGCAGGTGCTGCTGCAGGGATAAAGGGTTGCTAGGGCCCCAGAAGCCATCCAGGGTGGAAGAGCCAAAAAAAGATTAAGGATCAAAGATGTTGAACTACAGAGACGGGAGCTGCCTCTGACGGAGGCACTCTCCTGATTAAAACAGTGGTGGGACCCACACCTCCAGCTTGGGCTTCGTGTTACAGCCACGCTGCAACACAAACGCACCCCAGAGCCGCAACAACCCCAGTGCTGGTGACAGCAGTGCCCGAGACGAGAGCCGCCCCTCTGGCTGAGCAGGGCCACTACACTCTCCTGGAAACCGGCCTGTCGGGAAACTGGGTCACGGACAATGCACAGAACCCAAGGGCAGAGGCTTAACTCTTCCTAAGCCAGGCACCGTGGTCCCCAGTTGTTTCCCAGGGTTGGTGGTTGGTGTAGGGTGAGGACGGGGAGCTCACTAGTGGGAGCATCGGCCCCTCCCTGCCGTCGCAGGTTGTCTTCCCGAGCATAGAGGAACCTGCAGCATGCAATAGGAGCCCGCTTAGAAGCCTACACTAGCTCATCTTTAGCTGTTGGACGAAGCCCGGGTTCTTTAGCATGCCATCAAAACTCTTAACAGACAATGAACTTTCCCATGTGTATTATTGCTACTTACAGCTTTTCAGCATAACAATACCTGTGTCCCCTTTCCTCAGCTGCAGGAATCTGCATTACACCCACTGTCAATTTGCCTATTCTAGGTACTCCATGGAAGTGGGTCGAGGCAGGGAGATTAGGGACCCTGCCTGCAGCCCTACTCCACCTTGACTAGTGGAGCCGTGAGGCTAAGGAACTCCCTTTCATCCTGCCCCTGGGAGTTACGAGAAGTGGGAACTTCTAAGCATCAACATCAAGACCCTGTTTTCCAAACGGCATGCCCACCTATCATAAGCAGCATGTGCAGGGACCCGGGTTTGACTTGGAGGTTTAAGACTCCACACGTACTGCTTCCATGCATCTGATGTAGAAGCCGGGAATGGACATCGAGCACAAGTGCACAAGGCAAGTAACGGGCAAGTAACGGGCTCTGCCATCACCTCTTGGCATAAACCACTCCTAACAATAAAGCCTGCCAAAGGCGAGCAGAACTCGAGAGCACATACAGGCCACACGTCCGCCGAGTCCACGGATGGGTCTTGGTCAGCCTGCCGTCAGGGTGCCGCGTATCTTCCTCCCTCAAACTCTTAATTGCTTCTGTCTTGGTGAGTTCTGGTCACCACTCCCGTGTCTGCCACCTCCTGTCACATGACAGGGGTCATATAATATTTGTCCACGTCTGGCTTTTTTCACTACAAGTTTTTTCAAGGTTCATTTGGGCTAATGGTGCAAGTGTGCTTAGCACGCAGGAGGTTCTGGGCTCCATCCCCAGCACCAAACCCCAAAAAGCTTTGTGTGCATTATAGCACACATCAGAATTTCACCCCTTTTCAGGGCTGAGTGACATCCCATTTTATATATGGACTGCACTTTCTCCGACTGTCCATCAGTGGACAGTTGGGTTGTGTTCGCCGTCGGCCATGCACAGGATACGGCTATGAACATTGATGTAGACATCTGAATCTCTAGTTTTAATTCTTTTGAAAATTTACCTAGGAATGGAATTGTGAGTCTCATGGGAGTTCTAGGTTTAAACTCTGAGGCACCACTATGCCGTTATCCAGTGACGACATTTTCACCCCTGACTTGAGGGTTCCAATTTCTCCCCATAACTTGACATGTTCTTCTCTCTTCCCTTGTAGCCATCCTAACGGGTATGTAAGATCTCACTGTACTGTGGGTTTGCTTTTCCCTGATGACACTGACGTTGACCATCTTTCCATGTGCTTATTGGCCACTCATATCCTTTTTTTTTTTTTTTTGGAGAAATACCTATTTAAATCTCTTACCAATTCTTGAATTGGGTCATCTTTTTTTGAGGTGTATTTATCTACTATATTCTGGATGTTGAGCCCTTTAAAAATGTTATTTGAAAATTTGTTCTTTCACTGTATGTCATCTGCATTCTCAAGACCGTCCTTTGTGCCAAAGTCACTGAGTCCAATTTATCTTTCATTACCTGTAATTTTGGTGACAAAGTCATAAAATCATTGTCAAATCCAATGTTGTAAAGAATTTCCTTCAGGGTTTTCTTCTAAGAGTTTATAATTTTGTTTAGGTTTTTGTTTGATCCTTTTGGATTTTTAAGATGGTATCAAGGAAGGTACGAACTTATTCCTGTGCACGTGTATATCCAGTTTTTTCCAGCAGCATTTGTTGGAAAAGTCTTTATTGTCTTGTTGAAAATGAATTGATCGCATATGTGGGCATTTGGTCTTACATTTGCTCTTCTATTTCACTGGTCTATGTCTGTCCATATGACAGTACACCCTGTTCTAAGTAGTGTGGCTTCACAGTTGGGAAGTGTGAGTCCTCCAACTTCTTTTTCAAGGTTGTTCTGGTTACTTGGGTCCCTTGGCAATTCCAAATGAACTTGTGTTGAATTTTCCATTTCTAGGAGAAAAAAGATTGCTTGAATCTGTAGCCCTTTTGGAGCAGTACTGACAGCAGTGCTAGGTCTTCCTCTCCATGAAGGTGGGATACCTGCTTATTTTTTAGGTATTACTAAATTTCTTCCAGCAATGACTCTTGGCGTTCAGCATATAAGTCTTACACTTCCTTGATTAGATTTACTCCTGAATATTTAATTAAAACAGCCAAACACTTTTTGGATACTCTTGAGAATAGAATTATTTAATTTCTTCTTGGATTATTTATTGCTGGTGAAGAGAAACAATGATTTTTGTATTTTGGTCTTGCATAACTGTAACAAATTCACTTATTAGCTCTAGTGAGTTATCAGTTTCTTTGGGATTCTCTAGACAGAACCATATATGTCATCTGCAAATACAGAGAATCGTGTCTTCCTAATTTCAAAGCCTTTTACTCCTTCCGCTTATCTGAGAGTGTGAAATAGTACGCATTCTTGTCTTATCCCTGATCTTAGGGGGGAAACTTTTCAGCCTTTCAACGTCAAGTATGATGGTAACTTCAGGTCATAAATACTCTCTATTAGGCTGAAAATTGTCCCTTTTATTCCTTGTTTTCTAATCTCTCTTCATCGTGAAAGAGTTGAATTTTGTCAAATGCCTTTTCTGGTCAACTAGATGACCATGTTCCCCCAACCCCTTTTGTTCTATTAGGGATGTACTACATTTATTTTCTTGTGTTGATTAACACTTCAATTGCTAGGATAAATCACTCTTGGTCATCATAAATAATCCTTTTAATATGCATTGGATTCAATTTGCTAATATCTTCATTTTGGCATTCATATACTCATAAGGGATATTGGCTGGTTACTTCCTTTCTTATACCATTCTTCTCTGGTTCTGGCATAAGGGCAATGCTAACTTTATGTAATGAATTTGAAAGTGTTCATTTCAATTTTTCGAAAGGAAGGATTTGTATTCCTCAACTAGAAGTCACTTCTATAGCCATCTGGCCTGAACTTTTTTTTGTTAGGAGTGTAATGTGTCTTTCATGCTGCTCAGGGGGGAGCCTAGTTTAGGGGAAGAAAGTCTTGTCATGAGACATTTCCTTAAGAGGATCAAGCCCTGAAAACCAGAATTGTCCCAGGAACCCTCCCACCCCCAATATATCTAGTTCAATCTTAGGTTCACTTGTCAGATAAATTTACATTATTCTGGTTATTTCAAACAAACTACTCTGCAAAGGTAAAGATACCAGACAGTATCCTTCCACAAGGTGGACCAGGACCTACCTTCAGGGCAAAGAGTATCATTAGTCACCTCAAGTGACCATGAGGGAGACAATACTCGATTTGAAAGCAGGTTGTGGGGTGTGATCGGAATCCCTACTTATATATATCCTATGTGGATGGTATGCTGTGTGGTTCATAAAGTCGGGCTGGAGTACAAAATGTTTTAAGTAAACAAACATGTCTTATATCCTTAGATCTATTTAAAAACCATAATGTTATTGTTTATGGATATTGGGGTAAATACAGAAGTCAAAAGGTTAGGCCTTGGAACAAGTCTGGGATAACATGGTTAGCTATTATGATTAATTAGGCATATTATAAGCAGATTAGATAAACACAGGAGTTAAGATTTCTAGTTCGGCAGGTTTTTCTGGACTCCAGCTTCACCCTTATCTTCCCTGGGGCTCCCCCTACCTTCCCTGGCCCCCCCACCTTCTCTGCCCCCTCCCCGCTTCCCTGGACTCTTACCTCATCAGAACACACAAGTGTGTTCACATGTCCTTAGCTAGGAGAGCCATAGAGACCAGATGCACTCCTTGCTTGGACTTCCCCACAGTTGGGATGTTTGGCCACAGAACTCCAAGAAAGGAAATAATTGACAGGAAACTACTGAAGAATAACATCTGTATTGCCTTTTACCCTCCAGGCAGGGTGGGGGAGGGCAGGACTTGGAGGCCTCCCTACTCATCCGGCTCTTTTCATCTTGGGCCATAGAAAATCTCCTTGATCTTGGCTCGCCACCCATATCTGTGCTCTACACTATTCATTAATTTGATCTTGTCAAATACAGCTGGAATCGGTTTTCTTTGAATTTTTTTTTCCTTGACTGTATCTGTTAGATTCGTGCCTCAAGGAACTTTGGATAACTTTCTATGCTATATGGAATTGTGAGTGGTTATGCATTTATCAGAATTTAAAACACCCAACTATAAAACTGGGGTCACCTTTAAACAGCAGAAGTTATCAAGAAATGGGAGGAAATGGTATATCAATGGTCAAAAGAAGAGGGACAATCTTTGGACATGATCTCATGTCGTCTTTCAATGACTCTCATTTTCTAGGCAAGGCTCAAAACGGGAAAGTGGCCTGGCTGGAATTTAAACCAAAGTTTTGCTGGTGCTCAAAACCCCAGCTCCTTTTTCTTAGATATCTGCCTAAAATTCATATTGGCAACAACTAGAACCTGAATCCAATTGATTCAGATCTTTAACTCCTATATGGTTTCCACACCATAGAAATCAAATTCGGCGATAAGCCAAGTGTAACTTATCAAAGATGTGCTACGGCCAAGTCAACTTGAAAGTAAGGGGGAAATATTTTGAGAAGTGAGTAGGACCCAAGATGAAATGTTAAGCATGGATCTTGTAAATTAGGTTGCAACCCTAGAGCAGACGTTTTCAAACTTCCTTGACTCGTGACATCTCTCGGCCAAAGAAACAACTAGGCGTTCTGTTTATTAAGTAGGTAGGCCCTAAGAACTTATTAAGCACTTGTATGTGTCCTAAAATATCATGACTATTTTCTTAGGAAAAAACCTGTATCTTAAAGTATTTTACTTCATATTAAAAAGACCACAATCATTAATGGCAGGTGTACATCTCCCAGGCCCTGGGCCCCGCCTCAGATCTTGGAATATGACAACTGTGTCCATTTCTGCTCCACATAGGTTTTTTACTGGATAATAGCAGCCATTAAGAATATAGTCTTACAAAAATATGGCATAAAAATTGCATAAATTGATATTGAAAACTAGAAACCATTTTGAGCTATGAGCTTACATAGTATCTGATGCTGTTTCTTCAAAAATTTAAAATATCCCAGGGTACTCCTGAGCTCACCGCAGCAACCCGGGGTGCCTTTGGGCCTAGGTAAACCTCTTCATACGCACACTTACATATTCCACAGGATGTTTTGATTTATACAGTGCTTCTGACGTACCATTCGGTTTCTACAGTTGGATGGTTGTGCCAAACTTGAGGATCTCTCTTCCCCTCTTCCTTGGTCTTGGCTCTTCATGACTTTCCTATCTCCTACTTTACCTCATTTAAAAAATACGAGACTTCTTGCAGCTCCATTTCTAGCTTGAACTCTTCCCCCATAACATCTAACGTACAATGAAATTTTCAGCCAGGCGTAGAGGCATACAAGTAGTGTTCTGACAGAAGCATACCTGAAAATCTAACTTTTAGACACAGGTTCTCAGTTGCAAAGCAAAGTGTTTACCAAGGAATTCTTTAGAGTCTCAAATTGACTATTTTATGCTTAAAGCAGGGAATAAAAGAAAAAGATAATATTTGTTTAAAACATTTATCAAAGACCACACATATTCCCAGAGCAGGGCAATGGAGTTGAGAGTTGGGCTCCCCAGAACCCAGGGGTCCACGTGGTCAGTCCTAGGTATCTGTGCTGGCAGCTGGGAGTGTTTAGGCCAGATGCGGGGTGAGCAGGAAGACGTCCCACTGCACCAGGGATGGCTTGGGAGTTGGGCTGGGAGCAAGTTCTGCCCCTCTGCAAGTTAACTTTTGAGTTTGAGGGTCTTCCCCCCGCCCCCCACCCAATTAAATGGGAATAATATCTATCCCAAAGCTGTTTCTTCAGGACCCATCAGCACCAATAAAATGGATGTTGCAATGTCTAGTGCACTTAAAGGCTGGACAGGTAACTGTTATAAATATTAAAACGGAGCTGGCCCGTTGAAGGGGAGCAGCAGAGCAGGTCTGACAGAGAACGGAAGAGGCACTAAGAGGAGGCAGAGTGGCCAGGTTCATGTCCTTTGCTGGTGGGGCTGTGGAACTGCTCCAGAAAACCATTTGGCAGTGTCTACTAAAGTGGACGTGCTCAAGTGCTAAGGCCCAGTGGTTCCACTCCTAGATCGGAGTTCAACATCCAAACACTTAGTTGTTCCAGAACATCTTTATAGCAGCACAATCCACGGTAGCCAAGAAACTGGAAACGACTCGAATGCAGATACGTCAACACAATGTGGCCTTTTAGCCATTAGGCTCTTCAAGGAATGTAAAGGAGCCGCTACTGCCCAAGACCCAGACGCATCTTTCAACACGTGGAATGTGTTTGACATTTACATAAATGGAATCACACGCTAAAGAGGTGAAATGTCTCCAGGTACAAATTGGAGATAAAGGGTAGCAGTCACCTTTTGGGGGTGAAGTTCAAGGTTAGGAGGACACAAGGAGCTGTCTGGGGCTGGCTGCAGTACCTACTCCTATTTTGAAAATCACTGCCAGTTATGTACATTTTCGTGTTTTATGCTAAGTTTAAGAAAAACAACTGGCCAAAGCATTGATCTCTTAGCGAGGAGAGAGAAAAATAAGACGGAAAAACATTTTGGTGCTTAGAGAACATAAAAGGAAACATGAGGCATAATGACAATCACCCCTACCACCTGCAGGCCAGATGAGGTGCCCGCCATCCTCCTCTGGATGAGGTCACGCTTTAGTGACAATCCTTCCACCCCAGCGAGAGGCGTGCTGGCGGGGACTCCGCTTCTGGCATTTACTTAAGGACGCAGGTAGAAGGACTGGTAAATTAACATGTAGCCAGGGCTGATGATGCACGCCTGTAATCCCCCCGTCGGTATTTCTTTCTTCACAGATGAGGCAGGAAGATTGGAGTTCAGAGCCAGCCTCAGCAACTTGCCTGTGGAAGGTTTCACCCTGCCATGGTCCCAGCAGCAGCAGCAGGAAGAGCACGCAGCCCAGTACAGGGCTCTGAAGGTGACTGTCCTGGAGATGGGACTCTCTGCTCACATCCCACTGGCTAAAGAAGCCCCAGGGGCTGCCTAAGTTCAGGGTAGACGGGCTGCACTAGGGCAGGTAGGGACAGGTAGCTCCCTGGGGCCACACCCCCACCGCTCAACCCACTCAGGTTCTTGTCTCAGGAGGGGTATTGTCCATCCTTCTCCCCCACCCCCAGCCCTCCAGCAGGAGATTTGCAGACCGCTGCCACCACCAACAGTGTGGCTGACCTGGTGTGTGGTCCAGGCCCTGATGCAGGACAGTGGCTTTGCTCCCTCTTTGCACCAAGTGCAGATTGGAGTTGCAGCCTCAGTGAGGCTCAGTCTCGGGGAGGGTCCCCGACCCTTGAAAGGATCCTTGAGGAGGATTCACGGGGCGGGGGGGGCTAACGAGTGGGGCTGGTGAAGGGATGGGTGTGTCCTCTCAGGCAGAAGAGGAAAGCCCAGGGTGGGGTGGGGGAGTGAGAAGGGGCCAGGCTGGATGTGGACTCCTGGGAGAAGGCCTGCTTGGGACCCCAACACCTTGTCATGAAGGGAGTCACTAGGTGAAGACTGAGGCAGCAGATGGAAATAAAAACGTGACCCGATTGATCCAAAGTATCCAAAAAGGGATGCCGTTTTGGACCAACCCACTCTTTCCAAGTCTGCTGTTAAGCGGACGGTTCTGGCCTCTCAACCCTGCCCAGAGTCCCTGAGGGAGCGGGTACTCCCCAGTCTAAAGGGATTCTAGTTCCAAAAATGGGTTTGTACATAAACTTGTCAGGTAAGTGAAAAAGCACGAAGAGGAAGATACACTTAAAAATGTTTGTTAGGGATCCCAAATCCTTCCACCTGAGGAAAACTAGAGTTGCCCTAGAGTTGGGGTCAGACTCGACGGCCGTATTTCTTTTTCCAATCGCTTGCGTGTCTTACCAAAAACAAACCCAACCCTTTGGCTTTTTTTTTTTTTTTTTAATTTGAAAGATGTGCTACACCAGCTGCAATTCGGTTTTGGGTCGAACAGCCAAAGGGCCCAACTCGGCGCGAGACAGGGTGAGCCTCGTCAGAGGCGGCAGTCCGGCCCTGACCACCGGCTGCCCTGGAGCCCCGGCGGGTGGCTCTCCTGTCCGCTGAGCATCTCAATCTCTTCTTCACAGACGCTCCAGTTAGCTGTGTCCTAAGTGTAGACCTTGACCAAGAACGCCAGAAGCAGCGCCAGCAGCGCCAGGCCCACGGCCACCCGCAGCGCAGGGTCCTGATGGAGCCCCTGCAGAGCGGCTCTGGGACTCGCTGCAGAGGTGGGGGGCACCGAGCTCGCAGCCCCAAGCCGCCTTCTGAATTCCTGTAAGAGAAACAGAAGGAGAAATGGTTTTTTTTTTTTTCCCCCCCTTTTGCAGGCAGAGCGAGCCCCGTGTGGTACCAGTCGAGGAACGGGTCTGGGCCAGGTGCTACCTGGCTCCTTCAACACGGGCACACCCGAACGCCCACCGCGGGCCCCACAGGCCCAAGGCAGAAGCAGTTCATCACGTTCCAGAGCCTCAGGACACTGAGACAGCGTTTATGCAGCATCAAGGCACAGGAGACGTAGTCGCCTCACAGACGGATCTTTCAGGAATGTGACCTTATCCTCTCAACAGAAGAATGAAATGGCTTCCAGGTTTATTTTTTTCTTCCTGTCATTCAGCAAACACATAGCTTAGGACAGATTGCAGCCAGTCTGCAGCAGCAGGAGGGGTCACAGTCTCTCCGTGGACCATGGCATACCGCACAAACAACTATCTTCTCCCAGACAAGGAAAGGGTGGGAAACCACTAGATCAGGAACTGACTCTGCTGCTTTTTAGGTTTCTGGTGAGGGGGATAGAGAGAGAGGAGTACCCCGAGACGGAGTGGTTCTGTGTGTCAAAGCGTAACTTGAGTCCTTGGGTAGGAGACTCACTTTCTCTATCTCCCTGGGAATCCCCGACTTCCCTCAGCCAAAACCTCGTGGTGAGAGATGGAGGTAGGGAAGGGGCGGCTGAGAAACACTGCATAAAGGCACACTGAGGGGGAGAGAGGAACTCCACCACCCACGTCCCGAGCCCTGCACACCTCTGGCTTGGGTGGGGAAGCAGGACTTCTCCACGCACAGCAGAGAAGCCCGGGATGGTGCTCGAGGAGCAGAGAACTGAGAAGCAACTGGTAAGTGTCCTTGGCAGAGGGAGATGACGGCAGAAGGGATGGAGAGAATGGAACAACAGGTGAGTGAGCAAGGAGAAGAATAAAATGGGAACTGGGAAAATTCATGTTTACGACGCAATTTCCGAAGGCTAATATTTACATGTCATAGATGTAGGAAAAATTCTTATTTCGACTGTAGGAGACTAATTGCAAAACCAACAAAGCTGTTGGCTACCAAACCATTGTTTACCTCTGTTCTCCTCAGGCATCTGGGCAAATATCGTGCAGGTCTCCCTGCACTGGGTCCTTAACAAGGAGCCAACTTCCCCACAGCAGGGCAGGCGATGGCAGGAGCTCCGTGGTGCACCCACACTCTCGCCACCTCTAGGAGGCAGCACTTGTGAGACCGGCTTTTTGTACCATATTTTGGAGCTGGGAATGCACTGATGAGTTTGCACTGTGAGTTGTGAGCAGCCCTCACACAAACATGGCAGAGTACTCGTGGAGCTGAAAGACTGAAGGTATGTAAATTCCTCAAGAGCCGTATGGCTGGAGGGGGACCTTGAGCAACGCTGGCTGTCACCTGAGCTTGCAAGGGGGGAATCTTGGGTAACTTTGGGTTCCTGCTGAGCCCCACACCTGCCCATCCTCAGATGGCATGGCACTAACAGAGCTGCCTAGTGCCCCCAGTGCATACAGCGAAGGGGGTCCAAATGCACTGTTGCTGAGGTCCTGCCTCCAGGAGGAACTGTCACGGCACTGGCAGAGGGGAACACCACAGTTCTGCTGCCACCCGTCTGCCCACTCTGGTCAGAGGACGGGTTTTTCAGGTGCCATCAGGGAAGAGACTCTTGATGCAGAACTAGCTTCATCGGTGCCCAAGGACATTCCCATTACAATAGGAGACACAGGGAGCACCCCTACCTGCCTAAACTGCTAGAATGCTAATAAGACCACATGTGTGACCTGCTGAGAGTGGGGGTCTCTACCTTTGATACCCGCTGTGAGGGTAAGGAAGACAATTCTGTGGTGTCCAGCTAGAAACAAAGGCAACACCTCCAGGAGAGAGCTGCCTTCTAAGAAGGAATCAGCTATTCTAAAGGGGTATGAACTATGCTTCCAAAGGACTGTAATAGTGGACACCACAAACACTGAAATAGATGAAATCTTTATCAGGCATTTTAATGGGATAGAAAATAGTTACAGGATTTGAGGAAAATAAATGAGGATCTGAATTAGAAACAACAGGGAGATGTTGAAAACCTCAACAAAAGACAAGATGAAGTAGAAGAAAAAAATCTGTACTTGAAGGCAAGTAGATAAAGTTTATGGGCCTAGAAAAGATATGGACAGAGATACAGGTCACTAAAAAAGCCCCAAATAGACTTGTGAAGATTTTTCTGATCATATTCCAGTCAAACTGAAAAACAGATAATGTTCAAGAGAAAAGTGCCAAGGTCATTCATAATAAAGGCATCCCCGTCAAAACAGCAGCAGATGTATCAGGATGTCATTCCCTTTCCGTCTGGTAAGGTTTCTACTAAGAACGGAAAGAAAATGACCAAGATCAAAACTGGGAATTCAGGACCATCAGACCAGGCTCTCAGGACACCCGAGGGAGTCCTACATCCGGAGGTGACAGAAAACATGAGAAGAACAGAACTTTATTAATAAACCACCAGGTGAAAGAGGGAATGGAAATAAAGAATCCTGAAAAGAGAAAGTCCTTATTGTAATGACACTGAATGTAAGTGGACTAAATTCTCCCACTAAGAGACACAGATGGAAAGTTAAGTTTTGCCCTCTAAGGCTGGGAAACCATGATCCAAGCAAGTGGAACCCTAAAGTCAGCAGGACCAGCTACAACGACCTCTTTCAAAATAGACTTGAAGATGAAAACTACAAGATAAACAAGGTAGCCATACACTGATGAAGGGATCCACAAGAAGATACAAACCCACATGCACTTAATGTTGAAGCAGCCAATTTTACCAAAAACTATTAAATATAAAGAGACAGGCTCTGATAGTATATGGATTTCAACATGCCCCTTTTGTTAATGGGCAGACAACTTGGACAAAACAGACTCAAATGGACTTGATAGACATTTACAGAACATCCCAAGAAAATTCAAAAACGCTGAAGTCATATCCTGTACCCCTTTGGATCACAATGAAATGAAACCAGAATCCAACAAACTGTAGGACTTGTACAATGCATGGAGGCTAAACTTATTTTTGAGGCATTAAAGAAATTGGAAGGAAGATTTTAAACATTTCTCAAAGCAAATGAAAATAGAATCCACAAGTTTTAGTAGACTGTTACTTACTATCTAAAACAATATTTAAAAAAGGACTGGGGGTGTAGCTAAGTGATGAAGTGTTTGCCTAACATGTGTAAAGCCCTGGGCTCAATTGCTGGTACTTTTAAATAATCAAGGAAATCATGTCCTGTTTTCCTTCTGATCACAATGAAATGAAACCAGAATCTAACAAGTCCCAGATTAAACTACAAAGATCAGAGCAGAACTACAGACTTTAAATACCAATGATAAAGATTTTTGTCTTTGAAAAGATGAACAAAATGGACAAGCATTTAATTATAATAACCAAGAAAAAGACCCCAATAAAGATGAAAAGGGAGACATCGAATGATAATAGAAATACAAGAGATCCCTGACAAATAAGAAGCTACGTGCCATTTACGTATGTCAAAATGCATTCTACTGTCATGTATGACTAATTAGAACAAATACAAAGAAATACAAAAGATCATTAGGAATTATTACAAAAGACCATGACAAATTAGAAAAGTATAGAAATGAACAAATTTCTGGACACAACAGGACACCTGAATAAATCAACACTGAGATAGGATCAGTAATAAAATCTCTCTATAAAGAAAAGTCCAGGACTGATGGATTTACTGCTGAATTTTACCAAACTCAAAGACTAACACAAATGCTTCTTAAAGTACTTCGCAGGATTGGAAAGGAGTTCGTTATAACTCAAAGACCAACACAAATGCTTCTTAGAGTACTTCGTAGGACTGGAAAGGAGTTCATTATACAAGGCCAGCATAGGACACACCAACAAAACGACAGAGCAAAAGTTTCCACCAAAACACCAGCAAGTAAAACTAAACCACGCACCCGGAGGCTCGCTCACCAGGGTCAACTGGGATTCATTCCAAGGACTTAAGGATAACTAAGTCAATAAATGTAATATTCATCATGACAACAGCTGCAGAAAAAGCATTTGATAAAATTCAACGTCCCTTTGTGACAAAAGCCCTGGACAAATCGAGTAGAGAAGGATCATACTTCAACCCAAGAAAGGCCCTACGTGACAGAGCCATCCCCGCAGCCTGCTGCCTGGGGAAAAGCTGGAAGCATTTCCTCAGACCAGGAACAAGACGAGCGTCCACCCGCACTGCTCCTTGTTCCGTACTCTAGGAGGAGTTTCTCCTGCCCGACTTCTCTGGCTAAAGACACCACCAAGAGACTACCCGAACTGAAACGAATTCAGTCAAGTGGCGAGCTGACAAGAAACCGGCAGCTTTTCTCTACTCCGATAACAATTATAAATTGTTTTATAACAAAGCAAAAACCTGCCCAAGGAAGCCTCTACAATGGAAATAGACTACTAATAAAACAAACGGGAAAAGGGCTCCCATCGTCACGGACTGGACAAGGTAATACTGTTCAAATGGCCACACCTCCAGCTCAAATGCAATCCCATAAAAACGCCTTCACAGGATGAAGAAAAAAATCGTACAGTTCATATGGAGACACAAAAGAGCCTGAATAGCTAAAGCTGGAGACATCACAATTCCCGACTTTTAGACGGAGTCGCAGTGACCCAAACAGCGTGGCATTGGCATATAAAAGGTCAGAGAGCAACGGAACAGAACATGGTTCACCCAGCAAAGGCCCAGAGCTGGAGAAGGAGGTGAAGCTGGAAAAACAGAACATGCACCTGCAGAAGCCTCGACTTGAGGCCCAGCCTTCTGTACGCAGACTGACCCAGAATGAACCTGATGTCCAGTCGCTTTGAAACTAGAAGAAAATATAGGGGAAACGTGAAGAGACGGGCACAGGCAGTGATCTTCTAGTCGAGACCCCAAAGCACAAGAAACAAACATGATGAATGGTATTACTTCAAACGATTTATGCATGAAACAAAAAATAGTGAAGAGAACCTATGAAATAGGGGGAAAAATTGCCAGCTATTCACCTGATAAGGTTAATATCCAGAATATATAAAGAACTCAAAATACTTAAATAGTAAAATTAAAAATGGGCAAATGATCTGAATAGACACTTCTCAAAAGAGCATTTTTTCCCTATATTTGTATTTATTCTATCAGTGCCACCAGGGAAATGCAAACCAAAATCATGTTATCCACTAGTACTAGGGCTATGGTAAGTAGCAACAGCAAATGCTGGCCAGCATGTGGACAGGCCAGACACTGTTGGTGGAAATGTGAATTAGTACAGTCATAATGGAAAATAGGGAGATTCTCAAGAGAAAAATGGAACTACTATGATTCAGCTATCCTGCTTCTGAGTATATATCCAAAGAAAATGAAACCGGCACACCAACAAGCACTTACACACCCGTGTTCACTGTGGCACTATTCACAACAGCCAAGATGGGAACTGGCCTTGGAGAGCTGCTGCCCACGGATAAGGAAACTCTGGTTACATACAAAATGGAGTATTAACTGGTCGTAAAGAATGAAATCCTTTACTACATACAGCATTTGCATTAAATGGGTAGAAGTGGAAGTCACTGCATTAAGTCAACTAAGCCAGACACGCCACGCCAAAACGATGCTGATCTGAAGAGAATGAGCACTAGAGGGAGTGGACAGGAGGACAGCGTGTGCTCCACGCCTGTATGGAGTGTATCAAAACTCGGCTGTAAAGCAGCGCTGCT
Organism: Ictidomys tridecemlineatus; assembly: GCF_052094955.1. NCBI lineage: Eukaryota > Metazoa > Chordata > Mammalia > Rodentia > Sciuridae > Ictidomys > Ictidomys tridecemlineatus. The sequence goes on along the minus strand of NC_135484.1, from coordinate 151,709,136 downwards.
CACTTATCTCCGAGTTCTTGGTCCTCAGTGTTCAGGACTGAACAACCGAGCCGGTGGAGAAATTGAGGGCGTGTGATCCCATGAGAAGTGCAGCCATCACGGACGTGCAGAGCTCCTGGTGGCACCTGTGACCTGTGCTGTGTTTGGGGCCCTATTCCACATGCCTCATGAGTGGCTGCTCTGAGCAATCGGGAAACCACAATTGGAAAGAGAATGGCCTAAGGGGAGAACCGAGAGGCCAAGGAGGACGAGGGCCTCGTGCTATGTCACTTAGAGATTTCACAAATGCCCTCCCTTAGGACTGAACCCAGATTTGGTAAGTCCTTCAGGACTCCGTCTGAGGGGGAAAAAAAATGAAAAATTATGGGGCCTTTTTAGAGATACTGTACCTAAAGTAAGAGGGCCTGAACCTTCAGCTCCACGAGGTTGGGGAAGGACCCAGCCCTGTTCCCAGTTCAGAACGCTGGACCTTGGTTCTGTGTGTGCAACTGAAGAAACTGCCACTCGCGATGGGTAGGGCCAGCCCAGGGGTCAGGCTGAGCCAGACGGGACTGGGCGAGTCTCGGTGTTAAGCATCTGGCAGGATTTAGAACGCATTCTGCTCCACAAACCTGCAGTCAGGTAACGGGCCCTTGGCCCCTCCTAATAACCTGGGACTTTTGATGACAATTTTATAAAATTTCTTCTTTGATTTCTTCTAACTCATTTGCCATAAAATTTTGCTCAAAATGTAACTCGCCCACTAAGCTGCCAGGGTAGGTTATCTGTCCTCACGTTCAGTGTCGTCACTCTCCTCTGAGCAAAATAAAGAAGTTAATGCCCAATCACTTAACGTTTTAGAACCTAACTGACCTGCCAAGGTATTCCGATGCTGAGCCCCTCTCCTGTGCCTGGTGGGCACATCATGCAGATGCAAGAAGCCCCCCGACCTGCCCCCCCTGCAAGATCAAGGCAGGTGTGACAACCAGCAGGGAGGGACAGGGCCCCCTACTTTGTGACTTCCATTATTCCCACTTCTTCCTGAAGCAAGATACTGACTAAAGGAGACTGACACTGATTTAGTACAAGACTGAAAGTTTCTCAGATGGCAGTGCGTTCCCCAGCCAGCTTTGTTACTAAACAAAAGCTAATCTAGAAATGTGGGTATGAAGGTATTCGAAGATGTAAATGCACAACCATGGCAGATTTTAGTCAGAAGCAGGGGTTTTGAACAGAAAACAATGTAGCACTGATAGAATAAAAAGTGCTTATAAGTGAAATTATAGAAAATAAAAGTTAACACAATGCACAGGGTAAGGAATGCTATTGACTGACTTCAGAGGAAAACGTACTGTGACCAATGGTCCCTAAAAGGAAAGAGGAAGCTGAACCTTGGACATAATCAACATTACCAATTCCCTCAAATTCAAGAAATTTTATTGCTTATTAAGCTGTCAACTTTAAGTTCTTAAAAAGCTAAATCTCAAACACTATCTACTTTTTTCAAAACAAACTTGAAACAAGGCCTTTGTTCAAAGAGTTCGATGTATTTATCCAGTTTTAACAGAAGAAGGGAGCAGCTGGTCTTCAGTGGGTCCCTGATTGTAGTCTGATGTTAAAGCAGAGCTTATCAAGTACTATCACAGCAGAAGCAAGCACGTACATCAAAATATAAAGATCTGTTAAGTTCAGAAATGAAGGCTCAGAATCCTACCAGAGATGAGAGCATTTGGAACTACACCAACAGTCTTGTTCCCTCCATCTCTAGCAGTTACACATGTACCACTGGAGAAGGAAGTAGTGCCTTTACCTGGAGCACCTTTAATGCCATGAAGGGGACACAGGACCAACTCTGAGGACCATTAAGTGCTTGAACTCCTGGGCTTCAATGCCAGGTTGCTCTGAAGGTTCTTGTACAAATTATCTTCTATTTCCTCACTTAGAAATGAAGGCATCTGTGCCTCACAGGGTTGTTAGTGGCATAGTGTCCTGAGCACTTAACACTCTGCTCATGTCTTGTCAGGAATTGCTCTGTCTATGCCAGGGCCATGCTGTTTGGGTCACTACGTAGCTTGTCTTGGAGTCAGGAATTGAGATTCTCCCAGCTTTGTTCTTTTTGTTCAACGTTGCTTGGGTTGCTTAGGGATTTTGTGCTGCTTTGTGAATTTTAGGATTTTTCTAGTTCTGTAAAGAGCATTGTTGGTATTTTCTTGGATCACGGAAGCTGTAGCTTGCTCGAGGTAGTATAGACATTTAACAATGTTAATTTGTCTAGTCCCTGGAACATGGATATCTTTCCACTTTCTGGTGTCTTCTCTAGTGTTATATATACAAAGCAGTCTGGTGCTCAGCCATAAAGAATAAAATACTGACATCCAGGTGTGGTGGCACATGCTTGTAAACCCACAAACTCTGGAGCTAAGGGAGAAGAACTCGAAGTTTTCAAAGCTAGCCTGGGTAACTTAATGAGATATTGTCTCAATATAAAATAAAAAGGACTGGGGATGTAGCTCGGGACTTGTCTGGCATGAGTCAGGTCTTGGGTTCCATTCATAGTATCACAAAAGGAAATACTACCATTTACAGCACAGTGGATGGAAGAGGAGGGTCATCATGCAAAATAAGGCAGACGAGAACTGCTGCTTCTCTCCATATGGGGAAAGTAAAAATATTTGACCTAAAGTACTATAAAGACAGTCAATAAGACAGTCTGCTGGCTGTCTTATTAGATTGTCAGGTTGAAGTGACAGTCGTACATCACTAACACTACGTGGTGAAACACAGCAGCATTGGGGCAAAGCTTTCGGTGGAGAAGTGACAAGGTATATAGCATCTGCTGCTTCTGAAAATTACCTAAAGTACAAGGACTGCAAAGTGTGGTGGGGGAAAAGCAGAGACACAGCGTGATGGGAGATGACTGGAGGGTGCTGAACGAGTATGGAAAGATCACATTAAACGTCATGAAGGTGTGTTAATAACAGGAGAGTGCAGAGAAGAAAAGCACACCCCAAAACCTCAGCTAACATATTCCATGGCAGCTTGGGTTCTAAGACAATGTCGATGGTTTCAGGTATTCTCTTGGCAACATTATAAAGTGACTGTTGTGTTTCCTTCTCAGACAGGATTGGTCCATCCATGACGGCTCTGTTCCTCATGCAGCATGCTGAAGAGCTTGGGTTTTGATTCTGGCAGACTAGAAAGGGAGTCCAAGTTCAGACGGCTCTGTGGTGTCTCACAGGAGGACTGAGCTCTTTGCCTAGTTCCCCTTCCTGTGAAGGAGCAAAATCAACCTCTCCCCCAAGACACTGCTGGAACCCGGAGGTTCGTCCTGAAGGGCTGCCGTTAGTTACGAACAGGAGTGTGCCTGGAGACGAGCTCAGAGCCTCCTAGGGCACCCGGCTGGTGAGGTCCTGTCTTGAGGAAGCTACACACAGTCTACCCCTTGCTCCCTGGGTTTCTGAGCAGGACTGTGGAGGGAGCCTTCTGGGAAAGTTCTTAATAACTCGAACCATCAACTGGGACATGAACTGTACAGGAAAATCTGTCTCAACTGCCTGCCCGTCCTGTGCTGGGGCCTTAGAGCTGAGTGTCCACAGCGGTGAGGTCTGCCCTCCTCTCCACTGATGTCCAGGACGGGGCTAGCTGAAGGGGTTCTGGCATTACTACCTGTTCCTATATAATCTCATTTTATACAGGTACAAATATTCTCTTCATGTGAAATGCCACTCGTCTGCTGGCTGTCTTATTAGATCGTCAGTGATGTATGACTGTCACTTCAACCTAACACGACGTGGTGTAAACCCAGCAGCATTGGGACAAAGCTTGCGGTGGAGAAGTGACAAGGTATATTAGCATCTGCTGCTTCTGAAAATTACCATGAGTCTAGGGCTCTGAACAACACAGACTTGTTACAATTCTGTAGGCAGAAGTTCTAAAATCAAGGTTGGCGGGGATGTGTGCATCCACTGGCAGGTGGCCCTTCCCTCTGTCAAAGCCGTAGCAGCAGGCTTTTTATTGTGACCTGTACATCAGAACCATCTTCCCATCTCGAGATCCTGAATCACTTTTCCTCCATTAGGTAACACGTTGGCCACTTCCAAAGCCCAAGACATGGACTGCTGTGACCATCTCTAGAGCCACCAGTGGTCCTGCAAGCTCAACCCACCAGGCTGCATAATCCATCCTATCTGCACCAGAGGACGCCCTCCAACAGAGGTGGGGCACTGCCAGGTACTGTGGCGGGCGGGCAACAGGCTCCTGGAGAAGAGGGCAGGGAGCGTGCAGGCTCCGCATTCCCTCACTACTGAGCTAACAGACCTGCTGATCCAGCTGCTTACAGAGAAAACGGGCCTCCAGGGCCACCCAGATTTGTCCTGCTCCCAGAACTTCGAGTCCCAAGCCAGGCCTGTGGAGAGGGCAATCAATGGTGCTGAAAGGTTGTTGGTCTTTCTACTTATTCTTCTGCAGAAGATATTTGTGCTCTTTTCTTGGGGACTAGATGGGTTTGCACCCCCAGTGGAAGGAAGTCATGCCATTCAGAGAATGCTGCAGTTCTCCAACTTCTCATAGAAATATTTATAAACTAACACACCTCCGGTTCTGCAGTCTCTTCCATAAGAATTCAGCAGGAAAGGGAGAGGACTGGTTCCTTGTGGTTATTTTTTTTTTTAAACCACCCTAAGTAGAAGGAACGTGCCCTATATTCGTTCTCTCCTCTAATCTCCAAAGTACCCCAGGAGTCGGGGAGTTAGCCCTGTTAAGTCACTTGCCCGACTCACAGGAGGTGGACTGAGAAGCTGGGTTTAGTCATCCTGGGCAGAGCCCCACACCAGAGATAAATTTACAACCCAACATGAATCCGAAACACCAGGCACTGCATGGTCACTAAAATGACCCTCAGGATTGAGACCTTGTGGAGGCCATGGCAATTTGTTTCCCCACAAAAGTTGATTCCAGGAAAGCTAGCCTCGGGTGATGCAGATGTACCTCAGCTGCAGACACTAAATGTCTGAACACACCCATGGGCGCACACGCACACATACTTGACGTGCTCACGTTAGAACACACCGCGAACGTGCTTAAATGAGGAACAGTGGCTCTGAGTCTGCTCAAATAGGAGCCCTGCCAGGGAGCTGCCACCTGTCTTCCCATCTTGCAGGGCAGCTTCTAAATGAGTTCTTCTGTCCCTGACACCTGCAGGTGTTGCCAGGGGCCCTGCAAGTGCACAGCACGTGCCAGCTCCCATCCTCGGATTGAGAGACACCCTATCCCTATGCTTCATGTCACCACCAGATACCAGGACACACAGGGGATTCAGGGTGCCTAGCTTTCTTTCTCCATTATTCTTCTAGGCACCCAAGCATCTTACTACAGGCTGGAATGCACAACTTATCTCCAAGTCAAAGGTGTCGGTATTTTATAGTTCTTGAGCTCTGTTTAATAAATGTTACTTGTATAGCCCATCAGCATTATAGGCACCTGGAATATAAGAGGATCAACAAAATTGAGTTTGCAATTAATTAGGCCTTTTCACTTACAATTTGTCAGTCTCACAAGAGCACGTCGTCAGCCTTTCTGTCACAGTTGAACATATATACAAGAAAATCACCCTGTTAATGTCATGGATGGGTTTCTTTTGATAGGAAAGTAAATAAGGGCTTTGCTTATACAGCTGAACATAAGCTATCTACAGTATAATCAAATGAATTTCAGATTATATTCTGAATAACTTTGCCTCGACGTCTACCAAAGGACCAGATCTGATATGGCCTCTGCCCAATCATTACTTTCCATAAGATCCCATCTGCCTTGTGATGTGAAAACACTCTCTCTGGGCTTATTTTAAAGGGTTCAAAACCTCCTGCGTTTTCCTCAGGGCTTGCTCAGATACTGAAGAGTTCGAAGAGCAGCTGCTGAGGTTTGAAGACTCATGTCAAGATAAACAAGGCTTTGTAACAGTACCCACCACACCAGGGCTCTGCAGAGCACCTCCTTCACCAAGCGTGTGACCAAGGTAAGGACGAGATCTTAAGACACATTCTGTACTGCCATAAACTAGCAAAGGACAGAGGTGGCTGCTTAATGCTCCTTGAAGACTGGAGATTTCCCTCTCGTATTGGCACTGAACCCAGGGGTGCTTTACTGCTGAGCTGCCAGGCTGTCCTGGAACCCCCAAGCCTCCTGCGTTGCTGGGATTACAGGTATACCACCACACCCTGGTAAAGTTTTTAATTGGACACAACCTTATTTTTATGTGGTGCTAAGGATCGAACCTGGTGCCTCACATGTGCAAGGCAAGCGCTCTGCCACAGCCCCTGATAATGTTAACACTTTGTTAGCAAGTGAACTTAGACTGTTCCAATTTTTGGCCTGGTACATTTACCTAAATGAGGGAGGGAGCATGGGGAAAGTATCAGATCTAGCATTAATAACAGTACAAAAACCTTTGCCAACAGTGGTGCATTACCATTTGTTTATATATAACTTCTCTAGATCCACAAAAGCTGCGAGGTGTAAGCTTTGCTCATAAGGTGTGTGTATTAGCAGCTTGGGGTCTCGCCTGAGGATACGTTCACTTCTTCCTTGCCAAAGAGAAGGCATAGAGGTTTCCCTTAAAATTATTTGGGGATGTGGCTCAAGCGGTAGCATGCTCGCTGCCTGGGTTCAATCCTCAGCACCATATACAAACAAAGATGTTGTGTCTGCCAAAAACTAAAAAAATATTAAAGAAATTCTCTCTTAAAAAAAAAAAAAGAAAGAAAATTGTCTCTAAGTTGCATATTTACTGGGTCAAAGTTTGGAATTACTTAGTAAGAGATTCACATGACATTTCCTAACTAAACCTCAGCCGCAAGAGTGTATACATTCGAAGGCTCAGCTGGGCAGGACCTGATTCTAGACTCATTCATGGGGGCTTCTGCATAGGGCATGAACAACATGGCAGCCCCCAGATCAAGTAAGCAGAAACCTAAGTTTAGCCTATAGTCGAAGGCAGGGTATTACCTGAGGGTTTGAATACTGGACCTTGACATGGTGCCGGGATGAGCACGGGCCCAAAGGAAAGCTGCCCCAGAGGTGCTACAGGGAGAAGTGAGCAGGTGAAGCTGCTGTGTGATGCAGTTTTTCAATGATTTCTTAAACCACACCGGAAGCCCTTCTCATCCATAGAATGCGCACAGGAAGTGGATAATGAGGGTGTTGATAAGCATAACAATCGGGTGCACTGAATTTAATCAATTCAACTCAAAATAATTAGTCCTAAGAGTTTCCTTCCACCTAGGTAACCAGGAGAGAGCTCAGTGGCAGATGTTTGGTTTGTTTTAAATGAAAAAGCTGCGTGTGATACGAGCTGTTATTGTAATGCCACCCTCTCCTAAGTTCCAAGTATCATTTTCAATGATACTAGAAATATGGTTTTAGCATCATTGAGCTCCAGGAACTGCATAAAGCGAATAAAGGAGACAGCAGGTGCTTTTTTTTTTTTGTCTCAGAGTCTTGTAATTGACGAGCTAACATGTAAAAATGTTCCCTGCAGATTAACATGATAGGTAAATGCTGATAAGCCAGTTAAGAAAAATTACATACTATTTCACTGAACTCAACCACTGGAAGAAAGCTCACATCTCTAAAGTTCCTTTATGCATTTTTCCAAAAATCGATTCCAAGCTATGCCCACTCCCCCTCATTTCTATTTTGAATACAGATACTTTTAATAATCTTTCATTTCAAGTGACTTACATTTATTAAAGTGGTAGGCAGCCTTGAAGATGGCCCCCTATATTCAAACCCTCAGGTAATACCCTGCCTTCGACTATGGGCTAAAGTTAGGTTTCTGCTTACTTGATCTGGGGTCTGCCATGTTGTTCATGCCCTATGCAGAAGCCCCTATCAATGAGTCTAGAATCAGGTCCTGCCCAACTAAGCCTTGGAATGAGACTGTACACCCAGCCGCTCCTTACCTACAGCCTCACCAGACCTCGCGCCCTCAGATACTGTGTGTGGTTTTAAGCTGCTAAATGGAGATAATTCGTTACATGGCAAAAGATGCCAAGAACAGGGCTAGAAACCAATTCACACATGCAGAAACTTACTTTATAACAGAGGCATTGCAGACCAGTAGAATAGACTTTGGATAAAATGTTCTGCAACAATTGGTGTAGATGCCTAAAGCAATGAGATTTAACTCCAGGTATTTAAGCCACAAAATGTATTCTAAAACGTCCTAACGGGAGGTTATGACAAGCCTCAAACAGAAACAATTGCTTTGTAAATAGCTGACTTTAGAGTACCCACAGGAAGACAACCTGGAAAAAAGAACACAAGCAAATTTCAACCACCTCCTTACAGAGGGGGACCCACGCTGCCCCGCCGAAGAAAGTCGGGAAAACCCAGCAGCCCCGGTCATAGCGTAAGACTGGTCCTCACAGGCTTCCCGTCCAGTTGAAGGAGCTGGCTGGTCTAAGAACCACGGCTCCAAAGGAGGTCACTCTGGCACTCCTCAACCCAGAAGCCAAGCTCGTGCAAGGCTAGCAACTGGCCTGCTGGTGTGTCCTCACAGGCCCCTGGCTGTCCTGTAGCCTCAGGACGAGGTCTGCCATAGCCACAAGCCCACAACCCAACTGCACAAATGAGAACGTATTCCTTGAAGTTCAGAGCCTTAAGACTGCAGCTACTACTGTTAAGGACCCCATGGTCACCTGCAGCTCTGGGGACATTTTAACACCACCTGAACTCGTCCAGCAGAATCTCAACATCTCCTCTCCAGCCCCTGACCTTCAGACAAACTGCAAAAAGCCCAGCATTTCTCACATGGTGCCTCGGAACCTGGAGAAGACCCCCGTCTGGGTTCTGCAACTCCAGCAAAGTGCTAACAACCGTTATTAAACCCACTGCCCCCCACGATTGTCCCAAAGGACCTAGAGAAAGTCCCCCCTTGGTCCCACGGAACATAGGTAAGGTCCATCCCATTCTCTGGCTCTAGAACTGTGGCTGCTACAGGCATCTCCCACGTTCATTCTGGGTGACTTGGGGAAGAATCCCCTTCCCATCCTCTGGCGCTGGGACATGGCTGCTGCAGCCACAATCCTTGGTGTCACCTGTGCGGGACAGTCTTCTTCATGTCCTGCATCACTGTGGGAACTAAGGTCAGAGGCTCCAGGCCCATCCATGCCTGACATCACAAAGCGGCACAAGTATGTTCATGATTCACTGCAGGCCACACGACAGAGGCACTCAGGGACACGGCGGGCATTGGCCTCAGCTGGGAACTCGCCAAGGCTACACGTTGAAGTCCATCTATGACCAAAGGACCTACCCACCTGGTACCTAAGTTTCCATCTAAACAAAAACATCTTATGAAATAAACTCCGTAAAAGTGAGACAACTGTTATACCAGACATCAATGAAAAGGTAGAAGAAATTTGAAACACAACATCCAAAGGAACACAGTAAGCTTCCAGAATATTCATAGCAGTTTGAAGAATATCTATGAAATTCCTGACAAAATAATGAATGATCCTAAGTAGGATACAAGAATATGAATGAGGAATTCACCAAAGAAACAGAAATCACAAAAAAGAACCACTCTGAAAGGGTCGAGCTAAAAACTTCCAATTGACAGCAGGTACAATAGACTAAAATGACCACACAGGCCTCTGCAGGGCCCAGGCAGACCCCGGAGCCTAGCCTCTGGTGGAGGAACCCCCCTTCTGACCAGTGCACTCCCGCAAGAGCCGAGATACAGCCCAGAGAGCTCTCAACAGCCCAGGCGGGATCCAAGTTTTCAGTAGGCAGGTTCACCCCCCACCCCCAGCAGGGCCAGACACTGCTGAACCTTTGGCACAGGACCACCCCTTCCTACCACGAGACGACAGTGGGAGGTCAAGCCCAGCGGCCTACTTCCACCAAATCCAAATCTACACAGGTCCCAGGATGCTGTAGCATCCACTGAGGGACAGCAGGAGGGTCTGGAAGCCCAACATCAAGGTGAGGTACAGACAATCTGCAGGGGAACTACAAGAATAGAGGGAGGAAACTGTAATATCTCAGAGAACATGAAAACACAAGGGAGGAAAGTGCCCCAAACCAACCAGGACACTGTAAAAACAGAACCCATGGACAGCGGAGTTGATGAAATGTCAGGAGTTCAGAAGGTTCATAATTAATGATCTGTGAATTAAAGAATGACCTAAATGAGCAAATACAGGCAAAAATTGATCACTCAAACAAGGAGATGAGACAAATACAGGTAGCAAGAGTTTACTTCAAGAGAGATAGAGACCCTAAAAAACAAAAAGTCAGAAATCTTTGAAATTAAGGATACAATAAATCAAATAAACTCAAACTCAATAAAGAAAGCATCACCAACAGACTAGATCACTTGGAAGACAGAACGTCAGACAATGAAGACAACTGGAAAATAAAGTTGATCACACAGTGAAGATAGTTACAAACCATGAACAGAACAGCCAAGAATTATGGGACAACCTCAGAATTCCTAATAAAAGAGTTATTGGGATAGAGGAAGGCACAAACCAAAGGAATGCACAATCTCTTCAGTGAGATAATATCAGAAAATTTCCCAAACATGAAGAACAAACTGGAAAACCAAATACATGAGGCTTACAGGACCCCAAAAGTACAAAATCACAACAGATCCACACCAAGGCACATTATAATGAAAATGCCCAGCATACAGAATAAGGATAGAATCTTAAAAACCACAAGAGGAGAATCGGATCACATATAGGGGGAGACCAATTCTTACCTCAGCAGACTTTTCCACCCAGACCCTCAGAGCCAGGAGATTGTGGAACAACATATCCCAAGCTCTGAAAGAAAATGGTGCCAACCAAGAATCTTATATCCAGCAAAACTAAGCTTTAGATTTGATGATGAAATAAAAACCTTCCAAGTTAAAAGAATTTACAATTAGAAAGTCTGCACTATAGAACATCCTCAGCAAAATATTCCAAGAAGAGGAAATGAAAAACAGTGATGAAAAGTAGCAGAGGGAGGAATTACACTAAAAGAAAATCTAATCAGAGGAGAAAGCAAGTCACATTAAATACCAAAAATAAACAAAAATGGATGGAAATAAAAATCATGTCTCAATAATAAACCTGAATGTTAGTGGGCTAAACTCATCAATCAAAAGACAGACTAGTAGATTGGATTTTAAAAAGACCCAATAATATGCTGCCTCCAAGAGACTCATCTCATAGAAAAAGACATCCACAGACTGAAGGGGAAGGGTTAGGAAAAATCATCCCACCTACATGGACTGCGGAAGCAAGCAGGGGTTTCCATCCTCATATCAAATAAAGTGGACTTCAAACTAAAGTCAATCAGAAAGGATAAAGAAGGACACTACATACTGCTCAAGGGAACCATACACCAACAAGACTTCAGTTATAAATATACATGCCCCAAACAATGGAGCAGCCATGTTCATCAGACAAACCCTTCTCAAGTTCAAGAGTCAAACAGACCACAACACAATCATCTTGGGTGGCTTTAACACACCTTTTTCATCACTAGATAGATCTTCCAAACAACAGCTGAACCATAGAACTCAATCAGTAACTTAGACTTAACCAACATAATAGAATATTCCTGCCTTCAACGAGAGAATACACTTTCTCAGCAGCACGTGATCCTTCTCTAAAATAGACCATACACTAAGCCACAAAGCAACTCTTAGCAAATATAAAAAAGTAGAGATACTACCCTGCATTCTGTCAGATCATAATGGAATGAAATTAGAAATCAAGAAACAAGATCCACTCCAACTCCTGGAGACTAAGTATGCTACTGAAAGAACAATGGGTTACAGAAGTCATCAAGGAGGAGATGTCTTTTTAAGTTTTTAGAGGTGAATGAGAACACAGTACAACATACTTAAATCTCTGGGACACTATGAAGCCAGTTTTAAGAGGAAAGTTCATTGCATGGAGTTCATTTCTTAAAAGAAAAAGTCAACAAATAAATGACTTAACACTACATCTCAAAGTCCTAGAAAAAGAAGAACAAATCAACAGGAAATAATTTAAATCAGAGCTGAAATCAATGAAAGAGAAACAAAAGAAACAATTGAAAAAAATGATAGAACAAAAAGTTGGTTCTTTGAAAAAGTAAATAAAATGACAGACCCTTAGCCATGCTGATGAAGACCCAAATCACTAACATATGTGATGAAAAGGGAATATCACAACAGACACTTCAGAAATACAGAAGATAATGAGAAAATATTTTGAAAACCTGTACTCCAATAAAATAGAAAATATCGAAGGCATCACAATTTTTCTAGAGTCATATAATTTGCCCAAATTGAATCAGGATGATTTTCACAATTCAAACAGATCAATTTCAAGTGATGAAATAGCAGACACAACGATGGTGGAATGTGATGGACTTCATTATCCAAAGGGCACATATGAGGACATTCTCAACAGCCTCAAAAAACCCTTGGGAATCAACGAAAGAGGGGAAAGAGCTATATGATGAAAATTACAGAACCCTAAAGAAAGAAATCAAAGAAGACCTTAAAAGATGGAAAGATCTACCCTTGCTCATGGATAGGCAGAATTAATATTGTCAAAATGACCATACTACCAAAAGCACTATACAGATTTAATGCAATTCTGATCAAAATCCCAATGGCATTCCTCATAGAAATAGAAAAATTAATCGTGACATTCATCTGGAAAAGCAAGAGACCCAGAATAGCTAAAGTAATCCTTAGCAGGAAGAGTGAAGCAGGTGGCCTCACTCTACCAGACCTTAAACTATACTACAGAGAAATAGTGACAAAAACAGCAGATATTGGCACCAAAACTGACTGGTACATTAATAGTACAGAATAGAAGACACAGACTAACCCACAAAACTACAGTTATATTAGGCAAAGGTGCGAAGAACATGCATTGAAAAAAATGGTGCTGGTAAAATTAGAAATCCTTATTAATTAAACTCCTATCTCTCACCATGCACAAAACTCAACTCAAAATGGATCAAGGACTTAGGAATACAACCAGAGACACTGCATCTAATAGAAGAAAAAGTAGGCCCCAACTTCCTTATAAAACTCTTTTGGCACAAGAATTAAAATCGAGAATCAATAAATGGGATGGACTCAAACTAAAAAGCTGCTTCTCAGCAAAAGAAACAATCTGTGAGGTGAACAGAGAGCCTACATCTTGGAAGCAAATTTTACCCCTTTGACATCAGAGAGAGCACTAATCACTAGAGTATATAAAGAACTCAAAAAGCTAAACATCAAAAAGCCAAATAACGAAATCAATAAATGGGACAAGGATCGGAAGAGACACTTCTCAGAAGATGATGTACAATCAACAAATACATGAAAAAACATTCATTACGAGCAATTAGAGAAATGCAAATCAAAACCACTCCAGTCAGAATGGCAGCTATTATGGAGACAACAATAAGTGTTGGCGAGGATGTGGGGAAAAAGGTGCACTCATACACTGCTAGTGGGACTGTAAATCGGTGCAGCCAATTTGGAAAGCAGGTTGAAGATTCCTTGGAAAATTAGGAATGGAACCACCATTTGACCCAGCTGTTCCTGTCCTTGGTCTATATCCAAAGGACTTAAAAACAGCATACTCCAGGGACACAGCCAAATCAATGTTTATAGCAGCACAATTCACAATAGCTAAACTGCGGAACCAACCTAGATGCCCTTCAGTAGATGAATGGATTAAAAAATGTGGCATATACAATTTGGAAAGCAGTATGGATATTCCTGGAAAAGCTGGGAATGGAGCCACCATTTGACACAGCTATTCCCCTTCTCGGACTATTCCCTAAAGACCTTAAAAGAGCATGTGTACTATAGGGACACTGCTACATCGATGTTCATAGCAGCATAATTCACAATTGCTAGACTGTGGAACCAACCCAGATGCCCTTCAATAGATGAATGGATAAAAAAAAATGTGGCATTTATACACAATGGAGTATTATTCAGCACTAAAAAATGACAAAATCATGGTATTTGCAGGGAAATGAATGGTATTAGAGCAGATTATGATAAGTGAAGCTAACCAATCCCTAAAAAACAAATGCCAAATGTCTTCTTTGATACAAGGAGAGCACCTAAGAACAGAGCAGGGAGGAAGAGCATGAGAAGAAGATTAACATTAAACAGGGATGAGAGGGGGGAGGGAAAGAGAGAAAAGGGAAATTGCATGGAAATGGAAGGAGACCCTCAATGTTATACAAAATTACATATAAGAGGAAGTGAGGGGAAAGGGAAAAAAATAAGAGAAATGAATTACAGTAGAATGGGTAGAGAGAGAAGATGGGAGGGGAGGGGGGATAGTAAAGGATAGGAAAGGTAGCAGAATACAACAGACACTAGTATGGCAATATGTAAAAACGTGGATGTGTAACTGATGTGATTCTGCAAACTGTATACAGGGTAAAAATGGGAGTTCATAACTCACTTGAATCAAATGTATGAAAACCTTCCAAGTCTTCAAAAAGACGTTTACATCCAAATACAAGAAGCTCAAAATATCCCAACTAGCTTCACCCCAAAAGACTTCCAACAAAGGCGTATTAGAGTAAAAAAATAAAAAAACAAAGAATTATTGGAACAAGAGATGAATGTCAAGTCGCATAAGGGAATAAACGTAAGACTTACAGAAGGTTTCTCAGCAGAAACCTTAGAGGTCAGAAGAGAGAAAACAGGATTATATATTCATAGCCTTGAAAACAAAAACTGTCAATGAAGAAGAATAAACCCAGCAAAACTATCATCTAGAAATTAAGAAGAAATGACTCATTTTCTGCTTTTCTGGGAGTACTAATTCCTGACCACCAGAACAGTCCTCCAAGGGAGTCACAAGAACACAAGGACGATTCCACCATCATGAAACACAATGCACAAAACTCACCAGAAGAACAGGTACATAAAGAAAAAGTAGAAAATGAAATCTCAGCATGACAGAAAACTACCAAGTCACGAATAAGAAGAGAGTACATAAAATAAGCGTACCATAGATCTTGTCAGATCACGTGGAATAAAAATACAATAACAACAGGAATAATGGAAAATATACAAATGCATGAAAATTGAATGCCTGTCCTAAATGACCCAGAAGTTATGGGGGAAATTAAAGAAAAATGCATGCACACGTCAAAACTCATCTATGGAATACGGCAAAAGCAGTCCTTGGAGGGAAGTTCACGGCAATCCATGAATGTATAAAAAACAAAGGCTTCAAATAAATGACCTAGTGATGTGTCTTCAAGGACTTAGAAAACCAGGAATAAACCAAACCTACAGTTAGAAGAAATAATGAGAGCACAAATAAATAAAAAGCTAAAACTATACAAAAAAAATCAATGAAATAGCTGGATTTTTGGAAAGCAACCCCCCCCAAACATTTAGCTACATTAACCAAGAAAAAAATAAGACCCAAATAAGTAAATTCGAGGAGGAAAAGGGAGACAATAAAATTGATCCCACAGAATTACAAAGGATCATAAGAAACTACTATGAACATTTATGACAAAAAACTGGGAACCTTAGAGGAAATGCATAAACTCCTGAGTGCACACAAGCCTCTAAAACTTAGCAAGAGAAGCATGAAATCTCAACAGACCAATCATGAGTAGTAAGATTGAAACAGTCATTAAAAATCTTGCAGCTAAATAAGCCCAGGTCCTGAAGATTTTACTACCTAATTCTACAAAGCATACAAAGAGCAAATTTAAGTTCTTCTGAAACTATGACCAAACAAATGAAACAGGGCTGGGGATGTGGCTCAAGCGGTAACGTACTCGCCTGGTATGCGAGGGGTGCTGGGTTTGATCCTCAGCACCACATAAAAATAAAATTAAGATGTTGTGTCCACTGAAAACTGAAAAATAGTATTAAAAATTCTCTCTCTCTCCCCTCACTTAAAAAAAATGAAATAAAAGGAACTCTTTTGTGAGACCAGAATTACTCTGATATCAAAACCAAACAATGATACAATGAAAATTGGAGACCCATTAGCTGATGAACATCCTGGCAAACAGCACGTCGAGATGACTGTACACCACGATGCAGTGGATTCATCCCAGAGAGGGAAAGACGCTTCAACAAACTCAGATCAAGGAGCACGGCTCAACACATCTCAGATCACATGGTCACCTAAGTAGATGCTAGAAAAGCATGTGATAAGATTCAAACTCCCTTCATGATAAAAACTTTTTACAAAGTGGACAGAGAAGGAACACACTTGAAAACACTAGAGGTGTCCATGAAAACCCATGGACAGCATCAAGTTGAATGGGGAAAAGCTGAGAATATTTCCTGGAGGTCGAAAGCCAGATGAAGATGTCCACTTCACCACACTGAGTACGAGAAGTGAGTACGAGAAGCCTTAGCTGAGAAATCCATACAGAAAAATGCAAATGTTCCTCACCAAAAGCAGCCAGAACTGATAAAGAAATTTGGTACAGTTGAAGGACATAAAATCGACATACAAAACACAGCAGCATTTTTATATACTGATACTAAACTTCCTGGAAGAGAAGTAAAAAATAATAATAATAATCCCATTCACAATAGTTAAAAAGTAACAAGAGGGGCTGAGGCTGTGGCTCAGTGGTAGAGCACTTGCCTAGCATGGGTGAGGCACTGGGCTCGATCCTCAGCACCAGATATAAATAAATAAAATAAAGGTCCATATATATAAAAAATACTTTTAAAAACTACAAAAAATGTATAGAAATACATTTAGCCAGGAAGTAAGATCTATACAATTAAAATCATAAAGCATTGATGAAAGAAACAGAGGTCACAGAAACGGGAAGATATCCTGTGTTTTTACATCAGAAAAATTAATACTGTTAAACAATCGTGGCTTCTTGGCGGGGATTAGTGGGCCGGCTGCGCAGTTCGGCGGCCGGGGAGCCATGTTGACCGGGGGGCTTGGCGACGCGTGAAGCAGCTGGGGCCCTCTCGGAGCTCCGTTCTCTCTGCCAGAGCCAGAAGGCGGTGGCAGTGCCGCCGCCTCTTGGCTGCCGACCGCTGGGACCGGGACCTGCATTCGGTCGCCCCGGGCGTTGTTGGAGCCGCTTTCCTTTCGCGCCTCGCCCTGGGACACGGTCCTGCACTTGCTGGCCTTATAAAATGAGTTAAGAAGTATTCCTGGAGATCCAACATGGCGACGGGCGCGGAGAGATCAAGTCTCTGACCTCTTCAGGTGCACGGGCATAGGGAGTCGTAAACTGTCTAAATGCTGTTTGCTCAGGATGACTAGGCGATGCTGAGCTGACGTGGATCTGGGGCAAACAGTTTGGGCCTCTCAGAACATACACCGAGCCTGGATCTGCTGAATTCAAGCTCCAGTTTGCATGCTTCTCGTGACTCAGCACTAAGGATCCCGCTGAAATAACTGGACGGCCCTTCTGAACTTACAGAGGTTAAAGCCAACCCAGCCTAAATAGGAGGTGGCCACAGGATTGAAATGGGGCTTGGGAGAGACAGTCAGGACCCACCCGTTGCATTGGTCACCCGGCAGAGGGAACGAACGGTCACCATTTGCACGGGATACCACCATGGCAGAGAACTGACGTCATGGGCGGAGGAGATACCTTCATTGAAACCAGCGGAGACAGGTGTGTAATCCCCTAGCCTTCCCTCTCCACACAGCAAGGAAACCTTAAGGGCCCCTCCCAACTCTCCCGTGAGAGCGATAGCCAGACCAAGGGAATCAGGAGTGGCGCAGGACTCGCGGCACAGAAGGAACTCCCGGCTACCGCTCCCACCAGTGCTGACAACTGAGGTCTCTAGCTACCGGGGGCGTGGCTGCTGGAGGTCAAGCAAATTCGCTGGGGGTTCTCAGCCCCAAGCTATACAAACTTGGGGTCTGAGGGAATGCAAACAGGGAGAGTGTGCCCAGTCGTTCAAGAAAACAGGGCTCCCAGAAGCAGCAGACCTGGCGTGTAGCCAGTATTGTGGTGACTGTCACAGCGGGACTTGGCTTGAGGAAACACAAGAGAAGGCCCTAGACACTCAGGGTTGGAGACCCGCCCAGTCTGGGAGGAAGAGCTGCTGCACAGTGATTGGTTCCCACCTATTGACAGGAGAAACTTGGCCTGGTGGGCACAGCGCCACCTACTGGAAGAGAAGTTAATCGAACTCTATGACTGCATTTATTAGTATTATTATTTTTTTTTAATTTGGGGTTTTTTTCTTTCATTTTCATTTTTTGTTGTTGTACTTTAACTTTTTTCAAATGTTTTTAATTTTTAAAAATTTTTTAATTTTATTATTTTATTATCATTTTTTTAAAAAAAATTCTTTATTTTCTATTTTTCTTCCTCTTTTGTCTTTTCATTTCTTTTCAATTTTCTTATTCCCCCTTCCTTGAATTCTACCTGCCTACTCTCATTCTCTTTAATGACTTCTTCCCTTCCCTTCTATTATCTTTCCTCCCAAGCATCAAATAAATTTATAAGAGTAAACAGTAACTCAGCAGTCAAACAGAACAAGAAGTAACATGAGCAGCATAAAAAAGCAAGGAAGAAAAGGACTAAAACAATGAAGGACAGCCTAAATATTCAGGAGGACCTAGAGTCGTCAGAAAAATGGTCATATGAAGAACTCAAGGAATACGTTAGACAGATGGAATGGAACCTTAAAGAGGATATGAGACAGCAAATCAAACAGTGAAAGAACACATTGAAAATGAATTACATAAACAGATAAAAGAAGAAGTTAAGCATCTTTATCAGAAGAGAGATTATAAAAAAAATCAAACAATAATTCTAGAAATGAAGAAAACGATAAACCAAATTAAAAACTCAATTGAGAGTATCACTAACAGAGTGGAGCAAGTAGAAGCCAAAACGTCAGATAATGAAGACAAAATATATCATGTTGAAAAGAGTCTAGCCAACTCAGAAAGGCTGGTAAAAAATCACGAGAAAAACATCCAAGAGATATGAGATAACATAAAAAAACCAAACTTACAAGTCATCGGGATAGAGGGAGGTACAGAGCTTCAAACCAAGGGAATGAGTAACCTGCTGAATGAAATAATTAAAGAAAACTTTCCAGAAATAAAAAAGGAAATGGATATACAAATTGTAGATGCACACAGGACACTGAGCACACAAAATCACAGTAGACCAATGCCAAGACACATTGTTATGAAGATATCCAATATACAGAACAAAGAGAAAATATTAAAAGCTACAAGAGAAAGGAGGCAGATTACATTCAGGGGTAAACCAATAAGGTTTACAATGGATTTTTCATCACAGATGCTGAAAGCGAGAAGATCCTGGAACAACGTATTTCAAACACTGAAAGACAATGGATGCCAACCAAGAATTCTGTATCTAGCAAAATTAAGCTTCAGGTACGACAACGAAATAAAAATCTTTCATGATAAACAAAAACTAAAAGAATTTGCAGCCAGAAAACCAGCATTACAAAGCGTCTTGAGCAAAACACTACACAAGGAAGAAATGAAAAACAACAACCAAAACCATCAGTGGGAAGTGCCTCGGTAAAGACAGAGGGCGGGGGGAAAGATAATCATGGAGAAACAAACTAAATTTTTTTTAAAAAAGGATAAATAATCAAACATGGCTGGAAGTCAAAACCACATATCAATAGTAACTCTAAATGTTAATGGCTTAAACTCTCCAATAAAGCAACATAGGCTGGTATCATGGATTAAAAAAAATCCAACAATATGCTGCCTCCAGGAGACACATCTGATTGGAAAAGACATACACAGGCTGAAGGTGAAAAGTTGGGAAAAAATATACCAAGCACACGGTCCTCGTAAGCAAGCAGGGGTGGCCATCCTCATATCGAATAAAATCGGCTTCAAGACTAAGTTAATCAAAAGGGATAAGGACATTATAAACTGTTAAAAGGAACCATTCACCAACAACACATAACAATTATCAATATTTATGCACCAATTATGGTGCTGTGATGTTCATAAAACAAATTCTCAAGTTCAAGAATCAAATAGACCACAACACAATAATTATGGGTGACTTCAACACACCTCTCTCACCATTGGACAGATCCTCCAAACAAAAGTTGAATAAAGAAACTATAGAACTCAATATCACAATCAATAAGCTAGACTTAACTGACATATATAGAATATGTCAACTACCATCAAGTGGATATACTTTTTTCTCAGCAGCACTTGAATCCTTCTCAAAAACAGACCATATATTATGCCATAGGGCAACCCTCAGTAAATACCAAGGGGTGGAGATAATACCATGCATTTTATCTGATCATAATGGAATGAAACTGGAAATCAATGATAAAAGAAGGAAGGAAAAATCCTACATCACATGGAAAATGAACAATATATTACTGAATGATCAATGGGTTACAGAGACATAAAGGAGGAAATCAAAAAATTCTTAGAGATAAATAAAAATACAGACACAATATATAGGAATCTATGGGACACAATGAAAGCAGTTTTAAGAGGGAAATTGATCGCCTGGAGGTCATTCCTCAAAAAAAGGAAAAACCAACAAATAAATGAGCTCATACTTCATCTCAAAGCCCTAGAAAAGGAAGAGCAAAACAACAGCAAATGTAGAAGAAGGCAAGAAATAATTAAAATCAGAGTGGAAAGCAATGAAATTGAAACAAAAGAAACTATTGGAAAAAATTAACAAAACTAAAAGTTGGTTCTCCGAAAAAATAAATAAGATTGACAGACCCTTAGCCATGCTAACGAAGAGAAGAAGAGAGAGAACTCAAACTACTAACATACGGGATGAAAAAGGCAATATCACAACAGATGCTACAGAAATACAGAAGAGAACTAGAAATTATTTTGAAAACCTATATTCCAATAAAATAGAAGATAGTGAAGACATCAATAAATTTCTTAAGTCATATGATTTGCCCAGACTGAGTCAGGAGGATACACACAATTTGAACAGACCAATATCAATGGGTGAAATAGAAGAAGCCATCAAAAGACTACCAACCAAGAAAAGCCCAGGACCGGATGGGTATACAGCGGAGTTTTAAAAAACCTTTAAAGAAGAAGAATAATACCAATACTTTTCAAGTTATTTCAGGAAATAGAAAAAGAGGGAGCTCTGCCAAATTCATTCTATGAGGCCAACATGACCCTGATTCTGAAACCAGACAAAGACACCTCAAAGAAAGAAAACTACAGACCAATATCTCTAATGAACCTAGATGCAAAAATCCTCAATAAAATTCTGGCGAATCGGATACAAAGGCACATCAAAAAAATTGTGCACCATGATCAAGTAGGATTCATCCCTGGGATGCAATGATAGTTCAATATACGGAAATCAATAAATGTTATTCACAACATTAATAGACTTAAAGATAAGAACCATATGATCATCTCAATAGATGCAGAAAAAGCATTCGACAAAGTACAGCATCCCTTTATGTTCAAAACATTAGAAAAACTAGGGAAAACAGGAACTTTCCTCGACATTGTAAAAGCAATCTATGCTAAGCCTCAGGCTAGCATCATTCTGAATGGAGAAAAATTGAAGGCATTCCCTCTAAAATCTGGAACAAGACAGGGATGCCCTCTATCACCACTTCTATTCAATACAGTTCTCGAAACACTGGCCAGAGCAATTAGACAGATGAAAGAAATTAAAGGTATAAAAATAGGAAAAGAAGAACTTAAATTATCACTATTTGCAGACAACATGATTCTATACCTAGAAGACCCAAAAGGATCTACAAAAAAACTACTAGAACTAATAAATGAATTTAGCAAAGTGGCAGGATATAAAATCAACACGCATAAATCAAAGGCATTTCTGTATATCAGTGACAAAACTTCTGAAACGGAAATGAGGAAAAAACACTCCATTCACAATATCCTCAAAAAAATTAAAATACTTGGGAATCAACCTAACAAAAGAGGTGAAAGATTTATACAATGAAAACTACAGAACCCTAAAAAAAGAAGTAGAAGAAGATCTTAGAAGATGGAAAAATATACCCTGTTCATGGATAGGGAGAACTAACATCATCAAAATGGCGATATTACCAAAAGCTCTCTATACGTTTAATGCAATGCCAATCAAAATCCCAACGGCATTGCTTGTATAAATAGATAAAGCAATCATGAAATTCATATGGGAAAATAAAAGACCCAGAATAGCAAAAGCAATTCTAAGCAGGAAGTGAGAATCAGGCGGTATAGCGATACCAGATTTCAAACTATATTACAGAGCAATAGTAACAAAAACAGCATGGTACTGGTACCAAAACAGGCGGGTGGACCAATGGTACAGAATAGAGGACACAGAGACTAATCAACAAAGCTACAACTATCTTATATTTGATAAAGGAGCTAAAAGCATGCAATGGAGGAAGGATAGCATCTTCAACAAATGGTGTTGGGAAAACTGAAAATCCATATGCAACAAAATGAAACTGAATCCCTTTCTCTCGCCATGCACAAAAGTTAACTCAAAATGGATCAAGGAGCCAGATATCAAATCAGAGACTCTGCGTCTGATACAAAAAAAAGTTGGCTCCGATCTACATATTGTGGGGTCGGGCTCCAAATTCCTTAATAGGACACCCATAGCACAAGAGTTAAAAACAAGAATCAACAAATGGGACTTACTTAAAAAAGTTTTTCCACAGCAAGAGAAACAATAAGGGGTAAATAGGGAGCCTACATCATGGGAACAAATTTTTACTCCTCACACTTCAGATAGAGCCCTAATATCCAGAGTATACAAAGAACTCAAAAAATTAGACAAGAAGATAACAAATAACCCAATCAACAAATGGGCCAAGGACCTAAACAGACACTTCTCAGAGAAGGACATACAATCAATCAACAAGTACATGGAAAAATGCTCACCATCTCTAGCAGTCAGAGAAATGCAAATCAAAACCACCCTAAGATACCATCTCACTCCAGTAAGATTGGCAGCCATTATGAAGTCAAACAACAACAAGTGCTGGCAAAGATGTGGGGAAAAGGGTACACTTGTACATTGCTGGTGGGACTGCAAACTGGTGTGGCCAATTTGGAAAGCAGTATGGAGATTCATGGGAAAGCTGGGAATGGAACCACCATTTGACCCAGCTATTGCCCTTCTCGGACTATTCCCTGAAGACCTTAAAAGAGTGTACTACAGGGATACTGCAACATCGATGTTCATAGCAGCACAATTCACAATTGCTAGACTGTGGAACCAACCCAGATGCCCTTCAATAGATGAATGGATAAAAAAAAATGTGGCATTTATACACCATGTAGTATTACACAGCACTAAAAAATGACAAAATCATGGAATTTGCAGGGAAATGGATGGCACTAGAGCAGATTATGCTAAGTGAAGCTAGCCAATCCCTAAAAAACAAATACCAAATGTCTTCTTTGATATAATGAGGGCAACTAAGAACAGAGCAGGGAGGAAGAGCATGAGAAGAAGATTAACATTAAACAGAGACATGAGGTGGGAGGGAAAGGGAGAGAAAAGGGAAATTGCATGGAAATGGAGGGAGACCCTCATTGCTATACAAAATTACATATAAGAGGTTGTGAGGGGAATGGGAAAATAAACAAGGAGAGAAATGAATTACAGTAGATGGGGTAGAGAGAGAAGATGGGAGGGGAGGGGAGGGGGGACAGTATTGGATAGGAAAGGTAGCAGAATACAACAGTTACTCTAATAGGGCGTTATGTAAAAATGTGGATGTGTAACCGACGTGATTCTGCAATCTGTATTTGGGGTAAAAATGGGAGTTCATAACCCACTTCAATCTAATGTATGAAATATGATATGTCAAGAGCTTTGTAATGTTTTGAACAAACAATAAAAAAATTAAAAAATAAAATAACTTGCCTAAAGTGCAGAGATTTAACAAAGGTTTGTCTAATCTATGTCTTCTTCTATTTTTTTTTTATTGTCCAAAGTGAATTTTATGTTGTTACTTGTGAACCATTAAACAATCACATGACAGCAAACAAACAAACAATCGTGCTACCCTATGTGATTTATACGGTCAATGGATTCCATCAAATATCAACAACGTTCTTCACTGAAATAGATAAACACTCCACAGTGAACTGCAAAGACCCAGAGTAGCCAGAGCGACCGTCATGACACACACACCGCAGCGAGCTCGGAAGCCAGCTAATCCTCAACAAAGCTGCCAGGAACAGCCAGCAGAGAGGACAGTCTCTTCAGTAACCAGTGCCGGCAAGACTGGACACACACGCCGAGGATGAGACCAGGTCCCTCTCCCCGACCACGTGTGCAGACCGACTCAGAAGGGACCAGCACCTGGACGTCCAGCCTGGAAACTCCTGTGCGGTCTCGCCTTCCTCCGAGGTCCCCTAGAGCATGTGCTCAGGCTGCCTCCTGCAGGTGATCCCCAGTGCAGAGGTCGGGACCCACCAAGGCCGCAGCGCCTGTGGGCACGTCACTGGGCCCCAGCAGAAGGGCTGCTGAGCTACCCTACCTTTGAGGCAGACGCATGAGTGGCCAGGAGGGAGCGGCTGGACCTGGCCACCGAGGTGGTGTGGTGGTCAGCCTGGGGCCTTTAGGGTGGGAAGAGAGAACCCATGTGCAGGACGACCAGATTCTGGTCCTGTGTCCTAAAAGTAAGGGGACACATGTATATGCACAAGGAATCCCCTCATTCCCGAGCGTCTGCTCCACGGCAGCACTGTGGTCATGAGGGTGCAGCAGGGGGGAAAGCAAGTCCTTGGACACCCGGAGACGGGCCACAGCAGCCTGGTGTGCGCCACGGAGGTCGGCAGACTAAGAACAGCACGTGCCAGCTGGGACGGCCGGGGCGTGGTTTTCCAGGTTTCTGAGGGTGACCTCAGTGATAAGGAGATGGTCCAGCAGACATCTCATGACTGGCAGTTCACAGGGACGGCTAGCAGTGGGCCCAGCAGGGAAGGGCCCCCGAGGGAGTGCACTTGGCCAGCGAGCTGCCCAAGGAGAGAAGGACCTGGGAGGCCACTGCAGGGTCTCTGGCTTTCACTCCAAGCTTGCTGGGAAGCCCTGATGGTTTTTGTCTAATCCTTTTTTTGGTGTGTGTGTGTGTGTGTGTGTGTCTGCCTATTATTATCTGGAATAACTGTAACTACTTTAACTTTTATTGTGGTAAAATATATACAACAAAATTTATCACTTTTAAACCATTTTTGAGGCACAGTTAAGTGACATTCATTACACTTACTATGTTAATCACATTAGTTAGTTGACTAAATTGTGCAGGCTCCACTATTTCCAAAATCTGTAACCGTTAGGAAATAACCGATCAAGCAGAAATACAAATGGTCAACAAACACACGAAAAAATGACCAACATCACTAGCAATTAGGGAAATGCAAATCAAAACCATGCTGAGATGTCTTCTCACACCAGATTGAAAGGCAGTCATCAAGGGTACAAATAATAATAAATGCTGGAGAGGATGTGGAGAAAAAGGAACACTCTTACATTGTCGGTGGGACTGTACATTAGTACAACCACTATGGAAATCAGTAGGAGATTCCTCAAAAGACTAGGCGTGGAACCACCACATGACCAGCTATCCACTCCTCGGTATTGATCCTGAAGAATTACTCATCTTACTGCAGTGACACCTGCACACCCATGTTTATAGCAGCACAGTTCACAATAGCCAAACTAGGAAACCAGCCTAGGAGTCCATCAATGGATGAATAGGTAAGAAAATGTGCTGTATCTACACAGACGAGTTTTATTTAGCCATAAAGAAAAATAAAATTATGGCATTTGCAGAAAAATGGATAGAACTAGAGGTCATGGGTTAAGTGAAATAAGTCAAACTCAGAAGGCCAAAGGTTGCATATTTTTTCTTTCATATGCAGAAGGTAGAGGGGGGGAGGAAAACACAGGTGGGGGTACATCTCATGACAATCTAATGGAGATCAGTTGAGGAAAGGGACCAAGGAGTGGGAGGTGGGGAGGGAGGGGGAAGTGCTGGGGGGGATGATACTGGCCAAACTGTGTCGTCATGGTGTGTATGTACGACTGTGTAACAAGAAACCCATCACTAGGTACAGCACCAATAAGACATTGGGGGGAGGGAATAACTGGGCAGCCCCACTCCCACCCTGCTAACTTAATGGGCTTCCTGTCTCCTGAATCTGCCCATTCTAGACAGCATGCACAGTGCAATCAGGTAGTGTCTGTCCTGCTCTGGTCTGCCTTATCCACTTCACGTAATATTTCCGAGCTTTATCCACGGCAGACTTTACTTCTCTTTCTGGCTGAGTGAAACTCCACGGTATCACACACCACACTGTTTGCCTGTCCATCTGCAGGGCAGGTGGTTGGCTACTGGGAGTAATACTGGTGTGAGGGACGGAGTCCAGACACCTGAGGGTGATTCTGCTGGGTACGTATGCGGGAGGAGAAGTGCAGGGTCACCCGGAGCAGAGGAGAGATTCCACCAGGCTATACACATGGTAAAAACGGACACTAGACAGGCAGAGGGAAATATTCTCAGATAACCCAGCACATAGCTGGAAGATCACTCTCCAGAATATTTAAGAAGATGATTCCTGGTGAATGCCACCAACCATACCGTAGAAGCTTTGTGGTAGTTCAGAGGAGTTGAACCTCAGATGAAGTGTGCAGAAGAAACAGCCACTCTGTGTCGGTGGAAAAGGGAACTTAAAACACCATTAAAAAAAGAATTTTAGGCAACCACCTTAGCAAATGCTATTATTGCTTATAAATATGCCTGAAAAGACCAGTGACCACAACTTCTTATGGTATAAATGTGACTCAATTAATCAGGCTCCAAGTCAACCTTCACTGACCCTCAGTCATGCTGCCAACCCCACACCACCCAGTCACTGGCCACCGTCTCACATCATTGTCAAAACAGCCCATCAGCAGTGGCCCACACCTCAATCCCACATTGGGAGGCCGAGGCAGGAGGATGGCAAGATTGAGGCCAGCTTCAGTAAGTTAACAAGACCCTTAAGCAATTCATCAAGAGACTGTCTCAAGATAAAAAAAAAAAAGGGTTGAGGGATATAGCTCAATGTAGCTCAGTAGTAAAGCACCCCTCGATTCAATTCGCAGAATCAAAACAAAACCAAAAAACCTATCAAATAAGTTTTATTATTCCCAATTTATAGACGAGACATACCTAGCGCGGCTGACCAGGAGATGTTGATGCCGTCAGCAGGGGTAAAGCCAGAATCCCAAGAGCCACCGTCTGCCCCAAAGCTCACGTGCAAAAGGACTATTGTTATGATTGAGATATGGAGAATTGAGTCCAGGGTCTGGTGCCCTTTTCACTTTGTGACAGGATCTTGCTAAATCGCCCAGATTGGCCCTGGGCCTACGACCCTTCTGTGTGCAGCCCGTGCCCAGCTCTGTCTTTTAAAGAGAATGCTCACAAGATGGAAGCCTTGGGCTCCAGGGGCCCGTGGAGGGAAAATGCTAATCTTGATAAAGTCGGTAACAGTCTTTGCTCTTACGGGTCTCAGATCTCCCTCTCAGGCTGGAGAACTTGAGAGGCACGGCATCCTAATTTTAGAGGTTGACTTCCTACCAGATAACTGTCCCTGATAAGTAGCTTGACATTCGCTTTGACTATGTTTTTCAGTGAATCACTGAAGAAAGGAGAAAATTTGTGTTTCCAACACTTCAAGTTTAAAACATGCAAACTATGTTTGAAATACACTATTTCTTTAAGCATGCTCAGTTTTATTTATTTAAAGCACAATGCAAAGTCAGGATTCAGAGTGTGAGAGGAGAAGCAGGCTGTGACTTCATCATCCGAAACGAGAAAGGAAAGGAAACTAAAATTTATGGTTAGAAGCAGGCCCTGCTCTAAAGTACTCATCCTTACGTTCCCATGAAAAGAATTTAACCTAACAAGATTGCTATCAGTTTAAAAAGGAGCTTTTGCAATCTGCTTATCAAGAGGTAAAGTGACTTCAAAGAGAAGGTTGAGTGGCTTGACTGATTTGTTTAATGCTTGAAGACTATATTAGTGTCCTAAGTTGAAGCAACAGAAAATTCCAACATATTATGTACTGCCTACTTCCCTGCTTCTAGAGAGTCTACCATTCCACCCTGTATACCACTGAAGGCCAAGTTCATTCAAAAAATAGGTGCTCAGCATCGACTCTCAGGGGGACAGTGTTCGGGCCTGCAGCAGGTGGTGAACTGTCCTACAGGTTGCCCATGCTGCCGTGAGCTTTCCCTCACATGGACATCTTACGATATGATTCTTGTGCTCAAAATCTTGCCCGCATGCATGGTAGAAGCTTCTAGTATTCACCTATATCCTCTCCTTTTTGTTTATACAGAATGTATCTCCAAGACTCTTGAAGTCAGTGGGCCATGTGGACGGCTCTGGCCAATGGATGTGCATAGACACACCACGTGCCAGTCCTGTGCCGAGGCCGGGGAGGCCTGGGTCACCAGCATTTCTCCTGCTATGAAGAAACACAGTCCACCTGGGTCTCTCCCCGAGTGTGGACAGACAGTCCTCGACTCCAAAGTGCTCCTAAATAGTGCCAGACACCTGGTGTAAGCAGAAACTCTCTCTGTTGGGTGGACAGGATGGGGATTTCAGGGTGAATTTGTTCCTGCAGCACAGCCTGACTGATCTTGGTTAATACATGCGCTTTGCCTAGTGTGTTAGGTACAAATCCTCTCTCTTCAAAACCCCGTGGTCCATCTTCATACTGAACATTATTTCTGTCCTCCAACTGCCCCAAATTGCTCAGATATATTCCTGGGCATTCTCTCACTTGACTTACTTTCCTTTCACAGTGAGAAAAACTCCACAGTCCCTTGTCTGACAAAGTCCTCCGTACTTCAAGGTCCGGTTCTGATCCCACCACGTCCAGGAGACTCCCTGTCCTGGAGACTGAACATCCTCTCCACCGTGACAGTCCCGTGTTGTAAACGTCACCATGCCGGTTTAGATCCCCAAAACATGGCCCAGCCTCCTTGGCCCCCGAGTTCCACAATCCCCTGTCACACCTGAGCGCGCTGACCGGAAGGTGAGGAAGCGGACAGGTGTGGGCCTCCCCTCGGCAGCCCCTGTGTGGTTCTGGGTTCTGCTTCCCTGCTCCTCCAGGGATCCTGAACTGGCTGGTCTCCCTTTACAATCCACTTTCTATTTAAACTAGTGCAAATAACCCGACCCAGGCGTTCCCCGACACTTGCCAAGGACCTTCCAATCCCATGTGACCCGATGCCATCCACTTTAGGACTTGACACATTACTGATTTTGTTTCATGTGTACTTTGTCTTATTTTTCATTTGAGCTAATGTAACAGAGATGCCACAAGCTGGGTAGCTTCTGAACAGCAGGAATTGGCTTCTCACAGTTCCAAAGCCTGGGAAGCTCAAGATGCCGCCGACTGGTCTGGCGAGAGGGGCTTCCTGGTTCCCAGACCACCTCTTGCTGAGTCCTCAACAGGTGGAAGACACGCGGCAGATTCTGGGCCTTTGTTATAAAGGCGTGGATCCCCACCATGGCGGCTCCACCCGCACACGCTAGCCACCTCCACCTGCTCACATCACCCTCCTGAGGAGGTCCCCAGGGAACTGGGAGACACCGCATTCAGACCACAGGACCCGTTTTCTCTCCCCAGCTCTCCTCAGTGTCCTTCAGGGCAGGGTCAGTTCTTGGACCTTGGCCTTCTAAGCAGGGCTTAATGGGGCTGCATTTACTTTACCATCCAGCACGTTTGGGGAGTGAAAAAAGAACTGTCGTAATGACACCAGACCAGCAGGGACAAACGGGGACAGGGCCATTCTCGGCACTGATGGCTGAGTAAAAGGCAAGGAGAGACATCTGAAGAAGCGTCCCTCAAAACGACGGCTGTGAAGGCACTTCTGGACACCTGGGGTCACGGCACCAGGACACAACATGCTCCAGGCACCTCCCTCCTCCTGCTGCCAGGGAGGGAGGGGGCGAGGTGACCTTCCAGGGTCAGCCAGCTGCTGAAATGCCACTGTGGTTCCTGCAAGGGAGCTACCACTCGGTGCTTTCATGACGAACAAGCCTCTGGCTAAGGGATTCCCTCTGGATTTGGTAAAAATGTCCACGGGAGCAGCTGTGGCCTGGGGCTTCCTTAGGACCCCTTCCCCCTCCCCCTCCAAACCCTCCCACAAGAGTCACACCCAACAGCAGCGCTGCCAGCAGGGCAGCCAGATCCGAATCTCCCCAAAGTCCACACGGCTGTGGCGACTTGGGTCTGGACTGTCCCTCAAAGGCTCAGGAGCTGGCAGCTTGGTCCCAGTGCTGCAGTGCATCAGAGGAGCCCTGGAGAAGTGGCTGGCGCACCAGGGCTCTGAGCTCATGCGTTCACAGCTGAAAGGGCACTGGGAGGTGGGCCCAGCTGGAGGAAGCAGGTCACCGGGACATGTCTCTCAAGGGTGACTTTGTCCCTGGCCCCTTCCCCTCTCTCTGGCTACCACGGGGTAAGCAGGCTCCTCTACCACACGCTCCTGCAGGCCCCAAGAAATGCAGCAGCCAACCCTGGAGCGAGCCTATGAAACCATGAGCCACCTTTCCTTCTTTAAGGAATGACTCCCAGGTGTTCCGTCACGATGGGAGGAAGCTTACCTGACACTGTCATCATTTCCATCTCCAGAACCGAGCCCACTGCCTAGATCAACTCATGCCCAAGAAGGCAGGAGCCAAGAAGCCAGGTACTACCTACGTCTTGTAAATACGAGCCATTCCAGCTCAGGGGCCTGGTTCTTGGCTCTTGCCCTCAGTCTTCCTTGCTCTGGGATCTGCCAGTGCCTCTGTGTCCAGCTCACGGCTCCTTCTGTTCCTAGCCCAACACAGGCCAAAGATACCAGGCCCATCTGTGTGGGTGCGCACAGCAGCGTAGAGAGCACTGTTCACTGTGTTCTGCTCCCTTAACTCGGGCTGGTCAGCAAACAGAGGCATTGCAAGTAAAAGCCTCAGTACCAAGCACATAATAGAGGCTCACTAAAGGGAGCTACGGTGGTTATCAAGGCACAATGAGCTCCTTGATGCGCGCGATTCCCCTCGCTGTGCCCCAGATGCCGCCCTCAGGAGCAGGCAGAATATCATCAGGGATTGCATCATTAGTGTTGCAAGTGAAATGAAAGCTCCTTGTCTAGCATCAGCTCACTCTGATGATACTGAGGCTGGTACTGAAATTGATAGTGGAAGGTATGGTAAATGTACTAAACAGAGTTTAACTGACATAATCATACTGGTTTGGTGACAATATCCAAAAGACACAGCTCACATACAATAGGAGCTACAGGTCTCAACTGTGGGACTCAGAAGTATGTCCTAACTGTTCTGTAACAGAAACTGAGCTAGTACAATACAAAAATGCATGCAAC
The DNA here is from genome assembly GCF_052094955.1 of Ictidomys tridecemlineatus. Lineage (NCBI taxonomy): Eukaryota > Metazoa > Chordata > Mammalia > Rodentia > Sciuridae > Ictidomys > Ictidomys tridecemlineatus. The sequence goes on along the minus strand of NC_135484.1, from coordinate 151,677,774 downwards.
AGCCCACACTAAGTGTGTGTGACATCAACTTAGTATATGGGTAGTAAAGGATTTATTCACATCATTTTTAAAATAAACTAAGAATAACAAGGAACTGGAGAAACTTTTTGGGATTGGAGCCAACCTCTTGGCGTGGAAGGAAAATAGGAAGGAACACACCCTCATTTGCTTCTAACACGGTTAGCTGATCTGTTTGAAATTAGATCCACTTTCACCTGTGTTCACTTAATTATTAAGCCATTCTTAACCTCCTCAATGCAGTCTTCATATGCTTCAAATGTGACCCTAAACTAACAGACCTTTCACGCTGGTGGTTTTGGATGTAGGCTAGGTGGGAAGTGTTTTACTGGTGTTTTTCTAAGGGTCACAGCTTTGAGAACACAGTACAGTCTGTACATAAAACCCAGTGCACCCAGTGTCCTGCTGGCCCTTTGTCTGTGATGAGGAAACAGGCCACTCTTCAAAACTTCTGTTTCCTTTCCAAGTGTGGCCGGCTGCGCTGGTGCTGAGCCATCTAACCACCCAAGTGAATCCGTTATGAGGATCAAAGTCCTGCAGGAAGAGAAACAGGGGCAGCCAGGCACTGGGGGCAGCCTTGCCTTCACTTTGGAGACACACAGAGGGGCCAGGTCTCATTTTGGAATATCCTCCTTAAGAAGGACCCAAAGAATGAGAGGAAGAAACACCCGTCAGCAAGAACAGCCAGTGCTACAGGATCGCAAGCGAATCTCGGTCCATTTGCTCTTCTCAGTATGGGCAGGAACCTCCAAGTGGATCGGTTTTAGCTGCCATTTTGTAAGGAACCAATGGTGGTGAATACATTTGAAATGATACAACAATGTGCTCTTTTGACCTTCATTAATTAAATAGTGCCTTCACATGCATTACAAATAACGTCAGTAATGATAACAGCAATGCAGCAAACATTAACTGACTGCTAAGCTGTGTCTGTCTGATAAAGCAGGTGCTACAACCTGTTTGCAAAGGGGAGAACTGAAGTGGACTCTGTCCAAGATCATGTATTTTCATAAGTGGTGGACAAGGGCTCAAATGGTAACGAGAATCCCTGTTTTTAATTGCTATACTACACTGTATAGTGAAAACCAAAGGAAGCAGAGAAAATTTAAAAAAAATTAAAGTATTAGACATCAAAAGCCAAAAAACTGCAGCTTTCTAAAGCTACTGAGTTCTTTCATCACATATTTAATATACCTACTATGCATCAGGCACTTTGTCGCAGCTCCTCACCATCCCAGGGAGTCAGGAAGGACCGACAAGCCAGCTTTGGAGTTGAGAGCAGGAACTGCTGAGGGACGGGCGCTCCCGGGGTCCGGCCAGCATCTTCAGGAGAGCCAAAGGCGGAAGCGGCAGGTGTCCCCGAAGTGAGGGGGAAAGTGGCCTGCCGTTCGCAAGGACCACCGCTCTGCCCGAGAAGGGCCAGTCCGCCAAGGGCCAGGGCATGGACGCAGCGCGAGGGCCTCGTGCTGAGAGACGGGGGCAAAATGAAGCAGAGCCGCTGTCGGATTCCAGGTAGGGGAGGGGCTAACGCAGACCCAGAGACCGCCCAGGGCCGAGGTAGGCGGGGGCGAGCCTGGTTACCTGGTCCGAGCTTCAGGTGTGCAAGCTGCGCACAGGTCTGGGTGGGGGGCACCGTAGGTGACGGTACGGACGCTGCGGAACCGTGCGCTTCAAAACGGTTACAGTGGCAACTGTGAAATGCACAGCGCATTTGAACCCAGTGAAGGGACCAAGGCACAAACGTGGGCCTGACGGTGGGGAGACCTGGATCTGACTCGCGCTCGCCTTTCCCACTCTCTGCTTTTGTGATTCTGGTGAAGTCGTTGTTGCTCAGGGTCCTTCTGACCCTGATAAGCACCCCAGAGGGCCAGGCTTGGGGCTCTAGCAGCAGCAGGGCGCATTTCCCCAGTGAAAGCTGAGGATGATTATTCTGAGATCTGACCATGGGTGTGTTTAAGAGGAATCCTCAGCTTTTAGAGGTATTTATCTAAATGTGTCCAGATAAAATAAAATGATAAATGGAATTTCCTTAGGGAAAACCAGGGTAGCGGTGCAGTGGTAGATGTGGATACAGATGACACTAGACTGGCTGAGGTGACGGTGGTAGAGGTGACAGTGGTGGTTGGCACCGCTGCATTCTTCTGGTCTGTATGCAGGGAAGTTTCTGCACTGCTGAGCGGTGGGGGGTTGGACAGAGGTGACACCGCGTCGCCTCCCACAAGTTTTCCTTGGATGGAAGGACTGACAGCACAGTAATTTTCCATGGAAATCTCAACCATCTAGAAGGATCATCACAATAATCAGGTGCCTTGAAATCAGGTGGCAGTGAGTGCCCAGAAAAACCATCAGGCACTAGTCTCAACATCCCCACTCCGTGTTTCTCTCATTCCCTGTCCCTCTAGGCCCCTTCACTTAACACACATGCCCTTCTGCCATCCCCACATCATCTTGTCACCCTGTGAGGAACTACTGACACACAGACGGAGACATCACCCTCCAAGGACGTGTCCTGCTGTGCTGTCTGAGGTGGCCTGGGAAAGCCGGGAGGTCAGCATCAGACACGAACACTGCCCCTGGGGATGCAGAGCCCTCCTGCCCACGTGAGACTCATTTCCTAGAAAAGTGTGTAGCAGTGTCACCAGAGAGCTTGCTCAAAAGCAGATCGGCAAGCTCTGCTCCCAGAGTTCCCGACTCAGGAGGCCCAGGCTGGGTCTGAGCACCTGGAGTTTCCACAGGTTCCTAGATAATGCTGCTGCGTGAGTCTGGGAACACACTTGGAGAATTACTGTCCCGCAGATTCTATGACAACTCTATGAGCCAGGTGTGGTGGCACAGCCCATAATCCCAGTTACTTGGAAGGCTGACGTAGGAGGATGGCAAGTTCAAGTCCCACGACTTAGCAAGAGCCTGTCTCCAAATAAAATGAACACAGCTAGGGATGCAGCTCGGTGGCAGGGCACAGAAGAACTTCTGCTGGGACTGGTTCCCTGGCACTGAGCACAACATCCAAACAGAGAAACACCTCTACTCCTGCCAAAGACAGCTGGCACTGCAGGATCGGAGCTCAGATAATTAACAGAAATAGAAAATGCTAACACTGAGGGAGTCTTCAGTCTGCTCATGTTTTAAGGACCAGCAGACTGGAAAGAAGGGAGAGACCTTCCCATGCTGTGTACAGGGACAGCAGTGGGTGTCTCACACACACTGCTAAACATACACTCTTACATCAACACCAAGACAGACGCGACTGTTCCCATGTAACAGGGGAAACAGAGCCCTGAGGAGCTCTGGGCAGGGGTAATTGGCGAGTCCAGGTACAAGCTGAGGTCCTAGACCCCAAGGCCACATTGCATCTGCACTGAGTTAGGCTGATGTCCCCACTCAAGAGTTCCTGCACCTTTACCCACTGTCAAAGAGCTCAAAATGCGTAGACACGATTATGACATCTATCAACCCCGTTAAACCCTATGAAAAGAGAAGCTTGTCTCTTCCTCGTTCATTTGTTTTGGTTCTCTTATCAGCAGAAACACATGTAATACTAGGAGCAATTTGCTAAGAGGCCCTTTTGATCCAGAAAGTTTGGCATATCTTTAAAAACTGACAGTAATGATGCAGAGTGAGAACAATGTCCATTTATCTATAGGAAGTCACATGGTGATAAAGACTTGCCTGGCATTTCCCTGAATGCACATCCCACAATGTTCCTGATTCTATGGCTCCACACAAGAGATAAGAGTCTATTTCTAGAAGTCCAGGTGGGACAGCAGCCACCGGACCTTCCTCCCCATCGTCTTACCTAGGGCCTGGGGCCCTGTGCGGAGAAAGGCGGTGGTAGGGTGGGGCGGAAAAGTCTGGCCCCAAGAATATAAGTGAGGTCGTCCTTAGCTGTAGTTGGGGAGGGGTGAGAAGGGTGCTAGTCTTCCCTGTTTGTGATCACCACAATGTTTTAGAATGCCACCCTTCCACAGGCACATAGAAGGGATTAAAGCTGGCAACGTCTTTGAGATGATAATTTGCCATTTGTTGTGAAGTCCTACTCATGGAGACAACTTGAAATCAACCTAGAAAAGTGCTCTATGTAGGAAAATGAGAAATAAAAAACTAGCCCACTTCCTTGAAAAATTTCAAAAGGATTAGCTAATATACAAAAAGCCAAGTTTCTAGCAATACAATTTAAATGCTAGATTACTGTTCCTCCAAGGACATCCATCCTAGCCTGTAAATAAGATTTTTTTTAAAAATGAAACAACAGCAAGGTGAAAGGTTATATTTATCAGGTTTTTGCAGGATGACACCCGTCAGGATCTTGATGACAGATAGTCCATGCTATTCCACTGGGGTCACAGGGCCATGCAGACGGTTCCTTCTCCTATACCTGTCATACCCAAACTCCACTCCTGCTAGACATGAGCCCTCTGCAGCAATCAGCGAGAGCACAGATGATCCTACCCTCTGTGTCACTCACTATGGCCCAAGCAAAGCTACTTTTTCTTCATTTTAATTAATATATTCTTTCAATTCATTTGAAGGGAAAGCTTTACAGAGATTAAAGCAATTTTGGAATCACCTGGCCAGGTAAATGTTTTTCTGTGTGTTAAGGCATTGCTCTGGACTTTTTTTGGAGCACTTAACAATTGTGTTGGAGAAGGGACATCAAATGATGCTTAGAAATGCGATACACATTTTCATTTCACACTCCATCAGCTTTTACAACTGCAGCTCAATGAGATGTAAGAGAGGACTTGGCAAACAGCCACATTTACCAAGGTATAAAATAAGGGTCAGGTTACTTTTTCATAGAAAGAAAAAAGAACACGTTGAATTTCACTCTCCAGGACGTTAGTGGTTCCCTGGCTCAACCCCAGCAAAAGGCACCATGCGGCTCAGCCTGGTCAGGGCTGCTCTAGCGCAGGCTCCTGCTGCGCCATAAACGGCTCCGAGGCAGGAGTACATTCAAGAGAACATTCTTTTCCTCATCCCCTTCAACTCAGGATCTACAGATACAGAAACAACTGGAACGGATCATCCCTGGTGGTTACATCTTTTACCTGCAAATACGGTGCCTGTCACCCTGTGCTGGTGGGAGCAGAGACAGTTCATTCCCTTTGCAGGCAGGGAAACAAAGCCATGGGCATCCGCAGCAACGCCCCTTTCTAATGCAGGTTTCAATCTGTCTGAAGGGACGAAGCCTCGTGCTATGTAAAAACGGACTCCATGATGACAACGGGAGCCTGGTCTGGAGTCCCATGCTACAGGCCGCCGTTCCCTTGCTGGGGGAAGAAAGCGCCTTTACTTACCTGTGCTAAGCCCGAGACCTCTCCTTTTGCTAGCGGTTTGCTGATGGATGGCGTGAACACTTTGGCATCCGATACTGGCCGTCCTTTCATAAAATGCTTTCCTGATTCATAAATGTCCACTTCAACCATCTTCCCCATGAATGGAGGGTTCTTTGGCACTAAAACCTTTAAAAAATAGTTGTAAGAAAGATTAATTTTTAAAATAAACTTTTAGAACAGTTTCAGATCTATAGAAAAAGCACAGAGTTCTGGTATGCCCCACACCTAGTTTCTCATATTATTATTAATTTCTTACATTAATATGGCACATTTGTCATAATGAACGAATCAAAATTGACAGAGTACTACTAACTAAAGTCCTTAATTGATCCTTGTTTGTTTGTTTTTTTAGTTGGCTCCTCATGTCCTCTTTCTACCCTGGGGTCCCATCCAAGGTGGGCCCTCACTTGCAGATGCCCCGGATGTGATTCTGTAGGGTGGGAGGCCTTTCTGGGAGGACCCCCGGGCAGCAGGCAGCGCTCTCCAGGCCAGAAGCCTGTCATCCTCAGGCGTGGGGCAGGCAGGCCGGGGGAACCCCAGCAGTCAGCCGGCCACTCCTGGACAGGCCTTTGAGTCACTGCTCTGCTGTCCCAGGTGAGGAAGAAAACAGACAATTATGATGAAAGCTTCTACTTTCAGTTCCTTCCAAATGAGCTGTCAGAGTAACAGTTGGAGTTGACACTTCAAATGAAGGCTGTGTGTGTGTGTGTGTGTGTGTGTATACACATGTGTGTGTTCCAGGAGAGGAAGGTTAGTTAACAGCAACTTCCTCAGTGACACTCGGCTGGTGTTCAGTGCTGAATGATGTCCCTGCTAATGGCCGCCACTGCCTTCTTTTGCTCTAGGAGGAAATGCAGTCCTGGGAGCTGAGCTCCGTGTAGAGCCGCAGTGCTGAAGGGAACTTTGGCTGGTTTGTAGGAAACTGTCAGATGGTCTCTTTCCACAGGAGATTACTGGTAAAAGTACTTGTTTACCTCGAGCAAACGTTCCCCTCCTTGGGGACTGAGAGGTAGTTTGTGTGCATAACGTCGCCTCACACTTCTATTTTCGTACTGGAGCAACCTGCCAGTCTTTTCAAGTTAGGATCCAAAACAACTAGGCCGACTGTAATCCAGCAACACTTTGATATTTAGATACAGTCTTCATCTCTGAAACTCATCTTATTTAGAAAAATAATTTCTATGACATTTTGGGCTTAGCTGTAGAGAAAAAAAAATCCGACCGGAGCCAGAAGTTCCACGGCCAGTTTCTCTGGGAAGCAAAACTGGATCTTGGTCTTTCTGAGTTTGGTTTTCATGACCCTTGAGTATAATGCTTCATCAAAGTCTCCAAAAAGGTCACCTGGGTGTGAATTACTTATGGCAAGCAAAGGAACCGAAAGAACTTCCGTTTTAAGATGTGAGAGTCCTTTTAAATTAGTTTTTATAAAATAAGAAAATCTCTAGAGCCAACTGTCCCTGCGAGATTTGGTACTACTCCAGGGGAAAATAAGTCCCCTGGATCTGCTGCCTGGATCTGAACCAAGGGCTCAGGGTTTTTTCTCCTCCGGTTTTAGTCATTGGAAAAAGCCCGACTGCCTGACATGGGAGGAGATGGCTAATGAGGCATGCCACTGCCTTTAAGATGAAAGGGTCCCCTGCTGAGGCCAGACCCAGATGGCAGGGAAGGACATGGAGAGCAGCCCCAACACAACCCAGTCCCCCCCCAGGCTGAGCAGAAGGCAGGCACGAGCGAGCGTGAAGGCGCTCTCTGGGGCACGTTTCCTAACGAGGCTCAAGGCGGACTCACTGCTGTCCACTGGGGGCTGGCCTTGGGGAAGATGTCCCCAGGGTTACCACAGACCCACGGCCAGTCTGAGATCACCGCACGTGAGCCACCAAGCCGAGGCCCCCTTGGCTACTGCGTCCGGCCTGCTCTCTCAGGCGGTGTCCGCCCTGCCCAGCCCTAATCTGGCCGCCCATGCTGACCTCAAGAGCCTCCAGGCTCCGACGCCAGCCAGGACCCACAGGAGGAAACACTCTCATCTGACGAGGAAGAGCAAAAAGCAGGAAACCCCTCGTGACTCTGAGAAAAGTAACTAGGATCCAGAAGGATCCATGAGTGTCCCTGACCCCCACAAGAGGCGCCCTGCCAGGGAGGGCATCCCACCTCCTCGATGGCCTCTGCCTGTTGGGCCCTGAGGGAGGCCCGTCTCCTTCAGGTGCCTATGGGTGGCTTTCCCACCCGGGGAGGTGGCCCTCGAGGGCTAACATGGAAGTCAGGCTCCTGGTGGGGCGGGCAGGGCAAGGAGGTGGCCGGAGGGAGCCCCCAGGGAGGGAGGCTGGATCATCCTCACGCGGAGTCAGGGATGGGCCTTCTCTGCTCCCAGCATCTGTATCAAGGCAGAAGTTAAAACAACAAATGCTGGAACTAAACAAAACTGCAAGCCAGCCCACTGACCAAACAAAGACGCTGTACATGGCTGACAGTGAGAGGAAACCCTGCCCTGTCACGCCGATGGCGCCCACGCAGACATCCTTCCTGTCTCTGAGCAGGTCTCCCCTCCCCAGCTTTGCCAGGCTGCGGGGATTTGGAAAATGCTAACCGCAGGGTTCCAAACTCCCCAAAGCCGAGGGCTGTCCTGTCAAAGATAAGGAGGACTGCAGCACACTAAGGACTGACTCCTCTGTATCAATCGTCCTGGAGAACAAGCCACCAAGACAGACCCCACAGGAACTTGTCTGGATTGATGCTGCACAACAGCCTCACTGTGGCAAGATTCGACGCTTTCCCCTTCTGAATCCCCTTCACTTAAACTTCCAAAACCCTTTCTGATTTTGCAGAAAAGTCAAGAATTTATTGAAGTGCCTCTTACCTGCTCATAGAAGCGATTGTGTGCAACATAGAACTTGGAATCAAAAGATTCTTCTGTTACTAACACTTGCTGTCGTTCACCAATCTGTGGAAAGAAGGGGAGAGAAAAAATGGAAAGATGAAGACAAAAACCTGAGAATCCAAGAATAAATCCAGCCCCAATGGTCCTGGTCACAGTCATGTCCAGCTGCATCAAACAGCAGACGGGCAGATATTCAGCCTCACACTGCTCCCATCACCGACTCAAGTTTCTTGAGAAACATGAACTGAGTGGTGATTTAACATTAGCATAGTATGAACTCTTATTTTCTTACATAGCTACAAAAAAGAACTTGATTGTATTTCTTCCTTCGGCATAAGATAATTAAAGCTTCTAAGACATACAGAGTCTTCTAAATATCACTTTGCTTCTTGAAATAAAGTCACAAAACAAGCCAGAACAAGCTGCTTCTAATCCAAATTCATGAAAATATTTTGGCACTAGGAAAGGGTAGTAATAAACATTAATTTGAGTTATGAGGGATGGAACACTAAAGGAAGTGCCTCCCAAGCTAGTCTCCGGGTCTTTGTGTCCAACTCAACGGCCCACGTGATGCCCAGGTATTTACTTATTATATACATTTTTCTCTGCCACAGGCAACTGTCTCTGTTGCAGCCCAGACCTTGTGTTTATTTTTGGTTTTGAGAGGGAGCAAATATATGGGACTACATTTTCAACCTAAGCATACATTTTTAATAAACCGAGAAGTCAAATCAGCCAAAACAATGGTAGAGTAATGTAACTATCCAAGAAAAAGAAAAAAAGAAAAAAGTCTACCATTCCCAAGTGTGTTCCACTGTGAGACACAGCATTTAAAGTGACAATGGCTTTTTTTCCCCCCAAGATGGTCAAATGTCTGCTCTAGCAAACCATCTGTATTCAACCATGGTGCCTGGATTTATTTCTGCTGTTGCTACTTGATAAACAGACCCTCCCAAAACTGATACACACCGGTAAGATGGTTTTTAAAGAGAAATTCCTACCCCCATGTGCAGGGACTTGTCACCACACACAGGCAGTTATCATTTAGGAAACACAAACACAGCTGCACTACGGAGGAACAATGAAGAGAGTCCAGCTCCCCTCGCCACCGCACAGCGCCAGCGTCCCAACAGGCCACAGAGCACTCCCAGCTTGCACTCCTCCAGAATGGAGTCCTCATAGCAAAGGCCACACCGTTTCCGAGAGGATACTTATCAAGACTTTAAACCAAACTGTAACATTTATCTCCTTCAGAAAATCGGGTAGCCCAAGAAGAAAGTTCCAGAGCTTTCATGGCTCTGCATGTCAAAAAAGACGGGTGACTACGGGGTTTTGCTGAAGTGTATTATTCTTCTAGAAGGAAACCTGGGATGTTTGCACATTTCCCAGGGTGAGTTGCTTGTGACTCAGGATGAGTGTCTGTTGATGATTCTTAAGGAAATGTGCAATTAAGCCCTGTCTAGCATGAGGTTTTCAGGAAATTAACAACAATGTGAGAATAGAGAGCCCTGCACACACACACTGCTTCTCTGCTCTCGATAGAGAGCATGTGGACAGCTGCGGCCACATTTTTGGGCTGTTCCATTTCATCTGGAGATAAGAATGACAGGGGCACACACACAGACAGAGGCCTGGGCTTTCCACCGGCAGGGAACTATTTGTAGGTGACTATCTGATACTGTTTGCCAGAGGGCTCGGGGACCTGTGTGCAGTGACTGATGGTGAGGGAGGACTCTTTTCCAGCCACTGCCCTCAGCCACTGCCCTCCCTGCTGAGGCCCTTCCAGTTCCCCAGGGTGTGGAGGAGGGGGCTGGGGCAGAAAGCCCAAGGGGCACAGGAGGCTAGGGCTTTGACCAAAAGCTCCTGCAACCCATCCCTGTTGCCCTAAAATACACTAAAAGACAAAACCAAACAATAAAGAATCTCCTGCATATTTTTTTATGAGTGAAGTTGTGTTGGAGTGAATATCAAATACAACCTTTAAGAGAATCAAGTATTTCAACAAATCTTAAGAGCAACAAGAATTGTGAAGGGGTGGTTCAGATAAGACTTTGGAAGAGGCAACTTGGCCTTGGTGATGGGGAAGGGGCCTATGGGATGGCAAACGTGCACAAGCCTCAATCCCTCTTCCAAATGAAGCACTTCCCTGCACTTCCAACTGCTGTCTCCCGGGCCACGGGATAACAGTGTGGTTCAAGAGCCTCAGACAACGAGATTACCGTCATGAGCCCCACTTGCCAGTGTCCTAGGAGTCTCCTATTACCATGAGGAAGTCCCCAACCCCAGAGAAAAAAGCAGGGCATCTGGAGCCAATGGCCAAGCCAGCTCTCCCGAGGCCACCAGGACCTCACCACCCAGCCTCCTATTACGCTGATGACAGGGATAATTCCTGGAAGGGGCACAGCTCCTTTTATAGAGAAAGATGAGAGGACACGGGCCTCATCAGCATTGTGCCACATGTGCACTCACGTGACATCTGCTGAGCAGCAACCCTGGCCACCTCACCACCATGGGGGGATCGTGGTGCCCAGGCAGAACCACCCACAGGGATGAAGGGTGCATCACCTTGAAAATGGCCAAACAAGATCCTACAAATACGCAAGAGGCTGAAAATCATGGTTTTCATAAAATTCATGGTTGGCAACGCCATGTAACTGTTCAGCAGGGACGACAAAGCTGGCACGGGAACTGCAGGGCCACCGAATGCTCCGCAGGACAGTCAGGAAGGCGCTCGCTCAGGAGCAGGAGCAGTGGCTCCAGCAGAGCCCAGGAGAGGACACTGAAGAGGGCTTCCGAAGCCCCGAGTGCCACGTGTCCAGACTGGATGGGAGGGGGGAGACCAGGGGTCTGCCTGTGCGTGGGCCTTCGCTTCCCTCTCCTGAAAGCTGGGGGAGGAGGGCGGAACTGAAGAGGAGGGAGATGGCCACACAAGGGCTGCCCAGTCTGAAGTCCTGTCAGGCCCCAGGGTTCAGGGACTCGGGTGGAGGAAGGAGCTCTCTCCTCACGGCTGCTTCTTCTTGCTCTTAAACCAGCAACTTGAGTTTTAACACCCACCAAAGAACACTTACGAAGTCTCTCAAAAGGCTATGAAGTGACCAGAAGTTTCCCTAAAGAAGTTCAAAATGTCAGCCAAGACTGTTCTACAATCCTAGGAAAGATGCCTCTCTTACTTCTTGTCTGCTTTCTTAAGTGAGCAATATTCCTAGTTGCTCAAACAAAATGCTTGCTTAATGTTTTGTAAAGTGTCAACGCTGGAGAGTTTTCCCTGGGGACTTGACCCCACTGGACTATTCCTGCGGGGAACGGTTCCCTTCACAAAGCCCAGCTCCCGCACATCTGTCAGAGGACTTCCTAGGAAACACCACTTTCTCCACTGACAGCTGATGAGTAATTACAGGGTCTACCTAGCTTGTTAAAGTGGAAAAAGACTGGAGACACTTTCAAAAGTCCACAGAGCTAATTAAAGAAAGGGACGAGCTCCACAGGTGAGGAGTACAGATGCCCAGATCTTCACTTAGTACAGCTTTACCTTACTTTAAAAAGCCATTGTATTAAAAAACCGAATTATAGTCTTGTAAAACCACCTCTGCATTCACAGGTGGTGAAATGGTCCCACTGGAGAGAGACTGTGCGTGACTGGGGAGCTCCTGGAGCTGCTGCAGGAAGAGTGAGTGTGGTCCCGGGGCTAGGCCTGGGTGAGAAGATTCCAGAAAAGCACTGTGCTTCTCTCTAAACCCCGGAGGCACAATGCAAAGGCAGTCTCCCCTGGACAGCCCAAGACTAAGAACTTGGAGGGGGCTTGGCAATCTGTTTCAGAAGGAAGCAAGGTCCTCAAGACAGGTGATGTGCTCAGCCCAGAGAAGAGGAAAGGAAGTCTCTGAACCATTCTGCCACTAACTGCCTCCGGCCTCACTGCTGGCTGTAGAAGACGTACAACATCACTGATCTAATTCTGCAGCATGTGACTTTTCCTTAAGTAGAGAAACAGCTGTGACAAACAAAAAGCAAAGTTTTTAAAATTCAATCTCTGGGTGGATTTTTCACCATCTTACATAATTGGCTAGCTGTGTCATTTGTGTCACATCTCTGCTTAAAATTTCCCAAGTGCCTGAAGTTGCAAGAAACATCAGTTCTAACCATATGGCCAAAGAATATGCATAAAACACACACTTGCATTAAAAAAGCAGTGGTTTCCAATAGAATTCGGTTGCTGAATGAATGCTCATTCAAGTACACTCTATGTCCCCATTTGTCCTGAAACCAACAAAATCCAAAAGGCTATATAAGGATTTAAAGAGAGGCACTGGAAAGAATGGTCTGAAGAAAGGCAGATGCTGCCCAAAATTAAACCAAGACATTAGAGTATTTGGGCTAATACCATCAACTCAGTAGGAAATGTTACTTGCATAAACACTCTATACTAGAAAAAGCAAAAGGTTTCTTTTAAAATTATATATGGCTTTAAGCATCAACTTTGCATAAAATTTACTTTTTTCTTCCTTCTCACCTTTGTTTTATATTTGGAAAACCTGAGATATGGTTTTAGAACATAATGTCAATTCAATTTCTATTTTCAAATACTGAGAAAAATTTCAATATTTCAATTTGACAATAGTAACAAAAAATTACAAAGGTCAGATTATATGTATTTGAGGATCATGAAAGATAAACATTTCTTTCTTGAAAATAGTTATAAGGTAGTAAAGAAATTATTTTGCTTGCCTTGGAAAGTTTCTAATAATGACTTTTCCTATCCATTATTTTCCTAAGGCAAAAAAAGGAGATTAAAACCATACATCAAAAGTTCTTACGGTCATTTATATCATGTCCTAATAAATTTGAATTTTATCTGTTTATTCTACAAAGTATTCTGATATGCTACTTCTGCAGCTAATTTTTTTTTAATTGTAGATAATAAAATACAACTTTTCTGTGTAACTCTGGGAAATGTCAAATGTCTTCCTTTAGCTGCAATCAAATTAGTTTTATTTTTTTTCCCTAAGCTTCCTGGAACATGTTAAACTCAAGGCTGTGACCTTAAACTCTGAAATAATATTTCTAGTGTCTGTACAAGAGCCTGCCTCACTCACACCTTTAGACTAATTACTCAGTGTGCCGTGGCCAGCGAACGGCTGTGGTTACACTAGGAGAAAGTCTGGTCTTGTTCTTTCCCAGCAAATGAAAACGATAACCTTTCCATTTTGACTCATCACTCACAACAGGCAGAGCATTCGATGCTGGTCTCCAGGGTACCCTGTCATTTTCCTGGCTGTTTCTGTGGCCCTGCAGATGCTGGAATTAAAGAAGCAGGCCTAGGGCTGGGGATATAGCTCAGTTGGTAGAGTGCTTGCCTTGCATGCACAAGGCCTGGGTTCAATCTCCAGCATGACAAACAAAACAAAACCCCATCAGGCCTCTTTGTGTTAAAAACACTCAACAGTAATAAGAGTAATGCCATTTAAAGTTTTTAAGTATTTATTTATTTATTTGGGGTACCAGGGGATTGAACTTGGGGGCACTCGACCACTGAACCCCAGCTCCAATCCTATTTTATATTTTATTTAGAGACAGGGTCTCACTGAGTTGCTTAGTGCCTCACTTTTTGCTGAGGCTGACATTGAACTCACCATCCTCCAGTCTCAGCCTCCCAAGCTGCTGGGATTATAGGCATGAACCACCATGTCCAGCTTAAATATTTAATACAGGCTCAATGGCTAGGTGCCATGAGTGTCTTAGTGGCTCTATTAATTCTTCCCCATATTTCAGAAATAACCCACACATGAAAATAAACAAACTGCAGAACAATTTGACTGTTCAAGAGTCTTTCCTTCCAAACCAGTGGTGCAAGCCACAAAGGCCAGACTCAAGGCAGTTCAACTGCAACATACTGATCTAAGAAGCTGTGGCTTCTGTAAACCTGGTGCTTTCTCTTCAATTGCTGGCTGGTTTTCTTCTAGCCATGTGCCCACTCTAGTGAGAGAAAGATAACTCATGGGAATCTCCTCCTAGTTGGAGGCAAAAATCTCGTTCTTCATAATAGAGTAATTTTCACCTGCTGATGGAGAGTTCATAACAATGCCACGTACTTAAGTGACAAGCGATGACTGATCAGCCTCAAAGACCTACACTGAGTGCTGGCTGTACCTCCAGCTTGAAACACTGCTAAGTTTTAACCAATGCTGGCACATTGGAGATTCTAGAACATTCTAAGGCATTACCTACCATGCTTTTGTGGAAGTTTTAAAAGGTGGTAAGACCCTAACATGAGACCTCCCCTCTCCTTGCCAAGACCCAGCACAAGCATGCTGCATCTACTCTTCCCCACACTGGGCAAGCGCCACACTGTCAGGAGTACGTGGAAGGTGCTCACACTGGAGCTAGGTCCTGTGGCCACACAGTGACAGCAAAATCATTCTGTGAGTTCTTACTGAGAGAACCACGTGGGCCCTCGTGAGATATGTGTGTGGAGCCCTTTCTGACTTAAAGCTCCTCCTAAAATGTGGGTGCACTCTGTTCACACTTCACCCTCCTGGTCTTTCCCCGTTGGTTCCAGCAGTCACGGTGGGCAAGCCTGGACCAATCTGCTTTGGTGGGCTTCTCACTAAAGGCACAAGAGTGCGCTGTGTGACTCAAGTACAATTTTGTCAATTATACCTCAAAAAAAAAAAAAAAAAAGAGAAGAAACTGCCAAATACTCATTTTTAACCATAAATTTTATGTTGCCATAAAATGAGAAACTTTAAAATACTGTTAAAAAAAATAGTTTGCAGTGATCCCCCCTTATCTGTGGGTTCACGTTCAGCAGTTTCTGTTATTTTTGGTCAACTACGGCCTAAAAATGTTAAATGGAAAATTCCAGAAATACACCATTTCTGTTGTTTGAAATAAACAGTTTTCTGTGCTTATTTTACACAGAAATAAACAGTTTTCAGTTGTGTGCTGTTCTGAGTAGCATGATGAAATCGGTGTTAGCCATTCCACCCGACCCAGGACATGGATGGCTCGTTGTCCGGAGTGTACACACTGTATGTGCTACCTGTTCCTAGGTTCAGTGGAATGAGGTATTGAGAGAGATGGTGAGGCCTCATCACAAAATTTTTAACTATACTATATTGTTATAATTGTTTAGTTTTGCTATCAGTTATTATTGTTATTCTCTTACTATGAGTAATTAATAAATAAAACTTCATCATAGGCATGCACAGGGAAAATAAAAATAAGAACAGCATTTGGTACTATTTCTGGCTTTGGACATCCACTGGGGGCCTTGGAATGTATCCCCTGTGGATAAGGAAGGACTGCTGTATATCAAGTACTGTAATAAACAAAGTTTGAAAGTCACAGAAAGCCTATTTGCAGTTTTATATATGCATAATGAGCTAGAATGCATGTAATATGTTATCTATTACTTACGTATTATACATTACCTATATAAAGAGGTAATATATAATAGGTATATATTATATAATATATAGGCATATGTAATATATAGGTATATATATAGGCATATGTAATATATAGGTATATGTATGTGTGTGTATATAGTGCGTATATACAACTATACATTTAATATAGTATATATAATAGGTAATAGATGATAGGTATATGTTACATATATAAAGACGCCTTACCAAACAGTAAGAAAACAATGGATGCTCCCCATAGAGAAGTAATTTAAAACAGAACATGCTGAAAAAGCAACTTAAAACATAAAAATCCAGATCATTTATATACATATGTGAAAGTTCTACCTCACTCTTAGCAAAGAAATAAACACTGAAAAAAGAAATACCCTTTTCACACACACACACACACACACACACACACACACACACACACACGGGACACACGAGGACACACTGCTGTCAGAGCTCCTGCGCAGGTGCTCTTGGGGTGCTTTTGGAAGTCCCTTCCTTCACTGGTGACACAATATGTGAGACAAAAACAAAGGTGGGGGTGGGGTGGGAGAAAAAAGAAAGGAAAACAAAGAAAAAGAAAAAGAAAACAGGCCAAAGCTGAGTTTGAGAGCAGGCTCCGTGTCAGCGCCAGGTCACCTGCAGTCACACTTGCAGTCTTTGCCCAGGCCTTATCCCAGGGCACTGCGAGGGGCTGCAGAGAGCCCAGCACCTCCTGGCCACCACCACACTGTCCACAGCACAGGACCCAGAAGCATTCCAACAAAGATCCAGGCATCTGGAGGGCTGGGGAGAGAGAGGGAGAGAGAGGGAGGGAGAGAGAGGGAGGGAGAGAGAGGGAGGGAGGGAGAGGGAGGGAGAGAGAGGGAGGGAGAGAGAGGGAGGGAGGGAGGGAGGGAGGGAGAGAGAGGGAGGGAGGGAGAGGGAGGGAGAGAGAGGGAGGGAGGGAGGGAGGGAGGGAAGAGGGACACTTCCAGCCCCCCTGGTGGCCTGGGGCAGCTCCTTCCATGTACTAAATTATAAGAGGCTGCGTAAACTAGAATGAATGTTTTAAATCATTAATTCAGAGTTGGTGTGGATGAGGGAAGAATTAACAGATTATTAGTTCAAATTCTGATGAGAAAGCTAAGGCTCCTTAGAGAATGTGACTTAGTCAAGGTCACGCAGATCACAGTGCCTAATCTATAATATTAAAAATGGATCTTGTCCTGACAGGTGTACTAAGCAAGGGGCAAATTGCTCAATTACTGTGAAACTGCTCAGCCCGGCACTGTGGCCACTGGCTACACACAGCTATTAACTACTTGAAATGTAGCAAATCCAGATTGAGATGTGCTAAGCAGCAAGTAAAGTGTACACCAGTTTCCAACACTCAACAAGAACAAGAGAATGTCAGACATCCATTAATGTTTACTTTGTTTACATGTTGGAAAGAATACTCTTGCCACATTGATCTCAATTAAATATATTATTAAAACTTATTAAAATGCCACCTTTTAAACTTTTCTTTTTTAACTGTGGCTACCAGATCATTTAAAATAACACCGTCATTCATACTGTATTTCTATTATCCAGGGTTGTCTTAAACCATTACATTGTTGTTTTTAAGGACTTAACAGATATCCCTTATTTTGC
Source organism: Ictidomys tridecemlineatus (assembly GCF_052094955.1). Lineage (NCBI taxonomy): Eukaryota > Metazoa > Chordata > Mammalia > Rodentia > Sciuridae > Ictidomys > Ictidomys tridecemlineatus. The sequence goes on along the minus strand of NC_135484.1, from coordinate 151,660,495 downwards.
TATTTAGAAAGGATTTTTTTGGTCACTTTTCAAAAACAAAAATTATTAAATTCACCAGAAACAAAACTATCATTGTGGCAATCATGTAAATGCAATGTTTTCTTTGATTTTAGGAGAGAACACATACTTGTCAATAAATTATAGATTTGGGGCTGCTAACTTCCTCTGCTTCCATTTTCCTGGCTGAGTACAGTCGCCCTAAAATCTTAAGGCAACATCTACTTGCTGGTCGTTTTGAGGAAATCCAGGCGGCCAAGGAGAGGCTATCTGAATCTTCCAATCTGTCACTTGCCATTTTGTATGGCTGCAAAAGCAACCATATAAGGGACAATGGCTGGCGTTTGGACTTCAAAGGCAGAAATTGATCATTTCAAATTAAATTTTCACAAAAGTCAAAAATAAATGTCCAAAATACACACTGCCTTTGGTAAGATAAATCTTTTATGAACGCCCCCATTACCAAAGAGCTCAGCAGAGATGTGAGCCCTAAGTAACAGTGCAGCACAGCCCGCCATCTTTCAACCATTTGCCACTCAGGACTGCAGGGGAGGGAGCAGAAAGGGTTAGGCAGAAGTCACAGAGGGCCAGCTCTAATGGTGTCTACTCAGCATAACAAAGGACATGGCCACCATCTTTCAGCAGAGGGCAATACATCTCATTAAAGAAGACTGAATGACTATTGTGCTCTGGGCTCCCTCCCAGCCCCCCTTTCTTGGCTGGGCTCCGGGGACCCTGAGAGCTGACTGCAGAGCTTCAGCTTTATTGGCCAGGCGTTCAGGCTGCAGGCAAAGAGCCCGCTTGTGTTAGGTGCACCTGCATCTCCATGCTTTATTCCCATTCGTCTCCCGCTGAGAAAATGTAGCTTCCTCAAGCACATACAAGTCCTGTTATGCTCTTTATAGGAACATAATATGGAGAAAGGTCAATGGCCACCCAAAAAAACCCCAGAGTAGTCCCCTTGAAATATCTTTATTTATTTAATCAATAACACTGATTGATCTATGTTTCACTTCTATTTTGATTTTCTCTTTAATGTTACTTCTCCGACTTAGACTCAATGAAACTAAACTGAAATTCTACCAATTTTAGTGCAACCAGTAATTAGCTGGGTGCACACGGGTGTGCATGTGTGTATACACACACACACACACACACACACACACATGCACGTACCCACTGTGTGATATAAATGAGGTAGTTTGGTTCAGACCTCTCCTATTTCCTCTTATGACAAGTAAGAAAATACATGAAATGACCACAAGGAAGTGGAGGCAGCAGATAAGCAAATGGGTAGCTTTTGTATATGTTAAATCAAGCATTAAAGATGACACCTAAACCAAGAATTTTTTTTTTCTTTCAGGGAGATTATGAAGAAATTCAAGGAATTCAATGTAGTTTTTCATATCAAGCTACTTTGGGAGGAATATTGAGTGGGGAAAGGAGAAAAAAGATCAGTTTTTTTAATTTTAAAAAATATACCTTTATTTATTTGTTTTATGTGGTGCTGAGGATCAGCCCAGTGCCTTACACACACCAGGCAAATGCCCTTCTACTGAGTTACAACTGCAGTTCCAGGACCAGTTATTTAATCTAAATAAATTTTCAATTCTGGTCTGTAGTTTTTGATCAGTGACACTCTTCCAAAGGGAATTTGGTAGGAGAGATGCTTTGATATATTTTAATAGCCTCTCCAGCCAAACACAATGCTGCATTGCCTACCTTCGCCAGAGCACTGCCATGGCTGTGAGCTTCTCTAGAAGGAGCTGTTTACCACAGACTTAGACAGGAACCCTGCAATCCTCCCCAGACTAAATAGCAGAAAGCCAGCCAAGTCACAGGAGTGGTGGGAAATCTCCTGAAGCTGTTTGGTGTGCCTGGGTTTCCAAGCCCAGGAAAGATGTCTGCAGCACAGGAGCTGAGACCTTGAGAACTTTCAAAGCCATGGCCTGGGGACCTGGGGTGAGCGGTTTCATGCTGTGATACTCTGCATGTGACAGCATACAGCTAAAATAAACCTTGGGATATCGCTGAAATCCCAGAATGCCCTTCTCTACATGGTGAAATTTTCAGCAAAGAGTCAGTTTCCGCCTTCCAACCCCCAGGTGGAATTTTTGCTTCTCTCTCCCACTGAATTTTTCCTGTTAGACAGGAAAAATACATACAAACATGGACATATATTTACTTCTTGCCTTGAAGTCTTGTCAAAGTGCAGCATGCAAATGGAACACATTATAAATTCTATATTGCATTTTTTGAGGGTGGGGGGTACCAGGGGTACTTAACCACTGAGCCACATCCTCAGCCCTTTTTATTTTGCATTTTGAGACAGTGTCTCCCTAAGTGGCTTAGGACCTTATTAAGTTGCATTTGAACTTGAGATCCTCCTGCCTTAGACACACAATTTTGTAGTTTGATCCCCAATCAGTGACCAGATCTCTCAAATGAACCATGGTCCTAGGGGGTAAGTAAGTAAGATTGTCTTCTATTTTGAGGCAGAACTGAGCCAATGGACAAGAACCTGAAGGTGACTGAACAGGGAGTCAGGGAACCTCTGGTCCCTTCTACCTTTGCCACCACATTAGCTTTTTTAACTGCAAGTAAATTATTTCACTTTTGGTCCTCAATTTTTTTACCTGAAAAAAAATGAGGGAAAGGTAGGTATGGAGATTCCTTATTGGTTGACTGCTGTATCTAGTTTATGTTAATTAAGATAAGCTGTGTGGAATGTATAAATACCCCTCCTGTCCTACAATAAACGGCTCCCACTCCTGCTGTATCAATGTACACAAGTTGCTCGTCACCCCCCTTACCCGCCCCACCACCCGTTATTTTGCTGCAGCAGCCAGCCTCCCCACCAAAGCTCCTTCCTTTCTCTTCTGGTGCCCACAGAGTTTGAGGTCAAAACTTTGGCCAAAGGATAAACAGTGCAGAGCAAGCCCAACAGCAGGTGATGGGAAGAAAGGGAGACAGTTCCTGGAAAAGCAGCGGAGAGCTTTGCTGCTGCCTCCAGGTGGGGTGGGGGTGGGGTCTTGTAAGGAGCACCTGCCATAGACATGCTGGGACTCACAAAGCTGCTGGCCATAAGAACAGCAGTCATAGGCATACTTAGTCATGTCTGGTTGCAATTGATAAGGAGCTGTAAGGGGCATTAGCCGTAGGCACACTTGACAATGACTGGTTACAATCCATAGGGAGCACAGCTCTGTGGACATATGCAGAGAACATGCCCTGTTGCAATTACATCCCCTCACCAACATACACCACCAACTTGCAACTATATTTAAACCACTTGTCCTGCCACATCCATGAGGACATCAGTGAGACTGGCTGTCTTGCTGTCCATCCCCAGGTGGACTCCACCATTCCCTGATGTCCAGCCATTGGCTGGAGAGAACCTCTGGACAATGACAACATCTGCTCTTCTGCTAAGAGAAGTTGCATGGCATCGGAGGGATTTCAGGGCTCACGGTCGCTCTAGGACTGTGTGCTGTGCGTGTCGTGTTTAATCAGTGTGCATTAAATGCTAGTTGGGGTGCTCCAGCACACCTAACAATTTTGCATTAATTGTTTCTGTTTGATGATTGGTTTGAATATATGCTTGCATTTAAAGGCAATCCGCCTCCAAGAACCTATTAACAATGCCACTCGCGATAGGTCTGTATTCAACTAAGGCCCAACTTTCAATGCATCTTCCATTTACAATAAAAAGATAGCTCTGTGAGCCAGACTAGACGGTGCATGCCTGTAAATCCCAGGAACTCAGGAGGTAGAGTCGGGAGTATCACACATTCAAGGTCAGGCTTAGCAACTTGGAGATAACACTGTCTCAAAAAAAAAAAAAAAAAAAAATTAAACAAAAGGCCTGGGGAAAAAGCTCAGTGGTAGACTAAACTGAGGATTTAGTCAACAGTTCCCCCAAAAGAGGTATCTCTTTTTGAAATATATTCATGATTTTGATGGTACTCCTGGATATCTTTATTTAAGTAGTCAAGAGAAAATTTTAAGTCTAAAATTGTCTTGCGGCTCTTTCCATTTGTTGCTTCAGAGCGGGAGTAAATTTTAGAAAGCAAAGTCGTATGAATATATTAGAATTGTTCAGAGTCCAGATTACTGTTCAACATGCTAACAAAGCAGAAGGCTGTGGGAGGAACAGAATTCTGGCCCCGAGGAGCACAGTGGGCCTTCCTTCCTCCCTCCTGAGGGACCAGTCCCCCAACCAGACAGAACCCTCTTGCTCCCATCTCAAAGTCATAACTCAAAAAGATCGTGGATAAGACAAAAAACATTTAATGCAGAAAAAGAGGAGAATTTTCCAATACTGATAAATCTGCAATTCAGTTTTCCAGGAGCTAATGGAAAGATGAATTGTGCCGTGGGGAAAAACCTAAGCAGCTTCTTGTCATTTCTAAAACATGATCCTGTGCCCGCCTGAAAGAGTTAAGGCTGTATGCTGTATAAATATTTATCATTCTTCTTTCAAAAAGATAAGAAAAATTTCCTCTGCATACATGAATTTCAGATTGCTAAGCAAACATGGAGATATGGTCAGGGGGCCCATCCTCTTAATGAGGATATGGTAATGATAATGATTTTTTTTTTAGCCTGCTTATATGTGATCAAAACCTAGAGTTTTGATTTTATACCAAGGCATGTGCAGAGCCAGAAGCAGTTAATGCTTTTAGAAGCATATGGATGGGATGACAGGAATACCATCAAGGGCTTAAAGTGGGACCAGGGTGAAAGATTCATTAAAAGTGATAAATAGGATATGCCTTTCCTAATGCTCTGCAATTGCATATTCAATATAGCAGACCAGTGACTATGCATTTTAACTGTCTTTATTTTTAAGAGAGCTGCCAGATTTTAATTACAGATTAAACAGTTATTTGCAAATGAGTACCTCTTCATTATCATATGAGAATCATAACAATCAACAATTCTCTGTTACTAAACAGCACGTAGGACAGCATAAAGTTTAAGAGTAAGATGGGGGGCTAGGAGTTACTGCAGTAGGGAAAATATCCTATTTAATTTGAGCAATCTGATTACCTTGACATTTTCAAAAATATTTTTTAGTTGTAGTTGGACACAATACCTTTAGTTTGTTTATGTATTTTTACGTGGCACTGAGGATCGAATCCAGGGCCTCACACGTGCTAGGCGAGCGCTCTACTGCAGAGCCCCAGCCCCAGCGCTACCTTGACATTTTTTAAGGGAAAGAGATGACCTGGAAGAAAGCTCCCAAGATCCACAGTTCCACGAGTAGAGACTCTTCTTTACTCACTATTTCTAAAACAACATCTGGCCTATGAATGGTTCTGGAAGATTTGTTGTGTGAGTGAACTGCTATTAACAGGTGAGTAGCAGCTCTATTGTCAAGCAATGATAGTTAAAAAAAAATTCTAAATTGGGATCTGATCATCAATGGCATTTTTCTCAAAGGACTAAATTCTGTAATTTACTCCTAGGGCCTTAGAAGAATTTCATCCTCTGCTACCACCACAACAAAGAACAGCTCTACCAATCTTATTTCATGTAATTCCTTATTTGTCATTTTTTCACATGTGAGTTTCTGATTCAAAGATGCAGCACAGAAATTGAAATAACTTGCTCAATGCTACTATTCGAGTTGGCCAGAGCTACCAGGTGGTGTTTTCCATAGTACACAATACCATCCCATCTCTTTGCTGCACAAGAAAGCATAAAACAAGCTCTTCAGGAGAAAAGAAAAGGTACTCTAAGAACCACTAATGACATATCCTCTATCAATACCATAAAGTAGAAAAAGATGGAAAATGAAAGGAATTTCCATTATTACCATTCACTAATCAGTAGAGAAAAAAAATTATAATATGGTCTCAAAAGGGCCATCTAGAATTCTCTGCTTTTTAGTAGGTTAGAACATATCAACTACAGAACTGTTAATGTCAAAATGTGAATTGAGGAAATCTACATAGGAGATTTGCAGTTACTTAGTTCTCTTGTGACGCTATCACAGAATATCAGAGACTAGGTAATTTGTAGAGAAGAGACATTTCTTTCTCTCAGTTTCAGGGACTGGGAAGTCTAAGGTGCGGCACCACGAGGGCCTTCCTGCCGTGCCATAATGTGGTGGAAGGTAGGATGCCCAGGAGAGGCCAAGTGTGCAAGGGACCTGCACACATCCTGCCCATGGGAACCTGCCTGCAGTGACAGCACTAACCCACCCACTCATGGGGCTGAGCCCCCACCGCCTGAGACTCCCACTTTGGTGGTCAAGTTTCAAGTTTCTTGTTTCTCCAAACAAGAGCTTTGGGGGACACATTCTAATCACAGCGCTCTCTAAATTAACTTCAGCAAGATGTAGATACAGGGGCTTTCTCCTGTCAGGTTGGGAGAACTGGGGAAAATGAAAATCAGAAGAAATGGTCCTTGCTCATCAGGAACACTCTGCAGACAAAACCACAATTCTCTAAAAGATGCAACTGTTCCCTCTTTTTTTTTTTTTTTTTTGTGGGGAGCGAGGGGACACACAAGATGAATAAAAATTAATGAAGCAAAATTGGTAGCCAGAAGGGTCACTCATACCTACCTAGTCAAAAAAGACCTGGGAAGAAGTTTTTAAATACAAAATGTGAAACCAGCTTCCTGAACAGTTCATCTGAGGCTTTCTAGAAATCAGAGAAAGACCAGATAACTATATTGGGGAGCAGACAACCCATCTCGGGTTGCCTGGCTTCTGAAAACACCAGCAGGTGAGACAGCCGACTCCCCGGCCCAGGGTGTGTTCCAGGCTGCACAAGGACCGGCAAAAGCTGCTTCAAATGTTGCAGACTCACTCACACGAAGGTGCAGGGTTGGAAGGACTGATGAGAAACTTGAAGCCTCGAGTGGAAAAGTTTAGTTCTCCTCCTCTGAACCCCCACGACCAGGAGCCCGGGCACCACTAGCAGCACCTCTGTCCTGTGCTGGCGGGGTCCGCCTCGTGGCACTACCAAGGGCCCCACAGGGCAAGTGCTGTGTTATCTTCACTGACACTCAAGGAAACCAAGGCCCACCCGGGGTTTTTGCTAAAGCCACACAGTTTATGACCGCAAACATGGGTGATTTCCATGTTTTTAAAACATTCTAAAAGTCCAGGTGCTAGTCTTGGATTACTTTGGAGTGTGCATGGACAGAGACTGACTTGTGTAGCGGACGAAAGATGGTTTAATGCGGGTAAAAGCTGACAGCTTAAAATATTCAGTCCCTAAAATTGTATTTCTGATCTAAAATTAAAAATGGATGTTATAAGAAACAATTAGTCATGTGCTGCATAGCCACACTTCAGCCAACAGTGGAGCACGCATGTGCCACTGGTCCTGTGGAGTTTATCACCTAGCCACTGGAGCCCTCTTGGTTGTATAAGCTCACCTTCTGATGCAGACAAAACTGCCTGACGATGTGGTGGACACATGCTAGGTGACACATGACCATCTTTCCAAGTCCTTTATAATTGCCAGAAAGCTACTAGGCAGTAAGCAAAGAAAAACCCCTGACTTTATTAAACTATTAAAACCAGCACCTTGAAAACCTGCGAGAGCCTCTGGGGAATGCTTCCACTTGCTCTCACTAGACACCTCAGGTTCGGAGCCTGGCCTTGTCTCCCGAGGTTAAAGGGCCCAGCCCGATCAAGGAAGTGTTAGTCTGTAAACAAGTCAGGATGGCGCCTGGCATTTTGCAGAGGGAGTGGTTTGTGAAGTAAGGCCATCGAGCCATTAAGTGTGGAGATTCCTTATTGGTTGACTGCTGTATCTAGTTTATGTTAATTAGATAAGCTGTGTGGAATGTATATATACCCCTCCTGTCCTGCAATAAACGGCTCCCACTCCTGCTGTATCAATCTACACAAGTTGCTCGTCACCCCCCGGTTATTTTGCTGCAGCCGGACTGCGGCAAGGAAGGAAACCCCTGTGTCTGCCAGCCCTGTAATGACAATGGGGCGGGTCAGGGCAATCTGTTTTACAAGCCTATTCCGCTGTCCCCTGCCCCAGCCTGGGCAGGCACCTCCCATCCTACTTTCTTGGCAGAGCTGTCCTGGCCTCCCCTCCCCTTGAAGTTGTGAGAGAAGACCAGGGTGCCCTGCAGTGGGGAAGAGCCCCTGCCCTCTGGGTGAGTTTCCAGCAGCTACTGGGAGCACCGTCAGATTTCACTGTAGAAGTGTTGTTGTCTGGTTCAGAAGTAGGAGAAACACTGCAGGCTGGAGCCACCGTCCCCAGCGCCTGCTCGCTCTGCTGGTGGACTTCCACAGTGTGCGGAGGAGCGCTGGCCCTGCTGCGCTCCCTCCTGGAGCTTTGCCGAGATCCACGCATAACCAGGTCTCTGAACAAGTGACAGGCGCCGCCCCTTAAGACACTGGCAGATGCTACAGCAAAGCAGGTTGTTGGGGTACCCCGTCACTGTACGCCTCCAAAGGTCCAGTGAGGGCTCAAGTTGTTGTGTGGAAACATTGTTGTGTTTATCAGTTTCAATCAGACTAATTCCTTTTGCAACATGACCACCTCCTTTTATCCAAATAGAAGGCCTTATATACAAAATTGGTTAAAAACAATTTTTAAAAACTGTGTCCACATTTCAAATAAATATGGCAGCCTCTTGGGTTTAGAATTACATAGAACACACTGTGCTCACAGCACAGGCATACTGTGTCCACTGTCACTGGAGTTACAACATAAGAGGCCGAGGAATAACCAAGAAACCATAGTCACTGTGCAAGAATTAAATTATAAAAGACCCTCAAGTACGTAACTCCAGTCACTCTTTAGAACGAGGACGAGAAAGGCAGGCTCTGTCCTCCTGCGTTACCCCAGGACACTGTCCTTCCCTTGGATACTGTGTGCTGGTCCTGTACTCTCTCCCTCTCCTCTGCCCTCTGCTGACACCACTGGCTGGAATTGTGCTTTAAGTCCCGTTTCCTCAGCAGTCTTCCTCAGTTTTCCTCAGACTGGAGAATCCCCACCGGGTGATGAGAGGCGCGATGGAAGTGAGACTCGGACTTGAGCCGAGCTGCTCAGTTCCGCAGCTGTGGCCTGGGAAGGGCTGGCGTTATCAACTAAAAGGCTGGAGGAGGCCCTTCAAAGTCTCATTTCAGAGTTGGTCTATTCAACGTTCTGGGTAGGTGGTAGGCTATGGGGAAATTTTTATCAAAAGTATCCTATTTATAGCACGGGTTTCCCTCATCAATTTTTGGAAAATCATCGAGTATACCAGTCAATGAGGATTCTTCGGTTTCCATATGGAACCAATGTTTCAGGAGACGGAATGGTTCTCTCTGAAATACTGTCTAACAACGGAGCTACTGAAGAGGAAAAAACAGACTCGTTGAAAACCTGAAATAACGTCCAGCCAGGCCGAAGGCTGTATCTCACTCTTCAAATCAAGCATCTCGTTCTATAAATCAAGAGCTCGGGCTGTGTTCAAAACGCCCACTTTCCTCATGTGTTCAGTTTTAGCAGTTAATAAAAGGAGAGTAGAAAAGACATCTCATGAATTGAAACTTCTAAACAGAATTAAGCAGTGAAATCAAACCTAGGAGCAATTTATAACCATTACAACCCAGAACTCTCTCTTCCTGTATCTGATAACAGATATAAGCTCTGCAAAATAAAGTGTGTGTGCAGGTTGGGGGGGGGTGGTTGGTCAATTTATGAAAACAATCATTACCATGATACATAAAAACTGAATGTCATAAAAATGGAAATAAGGTGACACATCAAAGTGGAGGGGAAACCTCTAAGCAGAAGGGAAGAGACCTGGCCTGAAACACAAAGTAGAATTTTAGAGATTTGCATTCTGCTCAAGTCTGCTTATATGACTGAGAATACCCCCAAGTCTAAAATCGTATTTCAGTCTGATTCTAATTTAAGGAGAAGGAGCCTTGCTTATGCACATAACTCAAGTGAACACCAAAGCTGGGGAGTTCTCCAATCACCCTTCTCTGAGGTTTGCTTTTCAGAAACCGACTTTCATCTGTGATGTCCTCTGCACACTGCAGTGGCAGGAGGACCCTCTGCGGGCGCTGCTCCAGAGCACACCCATCACCCTTTATAGGCAGGCAGCTTCTGCACAAATGAATTCAAAGTCATATTTCTGTCTGCTTTATCTAGACTACAATTTGGAAAAGAGACCAAGCTGATTCAGACTCGGCACTGAGCAGACGAGCCGCTGAGTTAGCAGCCCTGTCTGTAGTAACAGCACATCTCTTAAATATCATCCTGGCCACCTCTCTGGGCCTCGCTGCTTGTCCTCATTGCAGTACCACCAAGGTAATCCCCAGAAACGTTCAAACAATCCAGGTTTTAAACCGATTAATGCAGAGAAAATTGTTCTTTACTTGCATGCTCTATTTGGGTACATGCAAACCAAAGCCAAAGCCAAACCTTTAATGGGTCCCCTCACCATATAGTTTTAAATGACAGACTTAACTCCTGTTCATCTAAAGATATATGCCAGGAAAGGATTTCCATTTTGTTTTCTCATTTAACACATAACAATAGTAAGCACTGTACTGGCATTTGCAATAGGAATGCCTGGAACCCCCTCATGCAGTGTGAGTCTCTGGATGAGGGCTTGGAGATCCTGAAGGACTGTTATGGGTTGCACAGCTAGCTCTCAGGTGGGACAGTCTGGCTCCAAGTCTAAGCTCTAAGCCATCAAGTTATGCTGCTGCTTTAATTTTAGAGCCAAATGTAGTTACAGAGTCACACCCAGATCCTGACCTAATCCTGGGGCTGATTACTACAGGTGATTGGCCATGGAGCTACAGCCATTCCTATTTTAATAGAAGACCTTTGCTAAACCAATATGAAACAGTCACAGCTGCAGTAGATAGAAGTCAATGACACCTTTAAAAAGTCACAAAGGGATCAAAGAGACTATGGAGGAGCTGCCCAGAACACGTCAAAAGAGAATACCAAACGCACTGCCACATCTAAGTCACGGCGGCTGGGCTGGGTAAGAGCAGTTCAGCTCCTCCATGTCACGGAGTGTCACTGATGCTCAACTGGATCAACAGCCTCCTAATGGGATTCCTGACTCTATTTTATGTCTCTCTGATCCATTTTCCATAATCCATCCAGAAGGAGATTTTTGAAAACTCAAGTCTGGTCATGTCGAGGCTCCACTTGGAACTCTGCAGGGGCCCCCGTCAGGAGAAAGCCCAGCACCTCACGTGGCTGCACGAAGCCCTGCTCCATCCTCAGCTGAGCGCCCGGGAGGCCGCGTGATGAAGACACCACGACTCATTTCACCACTTTCCTATTAATAGACACCTGGCCGGGTTCCAAGCTCTGGCTGCTACCAACGGTCACACGCGTCTCTCTGGATACACGGGTGAGTCTTTCTCTAGAAGTGGAATTACTAGGTTGAAGGAAGAATATTTATGCTTATGATTTTTCACATGCACAGTTAAATTGCCTCCTAAAATGGCTTTATCAATTTGCACTTTCTCACATCGCTGATGAGAGCTTTTCTCCCTACAGCCAACAACACTGTACATTAGCAATTAAGAAAAAAACAACTCTTGCCAACATAAAAGATGAACAAATATTTTTGTTGTAATTTTCATTTTCCTAATTGCCAGTGAGAGGAAACACCTTTCATAAATTTATTGTATATCTCTGCTCATTCTTCTGTTGTACCTCAATTACTGGATTATAATTATTACAAATATTTTTCCCTGGCTTACTGCTTACCTTTTAACTTTGTTAGCATATCATTCATTATGTAGACGATTTTAGTATTTTTGTGCAAAAATTTATCAAAAACCCTGTTGGGCTTTTGATTAAGATTATATACCGAATATGAATAAACCACAATAAAACTCACCATTCTGTATAAATAATATATCAACTAAAAAAGATTATATTGGCTCTGTAGCATAAGGGTGGGGAGAGCTGATATGAGAACATTACACTGTCCTACCCAAGAGCATATTAGGTTTTATTGTTTAAATATATCTTCTGTAATCTTCAGGAAAGCATCAGTTCTCATCACAAAGGTCTTGGACATTTCTCTCTCGTTAGATTTGTTTCCTGGCATATTTGCTCACTTTCTCCTGGGGATGAGATCTTTTTCCGTTGCATGTGTGTTTAAATTGTCCCTTTCTGGCAGTCTTACTTTTCCAGGGATTTCGTAGCGGGCACACATTCAATCGTCTTACTGTTTTTTCAGTTAACTCTGTAGGGTTTGCTGTAATTGTCTGTGTGCTTCTCTGGACTCAGACTATGGAGGAGAATGAAAGCCATTCCCACACCTCAGTGCCCTGCTCCACTCCCCGGGACAGCTCTCTACCCAGTGTGCAGTGGGTGACTGATAAGTGCTTGGGCACTAGATAGAACCGAGTGCGGATTCAGCTTTCTTTTCTCAGAAGTGGGTTCCAATGCATGTCCATTTTTCTTGACAACAGTTGTGCTTCTTGAAGGGTTGAACCTAGAATTCTGCTCTGAAAATGCCTAATGATAAACCTATGAGAATAGCACAAAGGAAATGTCAAAAGCACTCTCCTAAACCATCACCGATGTCATGTTCAAACAGAGCAAGGGGGCCAGGTCAGGTGGTACGGCCTATAATCCTAGCTACCCAGGAGGCTGAGGCAGGAGGGTGGCAAGTTGGAAGATAGCCTGGGCAAAACAAAAAATCAAAAAGACAGGCAGGAGCGTGGCTTGGTGGTAGAGCTCTTCACCAGCACGCACAAGGGCCCCTGGTTCATCCTCCAGTGCTGCCCAAAACAAAACCAACAGGACAAAACACAGAGGAAACCCACCCATCAGCACCGTCTTCCCGCCATTGCCGAGATGCTTGCCCCAGACCTTGGGAAGGAGGAGATCTGGCGGCCTCTGCGAATACCGTATTTGAGATAAGCTAACCACTAAAGCCACTTGTCACTTTGCCCCCTCACCTGGGCGTGGCGGGGTGTGTCTTCCTTGGAGCCCAGCACAGACCTGGTCAACCACTTGGGGCAAGTGCCTGTCGTTTTAAGGGACAATGTGAAGACAGGCGTCCACTCACTCCACGGGCTGTGTCCTGCACGTCACCCCGTCTTCACTGTAGCTTTGTTTCTCGCCCTGTTGGGTATGAATTTGTCCAGACTCATCAGATTTGGACGGCTTTTCTGTCACTCTTTCTTTATTCTGTCAGAAAACTGACAAAGCCACCAAGGGCCACGTGAGTCAGGTCACACAAATTCCTGGTGGGGCCCAGCATTTGGAGCTTCTGCTCACTTCTGCCACCTCGGGTGAACTTCGTGATGTCCCTTCTGTTCCTCCTTAGCGACCGCCCTGAAGATTCCCTCCCTGACTTTCCTTGTGCCTGCGCTCCTTTCCCCTGGGTAAGAGCCCCCCTCTGCGGGTTCCTGCTCTCTCGATGTAAGTAATTCCCTCCTTGCTTCTCGGGTGGCCTGGAACTTGGTCTTGCAGGCCAGGAGTTGCGTCCACCACAAAGCAGGCTTGTCTCGGGTGGAAAAGAACACACTTCACATTCATGTTTGGGTGAGGGAGAGTGCTCATCCACAGGCAGAGAGGAGGGGCCATGAGACAGGGAGAGACCGAGATGGAGAGGAATCAAAAGAAAGATGAAGAAACATGGAAGCTCTGTTGGTTCGTGGGTAAAGACATTACCTAAAAGAAAACTGCTTCAGAGCCTGCTATTTACAGGGCTGTGGGGACCACAGTGCATTAGAAGTTGTTTCATAGCTCTTTGAAACTACCCTGATTTTTAAATATTCCCTTCAGCCCTTAGAAACAGATGGTACACTTTTTATTTTCGGATTATCCCTTCTGACTTTTCCCAACTGAGGTGTATTACTTTCTGGTTTGTAAGACAATAGCTCTGAGTCCAAAGAAATAAGCAATCACACATAAATTTTTTTTGCTCATGTGTAATGAGGTCGGTTAAGTATTAAGAATTCTTCCCAGTAGTGAATTGAAATGAATCTGTCTGCAACCTCTAGTGCTGTCTGTATAGCATCCGCCCAAATGAGCCGTCTTTCCAGCCTGGCTGAGATTTAGGACCCTGAGGATGACCCCCTCTTGATTTCATCTTGGGGCCCTTGGTGAGCAATGCTGTGGAAGCAACTGCCACGTGGTGTCACCTGTGTGGGGCGTGGTGCTCCTGAGCCAGAAGAGGCTGGTGCCTGGTGCTAGACCAAGGCTGCTCGATCGCGTTGATCTCGACCTGACAATGCTCATTGACGTGATTACACTTCTGTGCACAAGCCACCAGCCGGTTCTCTGGAATTGGCTACAACCTTTGGTGACACGCAAGATGTCCAAATGCGGCCTGGAATTACCACCTCACTATTCCTCAGGCTTGCTGAAAAATGAGAATGCAATGTCGGCCAGCCACAAAGCATTTGTAACCCAGCAGACCCTCCTGGGTGGGCGCAGTGGGAGTTTCTTTATCAGCACACGACAGTTTCAGGGGCTTCTGTAGAATAAAATGCCTGCGAAGCTCAACCATGTATTCTGACGTCAGCTTGTAGGTCCGTGAGCCTCCGTATGGCTCATGAAACCACTTAGAAAATAGATTTTATTCAATGAAATGAATTGATGACAGTCCTGACTTATTTCATTGGTACGAAGAGTGTGTTAGACAGGACACTGTCACCTGGCCATGCATTCATAATACACCTAGAATTTTGGTCACTTAATCAATTTACAGGCTTACAAGTTGTCTCTGAATGGGCAGTCACATGTCCAGGGAAAGTCAAGGATAGAATATGGAAACCCTTGCACTTGCCATAGATTTGATGTGAGAAGAGTGTGTGCTCTTGGCCACAGCGAGGCCTAAAATCATTAAATACCTGGTTATGCAGGGTAAGCGATCTTGGGTAGCTGCTGTTTGCTACAATCCTCATGTCTGTTCTACCTTGGTTGCCATTTTCATTCTAAGCTAATTAAATGTTTGCTGGTGCTTACAGAACAGTCCTCCCAAGTTCAATCATGGTGACTTTTAGTGGCACATTCATCAGAAGTGGTTAAGTCAATCGACTGTCAGCTTCGACAGTGCACCGGGCAGAGTATTTTGGAAAATCAAAATCTAGCAGAATCATTACTCAAACTCCTCCTTGCCTGGCTCAAAAACTCCACTGAAACCTAAATTCATAAAACCTGAGAAAGGACAAAAGCTGATCACAGTCCACATTCCATGTTGGGCTCAGCGAGCCGCGGGGCCTGTCATGCTTTTCTGATCTCACAGGGTTTCACCCACATCATCTCTGCTGTCCGGGACAGCCCTCGGGAGCACCACCATCTCAGGACACAGACAGGAAACGGAGCTCGGGGGGCTCCCGACAGGCGGAGGGGGAGCCGCCTGGGAAGTGGTGGAAGCAGGCGTCCCTCGGGGCTTTCAGTCTCCAATGTCTCCCAGGGCGATTCCCTTCCGTCTTCACATCTGTCCTGGAGTACGCGGGCAGTGATGTGGGCGTGAACAGGAGCAGCACTGGGGCAGACGACGTGCTGTGGTGTACGTAGCAGCTGCTCCTCCACCAAAGCCCACGTTCAAACACTTCATTGGAGGTCCACCTCTCCCTGTCAGCACTCTCCTTGGCTTTTCCACCTAACAGTTTTCAATAGTTCAGTGTCAGATGACAAGATCTGCTTTGGCTGATGTCCAGTGGACCAATGGACCTGGCCCATAAAGAAGGAGCTCAAAGAGTCGGCCTTCCACACACCCGGGTGCACACGGCCACCGTGCACGTGGCCATCCAGCTAGGTGTACACCGATTCATGCCCAGCATGTTAGATGTGATCCACTTGGTGCTACCCTCAATCTCTCCCTTTCCCTTTAATTAAGCCTTAAAATAGACAATAGGATTTCCTTCCCACAGTTCAAATCTCACAACCTGAAACTGGTTAATGGTCTCCCCTGACCTGCAGTCAAGTTCAAAACCCGCCTCCCACCACCCCGGCTTGTGCAGCTCGGCCTCGCAGCACTCTACCTGCAATATCCTGCTTCTGGGCGATGCCGGACGCGGTGGGCTCTCTCTGCACCTGGGCCTGCAGCTGCCCTGCTCTCCTCCTTGGTTCAGTCACTAGGTCAGCCGGGACCACAGTGGAAGCTGATCCTGCACCAGGTGTTTTTCTAAGTGGCTCACATGTGGAATGTGTGACACACCTGAGTGACGCCAACGGCCCTGTGAGGTCAGTCTGCTGTCAGTGCCATGTTATGACGTGGAAAATACCAGCACAGAAAGGTCACTTTCCAAAGGCCACAGGGGAACCCAGGGGAAGTAAATGCCAGGGCCTGGCTACGAGTCCAGGCAGCGTGCTGCCAGAGTGGCCTCTCACCAGGGAGGTGGCCTTCCAGCTCAGGCCTCTCCTCCTCCTGAAGCCTCCCAAGTGGCCTGTCCTCAGGGGGGTGAGGACGCTCTTCTTGGGCCACTCAGGCGGACATGGATTCCCGCCAGCCTCCTTGACCAAGCAGTGAGCATCTCCCACGCTCTCAGCACATGACTGGTGCTACGGAAAGGCCTTGCTGAATCCAAAGGCGTCACGAGAAGTGACAGTAGTGTACTAACTCCATCCTTTACTAACACAGCTTTTTCTCAATGAGACTGTTGAACATTTCCTGCGGCATCAGGCAAAATAAATAAGATGGATAATTATAAAGAGTTTTTAAGACCCCAAGATGTAACGTGAAGCTACTTGTGTATCTGCTGTACCTATTAAGAACTGCTCCGAGTAAACAACAATCATTTAATCTTCCCATTAGCTCCGACTAGTTTTGGCTCTTCTTGGGTCAGCCCCAGAACTCACAGGATGATGTTCTTTTTATTAAGACAAAAAATTCAACACCATGCGTTAGGAGGGCCGAGCAGTCACAAAGCCGACCTCAGGAGTGGAGCAAGTGCCCGAAACCCTTGGGACCACAGTCACTGCAGCAGGCCGGGTGGCCCCTCCTCTCAGGACACCAGGGAGGGAGCCTGGGAACGGCAACACGGGCACCGGATGCTCAGTCCCTCTGTGCTGGGCCTCGGCCGGGAAGGCAGGCTGCCCCCAGCATACACGGGGGGGGGGGGGGGGGAGGGGACAGGCTGTGCATCACCCTGATGGGCCACAGGGAGGTTGGGACTCATTCATTCCAGTGGTGAACGACCTTCCCGATGTGTGCTGTGGCCACGAGGACCAGGGGACATTCCCGTGGTGGGGCTTCACAGCTTAGTGACAGATATGAGCCAATGTCACGAGCAAGTGCTGGCAGTGCAGAGGCAGACATGGGGACAGTGGCCTCTCTGGTGGCCCAGGGGTGGCGCTGGTCCATGGATTCACCCTGGGGTTTTTCTGGAATCTTCAGAGCCAGCAAGTGGCAGGACGCTACAAATACGCCGTGGAGTCTGCCTGCGCCAGGTGAAAATCTCCACCAACGGAACTGCCAACCCGAGTCCTAGGGCCAGAGCTGGTCGCAGGCCAAGCCCTAGAATGATCCTCAGCTCTGGGCCTCGTTTACAGAGGCACCGTTTTCTGTTCAGCGTCTCTTAGACTGTAAAGCACTGCCTCCGTCGAGAGCGTGTGCATTTTCAGGACCCAAGAGAGACGGAAATTTATGGGTCATTACAGTCCCCGGAGGGCAGGTGGGAGTTGTAGCCTGCCATGGTTTCAACAGGGTCCCCTCAAAGCATGTGCTGGAAACTTGAGCACAATGGTGTTGGGAAGTGGGCAGAGCTCAGGTCAGGAGGCCACCACTCTCATGGTGGCCCGAGGTGACCCCACCGGCCCCTGCGGGGGAATCTCCTGCTTTCTCTTACACAGACACTCTCTCCTGCCCTCTGCCTTGAGATAACATAGCCAGAAAGCAGTCATGGCGTTTGGGTCCCTTGACCTGGACTCCCTCTCCTCCAGAAATATGACAAATAAATCTTCTTTATAAAGTAACCTGTCTCGGGTATTCTGTCATAGTAGCACGAAACTGAGTAAGACAGATCCTGATCTCTTGTCCTGACAACCACCCTATTAGGAAATGCCTCTGGATGTTCTGTAGACTCCTGGGAAAAAGCTGTAAATTAAGGAATGTTGCAAAGTCAAAATTTCAAAGAATTTAGCGGGGTTTGCAATTTCAGTACCAAAGAAATTTAGAAAAGAGATCCGTAAGAATCAAATAAGCCATACTTATCAAAACCTAATTTAGAAATTTAGAAACAAAGACTCAAACTATAAGGACACTCTGTTTAACCAAGACAGCTGCTCAGAGTTACTGATCATCGCAAGATTCATGCAGCAGAGCCCTGGGACGCTCCCAGTGTTCTCCTTGAGTCAACGGACAAACTGAAAACCCTCTTTATCAGGCTGAAGTTGGCTTGCAAGGGCATTTTTGGAGTTTGAAACCAGTCTCTTTCCCAAGCGCATCTCAACCTCACCCCTCTGCTTCCTGCATCGGACGCTTCTTCAGGAGCACAGCAGCAGAACCCAGTCCTTAGGTAGGGCCCAGTTACTCAGGGCCTGATGCTAGTGCCACACACACTCACATTCAGGGCTGAACCAGTGACAGCGAGTGGCACTTTGCATGTCCCACTCCAACATGCCTGTCCCTGCACCACAGCTTACCTTCTTTCCAAATGCAGCTTTTAGTAGAAAATGACAACAATCATGAGACCTTTGAGACTTAAAATCTGAAACACAAACGTTCAAGCCTTAATAATAGCCTAATAAACTCCTCTCTGGGTCATATTATGTCTGCTTAATCAGGCCCAGCCATCAGGGAACAGACGGGAGGCAGGGCTGGCAGCGGCTTGACAGAGGGTGAGTTTTGAGGCTCTCATCTAAATTTACCTTTTATGTGTACATTTAACTTATACAGTCAAAACCGGAAATCTGAAAGATCACTCCTGTCAACATACTAAGGGATAAATCCTGCTGAAAGGTAAAGAGTAACTAAATCTCCAGAGCAGCATCTCACTGTGGCAGACACCTTCTTCCTTGCGCTGATGGCGAGACGCAGTATCTGCCCGAGGACCATTCCACTCTGCTTTCTCTAGGACACACGTGGTTTACAGTGTGGCACTAGTCAGCTGCTTAGACTGGTCTTCCTACGTCTGTTGCTGTGTAGAGACCCACCAAGGAACATCTCAACTGTGACACTGTCCGTTGTGCCTGACATTTGGAAGGAGGGGGAAACGCCGTCCTGTCAGGCACACGAGGAGGACAGGCCGTGTAAGGTGAGCTTTTCACCATGCCTTGGACCTGGACGAGCAGGTGGCTGCTCTGAGCCACTGCAGGCTGGTCTGGGGTCCCAGGAGGGCGGGCATCCTCCTCCAGTTGCCTCCACGTACCGTGACCAGGAGACATCCTGGACCACAGGTGACTCATATTTTTCCTTAATTTTCATTTTCTAATTTTCCATGGTCTGTTTTCTTATTATTTATTTATTTGCTTATTGATTGTGAGTTAGGGATGAAATCGAAGGTCTCACGTGGATGTGGGCCTGCTTATACTACCGATGAGCTACACCCCCAGCACAGGGTCTGCTTTCCTGATTCAATGAACCACTGTTTCTGTAAAAGTAGATGTGTCCAAACACTGTGGTGAGAAACCACCCTCCTGCACCTCAAACCCAAAAGACAGAATGTAAACAAAAAGGAGGGCCGCTCCTGAGCCCCTGAGGGCCCAAGGGACTTGCCTCTTCCCCTCCACTGCAGCTTTCAGACTTTCATATAAAGGACTGATGGATTTTTTTTTTTTTTGGTACTGGGCACTGAACCCCAGGGGTGCTCTACCACTGAGCTACATCCCCTGCCCTTTTTATTTTGAGACAGAATCTCACTAAGTTGCCGAGGCTGACCTTGAACTTGTGATCCTCCTGCCTCAACCTCCCAAATGGATCTGCAAAAATATTTATAGGTCATCAATATACTACATTTTGCCAAAATGGTTCCTCAGAGAATTTTCAAAACCAAAAAAGTGAAAGGTAATCCAAAACCACAGGAACAATCCCGCACATTTGGCGTCCCTGTGGACTTCTGTACACTTCTTCTGGAAATACAGAATATGAAAAGGATCAGGCGCTCATTGCAAAGACCTCTTCTAGAGGAGCAAGGGCCTCACTGACCTCCATCTTGCCTGTCAGGTAGACACACCCTGGACTCCATCTGTGATGAGAGAACCAGAGGGAAACTTCTCAAACTCTGCCTAAAGGTGGGGTCTCATTTTTTAACATCGACTAAGAACCGATGTAAGATTTCAGGGAAGCCATAACCAAGTGAAGCAGGTGTCACTGTGGAGCATGGAGGCTGTGGGCGCCATGCGGGCCAGGGTGAGAGGCCACACTGTCACGCACAGAGTATCTGGACACAGCACCTCACGGAGCAGGCAGAGGACAGGCTTGTCCTTGTGCTGGGCTTGAGTCTAGCGGTGGACCAAACGCTAGTGAGCAGAGACCAGATACACCCACAAGTGTGACGCGGTAACTGCCCTGGGAGCTGCTGGGGAGGGCTGGTCATCCTGGGGAGGCCCTCAGGATGAGGTCTGCAGGGTGGCCTGGCCCGAGTGGGCAGCAGTGCTGGGGCCCGAGGAGCTGGAGAGAAGCCAGAGCCCCCGCAGGACCGAGTGGGAACGAGGCGGGCAGGCTTGTGGGCAGGAAGCCCTTCCTGTTTCTCCTCGGGAATGAGATCTGGGTGAGCCCAGGGACCTGCATGCTGGGCAAGGGCCCTACCTGTCCCCGGCCCCTGGGGGCAGCTTTGAGAGGAGAGCACTAGAAAGCAGCTGCTAGGCTAGGCCAGACAGGAGGGCGGCCGGGCTGGCGCTGGTGCCCAGGAGACCAGGCTGGCCGGCTGCCATCGCGCCTCCTCTTCAGAGTCAGAGAGAGAGAGAGAGAGAGAGAGAGAGAGAGAGAGAGAGAGAGAGAGAGCGCGAGAGAGAAGGCGCATTCCCTCGGGAGCTGCATCTATTTCTCTCAGGGCTATTGCACTCGCTTTCAGCCATACTTTAGCAATTAGCCTGCTGATAATGTTGCAGACGTCATTTAAAAATTAAAGAATACATACATAAAACGGTTTCAGAAAACAAGGGTCGAGAGCCCAGTATGAGACATTAAGTAAAATTCTTCAGATTATCCAATAGGCTGACAATGGTCAAAACAAACATATTTGGAAAGCGCGAGCTGTCACAACAAGTACTTCTCCTGGACAGATAGGTCCTGTTCAATTAGACATATAACTGCAATTGCAAAAAACTAAAAATGTGTAATTAGGGACATGTATTTTTCTAGCTGAAAAATAACAAACTGAAAACTTAAAAACTCAGTGGGAAATCCATGTGGATGCCGGATGGGGTGCTTTGCACAGGGTGTTCCTACTCGGGTAGGTTGCGCGCTCAGCTTCTAGAACTCATCTGTCTTCAGGGCTGAAAGTGACAAGGAGTGTCTAGAGGAGCGTCCCACAAGCTCTCACTGCTCTCACTCAGGTTTCAAAATAGAGAAGTGGGAGTGCCCAGGACACGGGTGGACAGTCATAAAACTAACTGCATATCTGTGGCCCTGGGAACATCGCGGCAGGGGACAAACTCTTCCTGAGCTTCAGGGAGGAAGTGGCCAGTGCTCGAGGTGATCTGGCCTGCAGCCTTCTTCATGCTCCCTGGAGGCGGCAAGCTGAGGGCAAGCTGAGCAAGAGGCTGACCTGTCACTGGGACGCCAGGACAATCCGATACGAGGGGACCTTACGCCTCTCCAGATGCGGAACTCACCTAGGTGGGAGACACAGGACGGCTTTGCCCTTTCTGAATGAGGCAGGGTTGGACAAACTGAAGGCAGGTCACCAACAGGCAATCCTCAGACACAGCCCAAGTCACACGGACTGTGTGCGATATTCAGCTACCTTAACACACTCACGTGAACACCGCACTTTCACACAGGCACATAACGCCTTGTCTGCTGACCTAAGGAGAGGGGACGGTAAAGCCAGGAAGAGGAACAAGCGCTTGCAAACAACCCTGGAATGAAGAGGGTGCGCTACCAGACCAGGCGACCGCTCCACAACTACCAAGAACAACACGCCTCTGAATGCCCTTTCTTTCCCAGCCAACACGCACAGCAGACGCAGACCCGACTGCAAAGACGCGGCTCAGAGCAGAAGGGTGCCACTGTGGAGTGCCAGGCCAAGTCCTGGTCCCTCTGGGCACACGGTGCTCCGCCAGTTTCCACAGCCAGGGCAGGGAGGCGCTGCCTTTCTCAGAAACGGTTTGTCTCAGTGAGGCCAGTTCCGGGGACTGGCAGAGGGCCACCGAGCAGCTGATTTTGGTTAGGCTGACTCAGGACCAGCACAAGCAGCGTGACTTCTCTGTCAGGGTCTTGACTTCGCTGTTTTCTTCATGTCACTCAGGCAGAGACTATCGACCAGCTCGAGCAAGGTGTCCCCACGAGCACCCGGTTTCGTGATTTTAAGACACACTGTGCTTGCTTCATCCAGACCAACGAGAAGAGACCTTCTGAAGGGCAAATGGTGACCTTCAAGAGCTGCTTACTTTCTGAAAGGCACAGAGCTGGAGACTTCGCTTACATTTTTCTTGTTCAAAACCCTGAAAAGCGATCATTCCTAGCCTTGTTTCAACACTGCGACCTAGAGCAGTGGAGCCAATGTGCCCAAGGTCACGGAGCTTCTGAACCACTGAGCAGGTCAAACCGAATGCTTGCTGAGGTCTGCCAAGCTCAAGAGCAGCTCTTTCCGCTGCCACCGAGCACCTCCCTAAACAGCAGAGTAAAACAGAGAACAGGGTCCAGAAAAAGAACCAAAGGAGCATATGCTGAAAATCCCAGCCAGGGGGACCGTCCACTGTGCTCCTTGGCCAAACACGCGGTGGCCAGGGTTCTGTGCCAGCGCTCCTACGCTGTGACCCTTGGGGTCGGGTCGATGCAAGGAGGACAGCACACCCCACTCTTGCCCCGGCTGTGAAGAGGGGTCTCTTCACCCCCCTCCAGTGGCTCTCAGGCCATCGGCCTGCCGCACACCCTCGCTGTGCACCCTCTTCCTCACAGGCAAGCTTTTCCCTGCACAACCCGTCCAAGTTCCCACTCCTGACAGACGGGCTGAACCATCAGTCCATAAAAGAGCTTTCCTCTCCCTCCCTCCCTTCTTTACAAAAGGAATACTCTGTTCAGAAATTTTTAAAACTTTAGAAAGGCATAAGAAGGAAATAAAACCACCTGGGATGTTGCCACCTGGACTTAACCACTGTTAACACTATGCTGTACACTCACACCAGTCTTGTCCAAGCAAACGTGCAGTTGTATACACCTGCTGGCTGGCATACATGTGTGTTACCTTAAATATTTGTAAAAGTCTTGACCTATCATCAATCAACATTCCCTCCCATCATTAAATATTCAGCTATAATGTAATTTTAGTGACTGCTTGGCATTGTGATCACGAATGTGGCTTATTTATTTAACCCACCACCTATTACTGGGTATTTAGGTTGTTCGTTCTTTTCAGTACTGGGATTAAAGCCAGGGGCACTTTGCCACTGTTACATCCCCAGCCCTTTTTGTTAAAAAAAAAAAAAAATATATATATATATATATATATATATATATATATATATATTTTTTTTTTTTTTTTTTTTTTGAGACAGAGTCTTGCTCAGTTGTGGAGGCTAGCCTCAAACTTATAATCCTCCTGCTTCAGCCTCTTACAGAGCTGGGATGACAGGTGTGCGACCACACCTGACTTTAGGCGGTTCTTTAGGTAGCATTTTGTAACAGTTCCATGATAAACATCTCAGAGATTTGTTTACTCAGCTCCATGGCCAGTTTTTTCTAACTCGTTCCTAAGCACATTTGGAAGACGCTGGTTCACCCTGTAGGCTGCCCCTCTTACAGGGTTTATGAGTTTCATTCCTAGAAGGATTTACTACTAATGCAGGGGACGTGGGTCTCTTAAACACAACGAATAATCACGAAACTGCAAAGTGACTTGTGATTTAACTGATTCGTTCAACAAATGCTCATCTCCACACATCTGGGGTCCTGGGGACAGAGCAGCAGTTGTGGCCCTGGTTGTCACGGAGCTTCAGCTATCTCCAGACAAAAGACAAAGCCTTGGCAGCAGCCTAGAGAGGCCACAGCAGGCAGCGATAAGAGGTGACCTGGTGACCAGTCTTCCCCACCCCTCCTCAAGCCAAGCCCCAGCCTTCGCTCCACACAAGGGTCACCTGGCCTCCTGCCTTGTCCTCCTCCTTCTAGCTGGACTGGGTAAAACAGTCTTGTATCTCAAAAACTCCTTCCAACTGTGAAAAGAATCGCTACTAAAACAGCCACTTCTCAAAACCATCACACCCACCTACACCCCGGTGACAAATAGGGTCATTTTGGAGGAAAATTAGGAAAAAAAAAAAAAAAACACTTAGAGAAAATGTTGTCTAACATTTAAAAATATAAATTTAAATGTTTTCTAGATTATGAGGATTTGAATTATAATATTTTCATAACTAAGTTTCTACATGTTATAATACATAAACAATTTTATAAATGGCTACCAAAATTGGTCAACAGTCAATGGCCGATAGGTTTTAAATGAAAACAATCAAAACACATGGCAATTATCTTCTTAAAATGTCACCCTTATATATTTTACAATTTAGCATTTAGCCACCTCTGAAGCCTAACCAGAAAGGAAAGTACTTTTCTATTACATGTAGATAAGAATCAAATGATTAAAACTTTTAACATCATGTCTAGTGGGGCCCAGCTACATCTCTGCTTTAGGAACAGCAATACACTTTCTCTCAAAGAGTAAATACAGGGCTGGGGCTGGGGCTCAGCGGTGAGCACTTGCCTAGCATGTGTGAGGCACTGGGCTCGATTCTTAGCACCACATAAAAATAAATAAATTTAAAAAATTATTTTATAAAAGAGTAAATACACAAAAACTAGAAAATGGAGACAAATTTTGGTCTTCACAAATACATGATGGAGACCCCCAAAATGGGAATACATGATCCCTTACTTGATTTGTTTGTTTAGGGTATATATAAAACACTATATAATTAAGGGAGAAATGAAGTTGTTAGAAATAAGGGGTACTGGGCCTCCTCTTTCCATAGAATGGGTTTTTCTGTATTATATCTTCATAATTAAATGAAAAGCAAACCCAAGTCTTCTATGGTGTGTTTCCCCAGGATGCAGGTGATGTGCATGGTGTTTATCCACTCTTAGATGCGAAACACTTCTCCCATCTCTTTACACCTCACTGAAAACACATACTTCGGCTATTTCCAGTTTACAGATGAGGAAACAGAAACCGAGGAGGAGAGGAATTATCTCTCCCAGAGGTGCACAGCTAGTTAACGGTGAGCTGGGAACCGAGCAGACACCAGTGTGTCTGGAACTCCCATGCCTACAGATCTGGTCCATCCCTGATGGCCCTACGGGAAAAGCGCAGTGCCCTTCTGGAAATGTCTCGGAACATCTAGGAACCCCGAACTGTCACGGTCCCCCCCCTTCGCCCCCTCCCTGGCCTCCAACGTCTAGTCCTCTGATTTACTTCTGTGATTCAGATCAGGGAAAGAAACGCAACCAGCTAAAGCGGAGTACCCTCTCTTCCTCTTCTCATCACGCCCTTGCCGGAATGTTCCTCTGCCCTGTGGTCAGTGCTTCTCTCATGAGCTCCCCTCCTTCCAGCCGGGCCCTCGAGTCCTTACCTTGTCCACCCAGCTGTTTACTAAGGCAGTTTTCTACGCAAAGCCAGTGCTTCTGAAGATAAACCCTGCTGCTAGGAGAGAACAATTACATGTGCACACCAACGGAGGTGAGCCGTCCCATAATGTGATTAATATAAAGTATTACTATTGATGATTAAACAGCTGCTGTAATAGAACAAATCTGACATGTGCTCACTAACTTATCAGAACAGAGGCAGAAGCAATCCACGTTCAAATGACATTAGGTTAATTCATTAACGTCTTAAATAAATCCATTCAGAAGCAATTATTTTCTTTGTATTTCAGAATCCATGGTTAGAAATGACAATGCTTAATGATAAGAAAAGGAAATCGCCTACTTCCACCCTGCCAATGAGGTTGTCAATACAGATGACAGTGCTAAAAAGTCGTGTCAAAACACCATTAGAAAAAACAGGTTAAGAATATAATTGGGGGCACATACAAGTTACTAAATCATATATGTCTAGTTCATATAAAAATGAATTTTCAAAACATCACCTACTGCTGAACCAGTGAAATATGAATTATTCACATGGCTTTATATAGTAGGGGATCAAAAAGAGAAGAAGAAAAGACTCAAAAATAAGTTTCAGTAAATGGAACAGGGTTTCCAACCTGCTGGTATTTATTCTCAGGCAAATGAAAGAGCACCCACGTGCAAGACCACAGGCCCCAACACGCCTGGTCCCCTGGAGCTGTGCAGCACACAGCTGGAGTGGCCAGAGGAGGTGGCACAGGTCAAGGGTGCCCTGTTGCACAATGGTCTTGCAAGATAAAAAACGATTCAGTTTTTGAAACCAGCCCTTGCCTTCAAAATGATTTTCTGGTAAATGGAAAAAAAATGGCATTAAGCATGTTACAGATATGACCAAACATATGTTATAATGTGGGGCAGTAACTAAATTCCAAGATGCAGCTGGCAGAGGCTCTGGGGATGGCATAGCGCTGTGCTGCTGAGAGCAAGGACTGCCATCAGTAGCCGCCCATCTCCTGAACCTGATGCGGGGAGGCTTGATGAGCAAAGGTGCGGGGGGTGACACAGGAAGGACCCAGGCGGAACAGGCTTGGCACGTGCAGCAGTTTAAGGTGAGAGCACTCTTGAGAGAGTACACTCTCAGTACTGGCTCCGTGCTGCACCCACTGTGCGCCCAGTCCACGGTGAGCGAAGCAGGGCTGCGAGAGAAGGTGGCAGGTCCAGCTGGGCTGCCCACCTGAAAGGAGGGAACAAGCCATCATCCACAAAGGATGACACGGAGACTACTGGGGACAACAGGCAGGACTCCAGGAAAGGCTGGAGAGGCCTGACTCAGAAGAGGAGCAGGAGCTCTGCCAACGAGAGAGGAGACCAGAAAAGAGACCAGGCAGGAAGCACCGAATGTTTTGCAGAGGCAAAGGAGAGACCAAAGGAGGCACAGGTGCCTTCACCTTCTAAGTGAAAGCCGCACTCGACTGCAGCGTGCACAGGGCGTCGTCGGCAGAGATCCCACTCACCCAGTGGGGTGGTGACAACGGCGGAGCAGGCAGATCTGAGCCCCGACAGTGGCCAAGGCCGAAGGTGACCCGTGTGCCTTGGGGAGAGCCAGAAAGGTAAAAGCAGCACAGATTTCAAACCCATGCTTCGACTGTCCTGTGGTTTCATCAGGAACTGTGTGGGCACTGTGGGAGACTGAGACAGAGTCGAGATATGGCTCTGGTCCCTGAAAAGGTACACACCACCCAGAGACAGTTCATGGTAAAACGTGAATACTTGCCTCCCACCTCCCAAAAGGGGAAGCAAAGAGGGTGAAATGTTCCTGTTCATTGCACAGCACCTCTTTTTAGAGTCTAATTATGTTTGCATTGATTATTTTATTTATAATAGTAATTTTCCTGCTTTTATACTGGAAATAGTAGTAGATATTTGAGTTCTTTTGTGAAAAATACTGTTTCCTCTCAAGGTTCAGTGGACAAAACAGGCCAGAGGGCTTTGGCTGGTCAGGGTCATTTCTTAGGTAGACGGGATAGATGATTTAAGAGGAAAACACCCTTCCTGTCACCTCGGGCAGTGTCCCAGCACCTCACAACACAATCTGCTTTCACCTCCATCCACCCCGAGGCTGGGCCAGGGAGGGTTAAGCTCAAAACCAAGTTATTGTCGCTTCTCTGGTTTAGTACAGCTTTTCTATAATTCTCCAGAGCTAGGCAGCTGACAGCATGGATTTTTATTGAAGAAATGCTATGACATTTGTTCTAAATGTCACATTTCTCCCCCACAAACTAAAAATAGCATGTCGCCATACCCTACCCCTAATAAAATCGTTGGCTTGGAAATGACGTTGATAAGCAAAACGAAGCATATAACCTTCCCACTCCCCTCCTAGAGATGTTTTATTTATTCCTGAGTAACATTTGGTGTCTTTGTAGGCTGAGAGCAAAGGGACAAATCAGTGGATCTCACTGCTGAGGCACCCTGACAGTACGGGACTGTCATTTTAAAGCCTGTCTCAGGCAGGCACGGCTGTCAGTTGAGACGTGATCTAGTGAGTGACAGGAAATATCTGTAGAAATAATGTGTGCTTTCGTAGTAATGTGACATTTCATGAGCAGTTCGACTGTTTCCATTACTCTGATTTCAGTCTGGTGGAGAGTCAGCAGGGGGTATGGAAAGCCTGGCGGGATGGGACAGGCTTCGGGGCCACCTGAAACCAGGCTGCTGTATTCAATGAGACTTTGACCTGAGGCTTCACCAGATCAATTCCAAGGTCACTGGCTTGGACACTGAAAGTCAAGTTTCAAGCCAGCTTGATGGAGGTCTTGGCAACACTTTCCTGTGTTATCATCTCAAATGGGTTCGAAGAGTTAGCTGTGCAGGGAGAACTCAACGTGGGGACTGCTCAGCCGTGGTGGAATTCCCTTGAGTGGTGGAACACAGGCCCCAGGCGGAAGGGCAGGCCATGAAAGCCAGATGGTACCAGGTGCTCCCTGATGAGTCTCAGGAGCCAGGAGTCAAGGGCGTAGGGAACCCTCTTTCCTGGCTTCTGGAAACCCGTGCTGCTTGGCCAACGTGCAGTCCATGTGGCTGTGGATGCCCACGACTCCTTACCTGAACAGGGATGCTTGGGGCACGCCTCCTTGTTTTGCTGAGGCGCACTTGGAATTTCCAAATTTCTTTCAGGGAAGAGATGTAATGGATTCAAGGAGCCACTGCTGACACTTCCCGGTGTTTGCACCTACCAGGCTCTTGACCTGCCTGGGTACAGTCACCCGATTTTCACCTACTTTCATTAGCATAACTTAGGGAGCTGTGTACCATACCAAGGGCTGTCAGGAATTTGAGGACTCACAAAGGTGTGAGATGCATCACTAGCAAAGGTCAAAAGACCATCGCCGACAAATTATTGCAATCAGATGAGAAAAGTGCTATTTCCGTTGTCTACTACCAAAAGAATTTCACTATGTAAAAAAAAAAGTGAATTACATTTCCTATTTTGTGATAACTCCTAGTCTCCTAAATGTTTGCTTTGCTGTAAGCTCCAAGGGAGACGGGGACGTTTGTCTTAAGCATTTGCCTCCCTGGGCACCCAGCAGATACCAATACACACAGATGTGTCCTTTACAAGACTAAAGCCAAGGCCTCTGATCCTCAAGATGTAAAAGTTCAGGCAGAATGAGGCAGGGGGATTGTGAGTTCAAGGCCAGCCTGGCCAAATAGCAAGGCCCTGTCCAAACAAACAAACAAACAACAATAAGAAGACGCGCAACTTCACCTTCTGCTCTAGGAGTTAACTAAGAACCCACAACTCGTATAGTCTGCAGTTTCTGGATCAGGATCAGTGATCTTGGTTTTGGTCAGTGGCTTGTCTGCAGCCCGGTCCTGCCTCTCCATTCTCCTAGTTCTTACTATGTACTCTAAGAACTTTCCATCCGTAAACGTCTACTCTTCCAAATCACAATCAGATGCTTAAAACTCTCACCATTTTCATTAATTTCAGAAATATAATCAGCATTTTGAAAAAGCCTGCAGCAACAGTTACTAGTTAACAAAAAAACAAACAAAAACACACAAAAGCCCAGAAAACCTATAAATTAAAAAAAAGGATGAAAATGTTTTTTCTGGAACTCTATAGTATTCCGATCCTGTGCTTTCTTCAGAATAAACAAAACATTACAAAATCAGGTGCTTCTGCATTATGTGAAGTAATCACTCATTCTTCTTTATTCTGAGAAACTGGGCATGCATGAGGACATTGGGACTTTGATGACTTGGAGGTTAATGCTTCGTATTAGGTTGGATTTTCCCCAGAGACGAGTCAGGAGCATCTTCCCCACTACCTGGGCCAGGGAAGGGCGGCCTCCAGTCCACGGGTGGAGGCCCAGCATCTGCCTTTCGGGCCTTGGGTGGAGGTGGTTTCTTTGACTCACAAACCTCTCATCCTGTCTGCCTTCCCATCCCCCTCACAAAAACCACACATTTATTAACCGAAGCTTCCAACTGTGACAGAAATCATAGTTAGGTTAATGGTACAGATGGTGTGAAGATGCAATCTAAAAGCATGATTAGAAACTCGGGAGCTAGGAAACCCAGGTTCCCCTCGGTTATGGCTGACCAGACAGCCAGGAGGAAGCAGCACGCTTTTGGTAATTAGCTTGCTTTTATCCACCCCTGTAATTAGAACATGCTCTTTCCCTACTTAATCCTAAAACAGTCATTAGTTTTAATAAACCTTTCTAGATTGCCACAAATGAGAAAATGAATTAGTTAAAAAGTAAGCATTAAGCTGTATTAGCAATGGGATTGTAACATCATGTGAAGAAAAATGTTTTTGTTTAATTATAAGGAATAAATACATCATTTTATAGCATGTTGCAAAAGATTCTTCAGATTTTTTTCTCCCTTCTTCCTCGCGGCGGTTCACGCAGTAGGGAAAACATGAGTGTTGCCTCCACAGACCGCTGGCCTCCACGTGGAAGGGGTCGCTGATCATCCTTTCGCCAGTCAAATCAAGTCCCCTGACCCAGGGGAGAGGGCGGTCTTAGTCGCAGGGCGCCAGTGAGGGTCTGGATGAGCTGGCCTCTCTGGCCGCGAGACCTCCCCTCCCAGCCCTGCGGGACATCTCCCTCGTGTCCTCCAGCTCCACAGCCTCCTGCCCCCAGGACACTCCGACAACCTGGAAGGAAGTCAGTCACCTACATGGTGCTACTTTTCAGATGATCACAGGCTAGACACTTTCAGAGGTAGAAGAGCCAAGAACCCAGGTTCTCCATGCCTCCACCTAACCACACGTTCTCTGTACCGAAGGATTTTTTTTGCAGAGCTGGTGCTGAAACCCAGGTGACACACATGCTAGGCAGGAGCTCTACTCCCAACCCAGGGCTGCTTCTATGGAGAAGTGTCTGAATCACCCCAGCTCTGGGTTAAAGACCCAGGCGGGTCCTCCCCTGACCCTGGTGATGCACACAGTGGAAACCCCTCTCTCGGCAGATGTGGTCTTGAAAGGGACATTGCCTGCTCCGTCCCCTGCCTGGGCTTGCTGAAGAAGCCCTCTTCGGTCACATCAGTAGACACTACCGCTGATGCACCACGGACACCGGCAGGCTTCTAAAAATGTAGCTTTGGGCCTGGATCAGAAGAAGGAAGTAGAGAGGAAAGCAGAGGTTTATTCTGATCACAGGACTGGAAGAACCCTGGGTAGGAAGGCAAGTTAGAGAGGATCCTACAGAAGTCTGGCCTCGTGGTGCATGCCCGTAGGCCCAGGGACTTGGAAAGCAGAGGCAGGAGGACCGCAGGTTCAAGGCCAGTCTGGGCACTGCAGCAAGACCCTGTCTAAAAAATAAAAACTAAAAGGGGCTGGGGCTGTAGCTCAGTGGTAGAGTACCATGGGTTCAATCTCCAGTACTGAAAACCCCACATAAACAAATAAATAACAACAAACCCCAAATGAAAAGAGTCTCTTACAGAAAGCAGTCCATCCTATGAACAACACTAGACTAGAAATGATTCTACCTATGTTCTTTCTCCTCCCCAAACTACGACGATTCTGCAGGAAGGCAACTGGGCCCAGTTGGGACTTGGCACTTTATTTTGAGTTGAACCTACCTGGAATTTACAGGCTAGATTGCAAAGACCAGAATCAGACATCAAAACCCCTTCCCCCTGGGCTATGGGCATATGAACTTTTTTTTTTTTTTTTAATTTTGATAGAGGAATGTCACTCCATGGAGATGTAGGCTGGTTGTGTCAGCTGCACTATTATTCTGATTTCAAAGTAGGGAAAAAAACCTAAGACTCAGAAAATACATGTTGGAGCTGAGACAACTGCCTGTCCCTGATACTCAAAGCAATGTTTGATGACGTTTTCTTTCACTAGGTGACTGTATTACACATAGTGCAGACTTAGGGACAGTAGACAGATGTCACATTGGATGTTAGAAGTTAAGAAGCAAATACTCTACAAGCCAATTCTCATGTACATTTATTTAAATAAAATCTTTACATCACTTTCTGATTGCTGTGCCAACAAACAGTGCCAAACTATTAGGCTCAGCCATGAGCTAGCCATTTAGGGATTTCTTTGCAGTTCTTTTGTTCTGCACTACTGAGGATTGAATCCAGGGCCTCAAGTGTGCTATGCAAGTGCTCTCCCCCCTGAGCCACACACCCTACCAAGGAACTTCAGAAAGAGATTTAGCTCCTCTGTTCTGCAGAGTAGTTAGATAAGATGATGTCTGTGATTCTAATGCAGAGATCACTTGATTTCACTCTACTGTCACTATCACAGACCGCAAATCAATATATTGTTCTCCGCTGAGATTGTCCTTGTCCCCTAAAAAGAAGCTGGGGATTGGGCTGGAGATGTAGCATGCACACGCGCGCGCGCGCGCACACACACACACACACACACACACACACACACACAAAGTTGGGAATAAAGTGCTGCTTCACAGATGAGCAGGGTGTGAAGACAGGTGCTACGGCATGGGAGAGAGTTCCAATTTCCTTGGATGCTTCTGATGTAGTCTCACAGGAGAAAAAGGAAGAAAACCTCTTTTTATTAAAATTTGACAAAGCTTTGGAATTTTTACTCCAAAGCAGTTTATTCTCAATGTGCAAAGATCAGCCCAGTAAATAAATATAGCTACACTTTCACCCTATCTTACGCTTCCACAGGCCTGTGCTCTTCATCCCTGGGAACAAAGCTGAGGACCGGCCCCTCTGACAGTGGGGAGAGCTAATCTGGAGTGTCAGCATGTGCTATGCCACCCAGGGCTGCAGCCCCATGGCACGTGGAACAGGTCAGCCCAGGGGACCTGACCAACTAGGGCTCCAGCCTGCACAGCAGAGCTCATTTGGGGCACCTGATGAGGTTGAAATCACTTTGTGTAGATCTCAGACGCAGAGGGAAGGAGACGTCAAATGAAAATCTCAGAAAATACGTGAAGCCGTGGCATTCTCCTTGCCTGCCCTCTCACCCACCCCAGCTGTCCTGGGCTTGCTTCCTGGGTGCTCAAGAACAGCTGATCCAGGTGAGCATGCACACTCGCCCTCGTACTTGGCACATGGAGCTGCTGTACAAGTGCTGTCAATTCCAGGGACTTTCCTTCACCTAGAGCACATGAGCAGGCTCAGCAAGCTCCCCCTCATGCGCCCTCCCAGCTCCAGGGGCATCAGGGCAACTTGCAACTTTATGCCCAGTTTCCCAGATCAGAACACCCAGGATGGAGGAAATTAGAGAACTTGTTCAAGAAAGCACAGCTGGATGGCGAGGTGATTCTGCAAAACTCTATGCAAATGGAAAATCGATGACAATTTTGGCACAGGTCTATAAGGCAGGATCTAAAATTTGACATAGAATGGTCTTTCTAGTACACCATGCCCACTAAAGTCTTGCTGGTTCCCACTCCACACTCCTTCATTAGCCGTAAAGAGTCCTCACGAAGTGGAAGGTGTACAGCCTGAGCCCCTCCAGACGGGCCGTCACCAGTGATCAACAGAGAGCAGCAGCACACACCTCTGGCCTCCTGACCAAGGTCCCTGGAGACACAGGTCTGCAGAACTAGGCATTAAGAACCAGCCTTGGTTCAGTCAGCAGTATCTTGGGTCAACTGGAAGTGCGAAGAAAGCACATGAAATGATTCCGTGGCACGTGTTCTATACATACAAGGGCGCAGCTGACCACGTTCACGGTCTCTAAAAGTGTATCAGTTTCTGTTTATTGCAAATACACCAGGAAACTGAACATCCACCGCAGGATGGCTTGGCTGGCAAGACCCAGCTAGAAGCAAAAGCCTGGCAAATTAAGAAACACCAGTTTCTAATTTGAATAATAGCATGTCGATTCTGTTTAAAAACAAGAGCTCAGCTTTGGTCTGAGGCTGCTATTCACCCTCATTTTTCTTCGGAAGGAAAATGAGAACTTTTGTGATGACATGCAGCAGTAAGGGTCTGCTTTGCACTCAAGAGGCAAATTTATCATTATAGACACAGTTGCTTTGATGACACACCACTTAAACAGAAAAGACAAAAAAACCCTTCAGACTTGAGAAACGCCGAGAGAAAAACAAACTTTTAGAAATTTATTACTGTGTGTCTTTAACTTTCCTAACACAGGACACACTGGCGTTTGCTATTGGCTGCTTTTATATTTGATCTTCTGGCAAAATTGCATTTTTAACTTCTAAGAAATAAAATATGACTAAATGAAATATGAATTTAGAGATTTCTGCTGCAGCATCTGAGAATAAGGATTAGGGCGAATCAGCAAATTAATTATGTTCCATCCACTCTGAGCCTGATAGGATGATTATTTGGCTGCGAGCTGCATAGATCATGCTTTCTTCTCTGTAACAACGCAAATTAGATATTTATGCTTCTATTCCAAACAAAGCAGACATGCTGTCTGGCAGGATTTTTTTGTGCACTACTTAGAGCTCTTGTCAGTAAAGCTATGAGTTTGATCATGTGGCACTCCAACCCGGCTGTACATAAACAATCTTTATGAGGGTCACCCTGCTTCTCATTTAAAAGTCAATAAATGTACCACTGCCATTACCAACTTCTAATAATTTTGTAAAAGTCATGTCCCCTTGCTTGCATCTGCACACAGGCTAGTTCCCATTACTCTTTCAGGCTGTTTTATGCCTTTCATCCCCCTTCTCCTCTGAAGTATTCTCTGTGTGCTCCCACCTGCTTCTGGACCAAACATGGCTCATCTGAAATCTCCCCAATGCCCAGCACGGACACGGAGCTGCTCAGATCCTGGGCAACCAGCCCCTGTCTCCCGCATCAGCCTATGAACCCGGGCAGCCTCACTCACTGGGCACTGTCAGGGTGGAGCGCGCACTGGCAGCCAGGGTGCGCCTGGAGGTAGGGCTGGCCTCGGCTGAGCCCCACAAACCCTGCCCCAGGCGCTGGCCAGACTGGCTCCATCCACACAAGGCTGCTTGGGTTTTCCACCTGATATGCAGCTCTGCTCAGCACTGCCTGCCCTAGAACTGCAAGGAGAGGGGACCTAATCCTACCCACTGCCTCCATCTCAAGTCAGCGGCTCCTCTATCAGGAGGGCAGGGAGGCCAGGAGGACCTGGAAGCACCTGGGGACCATCATGCTCTTGGTGAAGTGGCCTAAGGGCCACAACAA
Organism: Ictidomys tridecemlineatus; assembly: GCF_052094955.1. Lineage (NCBI taxonomy): Eukaryota > Metazoa > Chordata > Mammalia > Rodentia > Sciuridae > Ictidomys > Ictidomys tridecemlineatus. Next base: position 151,625,218 of record NC_135484.1, on the reverse strand, counting down.
TTCTGCAAACCTCTGAATACGGATCCTAGAGAAAACAGTGGACACTTTTAAGTCTAAGGAGAAAGAGGGAGGAAATGGACGGCGTCCTGGTTCTCGCGACCCTCTTCAGGAATGTGAGTTCTGAACGTGGGACAAGCTTTCAGATCCCCTGCTCAGTCACAGTTGCTAATGAGGCTCCTTCACCCACGTCATGCTTTCCCTTGAGGCTGTGGCTTCTGCCGAGCACAGGACCGCTGTCCCCGCTATCCCTGGTGTCCCTGGCATCACACATGTTCTCCAGAATCCAAATGAGCTGGTCCCTTCACCCTCCTCAGTGCACGAGTGCTAACGCGAGGGACCACGCAGAGCTGGGCTCTCGGTGCCTCAAGCGGAGCCACCGACTCCAGGAACGTGACTCAGAACACCCTACGTGACAGCGACCGAGTCCCACTCACAGACACTATGGGCACACACGCAGATCTGCTGACACGGGGACAAGTGGCCCGAGGACGCTGACTTCACCAGGGTCTAACTGGGCAGAAAGCTCCTAGGAGGAGTCACTTCTCCCTGGTTTGGACGACCACACGCAAGTCTGGCTGTCCTCTGGAAGAGTGGCAGCCGTAGAAGGTGCTGGAATACGCCCACAGATACCAGGATAGACACTCATAGGTTGGTTATGATGCAAAGAAACACAACAAGGTAGACTTGTGGAGAGTTGTAAATGTTTTTGGGTTTATATCCCTGAGAGAAGTTCCCTGGCGCTCTGTGGGCCTGCTGTACCCCCTTGGTCGACGGAGGGCAGCAGAGGAGGAAAGCCCAGGCTGGCCCACTGGCCCCTCTGCCCTGCCTCCCTGCTGGACCCCACCAGCGCTGCTGCAGCAGTGAGGCCCTGGCCTCCCAATGTCTGCCCTCCTCCCTGAGCTAACGAAGGGGCTTGCTTTAAAAGGTCTCCCCCCCAGCCCTGTCCACGCTTTAGGATGGATGTCCTTAATTTTAAAGACACACAGCCCCATAGTTTATACATTGCTTGAAGAAGGAAATTAAATTATGTTGTATTTCACTAGCATATGGTCGCTCGTAGGGGAAAATAGTTTTCACCCTCCGCTGTAGACCCTAGAGGGAACTTGTATCAGAAGAGAAATGCAGGCCCCAGGAAACACCGGTATTCATCATTCCACTGCTTCTTAAAATGGATTGAGACCCAGGAGGAGAACGTACCCTGGGCACACCTTATAGCAGATGGAATTCAGGAAGCTACGCTGACAAAACAACGCACACGTCTTCAGAGTGCCGAGAAGTTCACAAGCCGAGGGCAGGTAGAACCGGACGTCTCTATTTCCAAGGCAGGAGACCAGGCTCAGACTGTTATATCCTAAAATGAGGGCTACCTTGGAAACAGGCTGGCCAGTGTGCACCATCTTTAAGGCCATCCAGCTGGCTGAGAGGCAGAGCCGAGACTCCACTCCTCTCTCTCACAGCAAAACCAGTCCTCTTCCCAGGATGCTAGGACCACGTCAGTGCCCTCGTTATATAAGGGTTCCTATTTGGTAAGTCAATGCAGCGTTCTAGACAGTGGATGTACTTTTTAAAAATCAATCAATAGATGGGCATGAGGTCATATGCCTGTAATCCCAGCAACTCAGGAGGCTGAGGCAGAAGGTTTGCAAGTTCAAGACCAGCCTCAGCAACTTAGACCCTTTCTCAATAAATAAATAAGTAAATAAGATGTAAAGTACTCCTGGGTTCAATCCCCAGCACTAGAAAAAGAAATCAATTAATACGATGAATTAAGCAATAATGGGATCTAAATTTTTGGAAAAAAATAGTTTTTTTTTTTTAAAAAAGTAGTTTTAAAATAAGAAATAGATGAACCAAGTACTAAATTATTGATTTTACTCTCAGAATTATGTTTTCCATCTCAATATCTTCAACTCTGAGATGACAGTTTGTGCCTGGGTGTCGCGCTTTACATACTCTCTCTGTTGGAGCTGCTCCTGGTGTTTATGTGCCTAATTAAACTCACTGCAATCCCATTTCAAACAGAGGCGCACTCACCTATTTCTCAACACAAGCCACGATCACTTCTTGCTTCCCACGCATTATCCCATGATTGATTACTAGTACAGTGTGGGCCGCGTTCGCATTCTGTGGCTCACAAGCATTAATCTTCGCTCACTCCTCAATAGTATAATTCATTAAAATACATACTTTGAATTTGGGGCACATATAGAAGATGTAACCACACAGGAATACAGTGCTGTTTCAACAAAACGTAATTAATAAAACATAAAATGTGTTTTATGAAGTTATAGTTTTAATTTGCTACCTTAAGAAATATGCTCTAGCAATTTTATACAAGGTAACTTCCCAGGAGAATTTAAATCCCTTACCCTCTCTCCTCTGGGTACTGAAAGGATTATGATTAATGCACACTATGTTTCTCCTAACTGGAAAAGGGCCTAGCAAATTTCAAAAACAAAATTTGAGCTACTGATGGGTACGACGGTCCTCAATCTGGAGCAAACTTTGTCTGCCTTGTAATTCCTATCCTCCCTCTCTTGGCTTCTCTTTTTTTCTTGAAGTTATCACACAGCAGGGGACAGTGTGTCAAGAGTGGATCCAGCCAGAGGCAGCACAAAAGAGCAGAGCCACATGGGTTCCAGTGACCCCTGCAAATGGATGACCTACATTTGGTGCAAGTAGTTCACATGAGAAAAAGCCAATCTGTGTTCAGCTTGATTTTAACCTGTATTTCCAGAGGCAATCAGAGGGCCAATAATGCAAAATGGGTAAATAAGTGTGACAGGCACAACCACTCTAAATTCATACACGACGCAGGCAAAATTGTATGTGTTCATGTAAATGTGCACATGGTCTTCTTTCTCTTAATTCCTCACTCTTCATAAACAAATGTACTAGGGGGAGGTTAGTACCAGCAGAAACGGCATTAATGGGTCGCATATTAATATTTATGTTTTACTATATAAAGACCTTGCATACATTATGACTCTGCTCTACAAGCTGAATGAATAACTAATGATACATTATGTATGGGTACATATTAGGCAGACATGTCTACACCGTCTTAGTTCGGGATATGATGAATGCGGCCTAGCAGAAGCCAGATGGTGCAGAACCAGAACCATCAATCAAAATGAAAAGACCACTGCATGCTCCCCACAATGAGGTTCTCACAAATGGAGATTCTGCTCACAGACCCTAACTGGTAATAGGCAGGAAACGCCAAGAACCTCGCCGCCCTGCCCCACTGGGATAAAAAGTCACAGCTCAGGCTTGGCTAGACAAAAAATCTGGTACAGGAATACTGATCCTGGAGTCCTAAGATCCAGAGTCAGAAAATCCAAACAAAGCAGCAGCCCATCCTTAAGTTAAAAAAAAAAAAAGAAAAAAGAAAAAGAAGAAGAAGCTGCTTTTAAATTATTTTAATAACGTTTGCACTGATGACAGTATCTGTCAAACAGTCCCCATTTCCCTTTGATTTAGGATGGGACAGTGCCACATAGCAAGAAAGCAGCTGCCACTGTCTGCTTGACACGTGAGCGGCCTCCTGCCCCTTTCCACAGGCTTCATTATAAACAGCCACATGCCTTCGGGTGCTCTGCAGCCCTGCTCCACGGGCCCACGGGACACCATCTCAGTCTCTGTTATGTTTCATAGGAACGACTATTTCTGGGGCAGTTGCAGGGAGAAAGGCAGCCGAAAGATGTTTCCTGTTTTAACATCTTTACATAAAAATAATATAGAAACACAAGGTGCTTTGTCTTCGCAGATGGCTCATGTGTGCTTAGAGAAACGTGGAATAATCCCCAGGTACGGCGGAGCCTCACAAAAAAATTTAGACAAATATGGAGGCTCCACCTTCTAGTAGTGGATGAAAAGGCACCTCTGAGTTCTCCTTTTGTGAAGTTCTGAGGGGTGGACAGATGTGCAAGTGAGGAGAAAACTGCAGGAAACCCGGCTTCTTCCAGAAGAGCTCTGCGGCAGGATGATGATAATACATTAGCAGTCACACACCTGAAGGCCGAGCAAAGGGACGCACACGCTGCTTAAAGACACATTTCTGCTTTAAGGCAGAAACTGCACTGTGACCCTCGTAACTCGGTGTGCAAGACAGTTTGAAAAGAGAACTTCTCTCCTACTTACAGCATTAACAGAAAAAGGACTGACTACTCATTAACATAAATAAAGATCTTAAGTTAGATCAATGCACTTAAGAGATTTGTAAATTTTTGCTATTTCCTTCTCTCTTCATTGTTATGTGGTTCTAAAATAGGACTGGCTTCCTAACATACACAAAATTTTGTTACATCATTTCCTTTAACAGCATGAGGATTTTGCACACCAGTAAAATTTTGCATGAATAATATCAGTTATTATTCCACTACTTATGTAAACTGTGATTTACTTATATAATTAATTTCCTTAATAGCAAATATTTGTGTTTCCTCTCCTACTAATAATAATGCAGAGAACATTTCATGAAGAGAGGTATTTCTGGTTAAGATAATTCTAAGGAGAATGGATTTTCAGAGGGTGAGCTACTGGGCTGACATGAACTTACGGCCCTCTCTAAAATGTATATTTTCATGAAACACTCTGTAATTTCAATCCAAATCTCTTTGGTAATTTTATAGGTGAAAATAATACCATGGTACAACTGACATTTGTATCGCTGTAATTATCCATAGCTAAATAACTGCTTTTCCTTTTTAAAGTTTTATTGATGGCTTAAAAATAGATCATTCTTCTCTATTAATTCAATGATTTATAAAGTTCCCCACTTTGAAACACTGAATTTGTCTGATTACTTGGAAGTAATAATTGCACTCCTTGAAGATATTTTAAAATAAAGACTTTCAGATGGGTGTCTCCTGAAGCCGCTTCAAAGTGGTGAAAAGTGGACAGGAGTAATGGCCCTGAGCTAATCAATAACATTTCTGCCTCTCTTTCAGCGTCAGGAATGTTAAGTGACAGCGGTCCTTCTCACTGACCCCTCCCGCGGAAGGAGCCTGGCTGTGGACAGCTGGCAGCCTGCTCCTGCCTCGACTGGGGCTCTCCCGTGCACGTCAAGAGGCCACGCGGGTGAGAGAGGCACCGGCGCACACAGCAGACGGGTGGCTGAGGTTTATGTGCACGCGGGAAGGTCACCGAAACATCCCAACAAATGGAAGTTACACGGGTGGGGACGTACGCACTGTTTGGAACCAGATGTAACTGAGGCAAAACCCCTAAAAGGAAGCACCTATGGTGAGTAATTGGGGTTTCCAAATTCAAGGGTGTTTATGTCTAAAGTAGACGACAAAGAGGAAAATCACAGCACGTGCACACACTCACGGATCAGAGCTAACCTGAGCTTGATCGGAGACACCCAAATGTTTTCTCACACAATCAACCTTTTCAAAACAGTAATAGTCACAACTTCTGCTCCTCGCCCCAGACAGCACTGTCTCCAAGGTGGACAGTTACAGACGGACACCCACGTGGCACAGGCGTCAGACTGAACCCCGGTGTATCTCAGGTGCCATCCTGCACCCCGTGCAGACTTCAGACCCCGGCTCTTACCCTCACGAGGTGGCTGGTCAGGGGAAAGAGGCGCAAGAGCACCAGGGACAAGGGACCCAACTCCCCGCTTAGGGGTAGGGGTCTTCTGTGCGGACACGGGGTTTCTGACAGTAGGCCGCTCACCCCACCCACTTCCCAACGAGCCACACTCTCCCTCGGGTGCTGGCTGTGAAGAGGCTGCCGCGAAGCAAAGAGCTCTCCGGCCTGGCCACTTGTGTGGCTCTGAGCTGGGGGAAGGGGCAGGCCGGTCCCAGACACCACAGCAGGCGCAGCGCCTGGCCACAGGCTCCAGGGCTGCAGCGGGGCGCAGGCCCCAGCCAAGGCAGGCAGCCAGGTGCACAGGCTCCCCAGCACAGCCACCCCAGGCCTCGTCACAGGGCTGGGGGCTGCTGAAAGGGGGAATGTGCTAGTTTCCATCACAGAAACTGGAAATGGAGGTTCCCCCGTCCTGTAGAAAGCAAAAACTGGAAACCAACAAAAGTTAAAAAGAAAAATAAACAATAATGAGGGGGAAAAGATAAACAACGAAACCACAAGCGACAAAGAAGGAGCAGCCTGCAGTGAGGGACCGCAGACGGAGAGCACCCAGCCCCTCTGCGGTGGTCAGCCCGCTGGCCGGCCGGGCACTGTCCCCCCGCTGGAGAGGAGGCGGTGGAAGGGCTCCATCCAGCAGGCCAGTCAGCCCCTGCTTCCCCTGCGCCTGCACTTCATGACTTCCCGACTACACTCTGCTACTTGATCATCTAAGGGACAGGTCTGCCACCAACGCCCAGAGCGCCGGGAGTGCTGTAGGGAGGCGTGTTTGGGTGGCGGCGTCCAGCGTTGTTAGGACAGTGCCTCTGCTTTCTCCCCTGTTCTTTTCGGGGGTGGACTAGAGCCGGAATGTAGCGCCTCCTACACCTTCATACAGTGGACAGCGGCCTGCATCCGACGACGGCCACCTGCTGAGCAGACCACGTGAGGAAGCAGCGCGTCCAGTGCAGGTGGACAGGGAGTGGACTGTGGCTCCCTCTGCGCTCAGGCTAGCGAGCTCTCTGACCCCTCCCACCTCAGGCTTGTCACTGAGGTGGCTTCCAGGAGAGTTTCAGTGCTATTCTAAAATGAGTTGTTTCCCAAAACAAGACAACTTCAATTGGTTCAGAATACCATTTTCATTTTCCTCCTTCAGGGTTCTAGCTGGTTAGATTTCTTTTTGTCTAGTTGAAGGACCCTGGTAACATTTTTCAGTATTCAATCCCATGATTTCTTTAACAATGAAGACATTATCTCACTGCTCATATTCTTTTATAGATACTTAATTAGAGCAATAAATGTTTGATACAATTTGTAATAATGATCATTATAATAACTGAAATTTATTAAGCACTTACTGCATTCAGAGCACTGTGACACTCTTTTCAACATGCATTCCCTTATTCAAACCCGATGATATCTTCAAGGGAGAGGTACTGCCTTTTAATTCCCATTTTAGACATGAGAAAGCTGATCTCAGAAGGCGAATCATCTGACACACACCCAGGAGACGGTGGATCCAAATCCTGCATCTCTACTGAACAGATCCCAGAGTCTCCAGGCCTTCCCTGGGCACAGGTCCTCACTACTTCTGAGCCGTCTCCTTCCCACTGTCACAGAACGTCAGCAGGGCACTTAGTGTGCTTGTCTATTCTTTTTTTTGCAGGGGGCAGGGGGGCACTGGGGATTGAACCCAAGAGCCACCACTGAGCCACATCCTCAGCCCTTTTAATATTTTTTCAACTTTGAGTCAGGGTCTTAGTTTCCCAGGCTGCTCTTGAACTTGCAGTCCTCCTGCCTCAGCCTCCCCAGTAGCTGGGATTCAGGCTGTGTTTGTCTTTCTGCCTTTGTTCCCCAGAGCCCAGCTTTTCTCTTCAATCACAGCAGTGACTCAGATTTTGTGTTTTTCTTATTAGACTGTGTGCGTGTTAGTGGGCACTGGGTCCTGAGCCTGGCAGTTTCCAGTGATCTGACACTGCCAGCCCTTCCCATTTTATTTGGAGATAGGGGCTGGCCACGTTGCCCAGGCTGGTCTCAACTTTGCAACCCTCCTGCCTTGGCCTTCCAGTGGCTAGGATTTAAGGTGCGCACCTCCATGTCTAGATTTAATATACCTTTTTTTTGAGAGAGAGAGAGAATTTTTCAATATTTTTTTTAGTTCTCGGCGACACAACATCTTTATTTTATTTGTATGTGGTGCTGAGGATTTAACCCAGCGCCCCGCACATGCCAGGGGAGCGCGCTACCGCTTGAGCCACATCCCCAGCCCTAATATACTTTTTATATAAGCTATTCTGAGGTTTCTTTACACAAAATAAAAACAAGTTTTAAGTAATAAAGCAATGTATTAGTAAGATGGAATCGCATTTATGTGCCAGGTAGTCAACCTGCAGAGGTACTAAAATGAACAGAAACACGTAACTCTGCGTTTCCATTAGATGCTTTGACACACATGGTCTCACCTGATACACATTCCATGAAAGGCATTATTTAGATATGCATTTAGCAGTTAACAGAACCAGTGATCAGAGAAAACAAAGAACTTTTCAAGGTCATCCAGGTAGTTAAATGGCAAAGCACAAAAGCCAGTTCTTCACACTCTGCCGTACCATTCTTTTTATATTTAGTGGAGCAAGTTATAATACTTGTAAGAAAACTTGCACTCATAAATTCAATGACAAGTTATTTCCTTTACAGTATATAAAAATAGAACATGTGTGTTTATTCACTTCATTAGAACTTTAAAATGGTCCAGTACAACTAAACAAGTCTACTATATCTGCATGTATGACGTTTCAAATTAAATAGATATTGCTCAGTGTTGGTAAGCCCTTACAGATGTACGGCACGATGACAATTTGCAGTATTGTGAACATTTGGGTTGTGCCCTGCCTTCCATCCTCAGAGAATTCTCTGCTCTCAGTCCCTCACTCCTTGGTCAGGGAACCTCACCCCCAGATCTTGGAATGAAAACCTTGACTGGGTTTTCAATCAACACATGAGCCCACTGTCCTAATTCAGGGAAGTACCGTGACCCACAGGATCAGGTGTAGTGGAACTCTGGTTGGCTTTCCCAGGGCAGAGGCCTTCTCTCTTTATATTGTTAGTATGAGGAATGAGGTGTGGCACTGCAGCAGCCACTTTGCTACCTCTAAGGACAGAAGCCTGAGAACAGCTGAAATACCAAAGTCTGCCAAGTGAGGCCTCCTGGTGACGCGACTGGAGCCCTGAATCAAACCCTGCTTAATGCAAAACCACCTTGACAGTGCAGTTAAGGAAGCTAATAAATTATAAACATAAATTATCTGTTTAAAAGAGCATGAGCTAAATTATTCACAACAGAGTCCTGAATGAGCCAACTAAGATCCCCAGGGAAGTGTCGCATTCTCGGGTGAAGAACGGTGTGGGTAACACAAGAAATTCAAAATGGCGGCCGGCTCAGGACTGCTGCTGGAGTGGCAGGAACAGGAAGCAACTCGCGAGGGGGCCGGGAGGCGGCACGCAGAGATCCAGGTGAGGCAGGTGGGCTAGGGGAAGGCGTGAGGCTTTGAAGGGACACCAGGAGAAACGGGAAAGGGTGTGACCGTAGAAGCAGGCAGGGGCCAAGGTGGGGTGCTCACTGAGAGGGGAATGAAGGAAATGAAACCAATCTGTATATCTGTTCCCTTCCAAATGTTAGAGGCCATGCCACAGACGGGTTGCACAGACACGTGGGACCCAAGCACCCAGGTGACAATAGTGTGCCATCAAGTTGGAGAATTCTGAAGCCAAGCCCTTGTCCTAGAGCTGTGGAGTGGGGGCTGGGGTGAGCTGGAGCCCAGGTGCGGCGTGGGCCTGAGGTGCTGACCCGTTGCACTCAGGCAGCCGGGTCCAGGCCCGGTGCAGACACCGCTCCACAGCCTGGAGCCCCAGGCATCACAAGCGGGAGAGTGGCAGTAGGGAAGGAGCGGTCAGGACTGCAGGGCTAAGCAGCAGTGTTGGTGCTCCTCCAAACCCGACTGGCACAAACAGTGTGGACCCAGGCGCTGCGGAAAGCCCTAGGCTAGCTGGCTTAGGGGCCCTCGGCCTCTGCAGGGTCCTTCCTCTGTTATTCACACTTGAATAAACCCTACTCCTTTCACTCTTGCCTTCTGTCCTCCCCTGAATTTCATTCTTTGGATTTGTGAAACAAGAACCCAGAAAGAAGCTGGTGGTGATCTGCTGAGGTGTGTCGCACACTGGGGTCGCAGGCCCCTCTACAGCCGCACCAGGCCACTCGATGGCGTGGAGAAGACCTGAGACCCTCAGAGCGACGCCAGCATTAGCTGTAGCCCTGGGTCTGCAGGTTACACAGACCCCACCCGCCAACAGAAGTGGAGAATCAAGTTTCATCCCAACTCTCATTTTGTAACCAGGAACAGAAGAGAGAGATTTTAAGTACAGAATGTGGAAATCCTGCAGAACCACTGTCGTCCACATACGCCGTTTCATTTCCTGTGAGTGCATGGAACAAAAAGATGCTCTGGACATCTGTACTCAAAGCACCTGCGTGGGAGAGAATTAGACCTTGGACAACAGACCCATTCTTCAAGTGAACTTTCTTAAATATCCCCTCTGTGTCGACCACTGCACTAGTCCTTCAGAGCTTCCCAAGCAAACCCCGTCCTCAGTCTTGCAGGGAAGACAGAGACCAGGAGGGAGGGGAGGCAGCGATTGTGGGAGCACGTGAAAGGGACACCTAACTTTCACGAGAAGCTGAGTACAGAAGCCAGACAAGAGAGAAGGGGAGCTCTGCGTTCTGAAGGGGAAAGTAAAGCAGGGCGCTGGAGAAGCAGCAGCTACTAGCACAATCTGCAGAGATTCGAGAACAGAGTGTAGTCTCATTGCATTTTGTACGTATCCTCATCAAAGCAGCAGGAGAGCAAAGTGGGTGTGGGGAGAGGTCGGTCAGCATGGAAACGGGAACAGCAGTTGGAGAGATAAGAAATCCAGGAGAGCACTGCCCAGGTCTCCACGGAGGTAATGACCATGAAGAGGGACAGCCAGCTCTAGATTGGTTATGGGAGTGATGGGGGAAACCTGATCAATCAAAAGTCATGGGTACCCGGCAGAGGAGCCCAAGATGGCATGGGCTGGGGCTTAGCTGCTGGGAGGCTGTGTTGACATTAGTCCTGGTGCTGACAGTGCCTGGAAGCGGGGCTGGGGCAGGCTGGGGAGGACAGTTTGTGCCAGAGATGTTGAGGGTGAGGCTCCACCCAAAAGGAAAGGCAGCTACTCTTCTCTGCTATATGCACTTCAGGCATGCCCGGGAGCCAGGTGGGCCGCCTGGGAGCAAGATGGGCAGCCCAAGAACTGGAGAGAGATGGCAGGAGAGGACCAGGACGAGGGTGGGAGATCAACCCGCGGCGCACAAGGACTGTTTTAATCCCTCACCTGAACACTGCGAAACACACACACTGACAAGAGTGTTGTAATCCTGGAGGGACATTATTATACGTTCAAACTTCATTACCACGAATACTCAGTTGGAAAGACAGTTTTCACCATTAGCTCAAAGCCATTTGCTTTATTTCAGCATGATTTCAAGTGCTGCATGTTTAGATCTATCAAGGACAAAAAGCAAATATTAAGTCAGTAGTCAGTCTGGACAGGTGCCGCAGACCGGAAGTGGGGCAGCTGCTGGCCTCTGGGGACACTCATCTGGTGACAGTGTGGTGCCCATGCTCTCGTTGTTCTGGGCCTCCCTGCAGACTTGGATGGTGGTTGAGTGGGGGGTATTAGGGTCCCCTTAATTTTTCAGAGCAAACTATCAGGGTTTGACCTTATTGTCTTCAAGCAGTGAAGGGAGAGTGACCACACATCAGACGAACACCCTGGCACACATTCTGCTAAGGATGGACTTGTGGGACAGGGAGAGGGGACCTCAGCCTGGTGCAGGTGCTCAGAGAACCACAGAGCACCTCCATTCCTCTGTGAGGTCTGTGAGCGGGGCCTGCAGGGATGCAAGGCACAGGATGAGCTTCCAAGAAAACCGGCTCACGGTGGTCAGCGACTTCCAGCAGCAGGACCAGGCTTAACCCCACGCACACTGTGGGTGGTGCAGAGTGGCAGGGTGTCACAAGACGGGGAACAGAATGCAGCCATAAGACAGGTGCTACTCACATCAGTGAACGCTGATTCTAGCCAGAGCTCAGCGTTAGGCACAGCAGGTGTATCTAAAGATGTAGAGAGCTCCACTTAAAATTCTCAACATTTCTGTTCTACACCTCTTCAAACAACTAAACAGGTATTACTATTTCTTTTTGGTACTGGGCATTGACCTTGAGGACACTTTATCACTGAGCCACATCCCCAACCTTTCGTATTTAGTTTTTATTTTGAGACAGAATCTTCTACGTTCCCCAGACTGGCCTCGAATTTGCGATCCTTAGCCTGCTGCGTGGCTGGGATTGCCGGGGTGCGCCACCAGGCCTGGCAGTTTACCTTTTATAGTCTCAAAGATTCAGAACAGAGACCTGTGCAATATAGAAATATTTAAGTACCGATCACCAAGGTAAATAAAGTATAAGTACAGAGGAAGCTGCGGAGTGAGAAAACCCCGAGTCAGAAGGAACGTCACCACTGAGTGGACCACAGGTGCGAGGACGTCCTACAGCCCGCGCCTCAGTTAAGGCAAAAACAACGGATCAGATTCAGCCAAGATTCAGCCAAGAAAACCACGGGACTTCAAAGGTAAGGTTGTGTTTCTCCATTCTTTTTGTAGTGGAATTACTGCCTGAGACCACATCAATTGCAAGAATCGCATAACCATGTATTGGGTTTTAAACATACAAATCCCAAAATGTAGGATTCACAGAAATCCTGTCAAATTCTTATTAGGATTCCATACAGACTACGGAAAGCACATTGTGACCCGGGTCTGGGAAAAATTATTGATCAATAGTATTTTCAAGAACCCTTTCAGTTCAGGGTTTTGGTTTTATAAGTTAAGGGTCTTCACATTTAAACCATGCTTAGTCGGGCTAAGTCATTTTAACTGGAATCACGCAGTTTACGATGAGGTCGAGAAGCCCTGGAGTGTGGGGTGGGAGAGGGCAGGCAAAGACCACAGAACTCCTGCAGCTGCTCCTCAGAAGAAAATCAACATTCCTACACAAACTCCACTCGAGTGTTGAGGAGGAAATGGTCAGTCCCTCCAGTCATCAGTATTTATACAGCACTTCCATCTGCCAAGCACTGTGCCAGGTGTCAGAAATCATGACTCAACAAACGGACGGAACTGCTGCTTACGCTGTAGCAACTACGACTCCACACTAACAAGGGCCACTTGGTCACTTACTGAGAACTCACCGTGTGGCACGGGTGGTAGAGTAAGCGTGACTATCAGTTACTTACTGAGCAGGTAGCACACACTGGCACTATCCCAGATGCTCTCCATCTCACTGTGACAACCCTATAAATAGGCATATTTCTCCGACTCGGAGACACACATCTTCCCCTTACATTTTAGTTTCTCTGAATTGGAGAAATTCTCACCACTGTAATGATCAGTATATTTTTTCTTCCTATTGCCGTATAAACTAATGGCGAGTATTAGAACTGATAGTGTTCTAGAGACTGAAATAGAGCATTACTTTCATTTTATACAGGAGAACACTGAAGTATTAAGAGAACTTATATCTCTTCCCAACATCACAAGGATGACAGGTAGAAGAGTCAGAGATCTGAGACACCCATAAGACAAACATAAATCAAAACCACCATAAGATGCTTTTTCCCCTATAAGGAAGAGATTTCTTAAAAGCTGGGTGACGCAGTGTGCAGGCAGGGAGTGGGGACGCAAGATTCCCACCCCGCTGGTGGGAACGTGTGTGCACTCAGGCCTGCTGAGCAGGCTGCAGCCACCTGGTTTAAAAGCGCCAGCTCCCCCCCAGCTCCATGCTACCATGTGGCACACGCATGCGATGACATGTTGTGACGCTACACTCTGCAGCATTCAGATTAGAACACTAGGAGACCCATCAATGAGTTTAGTTAAATAAATACAGTAAACATCTAGTACAGAACGTATACCTGTTTTTTTTTTTAAAGAAATGAGGCAGCTCTTTGCACACTGACTATAATTAGCTTCAAAATACACTGAAAAGCAAGAAATAAACAGAAGATTTCTAGTATGTTGTCTGAATTTTAAAAAGGACATCTCTATACACACAAAATGACTGTAAACTGGACCCAGTGGTGCACCCCTATAATCCCAGTGCCTCAGAAGGCCGAGGCAGGAGGATTGCAAGTTGAAGGCCAGCCTCAGCAACTTAGTGAGACCCTTTCGCAAAATAAAAAGGGCTGGGATTGTAGCTCTGTTATAGAGTGCCCCTTGGGTTTAATCTCCAGTCCCAAAAAACAAAGCAAAAACAACAATATCCTCGAGAAGCGTACGCAAACCCAGAAATAGTGGCTCCTCTGGAGGGGAAAACAGGGGCTCTAGGGCAGGTTCCAGGGAGAGTGTCTGAATAAGGTATCAAGTGCACTTATGACCTATCTCCTAATTAAAGCACATCCTCCTGTGGGTCACTACAGGACATTCCCACATCCCACTCTGCTCCCGTAGACAGAGCCCCAGACTGGGAATTAAAGGGCTGAGCTTCAGTCCTGTGTTGGCCGTGGGATGATAGGAAAGGCCTAGTGTAGCTACGACCCAGAACCAAGAAGAATAGAATACTCGCATCACCCCACACACATCAAATCCCAGCCCACAGGGCTGTGTGGGAGGGAGGGAGAGGAAGAGGTGACCTCGTGCCTGAAGACACCCACAGCCTGACAGTGGTGTCGACAGACACACACCAAAGCAAAGCAGTCACCATGCAGCCATCGCGGCTTTGCCCCCGCGATGGCAAGCACCTGACCCCAGCTGTGGGCCTGTCTGTCTCCCAGCAAAGGAACCCAGCTGTGAGGACAGGACAAGTCACACCAGGCGCCCTCAGGCCACACTGCAAACGGACTACAGACTCCACATCAGAAGGCAGAGTGACCCTGGTCTTGAAGGATGAGAAGAATGATGGCAGGAGACAGCCCTTCCCGTCCCTTCCTGTCCAGCAGTGGGGGGGTCCAGGACTCCCGGGCCCTCCCCACCCAGAGGGCAAGACTCACTGGGGAGAGCAGAGGAAGCTGCACCGAGCCTTTCCGCTGCGGGAAATGGGTGCCACAAGGTGCCCCAGTGCACAGCCCACCAATTCCACAGCCAACAGCAGCGTGAGGAGGGCAGAGAGCAGGAGCACCCAAGAAACTGCAAGGCAGGCCAGCGCGGGAGTGGGAGGAGAGTGAGGAAAGCACACACAGAGAAGGCTGGGGGGCGGCAAGAGAAGGGAGTGAGCCGAGAACAGAGGCCGTGGACAGGAGGGAGGACAGACGGCAGGACGTCATGAAAACACTCCCTGTATCAGCTTCAAATTTCATTTTAAATTACATTATAAAAGAACATAAGAAATAAGGGGAATGAGGGCACACACCACTTCCCCAGCACGCCAAGGCCCTGCGTTCCGTCCCCCATCCCCACTACTGCACTGAGAGAGAAAGAGAATACAAAGAAACACTTTAGAAGATCCCTCCTTAGGTTATGGATTTGTCTTACGGTTACTATTGCACTTTCCAGTAATTAAAAACAGAAGCCTCCTTTCTAATTGATGTCTGACATTCTGGTGGCTGTAGTTGTTTCGCGGCACCAGGGATTGAACCCAGGGGCGCTCTTCCACGGAGCCACATCCCAGCCCTTTTTGTTTTTCATCCTGAGTTAGAGTCTTGCAGAGGCTGGTCTCAAACTTGAGCTTCTCCTGCCTCAGCTTCCCAGTTACTGGGATTACAGGCATGCACCACCTGCCTGGGTTACAATGGTAGTTAAATGAAAAGAACTTGATTCTTTAGAACTCCTTTACTTTTATTTGACATGTGCAAGTAAGATGCCTTTGGAATTCTGAAGGCAGAGTGTGGGGTCATGGGAGATGGTAACCTCATCAGAAGATGATTAATGAATTTTCTTCTCAGATGTAAAAACTCTAGTTCCCAGTTCAAGAGAAGAGTGTTAAATGTATATATTTAGAAGTTCCATAAAGGCTAACTCTAATTATGTCTTCCTAATCTTGCAAAAAAAAAAAAAAACCTTAGAGGGAATGAACTATTGGCTGATGAGAACATTTTGGTTCACTAGTCTTTGTAGATGATTCTGGAAGCTGTCTGATGCAGCTCAGAACCCAGGTGGAAGGCCTGTGGTCATTTGGGAGCCCCACACAGCTCGGGCCTGGTGAATCATGTGCTGTGGAAGACGAAGGCCAGGCCTGGGGCCTTCCCCGAACAGCCTCAGCCACACTTCACCAAGCACAGGGCCCTCCACAGCCTTAGACTCCAGAGTGGAGCTTAAAAAAAAAAAAAAATGAGACCTAAACATAGATTTCAGATGACCAATGAATAAATTTGTAGTATAAATACGTCCCTTATATTGCATGAGACAAACTTCTACTGAAAAACACTCACTGCTCACCTGAAATTCAGATTTAACTGGGTGTCTTTTATTTTTATTTGCTGACTCTGCCAACCTGCACGCCACTGGCCTCACATACCAAGTGGGGCGTGCTGGCCGTGCATTACCCCAACAGGAGGGAGAGAAGCTGGCTGGTGGTAGTGCATGTGGCTGGGGAGACACAGAGGAAGACGGCTGATGGGGCAGGGATGGAGCAAGCCCGGCACTGTCAAGAAGGAAAGGGAATGGTGACCATCCTCCTGGGTGCCAGGAGCCGTGACAGAGGACACTGGTGAGTGGGGGCAGAGTGGCAGGCCAGCAGCCTAGCAATGGTCAGTGCCCACTGTGGCTCCTGGTCCAACACAGAAACCTCTCTGAACCTTTGCTGGCCTCCTCCTGTGGAAGAGAACTTCACAGGGGCAGTAACTAACCCACGACAGCAGAAATGGAGGTACCTTTAAGCTTGACAAATAATCTGAAAACACAAGAGGTATGTTTCTATGTAAACCTTTGGGTTAATTTTTAAAATCAGCACTTTTACAATAAATGTTGTAAAGGATTTGATCATGAACTTGGGTTTTCCTCTATTACTGATATTCCTGGGAGTGCCTGGATCACATGGTAGAGGGGATAGAATATTCTACGAACTACTGCATTCTTAAACCATGGCCTGGCAAACTCACTTCTGCATTATAATGGCTAATATGCCATAAAATAAGTCACAAAGTTTACCTACTTATTTTCTTCCTGGAAGCTAAAAGCCTCTGGTCTCCGGATGGCAAGAGAAGAATGTGAGTGCCTACGTTTAAAAAGAGCTATGAATGCCGACTATGATCATGGCTGCTTACCTGCACACAAACCCTAGAGAAGACCACTGCTGGTCTGTGGAAATACCTTCCATTCTCTGTTCTCTGTAAACAGAGTTCGGGAAGTTGTTCTGTGCAGCAGGATTTGTACCACAGGCTGGTGATTAGCACAGCTGGGGTCCTGGTCAGGGGAACAGGACAGCACTTTGGCCGCTCTCACTGGCTCTGCTGCACCTCCCCATCTCCCGGCCCCTGGCCCCAGCTTTGCTTAGTGCTTTAAGCTTGTAGTCTGCAGCTTAGCCTATTTCTTTGTCCTTTAGCCTAAGGGTATCCCCTGCGGCCTGGGCTCTAGGAACTCCATGTCCACTGGACACTACTCTGCCATCCAGAAGTAAGAAGGCCCACTCCGATCCTGACATTCCCCCTTCCATCAGAGAATCTAATGCTGGGATTGTCAGCCATCACACCTTGTGACACAGTGGCTTGGAGGTGATAAGCATGGGCATGGAGTGAGGCCGCTCTGCAACAGACCTGCTTTTATTTTAGTCTTGAACATCTCTCTGTTTGCTAATGTGTAAAACAGGAACAAGAAGCACACTCACTTTAGAGAGCTGGTATAGGGTGAGTGAGTTGGTGTAGCACACAGAAAGCTGTTAGAATAGTGCAGTTATGTGGTAGGCTTTAAAAGGTAGCATCATCATCATCATCATTTAAAAAAGATCTCTGCAGCTTTCCCTCCCTTTGCCAATTCATGGGGTGACTGGCAGAGCAGATTCTGGCATCTGTAGTGCCCGGATACATCATTTCAACAGCATCAGACTCTGCATTTGTACATACTTGCCAGCCACCCATCCCTGCCGTGACACCACTGTGTATAAAATGTTGAAGTTTTAGAACTGTATTTCATTAAAAGGAAAAGGGAAAACATACAGGTACAACATCAAAGTTAGGTCCAAGGCAACAGGATCTGCTCTGCAACTTGAACCACAAACTGATGAGGGTTACAAAGGGGAACAAGCTGTGGACCCTGGCAGAGACGGGAAGCAGGGCGTGGGCAGAGATGCTGGCTGCCACAGCTCTAGGCTGAGCTAGGCCTGCAGTTTCAGCAACCACTGTACGGCCACCTGGAGAAGTGACATCTTAATAACCACAGGTGGATTCCATGCCAGGGGAGCGCTTTGGCCTGTCTTTCATTCCGAGGCTGGACCACTCATTTGGCCTGAGAGTGAGCCTGAGAAAATGGATTTCATGTTTACTGCAGTATTCACTGCCCTGTATCCCAAGGCCTCGACCTGAGCATGGTTTTCACATGAGGACACTCCATCAATTAGACATGTATCCAGTATTTAGCAACATCCTTAAAATTACTTTTTAAACATTTTTTATCTTTGCCAAGGATGGGAAACAGAGTTAAGTGCACAACTGGCTTTGGGCCACCTGCTGCAGAGGACTGTTTTCAGCAAGGGGTAAACACGCCAAATCCAGGCTTACTTCCTTATCTGCACACGCCATGAAAACCTGGCTATCTTAGGGTGCCGCATGCATTCAGACTATATTTGCTATTTCCAGACAGCAGACAGCTCAGAGCTCCACGGGGCCAGCAGGCAGAGGCCCACGTTCACTCCTCTCTAGGGCAGCTCCAAGCACCCGGGGCGGGGACACGTGATGTGATTCCAAGCCCAGAGGCCACTGAGGGCTCCACGAGGCTGGGCCGCCTCAAGAGCCAGCAAAGGGCCCTCTGTCTCCAAACTAAAGAGTCGGGTGACGTGACTTTTGATATCTTAAATTGCCAGAGAGATCTGATGAACAGAGAAACATAAATCAATAAGTGATTTCTGAACTGAAACTGCCTCCTGCATATGAGGTATGACAAGAGTATTTCTGAAATCTGATGTCACAGAGACTTACTAGGCTCTCAGGAAGGAGGGATGGTAGAGTAACCCAAGACCTCTGACACACAGTTTTACTGTATGCTTCTGCCCAAGCAAGGCCGCAGAAAACACTATTTTACATTTGCATTACATAATACTTCACTGTGCCCTAGTAGAAATGAATCCCAGATGTATCTGGAGTAACAATTCTTAAGGTAGTTTTAGGAAGTGTGGATTACCAAAGCACATATGGATACCGTTTGTACATTTAATACTGCAATTAAGAATTAATTGCACTGATATGGTACTCAGTCATTCCACTCAAGTTATGTCTGCAACAATCTTTCCTGAAGATAAAAAATGTAATAATTCTCAAAGATTTTAGTACTTCTATAAAATCTAATTATAAGTGAATCGTGTGGGCTACTCTTGGTTCTGCGTCCTGTGTCTCCTGAGCACATATTTGCTGTCCCCTACCTGACTGTCCACACATGTTCGCTCTTTGCTTTTGTTAACCCCACCACTCTCTACAGCTCATTTACCCAATCTTAAGAACTAGCTGTTCCTAAGAATTTTTAAGAGAAGTGCAATTTGTTCCTAAAACACCAATGCTTTCAAAAATAAGATATGTACATCTTAATGTTTTTAAACAAAACATCTGCTTTTCAATGTAAATTAACCCCAATTATTTCCCCCTGGGACTACTAGCCTGTACTAGGAGCTCTGGGCTTGGTCTAAGTTAAGTGCTCTGGGACGCTGCACTTTTCGAGTTCCTCTGTTAATGACCTGCAGTCTTTACAGCCTGTCCTTGCTTGCGTTTAGTGTGCTGTCACTGCTCTCTGAAGCTCTGAGTTCCTGAAGCAATAGCCACCCTCTGTTAGGCTGACTGTGGCGCAGGTAACTGGGACTCTACCTTTGTAGAACTGAATTTTTTGGGAAAGAATGAGGTGTGGGTAGATGGGGGCTGAAGAAGTAATGGGGTCAGGGGAGAGAATGAAATAATGCTTTGAACAGCCTGCCTGGCTTTCTTGCAAATTCCAAGCTGGGTTCGAACCGCCCAGACCGGCACAGTGCTGGCGGAGCATAGCACTAGCTAGTTCTCCCTCCTTCCACGCAGAGTGACCTTACCAAGAGCTCTCACTCAGAGCTGCCCCCTGGACACGCATGAATTTACTTAAGCTTAGTTGAGAGAAATCCAGGTATGGAGAAAGACAGTTAAAATAACGGTCAGTCACCAGACAGAAAGCAAAGCCCAACACGGAGCTATGAACCACATGACCCCTCAGCACACCTTGATCTATGACTGTACCTGTGAGAAGATGACCAACATGAAGACGAGATGCCCTCTTCACAAGGCACATACAGCGCAACAGTGACAACCTATTGAAGGCTCACTCTAATGGTGGAGTAGATGATAAGTCACACTGATGAACTGCATTTAGGGATTTACTCAAATGTCCAGATGTTGTAAACTGTCACAGACTTAAACAGAATTTTCTTTTTCCTTCCAAGCATTTTCATATTTTATGATTTTATATTAGGTTCTAAACATCTGTGTATGGCTAATAAACGTAGATTTCCCCCAGAACACACAATTCTGATAAAATCGAACAAAGAGAAAAAGAGACACTAAGATTTTCTTCAGGCCAAGGACACACCACACATGGCTGGCATAAAGTGCTGTAATTGTAGCCTTCTCTCGCTTGTGACTTACTTGAAGGAAACCCACGGAAGGTTGACCTTCTGTGACCTGGAAGGCCTCTGCCCTGCGACCTTTCCCGGTAGGGATTACGGCATGCTTTCAGAAACCACAAGCCATGTTTGCTATTTATTAAAATCACGTGGGAAAGAATGCCTAAAATACAATCAGATTATCTACTCTTTTGGATTACATTTACTCATGTTCCTTTTTATTACAGATAAATGGGAACTGGCTCTGGTCAAGACTTTCTGTGCAAGTTTTTCTTTTTTTTAAAAGACTAGAAGAATTCCTGAAAACAATTTTTAAAAATTGGACATGCAACCAGACACAAAAGTCTGAAATAAAATCCTTCCAATCGGGAGCCACGTTTCTTAGTGTAGGGAATGATGCATTTCTTAGGACTTATTCTGGGTACACTTTTTGCTTTGAGCTTTGTTTGCTTTTTGCAACAGCATTTCAGAGAAAACCAACTGACCACTTACAACCTCAACAAGGGCTTGGGGGTATGATTAAGAAACGCACCTGGACTCACTCGAACAACACGTTTGTTTAACCTGGTGACTTTCCTGTGTCTGGGGTCGGGCAGGAGCAATCTGGGCTGGGGGCAGGAAAGAGTGATATAGCTGACTCACCAAGAACAAAACGGTCGCGCTGGCTACCCCTGTAATTAGAACCGCTTTAACAGTTTCTAGGAGGCAAGGCTAGCATTTAAATGACCCACTATAATTTGGGATGAAATCCCAGGAAATCAGGCCAACTTTGGAGCAGGAGTGGCATTTTTTAGTTTACTCAGCATGATGAACCCACTGAACGCCGAGTGTTCCTCCCCTGGGACAAACGTAGGTCAAGGGGAAAATCAACTCTAAAGGGGTTTAGCCAGCCAGGAAGAGAATCGGAGCACCCGCTCCCCGGGGCAATGAGGGCTCATTTTACTTTTGCATCTTTCTTATTATGGAAAATTTCAATCATATGACAAGATACACAGGAGAAGCCACCACACGCCCATCCCTTACCAGTGTTGATGAGCAGTTGTCCCCGTTATTTCACTGTCCCAACTCACCCCCTCTTTGACTTTCAGAAAGCAAATCGCAAGCAACTGGTTTGTGCTTTATAGAAGCTTTCATTTACAATTATGTGTGTTTTTCTGACGATCACTCCAGCGAGCTCATTGAGCATGAGATGTTAGAACTAACGTTAACCACACCTTGTAAAATGTTTTTACAATAAAACCTATCTGCCTAGAACTAATTTGCTTGAATGTAATTGGGTAATTAAAATGACAAAGTAACTTGGAACACAACCCTCTATTATTTTAATTATGGGGAAAAACAGCATGCTAAATTGAGAACACAGTGCCTGTTACTTTATATGGTTCCAGTCTTGGTGCACAGGCCAAACAAGAGAAGAAGTCAAAAGTAACCTGTTAGAGCTGCCTGAGAAAATGGGAGGAGGTTACGAAGGGCCCAGGGGCTGCCTTCAACAAAAGTTCCCTTTTTCCTTCACCACACACACACACACAACAACAACAACAACAACAACAAGAAACAGAAAGCCAACAGACCAAACCTGGAGCTTCAGAAATCACTCATCAAGCAACCTACCTACTTACAATAATTTATGACCAAAGTTAAAGCAAAGATCAAAGGGAACTGCATCCAGCAGGGATATCCAGCTCTTCATTGCCTGATGACTAATTTGTAGGGGAATGAAGTCTTCACAAGAGAAGCCAAAATCATCGGAGGTGACTTTGATACAGTGCCACAAAGGATATGAAGAGGAAGCCAGGAGGGCTGCAGATGGCCAGGTTCCATCAGGAGTTCTAATAAAAGAGTCATGGAATTTCCCTGAACTGCAAATTCAGGAATGTTAGAAGTGGGCAAAAGTTAGGCAAGCCAGGCAAAACCTTTGATATGTCACAGCCTGTGTGTGTGTTGCTGTGGCTAAATGCTAACTTAAGCCACTGCTGGGGTTAATTAAAAGGCTTTATCTCCCCCACTCCCTCCCCCCCAAAGGCAACAGCCCATCAGTAATCTGGCCAGTCGGGTTCCTTCTGCTGTTGCATTACCCATCAGCCTGCTCCGACCCGGCATGGTCAGAGGTCACTGGCTCTCTCAGTCACCAACAAAGTTATATGCTCTGCAAAGTGACTGATTTGGCTTCAAAAATGTTAAGTTGAAATGACTTAGTATTGCCTGGCGCTACAGTCGCGTTCACATAATCATCTTTTACAAATTTCTGGTTCTTGAGTCAATGGTCATTTTAGAAACACCAGAAACCATTCAGTTCTCTTCGCTTCCATGAACCACTGGCATGAGCACCTCGTCCCGAGGCAGACAACTCTGCTCCCAGCTGAGGGAAGCGGCCTTCACACCTCTTATTTTGACTAGTTATACAATCCCCACCACATGTCTGCCCATAACTCCATAGAATAAGACTTAAGTTTATATTAGCATTTCAACTGTGCACATTTTTCGTTTGCTCCTGAAATCACCTCAAATTAGCAGATTTATTAGAACCTTACTTAGCTCAGAAGCTTAACACCAGTCTTACAGATCTTGTGATATATTCCCATGAAGAGTTAAGCATTTTCTCAAAAATGAATTAAAGTATGTGATTTTTTTTTTAAGGGAGTCCTTATCTTTTATAAATATAGAGTAAAATACTTAGAAATCTGGGAACTCTTCAAGTGGGGAGGGGGTGGAAAGTGTGGGGTATAAAATGAAGCAAAAATGACTGATAGTCTTCATAAAGCAGGCCACAGTACAGGGAGGCCATGATAGTTTTTGGTCTTATTCTGTCCAGCAAAACTTTCTTTTTAAAATCTGTTTATTTATTTATTTATTTTTGGTGCTAGGGATTGAATCTAGGGGTGCATTACCAGTCAGTTACATCACCAGCTCTTTTAAATTTTTTTTTTTTTTAATTTTGAGACAGGATCTCACTAAGTTGCTTAGGGCCTCACTAAATTGCTGGGGCTGGCCTTGAGCTTGTGTCCTCCTGCCTCAGCCTCCCGAGTCACTGGGAATACAGGTGTGCACAACCACACCTGGCCCAGCAAAACTCTTAATAGTAAATATTTCAGATACAATGCTGCACACATTTTGTAAGGATTCTCATTTAGCCAAACAACAACCAGAGCAATGGGTAACCAAGATTTGGCAGTCAATGTTTCAACTACCTTTACCAATCTAAAAACCTAGCTTACTCACTTGACTGTTTGAAAATAATACACAAAACTAACCAAAAACAACAACCACCACAACAAAATAGCAAAAACCAAACAAATACCCCAAATCTGTCTTTTCAGTTCTTGAGATGTCACTGGCATGTTGATATTTTTTGGTGGTATTAGAGAGAGAACCCATGCTCAGCAAGTGCTCTACCACTAAGCGACAGTCCCAGCCCTATCAATGGATTTTAATGTAAATGGAATATAATTATTTTAGTTTAGAAATTCAAATTTTCTGTTATCTTTATAGGTGTTGACAATTTAAATTGAAACATAAATGTAACTGGTAAGCGTACTTTAAAATAAGCATACATTGGTAAAAACTGTGCTCCATGTTCAGAAAGACCTCAGTCTGAAGGTATCATTACTGAATACAATCCTGGAGGTTTTCATATTAAAATGCCAATCATCACCAATAACCAACACCCGAGGCATGACAGCGTGCTCCTCTTACCTTGTGATCATACGGACTGTAGGAGTGAAACACACGAGAAAGGTCTTTGGTCCTGTGTTTCTTCTGTGGAAGAAAAAGACAAGCATTGAGGTTGATGGTGGCACAGTCCACACAAGGCACACAAGCCTGCATCCATCTGTACAGAGATTTATTCAGAGATTCTTCCTTTGCGCAAGCTGAGGGGACACATGGGTAAGAGCAGAAACCAGTGACGTGACGGTCATGCAGATCACAGTCACAAAGCGGCTGTGCACCCTCTTTCTAAGTTTCAAAATTAAAACCAATTATCATCAAAAACTATCACAAAATGCATGATTCAGAGACTGAAAGAAAAAATAGTAAAAATAAAGAAAACTCAACATGCATTTTGGTCACTTTTAATTTCACTGTAGCAACAAGTGCTCCTCCTCAGAACTGGCCACATGCATCCCCTTGGAGGCTCTGCCACTCGGTTCCCTGGCACAGCCTGAGCCTGTCTGCCCGAGTCCAAGAGGTGAAAGCACTTTGTTCTTTCTCTGCTACAGAGCCCAGGTGCTGTGCACAGTGTCCCTTACAGTAGGCACTCAATAAATGTTGGCTAAATTAATGAATAAGTACATCTGAGTTAGGCACACGACCTGACATCTGTAATGATGAGCACCTTTCAAGCTGAACGGCGCTATTCAAGTCCCCTGTCTACCTCCTGTGACAAGTGGGAAGTGTGGGTGTCTCTCATTACAGCCAACTAGAGCCACGGCTTTCTTTCTCCTCCACTGTGGCCTGCCCTCCCACAACCACTAGGAATACCTGGGGCCGAGTCTTCCACGTGCACCCATGTGTGCACGCACACATCTTTAGAATGGACACGAAACGTTCTCAGCTGCTAATTTATTCTATGTAACTGTTTTCCATCATAGAATTAGCCCACTGCCACATCTTAAAATTCTGTCATGAAAGCAGTCATCCATGTGTCCTTACCCCTGCCCCTGTCCTGCTTCTGCTTCTCCTCTGATCTTCCAATCACCAGGTGCTGGGGCTGCGTCTGTCTGGCTTGGGAGAGACTCCTTGCCTGGTATCCACCTGGCATTGGGGAGCATGCCCTACGTACTTGGTTACCCTTGTGGGCGCGTCACCACACCTCCCCACACCTCCCCACACCTCCCCAGTGCTGGGGGTCACAGCAGATCCCCTGCAGGGTTCTGTGCAACTTCTGCAGCCACCCCGCTCAACAGCACCTCTGAGGTTCAAATCAGTCGTCACACTCATCGTCTCCCAGAGGCCAGCGCACTATTCCAGAACTACTTTCAATTTGTGATGCCCACCGAGAGCCGTCCCTCCCAGATTCTGCCGAAATTCCTGCCCTGTGTGTCCTGCTCTTGGATGGTCCTTCTGACCCCTTGGCTCAGGAGTCACTTAGCCCTCCTTCTCCCCTGCAGAGTGCTGCACAGTGGAGCTGCACCTTCCAGGGACTGGACGCAGCTCCCTTGGCTATGAAAGGCTGCTCTGGGAGCCTTGGGATGTGCTTTGAACAGATTACTTGCCGTCTAAGTTTTCATGAGCTGGCGATTCTCTCTCCCTCTCCTTTTACACACTTAGCTGATGTAACTATTCTTGGCTTATACTCCACGAATACTAACACTTCCCTTGGTAGAGGATTTGATATACCACACTGGGGAACATTTTATGTTTTCCAGAAAGGAAATGGTGCCAGAGAAGATAAAATAGGCAGCATATCAATATTTAATTTAGGAAGTGTCCCAAGGACTCGTCAGTCTTAGAAATGGTTGAGCTACTAGTTTAAGGTGGCAGATAGATAAGCAAGTTGCTTTGTGTGATCTTTGTGTGACCTTGGTGTGTGGGTTTGGCACCTCCATGTTCACAGCCAAGAACCACATGCCCCTACTCTTTCTGGTTTTGGTGCTGAAATGGAACCTGGGGCCTCACGTGTGTTAAGCACGTGCTCTACCAATGAGCTACGCCCCGGCCCTAACGCCTTCTATCATAATCGACTTTGCCTAAGTTCGGGAGGGAAGTACAAAGCGACTTGGAGTGGCCCAGAAGCAGCCAGCAGGGAAACAGTGCCCCCCAGCCCCGTTGTTACTGAAACAACTTGGTCATACACCAGTAGAGTTGGCTGTGAATCATAAAGGCGGTGTGTGTTCACCCGTAATCTGAAAGTCATTGAGGTTCAGGAAGAAACACCCTGAAATCCTGAGTGATTAACTATCCAGTGATACCCCTGCTCCTTCCACTTGCTCGGTGACGGTGGTTCCAAAGCCAATCCTGGCCTCTGTCCTGAATGGATGAGGATGAGGGGCAACCATCAGCTGTCGTTTTGGGGATCTGCCTTCAGCATGTTCTCCACTCAGGCCGGGGGTCCTGCAAGCTGGATTCTAGAGCAGGCCGAACAGACGGGGGCTTCTAGCCGCTCGGGAGTCACAGGGGCACAGCTGATCTCGGAGGCTCTGAGAGGAGCTCCCGCACCAAGTTCCCGCACTGCGGCCACTGGGAAGCTCACAGGTAACCAAGACCAGGCCACCGTTACCAGCGAGCCCACTTCCCATGCAGCAGCTGCCAGAGGGCTACACGGCAAGACCTGCTGAGCTTTGCCATCAGCAGTTTTAACTGAAACCCAAAGCTGAGCCAAAAATGGAATAATTGGGTATTTTCCTATTGCATCAGAGACATGTCTAAGTTACCTCCACCTTTCAGCCTGTTAAAACAAACACCAGAGTCATGCAACCACCTGTTCATTCTCCAAGTGTTTGAAAAGTAAACACATGAAACAAGTGCGGGGATGAACTTGAGCGACTGTGGCCAAAGTGCCGTGAGGGCCACAAACGTTTCTCCCAGAACTGGACCAGGTCCCTGGAGTCACCTTCATCACTGAGCCAAGGCACAGGCCACGGTGGGGAGAAGAGGTGAAAAGTGCATGCTGGGTGCTGCGGTCTCCGCGGCTGCGCCGGGTCCCAAAGAGAGACGTCAGTGTGCAAGTCTGGTAAAACCCGAGTATCCTGGGAGGCAGGACAGCCTCGCCTACAGGGACTGCACTTTACAAACTGCTTTTACTCCACTCCGAGGACCCAAGATGCTGATGAACCTGTTTCTTCTACTCACGAGTAATCCACCTTTCAGACAAAACCACACAAAACCAAAGGCCCCAAGGGAGCATTCTGAACAGCCCAGTGGCCAGATGACGTAAGCACTTCAATTTGACCAGAGGTATACACCAGAGCTCTGACCCAGAGGCGGCTCCGGATGAGATGAGAAGCTGCCGTTTGAACGTGAAGACACACAGTCAACTGAACTTGACCAACAGTCACATACTTGTTCTGGTTTCCCATACAAATGCAATCATTTCTGTGCCCTTTCTCTAGTTGCAGATTACATCTTTCTTAAATAAAATACTGCTATAAAGTAAAGCTATAATATGGCCATGGACTTCATTAAAAAAAAAAAAAGATTTTCAAATGGTGCAGCCCAAAGGCTGAGAGCTGATATATCTTCGGCATGTTGGAACAGCATTGGGGTGTTCAGCAAGCCTGCATCACCCTTCATGGTAAGAAGCCCAAGGAGGAGGCTTGGGTTTCAACACACTTATTAGTTCCGGTTCCCTTGCTGGCAAAGACAGTAAGAAGTGGCTAGCTGGTCAGCCGGCAGTTAGCAGCAGAAAGGTAAAGATTAGGAGCCAAGACAGCTGCAGATTGGATCCTGGGGTTCTGCCTGGTGTGCCTCTGTGCCACACAGGGCGCCCGACACACCGGGATAGTGATGGCCCTTGGGAACTAGGGAGCTGCCTTCTAAAGAAGTCTCAAGAGATATAGGGGTCAGGGCTCCAGGGTAAAGGCTGGGAGTCCAGGACTTCTGCGGCCCACAGTAGGGAGGCCATACCCTAAGGCATGGGGTGGAAATAGCTGGGAGGTCAAGAAAAGACAAAACTCACATGGCGACAGCCAGAAGGGCGCCGGTGAAGAACTGGTCAGGCCTGGGAGAGTGAAGGTGAGGACAGGGGCTTAGCAATAGGGGTACTGGAGTAGGGACAGGAAGTGAGGTGGCCCCAAACCCTTGCCAAGCAAGAAGACTTCAGGACCAAAGATGTGACCCATGCTGAGGGAGTTCCGAGTCTGCCCTGAGGTCTTCTTTCATACTTCCCGAACGGCAGGTTCCCGTGGTAGGATGTGGACATCCTGGGCCCATTAACTTCAGTCTGCAATGTGACAATAATTGGTTGGAGAAGAAAAATACTGTTGCCAACTGAACAGTTTCTTGATAAAAGTAAAACAAAACCCAACTGAGTCTACAGCTAGGTCATGCCAGGTGAGGTCACGCCAGGTGAGGGCTGTAAGGAAGCAGACTCACAGACACAGGGGACAAAGGGAAGGGGCGAGGCTGATTAAGGAGCTGGCCTGCAGACACAGAGGGATCACCTGTTATCTCACCTTGCCGTCCCAGCAAATTGGGAGGCAGAGGCAGGAGGATCTCAAGTTCAAGGCCAGCCTGGGTAAATCAGCAAGGTCCTACCTCACAGTACAAAATGAAAAGGGCTGGTGACGAAGCTCAGGGGTAAAGCACTGGTTCAACCCCCAGGGCTGAGTGCGGAGTGTGGCCAAGTGATGAGGACACATGAAGGGGCAGATGAACGGGCGATGAACAATCAGACTTGTATCTCCCAAAGAGCTTCCTAGTGGTGCTCGAGATGCAGACCACGTGGGAGGAGGCTGGAGACCAAGGACAGAGGCACCCGAGGCTATCGTGACTGTGCTGAAGGAAAAGATGGCCCAGAGGAGGAGGGCCAGGGAGAAGGTGGGCAGACTGAGAACTAGCCAAGAGGCGGGAGGGACCACAGTCGGCAACTAGTTACAGAACAAGAGGGAGAAGCAGAAGACAAGGTCGAGGTTACTGGATTGGCTCATGACAAGAATCTAGAATGAGAAGCAGGTCTGAGGACCTGGTTCAGTCTCAAAGACCATGAGGCTGCAGTGGCTGGAAAACAGGAGAGAGGAGGAGGAGTCGGATGTGAGGGCGGGTGCTCAGAGAGAGATGTGGCCACAGACCTGGGAGTCGTGAGCACCCGGGGTCATTTAAAGCAGGGCATGGGCGAGATGACAGGCATGGACAGAGCCAGGAGGAGGACACGGGTTGAAGTCCTTGGAAGCAATGGCTCTGGACCCTGGGCGAGGTGTCCACTCTGAACTTCCTGCACAAACTGAGGGAGGCTGGCGGCTCTCGGCCTTGCTGCAGGTTAGGTCACCAGGAAACCCTTAGAGCACACCGGAGTTCCTTCCTGGCCCCAGGCTCTGATTTCACTGGTTCTGTGGACGCTGGCAAGCTTGAGGGTATTTCCAACATGTGGAAATGAAGCCACCAGCCAGGATCATCTCTAAGGTGACTTCCAACTCTTTAACCTCTGAGCTGCTAGAGCACCCGCTGCCTTTCAGCTGCTGCGCTCTGCCTGCTGGAGCCTAGGGGCACGTCCAGCCTAGCCTCTCATGCCTGAAGCTCTGCCTTGACCTCTTCCTTGACTTAAAGATGCACTCCACACATGGGAATTCCTCTGCGGACACTGAGGCTTCGGCTGCAGGACAGGTTACTGCTATCTATCTAGTCCCTCAGCTGGTGAGTGCTTCTGTAAAATAAATGGAAAGCTACTTTAGCAAACCTGAACCTCTACTTTGTTATTCATGTACAGAACACCAGAACTGCCTTAAGAGCGCTCAATAATACCAGCACTCGATCTCAGTCTTACTATTCTATTGTGCTGTGCTGAGGGTGTCGCTAAGATGGTAATACTCAGTCAAGATCCAGGTCAAAGAGGGGGGGATTCATCAACTTTAAAACGATGAACCACAAAGTTTAGAGATCAATTGTAAAAATCAATAATGTGAAATATGGTTGTGATAAAACAAAACACACAGGGAAGCAGTCAAAGCCCACCACCCCACCTGCTGTCCCTCTACGCAGGGACTCAACCAGCCTTGCACCCAAGGAGCACTCCCCCCCCCCCCGCAGCCCCTCTGCTTTTTCCATAAGGCATATAAAATACTTCTTTGTTTTTCTTTGAGAAATAACCCTCTGTGACAGTAGGGAAATGGAAGAAAAACAAGCTTAGCCTCTAGTAAGACCAGCAAAGTAACCTAGGTGGCCATAGGCTTGGATGAGTCTTGAATTCCTCATCTCCACCCAGCTGCAGCGAACTCAGGGAACGGGGGACAGTGTAAGCCTTTCTTAGAGGACACCACATGGCCAGAGTCTAAGAGCACAGGTTAGAAAGTAGATGAGTCAATCTGTTCACCCAGCTGTGATGGTATTGGAAGACAGTGACCAGGCCCACGTGGGAGTGCACAGCTGACTGCAGAGCCCAGCAGCAGGTCTCAGCCTATGGTTTCTAAACCCACCTCAGTGGAAGGAAGGTGCCACCGTCAGCCCCTCAGGCTCACAGGGCCAGGGAGTGGGGTGGAGGCAGAGCAGGCGCCACTTCCCTGGTAGGTCCTGAAGGAGGCGGCAAGGAAGGCGAAGGCGAAATCGGCACTACCCCAGGGTACCTGATAAGATAACGCAGAAACAGCCACACTTTGTCCTGTCAAGCTCACCTTGTTTTCTAAAGAGAACAGTAATTTACAAGAAAGGGTCATTTTTCAGCAACAAGGGCACGGCAGGCACCGAAGGAGAGAAGGTACTAGTTGTTGCTAAAATGAGCAGCCATTATAAGCAACAGGACAGAAACAGGCTTCAACAGACTCAAATCCCTGCACAGCAAATGGACCAAGTCAGAGGGCACCAAGCAGCACACACTGCACAACGGCTCGTTCACATGGACCACGTCAGAGGGCACCAAGCAGCACACACTGCACAACGGCTCGTTCACACGTCCTTTGTAGGGCAACTTCTGGGCACCCAAGGTGGCATGCAAGACCGTGAGTTACCATAAATATCAATTCCATATCACTGACTTTCACGCTGCCCTCTAAATGACCACAACAGGAGGGCAAGCTTGAACCCTTATCTGGATTACTGTAGCAATGCTTTCTTTCCTGGACTACCTGAGCCCCACCTGAATCCAGCGTTGGCATATATGACCTATGAGTCAAACATTGCTGGCCTGCCCGGCTCCTTTTTTAAAATTTGGCCTTGGGAATGGAACCCAAGGGCACTTAACCACTCAGCTAAATTCTCAACCCTAAAAACAAGACAATTTTTTTTTTTTTTTTTTGTGAAATTTTGAGACAGGGTCTCACTAAGTCGCTGAGGCCTTCTTTGAATTCGTGATGCTCCTGCCTCAGCCTCCCGAGTTGCTGGGATTACAGGCCACCATGTCCAGCGGACCTCTCGTTTTACACACTGTCCAATTGTTTTTACAACTTATGTAAAGTTGCACTGGAACACAACCACGTTAGTTCCTCATGTTATATCTATGCTTTGGGGCTATACGGACCAGCAAAGGGGAAAACATTTAGTAGCCGGCTCTTTTCTAGACTTTGCCAATCTCAGCTCCACATTATTCTTTTGCATTCCTGCCTGCAAAATCACCTGGGAATTGGGATTTGAAAAATCTCCTGAGGTGAACGTAATGTGAAGCCAGGGTCAGAAACGTTGCTTGGGCCACCCCTTTACTGAGGCCAGAGTGAGTGTTTCTAGTGCACAGTCATCTAATGTCTTTAGGAACCTTCAAGGATTTCCTATTGTGCAAAGAATCAAGTTTCCAGTTAGCATTAAACCTTGTCCCACTTTTGCCACTGACACAGAGACAATGCCTTGCTCCTGACAGACCAGTGTCGTCCTGACTCCACATCTCACTAAGCCACTCCTTGGCCAAGAACCTCTCCACCACCGTCTCCACGTGGGTTCCTCCAAGCTGGATCCTCTACCCCAAGCACACTTTTTAACTACGGATTCCTGCAGCTTCTTAGCTGCTGTCACTGTGTTGACTCCTTGAGGAACGGCCCCTCCTCTGTACCCGTTCACTACGGTGTTCGCATGTGGGAGATGTCAGTGAATCACTTGCTGGCCACCCCTTCACCCCACATTTCAGGGTCACCTGCAGAGGCCTTCTACTTTCTCAATCTCTCAGCCCGGGGTACCCTTGCTACGAGACCTAAACTCATGACACAAAACCACTTTTAGTAACCTCGGCTTCCCTGTTTCTTTGTCTTCGTTCACGCTGCAGACTCCCACGCCCATGCGTTCTCCCAGTCCCCGATCCCTGTGTATGGACTGAGACCACCTGAGCACCACCTGATCACTGCCCTCCGCATTTATATTCAACTGGGTTTCTTTCTCTTCCTCCTATTCCCAGCCAGGGTTCTGCCTCATTCTCACGTGCTCCATCTAAAATCCATTCTGAGTTCCACAACGTAATCCATTAACTGGAAATCCCAGTCACACATCTCATTCCACACCTGCTGACCACACTGCAGACACTGTACCAGTGCGTACACCAGACGAGGCTGCTGGACTCAACAGAGATTAAGAACCTGAGGAATACCATCAATGGATGTCCTTAATCAGAAACCAGACACGTACTGAAATGTTTGCTGTGTTCCTCAAATTCTGGATATTAATATTCTGCTCACAAAGTGGCTATGGCAAAGAAAGACCTGTTCGTGGTTCTTAAATAGGTTACTAAATTAATTGCAAATTTTTACTGTGGATATAATTACTACTTTTAAAACTACAAATGGTTCTTTCAGGTGAGAACTGTAAAATACTCTGAATTTGAAACATGTTGCCACGGGATGTTGCTTTAATTCAATTTATACTGTAGCCATGAATTTATTGGCATGTTTACACTCTCAAACTTTTTTCTCCAAAAAAGTTCTACATAGGATAAGGGAATGACATCACTTGGTATCTTGTGCTTGAGGAAAAATATTAGGAGGGACACAAATTTTCAGTTTTTATTGTGGTTTACTTTACCTTAAATAATAAACCAACCAGTAACAGTTTGGAATGTTGTTACATGACTCATCATCTCTCCATGTAGTAGATGCTGGTTTTGTTTTTACAACATACCCAAGCACCTGAGAGTGTAAGAATAAATATTGTGTCCTACGAAGGTCCTCCCTTCCCTGTGCTTACTTTGAAGAAACTGTTTGATAAAGCAAAGAAAGAAAAGTTTAATCTAACTAAATTTTGTTTCCAACAATTTCAGTACTGGTTGAGTCCAAAAATCTGACATCCTTGGATTTCAGATTTCTGATTAGAGATATTCAGCAGTTAAAGTCTATAAAAAATATCCCAAACACTGAAAACCTTGAATCCTGGAATCCTGGTGCAAAGCATTTCAGGTGAGGGAATCCCAACCTGTGTTTCCCAGGTACAGCATTACCCAGGCTGGAAGAGGTTTCACTGTTACCTCTAGAGCATAAGACATGGCTCTAGTGTGTGGCATGTCTTCCCTGGCGACATTCAGGAGGGTTAACAGTGCTAGTGGTGAAACTCTAGGAGGGTTAATAGTGCTAGTGGCTCCTTCCTCAGACCCAACAGGCAGCTCGGGGCCACAAACGTGCCATCTGTGTACTATGTTGCTTTCATTTCTGACTTTAAGGTTCCATGTGATAAATTTTTTGAAATCAGGGAGGTAGGGGAGGTGATTTTAGCTTTTTTCCATTTGCTTAATAATGGTGTCTGATAGCTGTAAATTAAGTAAAGACTGTTTACAATTAAGCAAAAAGAAAACAAAAAAATGAAGTCAAGTTAGAGTTGTACCAAGGACAGAGAGTAACAGTTTGCAACTGGGTAAGATCAATGCATGTGGGTTTTACTAATCAGCCTCCTAGAGTTTTGTGCACTTCTAAATTGTTGCTAAAGATAATCTGACTTACAGAGAGTCGGTAATGTGTCCTTAGTGAATCCACCATTCAGGGATTGATCTAGGCGTGCAATACAGGGTTGCACAAACCCTATTAACACTCGCGCCTGGGACCAGCCTTCCAGAGGCGAATCCACACAGTGCCCAGGGGTAAGAAATGATGAAAAAAGAATAGAGAAAACGAAATTTCTGTGACCCACAGATAAGCTGCTATACAGCTCTAAAAACTGATCTAAACCAATGCATCTCCTTCGTGACCCTGAAAAGCCCCCGGGGTTACCCGCATTTGAGGAGAGCCTGGAAAATTGTTGTGTGCCAGTTATTGCTGCATCTCTGGATAAGCACGCAACTCGTTTTTATGATGATCCCGTGACTGGGACCTGGAAGGTCAGACGTGACAATGTGGGTTTGATAACTCTCCTACTTTCCACATCTAATTTAGCACCTACTGTAAAAAATCATTTCTATCAGCAATGCAACATCTCTGATATCGCCTCTGCCCAGCACACCAATAACAGGAGTCTGAAATTCATTTCAGGGGTGGCTGGGCTTTTTGACCTATCTTCTCCTCAAGTACTAAGTCAAAAATAGACTTATTTTTGTTCCATATATTAAACATACATATTTTCTTTTTATCTTTGGCCTTTATGACAAAGGAGTCTTTATTTGATAACCAGCAGACAATTTAATATACAGTTCTATCTGCCCCATTCTCTCATCTTTATGTCAATTCAGAAATCAGTCCATTCTATTTTATGTACAGCGAGAGGTCACCACGGAGATGGCCAGTGGGTGGAAATGTCTGAAGCTGGCTTTTCACAAAGTGGTATTTTCAGCCAGAGCAGGAAGAGTGCAGGTGTGTGTGTTGGGGGGAGGGTAGGGGAATGCAGGAGGGGGGCTAGGAAACAGGAGAGGCCACAGTGGGAAGAGAGAGGCTGAGCTCTCCCTGTAGCCTCGAAAAATCTCAGGTATGTACACAGCTCCTGTTAAAGACTGCTTCCTTGGGCTGGGCTGTGGCTCAGTGGTAGAGCACTTGCCCGGCAGGTTTGAAGTACTGAGTTCCATCTCAGCATCACAAAAATAAATAAAGGCACTGTGTCCACCTACAACTAAAACATATATTTTTAATATATTTATTTTTTAGTTGTAGTTGGACACAATACCTTTATTTTTATTTACTGTGGTGCTGAGGATTGAACCCAGGGCTTTGTAATGTGCTAGGTAAATGCTCTACCGCTGAGCTACAACCGCAACCCAAAATCATATTTTAAAAAAAAATGCTTCCTCGGAGACTAATCCACATTCATCTGAGTAAGGAAAAAGACGCTGGACCATGCAGGTTCCTACACTAAGTGCCAGGCTTGGCCATTTTCAGGGATGAAGAAATAGGCAGAAAATGATGCTCCCATAGCCACCCAGAACCCCGAGGTTGAAGCACTGCAGCACTCTCTCAGGCCCTCTCCTCTCTGAGGGAGTCTGCAGATTGTCAGGGGCTCAGCCCAGCCGTGGGTGCAGCCCCCAGCTCTGCCAGTCTCCCCACCTGGCCCCGCTCTCCCTTCCCAACATCTGCAAGGGAAGAGCTGAGGGGAGACACAGCCCTGCCACCCACTTCTTGGGTGTCACTTGCCTTCTGCTTTCTCACCGGGACAGGATTCTAAGATAGGTACGTGTGGTTTTCCTTAGAGACAAACGGCTTAAAATACAGACACGTTTAGGAGGAAAAACGATGTGTCTCTCAGCTCATGGCCTACCTGCGATGGTTTAAAGGAAGTGAACTTAAAGTGAGTACAATCAACGTCCAAGGCTGAACTTCTATTTCTCTTTCACACTTTGTTTCAATTGGTGCATTATAGCTGTATATACGGACTGGATCTGGGGTTACATATTTGTACGTGAACACAATATACAGCACAACAGTATTTGATCAATATTATTCCCCAGTGCTTCCTCCTCCCTCTCAAGCTCCCCCTCCCTTGTCCCTTTCCTCTATTGATCTCCCTTTGATCTTCATGCAACATCCACCCCCATCTTCCTTTTCCTGTTTCCTCTCTAGATTCTACATTGAGAGAAAACATGGGACCCTCAACCTACTGAGTTTGGCTTATTTTGCTTAATATGATGGTCTCAAGTTCCAACCATTTTCCTGAAAATGAAATAATTTCATTTTCCTTTATGGCTGAATAGATCTCCACTGTGTCTATCTACCACATTTTCTTTATCCATT
This sequence comes from Ictidomys tridecemlineatus, assembly GCF_052094955.1. Classification (NCBI taxonomy): domain Eukaryota; kingdom Metazoa; phylum Chordata; class Mammalia; order Rodentia; family Sciuridae; genus Ictidomys; species Ictidomys tridecemlineatus. The sequence goes on along the minus strand of NC_135484.1, from coordinate 151,589,082 downwards.
CATCCACTGATGGACAGCTAGGCTGGATCCCAGTGAATCGTGCTGCTGTAACCATGGAAATGCATGCGTCACTGCCGCGAGATGGCTTCAATGCTTCAGGGCAAGTACTGAGGAGTGGTGTGCCTAGACTTCTCTGACCTCCATACTGACTTCCATGGGGGTTGAACAGTCCCCCCAACAGTGTAAAGGGATCCCATTTCTCCATCCTCCCAGCATTATTACTTTCTTGATGACTGCCATTGTGACTGGAGTGAGAAGAAATCTCAGCATTGTTTTGATTTGTATTTCCCATTTTGTTAATGATGTTGACCATTCTTTTATGTATTTGTTGGCCATTTGTGTTTCTTCTTTTGAGATGTGTCTATATAACTCATTTTTTCATTTATTAATTGGGCTATTTGCTTTTTTAGCTTCAAGTTTTTTGAGCTCTTTATATATTCTAGATATTAATCCTCTGTCAGAAGAGCAGCTAGAAAGGTTTTCTCCCTTTCTGTAGGATTTTTATTCATATTCCTAATTGTTTTCTTTGCTGTGCAGAAGTTTTTTAATTTGATGCTACCTCATTTATTAACTCTTGACATTATTTCTCGAATTTTAAGGGTTCTGTTGAAAAATACATTGCCTACACCTAAGAGCAGGAGAGTTAACCCTATATTTTCTCCTAGGAGTTGCACAGTTTCTGGTCTAATTCTGAAGTCTTGGGTTCAATTTAAATTGATTTTTGTGCAGGATGAGAGATAAGGGTCCATCTAATTCTACAAATGGATAACCAGTTGTTTCAAGGCTATCTTTTCTCAAAGTCTTTGGTGCCTTTGTTGAGGATCAGATGATTACAGATATGTGGTATGTTTCTGTGTATTCTGTACCATACAGTATGTGTCTGTGTTTATTTTTATGCCAGTACCATGCAGTTTAGTTAGGTATTATGATGCCTCCAGCAATGATTTTTTGGCTTAAGATTGCTTCAGGAATTCTGGGTATTTTATTCTTCCAAATGAAGTTTAGGATGGATTTTTCCTTAGGTCTGTGAAAAAATTTAATAGGTATTTTGATGTGGATTGCTTTGAATCAATGGATTGCTTTTGGTAGTATGACCAATTTAACAACATTAACTCTGCCTGTCCATAAACATGGGAAGTCCGTCCATCTTCTGACTTCAATTTCTTTCTTCAGGGTTCTATAGTTTTCATCACAGAGGTCTTTCACCTTTTTCATTGGATTTATTCCTAGGGTTTTTTTTTTTTCTTTCCTTTTGAGGCTACTGTTAATGGAATTGTTTCCCAAATTTCTCAGCAGGTTTGGTCTGGCACACAGGAAAGCTATTGATGTTTGTATGTTGATTTTGCAACCGGCTACTTTGCCAAATTTGTACATTAGCTCTAGCAGTCTTTTGGTGGAGTTTTTGTGTCTTACAGGTATAGGATCATACCTTCTGCAAACAGTGATCATTTGACTTCTTCCTTTCCTTATCCCTTTAATTTCCTTCTCTTGCCTAACTGCTCTGGCAACAGTTTCTAGGACTCTATGAAACAGTAGCAGTGAGAATGAACATACTTGTTTTTTTTCCAGATTTTAAAGAAAATGCTTTCAGCTTTCCCCACTTACTATGAGGCTGAGTTTGGGTTTCATACGTAAACAGTGTTGAGGTAGGTTCCTTGTACCTGTAGCTTCTTCAGTGTTTTTATCATGAATGGGTGCTGCATTTGGTCAAAAGCCTTCTTGTCATCTATTGCAATTACCATGTGGTTTTCATCCTTAATTCTGTTAAGGTGACAAGTCACACTTACTGATTTGTGTACATTAAGCCATTCTTGCACCTCTGGAGTAAACCAAATCGGCTGTTGTGTACAGCCTCTTTATTATGTTGTTGAACATGACTTGCTGATACTATATTAAGGATTTCTGCATTACTAAGTTCATCAGGATATGTCTGTAGTTCTCTTTCCTTGACGAGTCCTTACCTGGTTTTGGTGTGAGTGTGATACTGGCTTCATAGTATGAAGTTGGAAGTATTCCATCCCTTTCTATATCATTTAATACTTTGCGGAGTATTTGCAAAGTTCCTCCTTAACGGTTTGGTAGAATTCAGCTGAGAATCTATTGGGTCCTGGGGTTTTCATTTTGAAAGACTTTTTATTACTGCTTGTACCTCATTGCTAGTTACTGGTCTGTTAGGTTTTCTATGTCCTCTTGATTCAGTTTTGGCAGCTCATATCTGTCTGGAAATGTGTCCATTTCTTCTAGGTTTCCCAGAAGTTGGGTATGTTTTTTCAAAATAGTCCCTAATGATCTGCTGGATTTCTGAGATATCTTAGTTGATTTCTCCTTTTTTATCTCTAATTATATTAATTTGGTAGGAGTCTCTTTTTCTTTTGGCTGGTTTGGAAAAAGACTCATCAATCTTTATCTTTTCAAAGAACCAACTTTGTTTCATTGATTTTTTTGGGGGGAGTGGGGTAGGGTACTAGGGATTGAGGCACTCGACCACTAAGCAACACCCCCAGCCCTATTTTGTATTTTATTTACAGACAGGGTCTCACCGAGTTGCTGAGGCTGGCTTTGAACCTGCGATCCTCCTGTCTCAGCCTCCTGAACCCCTGGGGTTACAGGCATGTGCCCCTGCATCTGGCATCATTCTTTTTTGTTTTTTTTGTTTGTTTGTTTTGTTTTTACTTTTCAACTTCATTGATTTCTGCTCTGATTTTAATTATTTCTCTCCTTTTACAGTTTTTGGAATTTGTCTTTTCACAGGCCTTCAGATGCATTATCAGGTTGTTAATTTGGATCTTTCTGATTTTCCTGCGTAGGCACTCATGAGCTATATACTTTTCTCTGAGCTCTGCCTTCACAGTGTCCCAGAGGTTCTGGAATATTAGGTATATTATACCACTATTCTCACTTGGGACTAAGAATTTTTAAATTTCTCCTTTGATTTCATCTATCAAGCACTCATCATTCAAAGGAGCATTGTCTAATCTCCCTGTGCTCATATAGTATCTGTATGGTTTGTGTTGATTTCTAATCTCATTCCATCGTGATCTGATAAGATGCAAAGAATTAGATACTATCTTTTGCATTTGCTAGGAGTTGCTTTGTGGAAAGGCCAGACTTTTGTGGCATCTCTGTAGAGGCTTTATATTTTCAAATTGTTCATCACTATATTTTCAGGATAAGATTCACTCGTTCACTCAAAGATTTGTAAATTCTGCTCCATCCGTTTTATCGGTAATTTAGTGTCCTTACCTTCATCCAGAGTCTGAATCTATTGGCTTCCTCGATCAGTGAGAGCCACTGCCCACCAGTAACTTCTTCACCGACCTTTTTATTTCTATGAAATGTCGGAGGTTCTTTGTCAATCTTTGCCTAGTGGTGGGGAGCTGTATGTTCTTTTTACTTCTTTTTCTTATTCAATCCCAGCATCCTCCAAGGTCTTTATCTTCACATGCACCTACATTAGTCCATTTTCCATTACTATCATGTAATGCCCGAGGCTGGGTAATTTGTAATGACAGTTCTAGGGCATGGTGCTGGTATCAGCTCCTCCCTGGTGAGGCCCTCATGGAGGATGTGACCACAATGGTGTGAACACACATGTGAGAGGGAGAGATCACACTGTGAGACAGAGAGCCAAGCACAGAGGGCTTCCGCTGGGCTCCGCTCCCCTCCCCCGCCTCCCAGGGAGGGCGAGTGACTCTGGGTCTCCACTGAGCTACAAGACAAAATTGCCATAAGAGCAAAATGTCTTGAAAGTCAATATCATTTGGTCATATTATTATTTTGAAATTCTGATATAAATATTTACTGTCTATAACATCAAGGAACAATAGTCAGAAAAAAGGAGTCTCCATCATTTCACTTAGTGGCTATGCAAACGAGCTTCTCTGGGCCTCAGCTGACTGGTCTGCAGAGCACAAGGATGAGGCACTGGGATGTGGTGGAAGGCGACCAGGAGACAAGCAGGGAGAGGCTCAGAGCTCGCTGCTGCTGACACTGGCAACTTTCAAGCTCTTCTCATGGTTCCCTGAAGACACTTTATTATGACAACCAAAATGAAGAATCAGGTCCGACTCCTGGATTCTAAGGTCTCGGATGGAAGACGGTCCAGCGCAGTTTACCCTCCTCACTGCCTGCCTGCTCACACTTGATGAGTCTGTCCTTGATTATGAAATGCACATGATCCCAAGGGGCAAGAGTGAGCCAAGAGTCGCACGTTAGGATGCCGGTATATCCTGTTGACCTGAATACACGTTTGGCCTTAGCTCTAATACCTGGAGCTATACTACTTTTAAGTCCCTGGGAAGATTATAAATAGAAAGATGTTCAACAAACCACAGTTATCACAGAAAAAATATAAGAACAAAAAATAAGATATAGCACTGTAAGATTCTTTAATTTTGGAACATACTCCAGAAAGTCTACTCACTTCTCAAGTTGCTATTAAGGTAATAAAAATGAGTTCAAATTGAATATTATAATTTTAATAAATCAAGTTCATAAAAAGGCATAAAAGAATTATGTAGATCCTTGCAATATTTTTGAAACTTGTATAAACCATGTAATCACTGCTAGAAAAAAGTTAGATTGAAATACAATAAAAATGAGTTTTCAAAGCATAGAATTTACATTCTCTATATTTAATATAAATCCCCTCTTTCTCAACCCTAATATTCACCACTACACGGCATCTTAGGAAAAAAAATTATAACCACCAATCTTCTTACTCTTTGGCAATTAGAAATTCATAAGAAGGATAGAAATAAATGCCAAAAGGAAAGCCAAAAAGCAAACATTTATAATAAGCTGGTTGAGTATTTCTTCTATGGGTTTTGTTGGTTGGTTTGAGCGACTTTCCCCGAGCTCACGCAGCACAGATGAGGCTGCCACACTGCACTCCAGGTCCTCAGAGTGCACCGACTCTATGCTGGACGGCTCAGGACAACTGAAGTGCTGGTTCCCACGGCCAGCCATGAGTCCCCAAACAGGGCCATCACTGACTTCTTCTTGAAAAGGCTTATGATTAACGAAAGACCCATAGGAAAAAGCTCTCCATATCAAACAAAAATCTATTTCCCCCCTTATCTTTACCATCCTGAACAAAAACCAACCCAGGAACAAGAGGCTCCATCCTGGGTTAAGTCTACACCCGCTAAGTAAACAGGCTGGCTCTGGTCTGACTGCTGGAAGATGTCGATTCTCTTGATAATAGAATTCAGTTCATCTATGTCACATCAGAACTGAAGAAAATGTTGGGCAGGGAGTCAAGAAGTCAGGTCACAGCACAGAGAATCAGGGGAACAGTGAGGAAACACAGAGAAGGTCCGGATTCTGACAGAGCATCCCACTGAGAGGAACCAGGAGCAGGCTGTTAATTACAGTCTCCTGTGGGCATAAAAATGCACAGCAGGCTCCTGGTGGCACTCGACTGGGCAGGCCCCATGGCCCTAGTCCTGCAGTGTCCACCCTGGGGAGCCCTTCCTCCTTAGAAACAGCACTGTCCTCTCATCACAGTGCCAGGACTCTGCTTCAGTCTGCTCTGCACTGACCACATTTGCTAACCTAATACTTCAGGTGCAAGATGGCGGACAATCAAAGGGGGATATTGAACAGCCAAGGACGGAGCCCAGCCGGCAGGAGCAAGCTTCAGCAAAAATACAGCTAAGGCTAGCACCCTGTGCATGGCTGAGGTTTAACAATAATTTCTGTTATTTCCACATTCTTCAAAGTTCCAGACATTCTCACCTCCATTTCTTTAGTTTTTGAATGTAAGAGCAGATAAAAGGATAAAAGGGAAGCATTTGACTTAAGGGTGCAACAGAAAGAAAGAAAGAAAGAAAAGAAAGGGAGGGAGAGAAAAGGTCTAACCAGAGCTTCAGCTTTTCAAATGTTCTTCAATCTGCATGGTTTTCTGCAGGTGCGACCCCTGACCCACCCATAGACACACAGTTAGTAAACTTACCTTGTGGGGCTTAGAACAGCAAAAACACAAAGAAAGATGGAGAGAGTTTAAGGAAAGAGCCAATGCTGAGACTGCCCAGGGAAAGCAGCTTGGAAAGGGAGAAAACAAAGTGAGAGTCAAAGGGAGTCGACCGAAGGGGCGAATTGGGTGTGCGTGGGGGGCTTCTGCTTCAAAGGCCTGGTCTGGAAGCAATCTCAGGACCCTCAGGAGCAAGGCTGGGGCGAAGGCTTGGTCTGTGCCTGGGCTTCTCCATTTCAGGCACTGCCCACCAGCCCTGTAAGATGCCCTTGCCTCCCATGTCTGCTCTGAGGGTCTGGGGTACACAAAAAGCCAGTGAAGGGACCTTCTGTTCAGTGACTTAATATTCCCATAGAACACACAACAGCATTGCTGATGAGCCCACAGACAAATGCTATGTGACTTTCCCAGCAAGCGCCCCCAAAAAGATTCTGCTTCAAGAAAAGGACAAGACAATCCGCACATCTAAGAAAGGACTGCTGTTCAAACTGCACAAAGAACTCCTAAACCGATCAGTAAGGGAACACAGATGTGCAAGGGACATGAACAGACACCTCGTCTAAGAAAAAATACACAGGACAAGTCCAGGTACGGAAGACAACGCAGCATCAGCGGATCCCACATTACCATCAACGTGCGGGTGCAGCTCAGCGAGAGGGAGCAAGCCCTGCTGGATTCCCAGTGCAGAAAACACTGGCCCAAAATAAGAAGTGAGCTGCACACCATCCCCACAACTACAAGGGCCCACACCAGAACACCAAGAGCGGAATGTCGCGGAGGATGTGAAGAAACAGAAGCGGTGCTCCAATGAAGTGAGCTGCCAAGCCAGGAAAAGCCACGCAGGAGGATCACAGCCATTTGACTAAGTGCCAGAAACCAGTCTGAGAGCCACACACTGCTTGTTCCCAAACATGGAAGTTAGGAAAAGGTGAAACCAGGCCGACAGTAAAAGGGCCAGTGGCTGTCCAGGGTCAGCGGAGGAGGATGACCATGCAGAACAGAGGATTGTCAGAGCAAAGGAAGTGCAGGAGCTAAGCAACTCGGAGAGATCCTGTCTCTAGATAAAATACAAATAAGGTCTGGGTGTGGCTCGGTGGTTGAGTGCCCCTGGGTTCAATTCCCAGTACCTACCACCCCTCAAAAAAGTAAATTAACTAAAATTAGGAATTCTATATGTGCGTTTGACAGCAGACCAAAGCAAATGAAGAAAGGATTAGTGAATCAGAATAGCACTTCACAAATTTTAATGATGAAATAATTAAATAATTAACTTAATTATTCAATTAATCTTTAATTAAAGATTATGAGGGATGGGGCTGGGGATGCAGCTCAGTTGGTAGAGTGGTTGCCTTGCATGAACAAGGCCCTGGGTTCAATCTCCAACACCACAAAAAAAAAAAAAAAAAAAGAGATTACGAGTGAGCAGGTACAGGACAGGACAGGGCGCGAGAGTCTGAGTTTCTAGCTGTTTCCTATAGTTTGGATTTTGAACACACCCAAAGGCCCAGGAGTGGAAAGGTTGCTTCTCAGCTTGTGATGTTACTGGGAGGTGGGGGCAAAAAGTAGTTAGGTCATTGGGAGTGATGCCCTGAAGGGGACCTGGGGACCCCCATCCCCCTCTTCCTCTCTTGCCTCCTGGCTGTCAGGAGGTGAACGGCCTCCTGTGCCACACAGTCCCACCATGGGAAAAGTGCAGCCACAGCCTGAAACCGGAGGGGCCAACTGAGCATGAGCAAGAACATCAGAAACCACGAGCCAATATAAACCTCCCACCTTTATAAGTTGATTAGCTCAGGTATTTTGTCACAGTGACAGAAAGCTGCGTCACACACAGCCTCCTGGGAGGTAACTGGGGCTGGTCCTCAGGGTCCATGATGCTGTTGCCCTGAGGGCTCTGCTTGGATTCTGAAGTGACTAGCAGGGAACAAGAAAACATCCAGATAAATACAAAGAACAAGTGTGCAGAGTATGGGAGAAGACCTACCAGACATTGAGGGGCGAAAATATCAACATGCACAACTAAAATCCCAGGGGAGACATGGGAGAAAATGAAGCAGGGAAAAAACCTCTGGGGAGGATGGTCGAGGTTTCCAGACCTCGTGAGAGCGCCCAAGGAGAGTCCTCCCAAGTGAGATGCGCTTGAGCAGCAGGCCACGCAGGGAGGGGCCGTCTCCGGGGGACCTGTGGGGGCAGCTTCCATCTCACAGAAACCCAGGGAGACCCTCAGAGTTCTTGAGAGATTACTTCAGAAAACACACACAAGAAAATAAAAGTGCAAACACGGATTAAAGGGGGCGGAGGCTGGGATCGAGCTGGGATGAGCGCATGCCCAGCGCAGGTGAGCCCCGGGTTCCAGGCCCGGCCCTGCAAAACCCACACAGCACAGAGCCCAACAGGAAGAGAGGCTGCTGGACCCTGATATTCACGGCAGGTCAGGCTGACAAATCACCCCACTGCAAACACGCACTTCCCTTCATAAAACCGGAAGGCCCTCTCCAGAGGGCAGGCCAGAGTCGGAGGGCAGACCGATGTCAAATTCACAGTCCCACGTGGGGTATGTGGGGACGGATCTAGGGGTGAAAGGGATGAGGGAATTTGGAGGGCAACTTAGAATTCAGCTTATCCCAACAGGCAACTCTACAAATATTGAAGGAAGAAATAAACCAGTTCTGTGCAGAGTCTTCTAGAAAAATGGAGAAGAGAAAATATTTCCCAAGTCGTTTGATGAGGCCAATGTTACTCTGATATCAAAATCAAGAAGAGATTACAAGGAAACTACAGATCAATCCCTTCCATGGACAAAAGTGCAAAAGTCTTCATAAAAATATTTCCAAACTCTCAGAAAACTAGGACGAGAAAGGAACTTCTCTAACCCCACACCCGCCACAGCTGACTTTTACTCTCAGTGCTGAAACGCCCTGCCCTCAGGTTGGAGGAAGATGAAGAGGGTCAGTTCCATCTGCGAGCACGCTGGCCATTTTGGCCAACACAATAAAAACAAGGAATAAAAATTCCAAGGATTGGAAAGGATAAAATAATACTATAACCATCAGATGACATAACAGCATACATAGAATCTAAAAATCCAGAAAACAATTAGAATTAAGTTAACAACACAAATAAAAGGTAAATACTTTTAAATCAGTCCAATTCTAAATGACAAACATGAAAATAAACGCTTTTAATAATATCCAAGAGAACTAATAACTTTCACCGATTTATGAGACTTGTGTGCAGATGACTCTAACACATGACTGACACAAGCTGGGGAAGATCAAAATCGATGGAGAGAGATTCTCATTCAGAAACAGAAAGCCTGATATGCCCATGGTAAGTGCTCTCAAAATGCTCCACAGGATCATCATCTTAATTAAAAGTCCACAGAATTTTCAGTAAAATTTGACAAATTTAGAAAAGCAGAGGAACAAGAATAAGTACAATAATTTTCAAGAAAAGTTGAGGGGCTGGGGATGTAGCTCAGTTGGTAGAGTGCTTGCCTCGCTTGCACAGGGCCTTGGTTTCGATCCCCAGCATCGCACACACACCACACACACACAGACACATACACAAAAGTTGCGACATTTACGTTGCACTACCAAGACCTATGATGAAGTTATCGTGATCCACTTTGTGAGCTGACGGAAAGATTAACAGAGACTGACGTTCCCAGACAGACCCTGACCTGCACAGACACTCAATTCACTATAAAGGTGACCAAGCAGAGAAGCGAGGAAAGAATGAAATTTTTCAATAAATGACGCTGGCTCAGGTGGAAGTCCTCCCGGGAAGGCACCACGACCAAGTCCCGGACCCCTCCTAGTGCACCTGCTGCCACAGAGGAGTGAGCTCCAGGAGGCCACAGGTCCAAGGGTGGAAGCTTTCCAGAACAGTCCAAGGGAGGGTCTCTATGACGCCGTGGAGAAGGACACACAGAACGCAGACGGCAGGACACTAACAAGACCGGAGTGAGTGGCACCAGGCTCAGATGAGGAATGTCGCTCTCAGAGCCCCAGGAGGAGGCGCGGACAGGGCCGCAGGGTGCGGGAATCTAGAGTGGCTCCCATGTCACATACAACTCCTGTGAACTGGGTGGGGACAAATCCAACCGCTAGGCACGCAGGTGAGCGGGCAAAAGACCCAAACTGCACCTCAGGGGAAGGTACCCAAGTGGCTAGTGCACCTGTGCCCCATACCACAGCTACAGGGGAACGTACAGCCGAGGGGATGCCACCACGTGTGGACACCGAAACAGCGCTGTCAAGCGCTGTCGTGTACATGGAGCCTTTTTTTTTTTTTTTAATGCCTTGCAATGGGGACTGTAAAGTCACTCAACTACTTGAGAAATTTATTTGTCAAAATAAAGTCAATCCATTACATTTCCCATGACTCAGCAATTACACTCCTTGCTAAACACACAAAAAACCTTCTCATCCAAGTGAGTAAAAGCAAGAATGTTGCCAACTGTATCAGTGACATTATTATTAACATGCTGAAAATATCTACTTCCATTTTAATAAGACGGATAATTCATGCTGTTTGCAATGGAACACTATTTGCCCATGAAAATGGTTCAGTTACAGCTACATTTAAAAATAGCCTAGATTCAGAAACCTAATATTTAGGGAAAAAAAGTCAAATTCAAATACTGATAAATTCTTCCATTTACATCAAGTTTAAGAACAGTTCAAACTAATTTACAGTGTTAGAATGATGGCATGTGCTTCCTCTGGGGATGGAAGAGGAGAAAAATCCATTTACAGCACGATGGGACCCTCTGCCAGGCTAGTACAGTTCCTGTGCGTGCGTGTGTGCGTGCGTGTGTGTGTGTGAATGGGGATGTACCTAAGCATTCACCTTATGACAACACCACTACAGACGCTGCGGGTGATTTAAGGCAGGAGGACCACAGGTTCAAGGCCAGCCTGGGCAATGCAGTGAGACACCGTCTCCAATGTACAGAGGGTAGAGCACCCTGAGCTCCATCCCAGTACTACAGGAAGGAGGGAAGGAAGAGGAAGAAAGAAAACCACGTGGCCTATTTACCAGATATTGTCCTACCCCCCATCCACAAAAACCTCTGGAAATGAATTAAAAATTGAGAAGGGCTATGGTTTGGTTTAGTAGTGGAAATACATTTATTTTTTGGTACTGATAGAACTGAGGGGCACCTGACCACTGAGCCACATTCCCAGTCCTATTTGGTATTTTGTCTCCGAGTCACTTAGCACCTCACTTTTGCTGAGGCTGCTTTGAACTTGCTATCCTCCTGCCTCGGCCTCTCGAGCCACTGGGATTACAGGCATGTACCACAATACCCCACTCATATTTTTTTTTTGATATTCATATGTGACATAACAGAGAAAAACGATAACAACTCTAGGTTATTCCCTCTTCTATTATTTATGAAAGCATTGTGATAAGAATGCATAATTTTTTAAGTTACTAGAAACAATGGAAAATTTCCAGTGTGAAAAATTCTACATCCTTTTCAGTTCAAAAATATTCTACATTCTTTTAAGGTTTACATTACACTTACCCGTTTTTAGCCAATGAATCCAGAACTTAAATATTTGTTTCGAGACCATTAATCTCTGAGCCTTCTGAGAAATGGATTTATTGGATCTCAAACTTTTTCACACTTACCTTGAGTCCTATAATTCTACCGTATCTATGAATGTGAAGGGAGGAAAGTAAACTGAGGTTTGCTGTGAATGCCACATACATGGGACAGGTGGACGGCCAGACAGATGAGCAGCAGCACATCTATTTCATGGAGAGGTAGGAAAACCATGGGGCTTGTAATGAATTATGAAAAGAGTCTTTTAAGTAGCAGGGAAATACAAAATCTTACTTGCTCACAGATGTGTGTGTGTGTGTGTGTGCGTGTGTGCGTGTGTGTCTGTGTGTGTGCGCACGTGTCTGTCTGTGTGTGTCTGTGTGTGTGTGCGCGCGTGTCTGTCTGTGTGTGTACGTGTCTGTGTGTGTGTGTGTGCGTGCGTGTGTGTGCGTGTGTGTGCATGTGTGTCTGTGTACGTGTGTGTCTGTGTGTGTCTGTGTGTGTGTGTCTGTGTGTGTGTCTGTGTGTGTGTGTGTCTGTGTGTGTGCGTGTGTGTGTCTGTGTGTGTGCTTGTGTGTGTGTGTGTGCCTGTGTGTGTGCCTGTGTGTGTGTCTGTGTGTGTGTGCGTGCCTGTGTGTGTGTGCCTGTGTGTGTGTGTGTGTGCGTGTCTGTGTGCATGTCTGTGTGTGTGTGTCTGTGTGTGTCTGTGTCTGTGTGCGTGTGTGTCTGTGTCTGTGTGTGTGCGCGTGTGTGTGTGTGTGTGCGCGTGTGTGCGTGTGTTAAGGGGATGAACCTGGGGCCTGCTAGGCTATGCAACTCATGCTCTCACACACAGATATCCAAATATTTAAACGCTGCCTAATTTTGAAACATCCAACTATCTCACACATGCAGGCAGATACTGCATAATAGTTAATTTTTTTTTTCAGGATGATATTTAAGCCTCTCTCCTCAAACGAAGAAAAAGGTGATATTTAGCCATCTTTAGTCACCGAAGGTCATTTGACTCTTCTGTGGTTCTTCCCCCTACCCTCTGCCCGATTCCAACTTGGGATTCTCAATTGAAACTCAAGGGTTAACCCCATGAGCCAGGGCCCTTGGGTGGGCAAGACAGATGCACTGCATTGGCACCAACTAATGCCTTAAGAGAAAACTATCTTACCACTTGTGCTGGCACCTGCTCCAGTTTTGCAGCAGGAGTTCCGGGTCTTGGGTAAAACTGGTTAATAAAGAGGCTTGGAAATTTGTACTCTTCAACCAGCTTCACCGTTTCTTGAAAATCCTCATCTGTTTCTCCAGGAAAACCACAGATGATATCTGTAGCAATAGTTATTCCAGGAACTCTAGAAAATAACAAGGCAAGAGAGTAAGAGGTTGACACGGCAAGCCCTAATTATTCCATTTCTCTGACAGGTTAAAAAAAACACAACATTATTCTTCACATTTTATGAAAAGGAAATTTGCAAATAAGTTTTAAAAGTCCTAAATATTAAAATGTTGAGGCCAATCTCAAATTTGGGATCTTCCTGCCATGAGAGTCCAGGGGAACAAAGGCTTGTGTACACACCTGACTACAGTTCTACCAATAAAGGAAACAACCACTGGTTGCCATGGAACACTTGAGGAAGTTGTTCAGATTTTAAAAATCGGCGCAGAGTTTAGGACTGAGAATGTAACCTCAGATTATCGGAGAGACGTGCTGTGGTTGGTCTTCCTTAGCTTCACTTTGGTCCATGCACATGGAACTGGGTACTTTTCCAAAGAGGGTAGCAGGAAAAAGACCATGAGGCCCCACACAGTTCTTACAGGTGCTCCACAATCCTCTCTTTGTAGACTTTCAGGTTACAAACTTTCAATGTTTTACAATTTCATGATTTTAGGTCTCTAAACTTTCACACAAGGTAAGGCCCAGCAGAATCATTCTTTCAGTCTAGGAAACTATCTTATTTAATTTCTTCTGCAATTTTTCTTTCCTAAGGACTCCACATTTTTTAATGTTGAGATTTTAGGATTGGTCCTCAGTTTGTTCTTATTTTTCATGTTTTAGCTACTGTTCTATTTTCTGGAAGATTTACTTAAGCAACTCTTTCAACTATAACTGAAAAAAAAAAAAAAAGCACTGACTCACTCCAGCAGTCAGTCCCTCTGTCCTCCAGGTGCTGGTCCTGGGTCTCCCTCATGGTCTGAGACATCCTATGAGAGGACAGTGACTTCTGCTCTCCCTTCATTTATAAGGGCAAAGCACTAAGAGCTTTCTATCCCAGAGTGACTGGGTAGCAGGCTGCCTTTGTCTTTCACAGGCCCAATGGGAGGGTCTCGGGGTCATTTCTCTGTGGGCCAGTTTCTCCAAAGTATGCTACAAAGTCCTCTCGTACTTCAACAGTGACAACTTAGCATTAAACTTTTGAATAAAAAACGTATTAAAAGAATTAAAAAATTTAATATTATTCTGAATCCATGAACAAGAAGAAAAAAACATTTCAAATCACACAATAAAAACCCATATCAGATTTCCTATCATATAAATATAATTCTATAGAGATGATTTCAACAGTTTGGGGGGCAGAAGAGAGAATAGGGATGTTTCAGGGAGGAAAGTCAAATCACTAAGTTCTTCATACAGGCACCATCATAAGAACAACAGTTTTCCACACTTTGCACACTCAAAAAAGCATGAGAAATTTATTTAGGAAATATTTCACTTCTGATTTCTGCTTTGTCTCATCTAGCTATTAATTTGGCCAAACTTTAATTAGTAAGACAAATTCCAAAGACTAGAACTTTTCTCTGTAGCAATAGAAAATTTTTTAAAATTTTACTGATATAAATGCATTTTTCTTCTTTAAAGGGCAATTATCAAAACTGCATTTTAAAAAAAGCATAAAATCATATGCTTTCTACAGTAAGGTGCAATAAAAAGCCTACTTCTCTGGACTAACTGAAGCATGTGGAACAGGAAAGTTACATAAATAATATTCAATTAGCCAGACTTCCACTTGCCTTTTAACTATACCTAATCAAAAGAAATTCACAACTAAGAATAGAAGTAACAGATCACAGCAGATAATGACAGAGAAGCCAGTCTCCCCTGGGAAATTAGAAGAAAAAGAATGCGAGTGAAAGACTGCAGAGACAGAGACAATTGGTCATTGTCCCAGCCTATGAATTGGAATGAACTTGGCAACAGGGCACAGGGTATTCCCGCAGGAAAGCCCCATCCTGAGTCCTGATTTCCTCTGTCCTCCTTGATCCTGCCCAGCCGAGCTGGTAGCATTAAGCAACACCTGCTGACTTTGGCCCTGGGGCCTAGAGGAGTCATGTTAACAGAGGGGATGTTCTGCTCACCCAGGTATTTGATAACTGACACAAAAAGTGGGCCAATGACTCAGGAAGAGAGGGGTTGGCATGATTTAGTGACTTATTCTAGTCAATATTTTAGAGCAGAAGCAGTTTAATTGGTTTCAAAGTACATAAGAACAGAAGTTAATTTTATTTTTTAGATTTATATCAGCAAGGTTTTATTTAAAAAGAAAACACATGGCAGTAAAACAAAAACAAATCCCCCCTAAAACAAACGCAAGGCCTAGCGTCCCATCCACTAAACAAGATAAGCTAATTTCTTAGACCATGTTTTGAAAGTGAAGGCTACACATTAGCGTGAGATGAGGCTCATCTATCTAGACATTAATTTTATATATGCAAATGATGCTACTTACACTCTTGAAAATCATTTGGCCCCTCAGGAACGCAAATCTCATACTGCTAATTTACGTAAGAAATAATTCTCCTATGTATGGGAAAATCACAGAAATTTGAAGTGGAGCAAATTCTAACAATATCACATGATTTAAGTAGCAAAGAAGAAATCATAAGGAGTGTAAAACAGAATATTAATCCAAATATGCAAGATGCTAATTCTGGATAAACACTGTGTTTAAGATGCTATGAATTTTCAAAACAGTCAAATTTTTAAAATTATCATTTCCACAAATTTACTGAAGCTATGAGTGCACTGTATGAGATCATTAGTTTATGTTTTAAATTTTTTTAAAACTTTCTATATTCATGTTTTCATAGTAGTTTCAGAGAATAATTCTGAAAGATAGAGATAAAAATGTTCAATTAGTTTAAGTAACAGGGAAATTTTGACCCATTCTTTTTCTATCTTACATTATACTGGCAAAATTGGTTTGTTAAATAACTTGGAATGGAATAAGAAAGATTACAATTATGCACCTGACCTTATTGGAAGTAGTGATATGCTCAGTTAGGAAAATCTATCAGGAACACATAAAGGGAGGACATACTATTTGCAAGCTCTAGGCTGGTACTGAAAAATCCTTAAATGTTTCAAGAGTTTATTATTTTGCCTAGAATAAAAATACGTAAATGTACACACTTTGAACACCTAAAATACTACTTAAAAGGTATTTTAATTCATCTCAAGACTTCCATTTTACTGGCAAAAACATGAAAAAGGCGATGCTATTTTAAATCAATAAATTATGAGCTCTGAATTCCATGTGAAAAAAGTAGGACCAATGCAAAGCTACTTATCTCCAAAGCCAGAGATCAGAGCCATCAAAATTATTAGGCATAACTAAAACATAATTAAAAGACATCTTTTTGAGTCCTGCCAAGATTTATTTCAGGACAATTATTCAAAACTTTTCATAAAAGTAAACTAGAGGTAGACAGGGAACACAATATCTTGAACTGAGTAGAGTTGGAAACATATCTAAATATGTGGTATGCAGTTAATGTACTTCTTAGAAATTCATAGAACTGGTAGAAAGGTATAGTCAATAATTTAAGGTATAGTCAATAATCTAAGCTTTTGTCTCAAGAAGCTAATAAAGAGGAGCAAACCTAACTCCAGGTAAAACAGAGATGAAAAAATAAAGGTAAGAGAAGAAATCAATGAAAACAGCAGGGAAAAAAAAATCAATAAAAGCAAAAGTTGTATTTGTGTAAAGAAAACTTCAATAACTTACTAAGGTACTAGCTGAGCTGAGAAGGAGGATCACACAGATGACCACATCAGGCATGAAGGAGAGGATGTCACCACAGATGCCACCAACATTAAGAAAACATTCAGTGTATCATAACAACTATGCCAACCCATTCACAATTTAGATGAATTGGGCAAATTCTTTGAAAAATTAAGCTATAAAATGGGCTCCAGAAAAAAAAAATAGAAAATCTGATTATACTATTACAAAATCGAATTTGTGATTTAACATCTTGTCACTGAGACAAAACAAGGCAGACTCAGGTGGCTTTAGGGTGAATGCTATTAAACATTTAAGAGACAGTAAAATTGACTACAGAAACTATTAATAGAGACGGGAAAAAGAACCCATTTATGAGTCCAGCGTTAGCCTGCTATGGGAACCCAAGATGAGCAGTGATTCTAGACCAGACTCCCTCAGAGCAGGAACAGGGATTCTTAATAGTATTAGCAAAAAGACTCAGCGACAGCGAAGGAGGACTGTATGCCATGACCCGTTTTAACACAAGGCTGGTCTGACGCAGGCAAATACCCTCAATGTGATGAACCATACTCAAGGACTTTAAAGGCCTCCTGGGAGTTTAAGATTCGATTCGGAAAACTCCCACGACCCAGCAGACATCCATGGCACCCGCAGGAGGACTGGCAATGGCCAGAGCATCTCCATTCTCCTTCGTCAACCCAACCGACCACGGGGCGTGTCAGCACAGAGGTGAGGACGGGGGTGAAGGCAAGTGTCCCCAGGGCAGGTGGCATGAGCTCAGGCTCAGAGACTCCAAGGAACCCAGTGACCTTCCAGAATGAGAGAGTTGAGAGGCAGAGGACGAGGCCAACACGCAAAACTCAGCTGAATTTTTATATCTCAGGAATGATCCATCTGAAAATGAAGTCAAGAAAACCACAGAAGAACTAAACCTCTGAATAAATTTGAGAAGTAAAAGTGCTGTATGCTACAAATGAAAGAAGTTTTTCTTAAAATTTGCAGATAGAAATCAAAAAGAAAAATAGAGCATTCTCACTGAGTGGAAGATTGAAATCTCTTTAAACTGGTTTATAGATTCAATGCAGCTGCTATCAAAACACCAGCATGTTTTTCTACACAAGTTGACAAGCCAATTCCAAAATTTATATAGATAGGCAAAGAACTTCAGAAAGTGAAAACATTTTTTTAAAATTGTTGGAATAAATGAATCCGATGTAAATATTTATTATAAATTTTAATAAATACCAATACAGTGTGGCAGCAGTTTTCAACAAAACTGCCAAAGCAACTCAATGAGGGAAAGGAACACAGTGCTCTTGTTAATATGATGCTAGAACTGGGTGCCACACACACAGCCCCAAACTTACTAGGCCCTTACCTAATATAATAAAAAATTTCAATATGGGGTTGGGGATGTGGCTCAAGCGGTAGCGTGCTCACCTGGCATGCGTGCGGCCCGGGTTCGATCCTCAGCACCACATACAAACAAAGATGTTGTATCTGCCGAGAACTAGAAAATAAATATTGAAAATTCTCTCTCTCTCCTCTCTCTTAAAAAAAAAAAATCAATATGTATCACAGACCCAAATGTAGGAGCTAGAATTATTTAACTTGTAGGAGGAAGTGAGGGAGAAAATCTTTGTGGCCTCAGGTTAGGAAAAGATTTCTTAGCTGTAACACCAATTGCAAAAAGAAAGAAAGAAAAGCTAGATAAACTGATAAATCTCTTTATAAGCAAACACTAAAAACTGACAAGACAAGCCACAGGTGAGGAGACAATATTCCTAAATCTTATATTTCATGAAAACACTTATTCCCGGGATTCATTCAGATCTCTTCAGCTCACTGACAGGATGAGGAATACAGTCCCACAGGGGAAAGGCCTGTGACCAAGGGTTCTCCACGAACATCTTAAAGAGCCACCAGTTGCCAGGCGAGGGCACCACGCTTGTCAAAGGCCACACCCAACACAAGGCTCTTCTGAAAGGGCTGAGAAGTCGGTGCACATGCAGAGGAACTGAACCCAATCCATCCTGGGCAGGAAGGTGACCTGGTGTGGTCACCTTAGAAAACATTGGGGCAGTTCTTAAAGAGTTAAACACAAAGAGAAATGAAAACCTACGGCCATGCCCCACTCTGCTCGTGGATTTTCAGGGTGGGATTCTTCATAACAGGCCCAACCTGGAAACAGTCCAAGTGTGTGTCGGCGGTGCAAAGGAAAACAAGATGTGGCGTGCACACACAGTGGAAAGGTGCTTCATGTAAAAGAGCCACCGGTGGAGCCTGCACCAGCCCAGATGGATCTCAAAAACAGGAGATGAAGGTGGACAAAAGGGCTACCTATTACTCCACTCCTCTGAAACTCCAGAAACAGCATACCTTGTAGGAGACAGAAGCCAATCAAGGCTGCCTGAGACTTGGCGCCGGAGAAGGGTTAAATAACACAGGCATCAAGAAGCACTGTGGAACAATCATCAAACCAGATCCTGTTGGTAGCTGCACCATAAATGCATTTACTACAAACCTTCACACTCTCTGCTCAACACTGGGCGAATGTCTGATGCTGTCTAGGTGAGACCAACAACAAATCTGTCAAACGTTTGTGTGGGAGGCAGACTTTCTGAAGACACGGAAAGCAGGAATCCTCCATAATATGTTCTTCTAACAGGTCTCAGAACTTGAACTTTTGATGGGTATAGTCAATTAAATGTGGACAGAGAGGGACTGAAGGTAAGGATGCTGAAAGGCCAGGCTAAGGCTGCAAGGAATTAGGTTCAGAGCCAGAAATCAGCAATAATTTGAAAGAAAACTTGGACCTATTTACCAAATACTATCATGTGACACTAATCAAGCAGTTCACTGACAGAGGAAATCTGAGAAACAATGCAACATTTTCACATCAACCTAGGGACTTTTTCAGCAGTTCTAAATTTTTTCATGATTTTATGAAAAAAATTCTTAAACAATTGGAGCTAAAAACAGAAGAAAGCATCAAAAACATTATAGTAAACGTTAAAAAGCCATGAGTCACTCAGACCAAAAAAAAAAAAAAAAGGCTAGGTGGCTTGGAGTCCATTCCTGATCCCTTAACAGGGCTGGTAGTAAAACCTCCCCTCAGGTAAGTAAGACCTTCCACCCAAACTTCCTGCACACTATTCAGCCTTAATATGCTTCAGTTCTCTCTTCCATAAAACAGGTATAGTTAAAGGCATTCATAGAGAAGCTTAATTAATACATTGTTCAATATGGGGCCGACCACACAGTGCAGAACCGTATCTGCTACACTACTGTAACTAGGTCAGAGATGCTACCAAGTACCATTTATTACAGAAATACTAAGAGGCAGGCAATACGTTAACAACTTATACCTTCTTTAATACCACCTTCTTGTGAGGTAGATTCTATTTCAGTCTCCACGAGACATGACCATAATAACCTTAGACAACTAAGATTCAGAAAAGTAAATTACCGATAGTCACAGACGAGCTGGGGTGTGGAGGAGGGACCCATTCTGCAGTTTTCAGTCCCCATCCACAGCCAGCTTCCTTTTTTACCTGACTCACTGATGTGCTCCCTGCTTTGATGCTCTATGAGCACTAGGGGATCATAAATGAACAGAAAACAAAACCATTCTTAGTAACAATACTTGTATATCAGTTTGCTGAAATACAGTACTGCCAGCTGGTATATTTGGAATTGCATTTAAAAAGAAGGTCATCATGGTCCATCAAAGTCAAGTGAATTGTAAAAGGTCACCCTGAGTACTGCTGGTGGGACTGGAATTCCTACCCAAACCTCCCCACCTAGTCTGGGCTGGCGCTCTACTGGCCCTGTGAATGCCAGGTGATGCAAACCCAAGATGGCTACTGGCTGAACTCACTCTTCCTAAGCTCACTGATGCTTTTACTCATTCATTCATTCTCATTAGGCACATATGACAGCAGAATGGGAGAGCAAGTGGCCATCCAATCACACCTGCTGGGTGCTGGCTGCTGTCCTGTGTGTCTTGCACTCAGTTGACCCCCACAACAGTCTAAGAAGGGATGTGCCATTATCCTCCTCCTGAGGCTCAGGTGAGGAAGACACCTGGTGCTAATGTGGCTGGTACCCTGGGCGCACATCTTCCTGGGTCTCAGTTGCCTTCCTCGGACACTACTGCTTCTTCCTCTTTCTGAGCCATCCACAGACAGGAATACCTACACTGACCTACTGCTTGATGAGTGGGGAACGTCTCCCCAACCTAGGCTCTCCCGTTCCAGCACACATATGGCTCATGTTTCTGTTCACGTGCCTTGTGACCTGGTGCCACAGCTCAGTATTAGGAAATTATATAGAAGGATGCCAGTGTGGTGGTGCACACCTGTCAGTCCAGCTACTCAGGAGACCAAGGCAGAAGGATAGCAAGTTCTAGGCCAGCTTGGGCAACTTAGACTCTGCCTCAAAATAAATAATAAAAGGACCCTTCAGTTCAAAACAGAAAAGAATTTATAGAAGGAGTATATAATCAGAATATAAAACATACTTACAGAGAGCTTATATAACAAGTTTGATTTTCTTACCACAAACAATATTCACTAAAATTGGAAGACACTGACATTTGGTGAGATGGTTTGTGTGTCAAGTTACAAAATTTTAAAATGCTCTAGATCTGAGCAACATTCTGGCTGAAGCGAAACCTGACCAAGTCCTCCAATATCTAATGAAGAATCATACTTTGCATTTTTTTTCTGTTTATGAAAGTGAATTAAGATAAAACTGACTGCACTAATAAAAACAGATCAATAGAAGTTAAAAACTAAAGATGATCTAAACTCAGGCAAATTTTCACTTAAAAAGTAATCAGCTAAAGTAGCAGTTCTACACACGATTTTGTTTTGAGAAGTTGCAATGCAGGAGTATTTTCCCATCCATCAGTTCATGCATCGTCCATCCACCCATCCCTCTGTTCTTCTAAGTATGCCACTCACTGCTGAAGGACACGGAATCACGCTCCTACTACAAGCTCATGGAAGGACCTGTGTATGTACAGAATATAATTCCGACAGCCGTACTTGTAACAAGTACCAACCTCAGGCATGCAAAATAAACAAGGGCATTGCCAACACTGCTCTTTTTAAAAATTTCACTCTAAGGTTCATTTTCTTGGTGTCTGGGCCCCCCAAAATCACACATAGAAACGTACATATACTTTTATGGAAAAAGTGTTCATAGTTTTCTTTTGAATCTTAAAGGCTTCTGTGACTCAAATACAATTAGTAAACATTTCTGTAATGCTTTTGGATCAACCAAAAAATGTAAGAAAAATGAACTGCAGGATACTAGGAAATCTTTGACTTAGAAACAAAAACACACAGATTTCATTAACATAGAAAGTAAAGTGTCTGAGTAATCTGAGTAGAAATGATCATCTTCATACAGTTAACCTAAGAGAAGATCACAAATGTAAAATGAGGCACCATCCTGTCATTTATTATGTGATTCTAAGAAGATGAAAACTGGCGTTTTCTAGCTTTCTAATGTCTCTCTTACCAATTTCCTATATTAACATTCTCTGTTAGCAAACAGCAGTTTCTCTTACTGACGACACCCTGACTAAGACCATCAAACTCACTGATGCTGAACTCCTGCCACTTCAGTGAGGCCCACCGACACACTCCACATTCTCCTAGGATAAAGTTTCAAAGAGGAAGATAATAATAAAAAGACACAAAACAAAGCCTCAACCTGATTTGTCTGGAAACTGAAAACAATAGGACTATAAATGTATTCCTGTTAATATATAATCAAGTGTGACATATCTCACAGAACACCGCCAGCAATTTCTGCCCTGTAGAGAAGTTTAAATCTACTTGTTGAAAGAAACTGTTTTCAAATATAGGCAAAACCTGCATGCTACCGTGTAATTAACATATTGTCATGATGTTTATAATTAAAAGTAGACTTTCAAAGACCTCTCCCTGACAAAAATTTGGTAGTTTTTAATTATTCCCTTTTCAAAATTTTTAGTTGTAGTTGAACATGATAGTTTATTTTATTATTTTACATGGTGCTGAGGATTGAACCCAGTGCTTCACACGTGCTGGACCAGCTCTCTACCACTGAGCCACAAACCCAGCCCTAATTATTCCTTGTTATTAAAAGTAACAAATCAACTTATAATAAACCAAAATAATCTAGGTGAGTCATTTGGCTAAATTTGGTAGAATTTTACTTTTTTGAAGAAAGAAGGGAATACGTGCGACAGGAGTGAAAGAAGAAATATACGGGAAAAAATCAGCAAGGTCTGGTAACGTTTCATAAATGTCTGGATACTGAGCGATCAGGATTAAAAGTGACAAAAACAACAAAACTATTAAATTCCTGTAGCAAAAACTGATCAAGTATATGGGGAAACTGTTTCCCAAACTCAGAAAAAAACAGAGGCAAAAAATAAGGGGGCAGGCAGAGACAACCCAAAGATGTGATGCCACTGCATCTCGTGTCACCCGTGACATCTCCAAGCCTCGTATAGATCCAAAACATACAGCTGGCTTCAAGCAAAACCCAAATGAATCATCGCTGTTAACTAAAAACTAAATACATACTGTGTTAAGTAAGTTTTTCATCCTGTAACATCATGCTTGTGTTCCACAGCAAATATTTTGGAATAAAATAAGCACAAAGACTTACAGAAGACCAAAGATACTGCTTTAAAAATTAAAAGTAAGCACACTGCGTAACACTGTTACAATATTTAAAAGGAGCCAGATTAAATTTCACGGAATTTTTACACATCTGTTATTAAAATAATTTTTATGGCACTGCTGGTTAAAGTGAAGGTATTTACCGTCTGCGGTACTGTTAACACAATTCTTATATGAGTTTTCCTGTTTCTATGGTAACGTGAATTATAAGGTTCAATGAGGCCGGATTCAGTGATGTGTATTTTTCTGTTATTCAAGGTGAAAAGGAAATGAAACATTTCTAACATTCATAAACGGCAGCAAATGTCTGAATTCCATTTGGAGATAAGATGATAATTACTAAAGTAATTAGAATTCTTCCTGGATGGAATTATTTTGCCCACAGTGGAAATTTACATTTGGGAATGAAAGCAGGGGCCGGTGTACATTCAGCATCAGTAATTAATTACAACCAAAACCAGGTCGCCGTTCTGATACCCTGGAACAGACTACCTCCCTTCCGCCTCTGCCTACTATATGAAAGGAAACTGGTCCCCGCCCCCATCCCTGAAGTCAGAAAGATAAAGTGGGTGAAATCATTTTATTCAAGAGAAAATCCAATTACAGAAATAATCAACTTTTCCCTCTTGCTTTATTTTTTCATATTTGAAAGGGCATTCACATTAGCAGAACCAATTAAACGAATATCAGGACAGGGCACAAAACTACAGAGTTGGGCAAGTTTCTTAAATCTTTTAAAATTAAACTTTCAAAAAACCACTTATTGAAATTTGAGAGACTTAAATCCAAAGCATAGCTCTCATTCTGGAAAGCGTAAATGGAAAATGACTAACCATCAGGACTTAGGAAGAAATAATTTATAAAATTATAAAGACAATGCAGTTGGCCCTAGTCTCCAGTTTACTAGTAGGAAGAAATCGGGCCAATTATTACTTTTTTTTTTTTAATTGGGGATTGAACCCAGGAGTGCTCTACCACTGAGATGCACTCCAGCATCTTCTATCTTTTGAGATGGGGCCTTGCCAAGTTGCTAAGGCTGGCCTCAACCTGCAACCTTCCTGCTTCAGCCTCCTCAGTGTCTGGGGTTCTGGGCCTTTGCCCTGCGCCCGGCCACACCATCACTTGTAATGGTGTGTTGTCGTCCAGAACTGGCACCTAGAGACACTGTACTGCAAGTCATGTGCCATTCTGAAGTATGATCTGTACGGTACCATCACACTGCTACTGGTAGACACATACAAATGGGAATAAGTGTGTGCACGTTTGCACACACATAAGGAGAGATGAGATGTTACACCTGAGTGATAGAAATGAAAAATTCTCTAAATCTAACACAGAATGCTTCATTATTACTTTCTTTATTACTTATTAGTTGAACTCACTTTGTTTTTTAATTCAGTTGACCCTGGTCAGGTCAGAGGCTGGTAAACTAGAGCTCCTATGCCAAGTCTAACTGATGTCGATTTTATACATAAACTTTTTTGGGATATGCCTTGCCCATTCATTTACATGCTCTTTACTGCAGTTCCAAGTGAGAGCTGAGTGGATGTGACAGTTGCCACAGAGACCACATGGCCCACAGAGCCAGAAACACTGGCCGTCTGCCGAGCCTCCAACCGACCTGGTCCAGGACTCTGATCTTGGACATATGCTCCCAGGGACCTTGGAGGGTGAATTTGAGGGGCAGTGGCACACACGGCTCTCTAGTACCTGCCTGCTCTCTGAGTGACCTCCTGAGACACCATCTCAGCACCTGAGATATAGTCCATATGTACCTGGGGCCCAGCTCTGAAGGACTTTCCCTTGACTTTCTCCGGGCACCTTACTTCCTCCCCGTTCCCTTGTTACTTCTGCGACATCCCATGAGGATCTGAGTGGTGCTTCTCCCCTTCGTTCCTTGTCTCAAGCTTGAGGAGCTGCACGCCCCTGGTGGACAAGGCTGAACCACACTCATGCCCACTGTGGCAACGAGGCTGCAACCCCCCAGGAAGCTGAGCTGGGCAGAGGTGCTCCCAGAACTGGGGCGACGTGCAGGGGGAGCCGGGAAGGGCGGGGAACTGAATCCACGCACCCAGTGGAGCAAGTCTGTGTGCCTACTTAGTGGTTATAGTGATTAGTCTTTGTTGTGACTAATGTCAACATGAACAGTCTAAGTCCTGGAAGTTAAACTGCGGCAGAGGAGGCAGGTGGACTTCACAGGGCTTTATACACAAGGAGGCTCTTCTGGGGGAAAGTCTGGACAGACATTACTGGAGAAGCACGAGATGACCAAGCTGCTTATGACGGCGGCATCACTTTCTAAGTGAACATTTTTAAAAAGTGTATTGAGCGTTCTTGCACCTTAAAGTTCTACATCTACACATAATGAGAACGGCGAGACTGAGCTGATGCTTACATTAAATGCATGAGTTCATGTGCAGAGTTCAGTTAAAATGTGGGGGAGCAGGTACCCCTAGAGGCTGGGGAGCTGGGCAAGAGCTGTGGCGCGTCAGACTCCAGGTCACTGCTGCTCAACTCTGCTTGAAGACGGCGACCCCAAAGTCATTCACTAAGCGGACGACACGTTCTCCAGCGGCCCTCAGTCTGAGCATCCACCAGGATGGCTGCTGCCACAGAGACAGCAGGTGGCCCAGAGCCCTCCCCTTGGAACTCCTATGAAGCGCCTGTTCATCAGGCGCTGTGGCTTGATGCCAAGGGCCTGGGACGCTTCAGGACACGGCTTCCTGGGTGCCTGTCGGCTGCCATTGCTCCAGCTCCTACGGCCACACAGCCACCCGGCGCTGCCCAAGATGAGCTTCGCTGACCTGCATGCCCTCCCCAGCTCCCGCGCACCCCACTTGCTTCCCGCCACCCAGCTGCTCGGGTTGGCTGCCTGCTTCCCACACTCCTTGTCAGCAGCCATGCTGGCGGGAGCAGATCCCAAACCAAGAACAAAGCCACTCTCAGGGAGCATCAGGGACTACAAAGACCCCAGGCTTCGTGAGGGAACAGCACAGCCTCAGCACACGGACGCACTAGCACACTAACATGGCACTCCTGACACCAGCCTCCCTGAACCTGGGAGAACAGGTGAGTCGGCGAATGCTTCTGGAGAGCTTACTCTGCCAGGTGCTCTGTTAAGTGCTGCTCACATCGTGGCTTGTTAATCTCCAGAGAAGTCAATCACACTGGAAAATTTTTCCTCAATTTATAGATGTGGCAGCAGAAGCACAGAGAGGTTAAGTTACCTACCTAAGATCACACAACATTAAAGGTAGATTCTGGATCCGAGTCCTCACTGTCCATTTAGTGAGTCTGCGACCTGAAGTGATGAGCCGCCTCCCCTGATGGAGAGCTGTGGATACTGACTAGTGCTGGACACACAGTTCCAAGACGCCTCCTTTCCCTGAAACAGTGACCATCAGGTGCCTTTGAGACCCTTGCTAGATGCAGGAGAGCTGGCTGACAACCCACCGCTGCTAAATAAAAACCCACTTAAGGCTATCTTCACATGCTACCTCCTTCATCACAGGTTCCTCTAGTGTTGCAGAGCAAGGGCCCTGGGAGAAGGTCCCTCCTCCCGGGGGACAGAGCCACTGTACAGCAGAGCTGCTCTGGGATCTGGACCTCGGGCTCCTGATGCCTCACCCACACATTTATCATTGAAGGCGAGGAAGAGAAGTACAGAACACCTCTCCACAGAGCCCACCCCGTGCCAACAGCCAACACAAAGTGAAAGATCAGACGCCAACAGGCTCGTTTTCAGTGGTGCTGAAGTGAGGGAAAGACGGGACCCTGTGAGACGAGAGCCATTAGTCGTCAGAACTCACCCCTGGCTCAGGAGGAACACAAAAAATCCTGTTAATGTTTAACACTTCACTGAGTGTCCCACATAAAAACGCCACGGTTCTTGCAGAGAAACTTAAGGAACATTTAGGAAACTAGTAGTCTCCAAGACAGACGCACAAACCAAAGCACCTGTCAATCATGTGACTAGAGTCAGCATGGCCTCCGAGGCCCTGGACGGGTCACTCACAATGGCCCTTTCTCTACACTGTCTCCATCAGCAAAACAGTTGGCATCACGACGTCCCTTCCAAAATTCACGCTGAAATTCAGTCTCCAGTGCCACAGCATTTAGAGGTGTGCCTTCAGCTTCGGGAGGGGGCCAGGTCCTGAGGGTCAGCATTGGTTAAGGGACCCCCGTTGAAGGGAGCCATCTCTGCTGCTGTCTCTTTTGCCACATGGGAACACCTAGATGGCTTCACCTGTGAGAAATGCAACTTCACTAGACCCCAACCTGCAGTGCCTTGACCTTCAACTTGTTAATCCCTGGAACCATGAGAAATAAATCACTATTGTGTCTGAATTACCTAGTCTCAGGTTATTTTGTTAGCAGCACAACTTAATTATGAGACTAAAACATCAAAACCACCCTATAAAAGCAGGTGATATGTTTACTTTGCAGAGGTTCAGAAAGGCAAAGTTTTGCAAGGAGGAATCAGAAGTTGAACACTAATTCCTACCTCTCAACACTGCCGATTCAGGCTGGGGGGGCCCAGAGGTAGAGGCTAGAACGTGTGGGGCCCTAGGTTCCATCTCCAGTACCATGAGAGAAAAAAAAGGCTAATAGTCCTCGCAACTCATTTAAGATAATAATGATTTTATTATTTATTACAATTTATGAAGATTAATTAGAACATAATTAATATGCTGGTATTAATTTTTGCACGCACAGACAACTTTTGGTTTATGATCTGAGAGAACCTAAAGGCCAACGTTTTGCCTGTGACCACCAGTGTACACACACAGCAAGGGTGTGAATGCACCCAAGGCTGCTGGCCACGGGCCAAGTGGAAAGGTCTACAGGGTGACGCCTTGGTGTAAAGATGGTGAACTGACCCAAGTGTCTGTCAGCTTTTTCATCACTGGGACCAAAGACCTGACAACAACAATCAGAGGAGAAGAAGTTCATTTGGGGATCAACAGGTCTCAGTCCATAGATGGCAGACTTCATAGCTGTGGGCCCTAGACGAGGAAGAAGCAGAGAGCTCAATTGCCCAGAGTCACACCCCCAGGAGGGGGGTGACACCCACCTCCTCCAGGCACACCCCAGCTGCCTACAGCCACCACCCAGCTAATCCAGAGCAGTGGTCTGACCCATCATTAGGTTTCACCTCTGCCTGGCCCAGCACTGCCCCTGGGCCAGGGCCTGTTTAAGTGCTTTGCACACACACTCATTTAACCTTCAACATGGTGGGTATTCTATTATCCCTATTTTTAAAAAAATTTTTTTTTTCTTGAGGCTCAGAGAGCTTACATGACATCCCCCAGGTCACAAAGTTAGTAAATATCAGTGGTGTGATCTGAATTTAGCAGTGTGGTTCCAGATGAGCTCACTGCTCAGGACTGTGTGACCTCCCGGTAAATAAATATAACTCAAGTCATCACGCGTAAGTGAGAGCTTCAGAAAACAGACCCCAAGACAGTGTGCAGGAGGCAGAGATGCAAGAGGCTTGTGTGACAGCGGTGTGCTAGTTCAGATTTGAGCAGCTGAGGAGGACAGGGCAGAGACAGGTGGCACAGATGCCCACGTCCTATCAAAATACAAGAGATGCATTTGATTCAAAGTTTTTCAATAGTCACAATAAGAAAGAGGTGAAATCAATACATTCTTAAGCCAACATGTATACTATATCATTTTGATATGTAGTCAATATAAAAACTAATGGGAAATGGTAAATATATATATTATATATATATATATAGAGAGAGAGAGAGACTTGAAATCTGACATGTAATTTATACCTATGGCACATCTCAATCTGGACTATCCACATTCCACACTCATCAGACACGTGCCACAGGACTGGGTGGCCCAGGTACAGGTAGGAGCGAACACTCTCAGCAGGAGGAGAAGCATGACGCGGGCATTCAGGTAAAAACCACCAAGCCCCGCCACCATGGGCCTGGTGCACACAGACAGGAGCCCTGGGCTCCAGCTAAGGACAGAAGCAGCATCAAGAGGAGCAGCTGAAGGCTGGCACCACAGGTTTTGGGAGGAGCAAGGCTTTCACAGCTGGGCGTCAGGGAGAAGATTCTGGAGAGAACTTTCGAACGGAGCACAAGACAACGCTGATCTCTGAGACAGGCAGGGGCAGAGGTGAAGCGGCAGGAGGAGGAGCACAACCCCTGGGAGTGTGATGGACTGGGGCGAAGGCTGGGTGGAGGCAGGTGGTGGTGGGGAGAGGTGGACACAGTGATGCAGGGAAGCCAGACAACGACAGGGTTCCAGTCCTGGAAATGACCCAAAAGAGAAGGAGGCCATTAGCCCACATACCTACTCAGCGCGGAGAGACGGGAGACAGGTGACAGCAGGGTTCATCTCCCAGGGCTGCTGAAGAAGTGCCCGCAGAGAAGCAGAGGGGAGGTGTGGTGAGGGCAGGGAGGCTGGAAAGAGGCATGAAGTTCTACGATAAGCCAGAGGGCAGATGAGTGTGTGGCTGGATTTAGAGGGAAGAAGCCACCGCAGTCTCAGAATGGATTAAGACCGGGACACACAGACTCCAAATGTTCCCTGGGAGTGGAAAAAATTGAAGAGAGAAAAATACTGCAGAAGAAGGGGGGAGGAATAAGGAAGGTCTACTTTGATCAGGAAGCTCAGAGCTTTCTAGTTGAGCATTATTTTATTCACCAGGTTCAAAATGCACACCAAACCCCCTCTACTCTTGGATTACATGCTTCAAAATTAAGTTCTACATTAAAGATTTGAAAAGGAAATACAAGAAGCTAACATTGTTTCAATATAATTTCTCAAAATCAACTTTACTGATGACCACAAAACAGAAAGGAAATTTAACTATAATAATGTGATTTTGCAACTATCCACAAATATGGTAGTCCAGAGATAAAACTGAACATCAAGTTCCTATATGTCAAAAATTAAAAATGCTACCAAAAACTTTTATCAAATGATCCAATAACAAATGTGCTAAGTATTTCTATGCTAAGTGGTAAGACATCTTAAGAAAAAATTGAAATAACAAGAAAAACAAATATCATTTTCATACTATCAGTGATGAAAAGCCCCACATAGAAATTTGATACACAAATCTGTATAAAATTAGAAATTGTTTAAAGGCGTTAGATACAGATGGACACAACATAATGCCTTTATTTTTATGTGGTGCTGAGGATCGAACCCAGGTCCCGCCCGTGCTAGGCGAGCGCTCTACCACTGAGCTACAATCCCAGTGCCACATTACATGATTTTAAGCTTGAGTTTTTTATTCAAACCTTCTGTTTCGATTACTTTTTACAAATTCAAATCTGCTGACGGTGTGCATATTCCCAATAAATACAACAGCGTGAGATTCTATACCGGCAGGACACCTGCTAACATCTTTTATTCGTGTGCGTGATCTCCGTGCAAAGCAATTATATTATTTCAAATATTTTAAAATGTTTTCTATTACTGCCTAACATAACTGCAGGTTACCTAACAAATCATCACATTCCTTTCGCACTCTGTCTAAATCTATGAGAAAAAGACTTATTTGTGGTGGTGTGTACAGAAGTCAATAATAGCTTCCAAGTCATCTCAGCCTGGTTTACTTGCAACTGATTGCAGACGTGAGAACACAGCTTCCTATCAAATGCAGGAGAAAGGTAGGCAGGCGGAGATTTGGTTGTTACTCTTGATCAGCTCGTTGGCACTGGTTCCCAGTGTTACAAATTCTGGAGAAGACAGTGAGAGCTAAGAGCCAGCTGCCCCAGCTCTGCAAACCCTGTGGCCATCCCTGGAGTCCCTTGGAGGTCTACCATCACATGGGCGCTGACCTCTCTGCAGCTCCTCACCCGCGGGTGAGGGCCTGAAGGTACGTGAGGGCACGAGGCTTCAGAGTGGTGCTAGAAATTAGGTACCTGTCACATTCTTCTATATTTACTGAAACGACAGTTGTTTAGGTACAACCTGTGATAGAAACTGGTGAATCTGAAAAGTAATGAATTTCTGTACATTAACTCCAGGTCACATCTTATGGATAGATGATGTCACATCTTCCCAGTACAAGCATTTGAGGAAAGAAAGGCTAGTTTTGAAGATTAATAAAGAAATATTACTTTGGAAACTGAAACAATGATCCAAAGCATAAGATGGTTTAATGTACCTAAAACGATCTGTTGACGTCGTCCTCAAGCAAATAAGCATTGATGGTGAGGCTACTGGAGCCACCTGCATCTATAATTCACATGACATGAAATATTAACTGGAGCAAGCAAGGAACCGTTAATAGCTTATTATGTATTCCACCTCGTTCTCATCTCACTTTTCACAGTGACGTTGACTACTCAACAAAAACAACATCGGATCCCAACTTGACTGACATTCATCTCACAGAGAACAGTGGCACACTCAGGTTTATCATGGGGACTCAGGCCTTTAGACCATTATTGTTTTATGACTGAAAAATGAGTGACTTAAGACAAAAAGCTCAACATCCTTAAACTTCATTTCTATTCATTCTCTAATAAATACCATCTGCTGTGTACTTTAGGGATATAATACCCGTCAAAAACTCCATCGTATTATGAGAACCGGCACCAAGTTGATCTGAAATGCATATTTGAACAGATGTGTTTAAATTACATCTCCCTCTATCCACATGCATAAATTCAGAGCAAGCGTGTGTTGATTTAAAATGCATAAAAAAAGGGATTTGGAGATGCATCAAAAGTGAACAGCATCTCAACGGATCAAGGCTCACATTACAAAAGGTCATTACTAAAAATAAAGTCTGCATTTATTAAGGGTTGCACCGGGGGATGTTCATGGGAACTGACTTAATGTTTGCTGCACAAAATCAGCCACTGAAGCTATACTAATTTTTTACAACTCTTCATGTCAGACATTAAAACTGTCATGCATGAACAGAAAAAAATGGGGTAGCAGACATCAAAAGAGAAAATTACACAGCGTGTCTTCTGACTGACATTGGTTTATATGGTTCAGTCCTCCGTGTTTCAACCACATTTTTGCATTATCTCTCTTTTTTTTGCCTAACACTAACTCATTCAGAATGTAATATTGTTCAGAAATCATATTTTTAAGATATCCTTTCAAAAGTTAAAATTGATCAAATCCTTTTGGAACCACAAAGTGCATTAATGTTTAGCAAGAAACTAAACATACAAAAATATACAGATATAAAAGTATCCGACCTCTACCTGTCCTTTCTGTTCTATAAAGTGATCATTCCATGCTGGATTCTCTCAATGGCTGCCGATTCTCCTGAGGTTAACAGTGTAAGAACAAGAAAACCAACTGCTGAGTGAAATTGGGGGTAGCCACATCATCAACATGGACTAAGCTCACGCCACTTACATGAGACACGTATAAGCCCCTTCAGAAGACTCAGCTCTCAACTGAGAGGCTGAATGTGAGGATAAATGTACACTACTAATTCCTGAATATTCATTGCTAAATCATGCTATTACTACTGCTGGGTATACCAGTTAATATTTTCTTTAATCATAGGTGAGAAAAGTAAGGGTTAAATATAAAACAAGGAAAAGCTCTTTAGATTGACAATCTTTCAAATTCACCCTTATGGTACTGTGCTCTGTAAGGGCAGTTTGAGAAAAAAGGGATGGCCATGTCAAAGGAGTTTCAGATGTGTCCAACAAGGGGATCTCTGAAATGCAAGAAGAAAATCAACATTTGCAGAGCATATCTAGTCTCTTAAGATGTAGATTTATGCTCTACTTTTACTGATATTCAGAAATTTCTGTGAAGCTTGAATTAATTAACCAAGGAATTGTAGTAACACAGGAATATCGCTGTAGAGATTTTTAATTAAAACCCTAACTATCTTCTGGGTTTATGTGCTGTGCTGATTTTTCCCTTCCAGCCCCGGCCACTCTGTGCTCTCTCTGTGCTGCTGGGAGCACAGGAGGCTGGACCCCACAGAGTGGGTCCCAGGGGCACCAGACCTTGCACAGCTCCGCCCACTGAACTTCCTTTCCCTTCTTCAGACCCCAGGCTTTCTGCCTGGGCCTCCACACATACAGCACTTTTTCTTACTGCTCTTCTGAGTCTATTTGACTGGACTAGCTTCTGCTCTATTCAGACCTCAACGAGCTTTCTTCTAGAACATCCTTGAATTTAAACTTTACTCTGTGCTTCTTTCAAGCAGCTAAACCCTCTGTATTGTCTAATGTTCTATCACAATTGCTTATTACTTGTTTTATTTCCCCCACTAAGACTCAAGTCCCTTGAGGACAGTGACCATGTCTGTCTCGCATGCCACACATTCCCAGGGTCCAGAGCTCAATGCCTGGCACAGAAGAGGTGTTTCATATACAAGTAAGTCAATGGAAGACTTCAAAGTTCCTTTGTAAGGAAGAAAAATCAATTCCCATAAATAATATCTACTGAGATGTGACTCTCAATTTTTTATCTGGGATAGTTGAAATTAAATATTAATGTAATACATTTCATATTTAAAGATAAATGTAAATTGCATAATAAGCCTTCAAAGCAATTAATAAACTAAGGATGAACTATTGGAGAATGAACCAGTTTGAACAAGGCCATTAGCTAGAGCTGAACTGTAACACAATAGGAGCTAACTACACGAGGCTATCCAAATTAAAGTGAGCTGAAAACAAAGTTTACGTTTCAGTTCCTCAGTTGTCCTAGATACCTTTCAGGTGTCCAACAGCCAGTATACCATATTTGACAGCATTGATGTAGAATATTTCCATCCTTGTGCAAAGTTCTACTGGACGGCATTGTACAGGGAGTTGGCAACTGTAAGTGATAGAACTTAAAAACAAACCCTTAAATTTTCCTTTCCTCATTTTATAAAAGTGAAACACCCGATTACCATGAAGAGTGAATGAAATGATGCTCAAAACACCTCCTCTTTGTCTAACACGCGAGGGAAGATCAAATCAGCACCCTTCCTCTCCTCTCATAATGCAAAGGTACTCTGCTCAAACAACACATATCATGTGTTCCCCTCCTATTTATGTTCAGGGCTAAAACACTGGTTTTCAGCTCATTCTGCAGGAAAGGGAAAGAGCTTGAAGGGCCCTGTAGAGACGTGGTGTTACAGGCCTCCTATTTCCTGACTCAACAAAAACAGCTTCAGATTTAATCCTTACATATGGAGCTTCCCCTTTAGATTTTTTCCCCCCATTAAAGAACTGTCAGTGAGGCAAAGCAAACAAACTTTAAAAATCCCCAAACCAATGTCCTGGAAGCTGTAACTTCAGGCAGGCGTTGTGAACCCAAGCAGAAAGGCCCAGCACCACCTGACTCCCCGGCATCACCTCCTTCCCTACCATCCTTTAAATGTTCTACATGCACTGAGTTCAGGACACTGGAACGAACATCAGCAATCAATTCAAAAACAAGCAATTATTTTGAGTGGTTTTACTTGGCTTTGACGATTTGGCGAATTGACTAATTTCACTAATACTGCTAAGTTGCTATTTGTAAAGTCAATGTCGAAATGGAAATGAGTAAAATTTGCCTGTTCAAACAGTTTTCATGGAACAACTACAGAGAAGATTTTCAAAGCAGTTGAAAGAACACTAATTCATTACAATCTGAAGTGGAATCTGCTATGATGTGCTACAGCTGTTGGTGGCTAAAAAATACATGAAACACAAAAAGGTTTAGATGAACGAATTACAAAGTTTGTGAAATATAAGCCTTTGTATTATTCCTCAGCAGGTATTTTGTAAAATGTTCAAATATCATATATTATTACATCGAAAGTACATTTCATTCTCAGAATAACTTTCATCAGTTCTGTGAACTTTCCTTAAAAAAAAAAAAAAAAAAAGACTATCTTAACTTATCCCGCTATACAGTAGTTTGATGATTTAGTACTAGTACACTTTATGGGACTTTTCTTTTTTTTTGCTCATGACCAAGACTGAATTTTTTCCTCAGATGGAGAACTGCCTAAAACCATTATTAAGAATCACTTGTAAGTTAGTTTTTGCTACAGACTTAATAATGTTTCTTAAGAAATTCAACCTAAAATAAATTTTGCATTCATGCTGAATGTATATTACAGTAAAGTCATTTTAACAACTAGTGTTAAATTCACAAGCGATATCAAGCTTCATTATACATTTACAATGACAACAAAGTAAAATGTATTCTCCATTCCCACAAAAAATTGTAGCAGATATTTTCTGAGCTCACTTATAGCATATTTCAGATCTCAATGCAAATGCAAAGTAAATGTCCATATTTAAAAATCCATTGACCTGTGCCACTGAGAGAAGCTTATATCTATTTTCAATTGAAAGTGACTGATCTAATGTAGAACAAATAGAAGAATCTAGTAGAATTCTATAAATGCCTTTCAGTTGATAAATATGCTTAGTTCAAATAATGATATGCTTTGCTCACAAATTGATACTAACATTTGGCAGCATGCATCTGTGTTAAGAGACATTTTCAAAGGTGAAATACATAAAACCTCATTATTTATCAGCACTGAAAAATCAATATTAACAACTGATTTTGCTGATAGGGAATATTAAACATTTAACTGCATTGAGTAAAATGTTATCCCAAACAAAGCAATCCCATTCTTAATAGCAGACCTATATTTTAAAAAGTCATTAATATTTTCAACTTTATCAATACAAATGTGTTTTCCTTCTTTAAAATATATATGTATAAATACATACATATACTGATGGGTTTGTGTGTTTAAAAAAATGTATGTGTTCAATTTTTTTTTAACCAAAAAAGCCTGCTGATTCCTAGACTAGATGCTTATCTAATGATCCTAATTAGCTTGAAATTCATGTGAAACCTTCCTCTCAAACATGAGTTATGCTCAAAACAAACTACATAGATGCTGAATAATGTTCTAAACAATAACAAGACATCACTGTGCAGGAGATTCCCACAGGGCACTGGGCTGGATGTGTCTTATTTTCATGACAGTCATGATTTATTCTGAATAATTCTATAAAGAAAAGGTGAGTGGGTCTTAACCATCCCAGTCTTCAACCTCAGACTCGGACTCTGGCTTACTGAAAAACTGACTCTTGAAGCCATGTTTAATTATACTTTGCCATGACTACTTGAGATTGCTTTAGATAGAGAGATACTAAAATAAAATCCATACAGAATCTCAAGTATAAATATCAATATGCACAAACATTAACAGAATAAATATTTCGATATAAGAAATTCTTAACATGCCACTTCAATTTTGTTCTATTTCATTATAAGAAGCCCGGTAAAGACAGTATCTCCTCATATGTGATGTGTAATAATCCACTGTACTGTAAACTTTGTAAATTAAAACATTTTTTTGAAGTAATTGAGTTTATAATTTACAAATAAGATTCCTAAAATGAATTTTTGTACCCTTGTGGCCTTTTTTTTTAGATAGGGAAAATGTTATATTTGATTTCTACAATTGTATTTATCAAGTCAAACCAAGATTGGTTATTTTTTAAAATACAAGCAACAAAAATAATTTGCTAAGATCAGGTTACTTTTTTCTTTGCACTTACCAGACCAGCTCGTCTGTGAGCTGCCTTAGTTGGCCACTTACTTAAACTTAGCACGTGTAATTCCAAACATGGCATTTTATAAATATTTTTTATTGAGAAAACTTGAAGGATGTTAAAGTCTCCTGTGATAAGACATCAAAGGCTCAAAGGTAAGACTGGAGCTCTCAAGAGTGACGATGACAAAGCCAACACGTGGCTACAGAAGATGACATTGTCTCCCCAGCCCAGAGGACAGAGACCACCTGGCAGCCCCAGAACTCCGTCTCACCTTCAGAACCCAGCGTGGTTTGGCTTAATTTTCTGTAACTTCTTTCCAGATTCTGAAGACACGTCTGCTGAGGAGTCTTGTTTGAGCAGCTGTGCTCTGGATCCCAGGCTTCTAGAACCCAAGCTGGGCTCAGTCCTTGTCCCGTCTCCTCTCTTGCCTTGCAAGTCCCTCCATGATTCCAAGCATGCTGTCCTTGCAGTGAAGGACCACATCAACCCAGCTTGTTTTGTGGCTCCTCAAACCCTTTCTCTGGCTGGTTCCAGACATTTTCTGTTCCAAATTTCCACAGGGACATGCTATAGCTGCTGCTTTTTCTTCCTCACTTTTAATTTTCTGGTAAGCACTCTATTTCCTGGCTCCTGCCCCATCATGCTGATAAAATTCAGATCTCATTCCCAGCAAATCCGCAGATGCTCCTTTCTGTCCTAATTCTACCTGACCTACTTACCTACACTTGACACTACTACACATCCACTGTAGCCGCCCATTTCACAAATGTACCGTGCACCTACATCCAAGCCAGGTCTGGAGCAGTGCTACGGCCTTGAGCCACCATCTGCTAGTGCAGTGAGGTGGGACAGAGGCGGCAGGGCCTGACCCACGAGGCAGGCAGGGAAGGTACCCAGGAAAGTGACACAGCAGGGCCTCCTCTTGCAGCACTCCTTCCCTAGCTTGGCTTTCGGGCTGACTTGAAAACTACTCCCAGTGTTTCCTTCCTGAGGGTCTCTAAACCTCACAAAGTCTCTCCCCCACATCCAATGGCCCCTTCTCTCTCTCTCTCAGTTTTTTGGGTACCTTTTTTCCAATGATATCAATGGTTTCTGTTCACCCGTGTTAGAAAACCTGGTTGATTTTAACTCATCTGTTCTGTTCTTTATAACTAGTCAAGCATTAGCTTAAAAAGAAACCCTTGGACATGTCCTCAGAGCTTGCTGTCCTCCCTATTTCCGCTGCCGGCTCGGAGCTCATCAGCAGACCCAGCTCACTGCTCAACGCCTCAGCCTGCCGGAAAACATGGTCACTTATTCACTGACTGCCCCGAGTCTAAACACACAGGCGGGGCTTCTGAGCCCTTCAAAATCTGGGTCCATCACAGTTCACCAGCCTGGCCTTCCACAACTTCCCAGCTATACTCTCTTCAGAAACCGAACCAGGTTCCAGAGTGGCAAACTAATGCACCCTGATGATCATGCTGCAATTGGCATTGGGGACACCCTCACTGGAGGCACCCCTCCTATCCAGCCAAATGCAAAAAGCAGAAACTCTTAGGAGATGATCTTCAATGGAAACCATTTGTAAACATTTATTAAGTGACTACTACAGACCTGGCATTATTTAAATGTTTGGAATATTTTTTAAAAATTACTTAATTTTTACAACAAATTGATGAAGACTGGTATAATCAGACCCATTTAGGAGACCAGAGAACTGAATGGTTAAGTAACTTGTTAAGCAAAACTGGACAGAGCCCCCAGCCCACTTCTGAGCTTCTCGGGAGTAAAGAAATGAAAGGGAACACCTAAGCCTTCTTACCTGCAGCTCTCTCCAAAACTCAGGCCAAGCCACAGGCACCATCCCGTCCTGCACAGAAACCAAGAACCACAACTTTCCAACTACACTCTCAGCTACCGACAGGCGCAAAATGGGCTGGGAGGTTCTGAGCCTGAGACGAGGTTGGGCTGAGCCAGGTCCACAGGTTGTCAGCACAAGAACAGCACCAGGACGGCAGGAAGGAGGGGCTGAGGGGACAGGGCTGGCAGGAACCTCCACAGCAAGATGGCACGTCTCCAGACGGTCCCAGCACATGGGCCCTGGCATGCAGGGCTCTGCTCCTGGCTAGTCCACCCAACTCCAATCTGGGTAACGCTACACAGGGGTCTTGGGAGTGCTACCAAGGTCCCAGGTCAGGGGACATCTTAAGACAACCATATTAACCCCATGTACTTCCTCCCACTGCTGGCTGGGGGAGTCAGAGACGGGCTCCACTGGCCTGGAGGGAAGCCAGCCTCCGGGTGTAAACCAGCAGGGGGCCACACGGAAGGCACCCGGAGCTCCTCCAGGAGCTAAGGATGCTCCCAGCCAGCCCATGGGCAGGAAAAGGCCACAAAACTGTCATGATATGAATTCTGTCAATTCCCAGAGGACAGAGTCACCATCTGCAAGTGCAGTGAGGTGGGACAGAGGTGGCAGGGCCTGACCCAGCGCAGTGAGGTGGGATAGAGGTGGCAGGGCCCCATCCAGACCAATACCTTCATTCCAGAGCCAGGAGACCTGGAGGAGAGGAACCCACTGGTAGTAGCCAGACTTCCATCCACACAGACGGAGATGACGTGTGGGTACTATCCTAAGCCCCTCAATTTGAGGCAAGAAATAACAAACCTGCAGAGGGTGAAATGGGGCAACTCCTCCTGAACCCTGGCTTTCAGTGACAGGGGACAGGCAGAGGGAGATTCGATGGGCTCTTTCCCCCGCCCATCAGGGCGAGGGGATGACTTTTCGAAGTGCTCCCTTTTAAACTTCTTGAAAAAACTTCCCAAGTGCACACTTTGTTTCCCCTGTGGGGCCGGGGATTGAGCCCAGGGTGCTTCACTGCTGAGCCTCAAGGGTCCTCCCTGCTCTCTCTTTTTTAAGCTGTAGTTGGACACAACACCTTTATTTATTTATTTTTATGTGGTGCTGAGGATTGAACCCAGTGCCTCGCACGAGCTAGGTGAGCGCTCTACCACAGCCCCATTCTTTCTCATTTTTGAGACAAGTTCTTGCTAAGTGGCTGAGGCTGGCCGTAGTCTTCTGCCTCAGTGTCGGAAGTGCTTGGATCATAGGGGTACTCTAAAACGTGGGGTTGACGCTGCCACGTTACCTAAAAGTTGGGGAGACTGACCCCGTGTCACCACCTCATTCTCGAGGGTGAGTGTGCTCCCGACTCCCACTGCCGACTTCCACACTTACAGGATCTCTCTTTTCTGTTCACGTTCATTCTAAGAGTGACTCACATTCAAACCAGAAAAAGAACAATGAGGGCTGGGGCTGGGGCTCAGTGGCAGAGTGCTTGCCGAGCATGTGTGAGGCACCGAGTTCAATCCCCAGCACCACATAAAAATACACAAGAAAAATAAAGGTATTGTGTCCATCTACAACTAAAAACAAAAAAAAAGAAAAGGAAAAATGAGCTTGAAGCCTCTAGTGAAATGCTGGATATAAGAAGCAAAAAGAAAAACAGTGCCAATCTCATTATCTCCACATTTTAAGTCTTGATCACTTAAAAGCGGAAGAACAATGAAGAGAAATCACAGGGCCCTACTATGTTCGTCTCCCTCTTCTCAGGCAAGCTGAATCTGCATCCAGTTACCGGCCTAGCAGGCACCTGCCACTAGCTATGTGACTCAGAGCCACTGTAAGTCTCGGTTTTTAAAAGTGCAAATCGAGGACAATACCCAGCCAGTAGATGGGACTTCACCCCCATAAAGTCCATGCATCAAAACCCTAACCCCCAACACATCGCTCGCAGCCCGAGGCTGACAGGGGTCGTAGGGGCGGGATCTGGCCCCCAGCACTGGCTCCCTAACAAGGAAAGGGAGACACCAGAGAGATGGCTTCCTGCGCCACGGCGGAGGACAGGCCAAGGGAGGACACAGCGGGAAGGCAGGTCAGGAGAAGGGCTCTCGCCAGAGACAGAACCGGCCCCTGCCCTGACCTGGGACTCCAGCCCCCAGAGCCCTCAGGCAACAAGCCTCCATGGGCTCCCTGGGCGGCTGCAGTCTGGTGGCCCTCACAGACCGGCCAACCCAGCTGAGCGCTGAAGACAAGTCCCGGTCACTGGCCCGGAGCAGACCCTGGGCGGCTGCAGTCTGGTGGCCCGCGCAGACCGGCCAACCCAGCTGAGCGCTGAAGACAAGTCCCGGTCACTGGCCCGGAGCAGACCCTGACCTGGGGCGCGCAGCACTGCTGGGATCCTAGGAGGCGAGTCAGACTTGGGGAGAGCGACCCAAAGGGAAGTCCTTCCAGCAGTCCAGAAGGACTTACAGACCCAGGGCTGCCTGCACCCTGTGCCCCAAGGTCCTGCCACTCGCCTCCTGCAGATGCCCTAGCACCCAGCCACGGGGTCTCCCCTCTGCCCAGAGGGCCTTCCCCAGTCCTCCTCCACACCCCCAGCCCCCGGGTCCCCGGATGCCTTCCGGGCTCCTGTGTTCTCCACCCTACTTCTCCCCTCTGGTCGTACTCAGCAGGGGTGGCCCAGACAGTTCCACCTCAGAGTCCTGGCCAGGGCCTCCTGCAGACTGTGCCTTGTCCCCGACTGTTTTCCAGAACCAGGCTGACGATCAATCTCCTGCTCTGTCCCACCACCACTCATCTCCCTGCCATCAGCACGTGCCTTGGTGTGCTGAAGGGAGGGGGACAAGGTCCCACGCAGGGAGGAGGAGAAGCTGGCCAGCGCGTCCTGTGACCTCAGGTTGATGAGCAGGGCACCTGAGGTGGCCTCGCTGGGAGGCCCCGTGTGGCAGCTGAGGACAGGTTAAGCAGTCAGCACGGAAACTGGGGGGAACTGACCCCATGGTGGCCAATGGCACGCTGCAGAGGGACAAAGGAGAGCGGAGCAGCGAGCCGCAGAGAGGGCTCAACAGAGATCCACTGCCACGTTCTTTGGTGAGGTTCAAGCCAGATGCAAAGCGTGGGGGTGCTGGAGGAGCCCGCTGGGGTCAGGAGGAAGGACGCTGGGCTGCCGTCGGAGCCACAGCCACAACAGGACCACAGGTGCAGGCTGGTGGAAGTCCAAGACCAGAGAACAGGGAGAGGCCCAGGGATGGGAGCACGTGGGTGGGGCTCGCTGAGGAGTCTCCGGGCACCTCGAGCAGCGAGTCACCACTGTGACCAGCAAAAGAACGCACACACTCACGTCCAATAACAGATCAAGATGCCCAGATGACCTGGGTGTCTGGAGAGGAAGCGTGTCCTCTGATAACATCCCAACGGGCAGGGCACAGGTGTCTGGTTCCACACGCAGGCCGTCTCCATCTTCCTCCCCAGGGAATTCCTGGAACGTGCTCACGCAGTTGGCCTGCTCTCATGGGAACAGTCAAACACCGACCGTGACTCGACAGCAGGCCGAGTACCGTAGGACATCAGGCAAAGATGCAATCACAACCCTACAGACACTGGGTGAAACGGTTCCAGGTTACCCAAGTGGGGAATTCCAGAACAAAGGTGAGCCTCGGAGTTTGCTTCACCTAATTCTCTCATTCCAAAGGTGGGACTCGGGATGGGGTTGTAGCTCAGTGGAAGAACACTTGGCTGGCATGTGTGAGGCACTGGATTCAAGTCTCAGCACCACATTTAATAAATACAATAAAAATAAAGGTCCATCAACAACTAAAAAATATTTTTTAAAAAAGATGGGACTCAAGTGGAAAACAGAGTCATTTCTCCAATTCATCAATAGGTTTAAACCTATTTCTTGCCTTCCAAATGTCTTCATTACCTATTTCAGTTGAACTCCACAAAATGACCAGAATTTATAAGGATATGCAGTGAATTTACAGTGAACCTAGAAAACAAATTGCAAATGTGCTCTACTCCAGTTTTATATTATCTACCATTAGTATATTACTTGCCACAGTATGATACATAGATAATTAATTTTAACTTGCTTCTATGGTCTCTACCTTGAAAAAATAAACATTAAAAACACCCTCTTTCTATGATAGTTACAAAATCAAACAACCCACGTATTTGAGGTCAATGCAAAGACAGGAAGTAAACTCCACAAAACATCACACAACCTATAGAGAATGGTCTGACTCTATGGAATAATACTGGGTCATAGAAATGATGAGGAATGAATATGAATTAACAGGGATTCAGGTGTGAGTTCAGAGAACAACCTAAACAGATGAAACTTAATATTCACTGTATTCTTTCTTCTCTAAAGTCTAAGCCAACAGAAAATCAAGCAGAGGAAGAGCCTGCTGTCAGGCAGTGCGGGAGGCAGCACTTTGTCGGGGCGCACTTCTCTGCAGTCAGAAACGGCGACGGGGACTTGTAACACCCCTCTAGGGCTAAGGGTCCAAGCGAACGGCTGAGCACCCAACTACTCCAAGAGCACCCTGGGAGGGTCAGTGCCACGGCCTGGAGAAGCAGCAGTCTGAATTCTGCCTGTGGTCACTTCATTTCATCGCTCATTACCTTCCCATCGCCAAACAAATAAACAAACCAAAATCCAAGTGTGGAAAGAGAAGCCAGAACGGATGGCAGAAAGTTCTAGATGAAGACAAATGGATCTTTCCCAACCTGTGCTGATGCGGAAGAAAGATCCTCAGATTTGCTTGGTTGGCCAAGGCTCGGGCCACGGGTCACCTCCCCCCACTTGTCTTTCTTTTCAAACTTCTCTTTGGTTTTGAAACTATGAAAATGGGCTAAGCGAGTACCTTTACCAGTGTCATCAACAGCCAGACACGTTTTTAGTTAACTACTCTTACCCACCTGCTTTTGTACATGGTTTTGTTTTTTCTTAAAGGTTATATCTGTTCTAGCTATTTTTTCTTATCTTTATTGTACTGAAGTAAGTTTTAAAGAATGAAAAGATGGATGGATATCCCTTCCTTTCTTCTTCTAGAACTTTCAGCGCATCCCTTCTTTTGCCATTTGGAAACATGTACAACTGACCACATTAGACAAGTGTCCACCCCAACCCTGGGTATCTGTCCTCACTAGCAATGAAAGGCATCTTTTTTCCAGGTAGTACTTGGATAATGTAAGACCAGGTTTTCTGCCACTCAGTACTTGATGAAGACCTCAACAGATGCGGAAGAATACGAGGTCTCTGGTCCCAGCTGACTCTGTTCTTGATTTAGCCTGGCTCTGAACACACTGTGTGCTTGGACTTTTTCCTGCAGGTGACCCGGCACCTCACCTGCAGCAAGGGCTAGTGATGAGGACAGGTGCGCTGTGAAGGGGCGGCAGGAGGAACTGTTTCGAGTCTCAGGAACGGCCAGCTGTGACCCTGCATGCAGACACGTCAACCCTCCACTGACTCAGTCCTGTAACTGATAGCACCTGGCCTCTCCGACTGGCTTCTAGAGAGCCTGGGTGACACACACTCCCGTCTAAGGGTGTTTGGGACTGGGATAACTACTTTGTGGCTGGGATAACTACCTTGACATTGGAGTCTGCCTACAATAACTGTGTCCTTTGGTTTCTTCAACTGCATTTTTTAAACTCCTACACCTCACATGTGTCTCTGTAAACTGCTTTGATTCCCGAGTGCAGAAAAACAAATTCTGTTAATACATCACGATCGCACAGGCCCATATCACCTACCAAACTGCTCTGTACCCTGTCTCAGGAAAGAAACTGCTAATGCTTTTTTTTTTTTAATTTTTTTTTAATTGCTAAAGTGAATCTTCATCTCCTCACAGTGATGTGAAACGCAGCAGATATCAACTAAGAGAAGCTGTATTTCTTCTTTCCTTGGTTAAAATATAACTGCCAAGCCTTGCTATTTTATCATATCTTCACCTATTTAC
This sequence comes from Ictidomys tridecemlineatus, assembly GCF_052094955.1. Classification (NCBI taxonomy): domain Eukaryota; kingdom Metazoa; phylum Chordata; class Mammalia; order Rodentia; family Sciuridae; genus Ictidomys; species Ictidomys tridecemlineatus. The sequence goes on along the minus strand of NC_135484.1, from coordinate 151,544,554 downwards.
TTGAAAATTAATAAGAAAGGAAATGCCACCTACTAAAATTCAATGGCAAGCCGAGGCCCTGAGACACAGAGCCAGGTACCAACAGGAGAGCCTAGGGTCACAGTCACCTGGGCCCCCTGCCCATGCGGTTCCGCTCTGTACCGCACTCACCTTCAGACTAGGCACCCTCTCATCTGACCAACACACCCACACCCACACCCACACAGGGGCTTTAACTCAGGGCAAAAATGGATCCCATGGGAGGACAACTTCCATTTGTTTGTGTATATATTTTTTTAAAATAAAAACTGCTACTATTGATGTCAAAGGCTAATGGTAGAAAAAAATGAATAAATTATGAGTAGAGAAATATTTACCTCCAAACATTATAAGAAAAAAAGGTGAAACAAAGTGCTCTTCCCCTGTATTTTTCCTCATGCCTTCACCCTGAGATCACTCTTCCCACCGGTGTTAACCCGTGATCTCATCAACAGGCAGAGAGTGATTAATGCCGATACGATGCCACCCTGCTCTGCCCTCGCCCAGAACAGGCTGGACAGACACGAGTTTCCGTGAACCATGAAGTGTAAGGGTATGGACGAGGATTACGAAACAGAAAACAATGACGCCTTTCTCATGAAACCTCAGCAACAAGGAACGGCTAGAACTGAGCAGAAATCACTCGAGCACCAGGCACCAGCGCTGCCCACAGGCCCCCGAGATGACCAGGCCGGGTCTGCACACAGCAAACGGCACCGGGGCCCCAGGGCCAGGCCCTGGACTCTGCAGGGACACCAGGAGGGAGAGCCTGACCTGAGGGGTCACCCCGCCCTGTGCACACACAACAGCAGCTGGGCTTACTGGTAACGGCTTAGAGCTCGGCCAGCTGACCAAAGCCAGTGTCAGGTCTGAGCATGAGTCAAGTTCTTGACAACCTGAATCAACAGTGTGGGTGCAGCCAACTGGCCACTGAGCCCAGTTCCCGCCATTGAGCCGAGTTCCCGCCACAATCTATTGTTAGAATTAACTGAAACTGATTACATCTCTCAGGACTCTGGGCAGCAGCCAGTCCATGAGACTCTTAAAGATAATTCACCCCCCGCAAATAATGCTCAAAATTAACTCTGTAACTAGGCATGAACCTGCAGAACAACTTGGAATAAACACTGTTTATTTTTATTTATTTTTAAGCTAACAGTAGGATGAGATAATGTTTAACACTATTTGAAGATCAAAGAGCTAATGCTGATTTTACGTGTAAGTAAATTTCACACCAGCAAGGAGGAAGCAGCGTTGGTAATCATTACCCTTCCACAGCCAGGCAGCTTGTCTAAAGAGTGCTGGTGCGTCTATCAGAAGCACATACAATTTCTGCCCAGGGACCACAACTGATGAAATTTCTTTCTAAACAAAATGTCTTCCTGTATTTGTCCCTTTTCTGTTGCTATAACAAAATAACTGAAGCTGACTACTTTATAAAGACAAGACTAGTTTATTTGGCTCATGACTTTGGGAGCTGGAGGATCAAAACAGCATGACATCAGCTTCCTAGCAATGGATGCCTGGTTGTCTCACCATAGGCAAAGAAGCAGAAAGAGAACTGGCTGTGTGCAGAAAGGAGTGGGTCACATGGAGAGACAGGAAGCAAGGGAGATTCAGAGGCCAGACTTGCTGTTCTCTTCTGAGGCTACTGATGCCAAAGCCCCTCTGCTGGGCTCTACTTCCTAAAGGTCCCTTCACCTTGACACCACCACCCTGGAGGCCAAGCTTCCAGCATGTGAGCGTTTGGGGATACTAAACCATACACAAACAGCATCTGCACACTGGCCACCAGAGTCCCTTCCCTGTCATTTTGTTACTTCTTTTGCTTTAGGTCCCCAAAGACCCCGGTCAGACACAAATTACACTCAAGAAAGATGATGTTCCAGGTATTGTCACCAACAAAACTGTAATGGAAATGACGTTCTATGAGATGAGCCACCAGGGACCAGGACTGCAGGGGACCCAGGAAAGCGACGTTCACAAGAGGACAGACTGGCATGTCAAGAGGGCTCCAACTACCGGGGGTGACTTACAGTGCGGGGCTGCGTCTGGTGACCAAAGGAAGGAGGGCTGCAGGACGGTGATGAGACTCTGGTCTTGAAAACAAAGACCCCGACTGATGACGTCGTTCCCACACACCCTGGTGGACATTCATGAGTGCACAGCTGTTCCAGGCACCCCACTCGCCATCCTCGGGAAATTCACCTGCGCCCTAACAGCACACATTCGAAAGCTCGGAGAAAACAAACAGGAAAATGCTCTTGCTGGTTTTTTCCTCCATACTGTTTCATGCGTCTTGGAGTAAATGGTCCCCGAGTGTCGGATTCCACCAAATCTGCACCAGATTCCCATCTTCCAGGTGTTGATGGAGCCGTGATCCAGGTGGAGTGCACCGAGGTAGGCCAAGTCAGGAAATGTGATCAAGATTACAGATTTACACCAGCTCAGCTGACCTAGGCCTGTGCTCCTTTCCTGCATCACCACCATTCTGACTGCAGTTACTACCACAAGAAGCCACGCTTGGGAGAACGTTCCAATGGTACTTCACCTTTCCCAGGTGTCTGGGCTCAAAGGATGATGCCTTCAGCATTTTTCCTTTGGTCTTCATTTTTATTTAGATAATAGCATCTAGGACTCTGTTAGAGACCTCTTCTGTCAAAAACAGCCAAAAAAAAAAAAGCCACTGAAGATGCAGGCTCTTGTCAGTAAAACCAACCGACTTCCGCACTTCCACTGACATTCTGAGTGAACAGACCCGGCCATAGACGTGAAAGGGAGGGGAAGAGTCCATGTCTCTGGGTTTCAGGTGGAAATGAAATCAGACAGTGCATGCCTTCTAAGCTTCACCTCCCTGGACATGCTTGTGACCCTGCAAGGTGAACTGGCCAAACCTATCTTACCTTCAAGCCCCCACTCTCTTTAGAGGAAGAAAATTCCTCAGACTTCTAACTACATCATTTAAAATACTGGTGTTAGAGAAGCATTTTTCCTCTGGAGATAAAGTATGTACTGGGTAACGTGTATTTTATTGTTTGGGGTGTGGAAGGGAGACCATAACCACTGTGCAGATAGAACTGTCAGGGGGCGGGGGAAGCAAAAAGGTAAACAACTAAGCAGGAAGACACTTTTAGGATTATTTCCTCGATGCTAGCAGAAACGAATTAAATGCCATGTTGCTATTTAGCATCTCCTAGTGGCCTTCTGGCACATGAAGCATTCTGAAGCATGAGTTTAACTAGGCTCCATTTCGTCTACCAGAGTTTGGATAATGTTTCCTATGTACATTCAATTAATTGAGTAGGAAGGCATTTTTTTTTAAGGAAAAACAAAAAAAATCACTGCAAGGCAGAGTACGAGCCCGTGTATTGAATCACCCACACCAGCACAGCCACAGGCTGTGTGACAGCTGAGTGACGCTCAGAGCTTGTGGCAATAGTATCCTTCACATCTCCCACACCTACATCACTAGTATCTGTGCTACGTAGCCTCAAGACTATCTTTTAATGCAAAATAAAATCCTGCCAGGAACTCAACATCTACTCGCAGCACCTGACCCAGCAGCATAAAGAGTGCAACAGGGAAGCTCATTAGGGTCATGTGCTGGGTGTACAGTATTGGAACAAACAGGCACCCGTAGAAACCGTGTCTCTTAAGACACAGAAAGAAAAGGGACGGTTCATGGACTAGGAAAGTAGACATCAACTAATTAAAACAAAACATAACGAAAAACCCACCCTAACAAACAAGGAGCACGACAGGGGAGAGGGCAAGGGAAGTGGGCCATTTGCCACTGAAAAAGCAAACCTCCTTCACATGACACCTCTGCACTTGAGCAGCTGCAGAGGGTTGCAGACCACTGGCCCGCCCTCCCTCAACATCCAAAAGTACTGATTAGAAACAAAAGTTTGTTGTGATCTGAATGAGTTCATTTTACCAAAAGCACCCAACGAGGACATCCCACCTGTACGGGAGCAGACCATCTGTGTGCCAGCGACGCCAGCCCCTAAGAGGAGGCCAAGACAAGCTCGGAGAGCTGGGCAACCTACTGAGGCCGTCTCCAAATACAAAGGGATGGGGATGCGGCTCCGGGGTGTGGCCTAGCGTGTGCGAGGCCCTGGGTTAAGCCCCAGTCCAGGAAAAGAAAAGAAAAAAAAAAGCATAAGCAATCCTTCCATTTTACATCAAATATAACTTTCAGTATATAGACAGGAGCTAATCCAAGACTTAATAAAAGGCAATTTCATTTTTATAAAAAAACATTCTACTAAGGCGACATGAAGAAAACAGAAATCAACAAAAATTATAACATTACATGTTCATGTTTTAAACGATTTCATGAATTTTGGTTTTAGCACTTTCAGGCAAATTAGCAGGCAACCGCTTCATTTGGAATCAATTTTCCTTTATTTTTCTCAGCAGTTCTTTCATAAAAAAGAAAAAGAAACTATCTGCAAATACACCAGTGTAGAGTGCACAGCCTAACTGCAGGCACTTGACTGAATTATTAGGCGTATTCCCCTGGCTTGAGATTATTTTCTGGAAACAGTCTTGGATTCTGTGTTTAGCTACCTATGTAAGAAGTGCTGTTAATCCACACCTCTCTAAAGAGGACAGCACCGCAGCAATTTGTTCTGGGGAAGGTGGAAATCCACATTACCCTATTGCTATGCACCCACAGGCCCTCCTCTGTGGCCCCATTGACTTCTGGCCCGCACGAGCACAGAGGCTGAGGGCCCTTGCAGGTCTACATTAGCTTTGAGAAGGTGGACATTATTCTTATTCATACAAATGTCAAATTCCTGCTGGTCACCTCACCTAACAGTGTTTATACCCCAGCCTACACGCTTGAAAACATCTCAGAAGGATTAGATTTTAGATTCTTTTGAATTAGGCACCCAAGAAAGGGAATTAAGAACAATTTTTGCTGCTGAACAGGGACAGCAATGCAGTATGAAAGTTGATCATTTAAAAAATACAAAACAGCTCAGTGGAACAAGCTTGCTTACAAAAACAACAACAAATCACTGTCGTCCAGAGAAGAATTAACAAGCCAGCTCCGGGAAGAAAACGCTGCTTTCTATTCTACTGAACACCATTATTTTGCTCTGAAGCACGGGCCTGTCCATGTGAGGGTCTGGAGGCAGGTGGCACCTACCAAGCCGCACCCTAGGCACAAGCATCTTTGCCCACCACTCAGAGCCTGCACATTTAAATGATGCTGTTGTCACCTAAGACTAAATGGTATCAGGAGTCCTAAAAGCACCAGTTACTTGCAAGAGAAAAAGAAAGAAACCCAGTGGGCCGAACTGTCAACAGGAGGTCAAACTTGCTGCTCAATGAAAACATGTCTCCAGGAAGAAACTCTTAAGAAGTCAATATTTTGCCCATGATACAACTAAAAGACTGAATCACTAGGAGTGTATAAGAGAGAGTCATCACTGGGCAGCAGGATGAAAGCAGTACTTTCTGAAGGATTTCCTTTTGAGGGGTCTCATACGCACTTGGCAAGCGCTCTAGAGACACTGGCAGGAGCCTATGTGAGGCCAGGTCTAACGTCAGAGAGAAACCAGGTGCTTGGCGTGATTATCAGATTCATTCTTCTTAGGGGCAATTGCTAACTGAAACATGAGAAATTTTTAAAAGTTCATGTTGCAGTAGAGACTCTGGTGGCTGTTAGGGTGAAGACACGCGATGTTCCCCAGAAGCTCACGTGTGAGACGTGGGAGGAAGTTCAGAGGGGAGAAGACGGGGTTGGAAGACCTCGGCCTAAGCATGCACCAGCCCCCTGACAGGGTTACTGGAGGGTGACGGTGGGCAGGCAGAGTGTGGCTGGAGGAGCTGGTCCCTGGGCGTGCACAGGGGTTTCCAGTTTTCCCTGGTGAGCAGAGTTCTCCCTGCCTTCCTGTTGCACGTCCTGAGCTGCTTTCCTCCCCCACCACACCTGTCCACCTGATGTTCTGCCCCACCGCAGGCACGTGGCAACGGAGTCCGCTGTCTGTAGACAGAGACCTCTGGAACCAAAGTCAAAGAAACTTCTCCCTCTCTAAAACTGTTCTTGTCAAGACTTTTGGGCACAGTGGTGAAAAAGCTGACTAAAACAATGGCCCCTCCATACCCGTTCCCCTCTTCTTCCAGAAAAACAAAACTTGAGCTAGACACATAGATGCCTGGAATAGATGCTGTATTTCCAGGCTAGGAATGGTCAACGCCAACTAAGTGGAAGTGTCACGTACGACATCTGAGGTGGTAGGAGGGGGAAGCACTAGCTGGCTAGGATGCAGCCTTGAGGGTGAGACTTTAAGCAGTAGCCTGGGACTGGAGAGAGAAACTCCTGCTGAGAGGATCGGAACAACAAGACAGAATCCTAAGACCCTGGATACTCTGGACATGCCACTGTAATATTTTTTTTATGTGAAAGAATAAAATCTATCTTGAGATAATATTTTTTTTTTGGTCACTTGCAGCTCAAACAAATTAAATCTAAGGTGTGATACTCTAAACCTAAAACTATGGCTTCAGTTTAGCCGGGCGGTAGGTTACCAGGATTCACATTGCAGAATGGAAAGCCAATTATTGTAGTAGGCTAGCAAAATGCTAGGTCAAATCATCACCTCCCAAGACTCAGAAGGCCAACTAAGGGCCACACCTATGCTGTAGCAGTGTCAGAAGAAAGAGTGTCAACCGTCATCGGGGTCCTTCTGATTGCACTTAGCAATGAGGAACCCAGATAGGGCAAGCGGGTTACAGAGACTTAAGAAAATAAAACTTTAGCAGGGCACAGTGGGACACTCCTGTAACCCCATTGCTTGGGAGACTGAGGCAGGAGAATCACAAATTCAGGCCAGCGTGGGTGATACTAGCAAGACTGTCTTTCAAAAAATAAAAGGATCTCTAGTCTCTCCCTCCCTCCCTCCCTCCCTCCCTCTCTCTCCCTCTCCCTCCCTCCCTCCCTCTCTCTCTCTCTCTCTCTCTCTCTCTCTCTCTCTCTCTCTCTCTCACACACACACACACACACACACACACACACACACACAGTCATTCCCTTGTGCCGCAGTCTGGCTGGGCACGAATCACGAGCCACTGAAGCAGGAACAAACTTTATTTCTGAACTCCACCAGCACACTCCACACACGCTCCCCAGGAACTCTCCCAAATGCCATGTGGCTCCTCCAGGAATCACCAACCGGAAATCCCTCCTCCGGCACTTCCCCAACCAATGAGAACTCTTCAGGAATCCCCGCAAGCACTCAACCGGAACTCAACGGGAACTCGGCAAGAACTCAAAAGTCATCCTCTTAATGGCTCGCTGGTGTCACCTCTCAACCACTACTTCTGGCAAAAATGCCATGCGTCATCCCAACTCGGCTGTGGCCCTCAACACCCTTGAAGACAGTTAAGACAATTTCCAAGTTTTACAAATCTCCTTTGGTTAATTCCTGTGTCTGACAGTCTAGAACAAATAAATATTAGTCAAATAAATGTACAAGTTATGTCTTTGGGAAACTAATGTTGATTCATGAAGATTTTATGGGATCTCACTTCCAGAATTTAAATTGGCCAGATCTGGGGAATCTGAGGTTCACTCTTTAACAACAGTAACTGTGGTCCACCACCAGCCTTCTTCCTACCGTCCGCTGTGGTCTTAGTAACAGTGCCTGCTGCAAAGCCCAGGAGAAGACAGAGGACTCCATGCCCCCTTGATCCTCCCTTGGTTCTCAGAAAGAACCCAAGGTCCCAGAGTCGAGCAAATAGGGAGGACGTGCCCCAGGAGCCTCCAACAGCACCAAGAGCCGACTCTCCTCGATCCGTGACAGGTGATGAGGAGGGGCAGCGCTGGGAGCCAGGACTGCAGGAGGCTTGAGCTCCATCTGGATATTGGGCTTCCGGATTCTGGGGACAAAAAGGATGAGGAGGAAAAAAGACAGGAGGACTTTGGGAGAAAGCCCTGCGACTTGGAGCCAGCATCCCCAGGGCACGTGACTCTACACAGGCAATTTTGTAATTCAAAACATCCTCCAGATTAAACCCTCATTTCTTGCTTTTAAGGTTTTCTTCTTTTGGTCCTGTTCTCATGCAGCTTCTTTATCTCCCCTAACCCAGCAGCCCTCAGCCTGAGGGGGGGGAGAGTCAAAGGGAGGGGAGGGGGCAGAGGAGGGTGTGTTAAGGCATGTGTAATTATTTTTTAACTAATGAGTCTTTTTGTTTTAAATATCTTTATTTTCATGTGGTGCTGAGGATCTAACCCAGTGCCTCATGCATGTGAGGCCAGTGCTCTACCACTGAGCCACACCCCAGCTCTAAGGCATGTATAATTTTAAAAGTTCTGATTGATTGCATGGTATTTTTTTTTTTTTTTTTTTTTTTTTGGTTATCGGTCTCTACAGTTTCCAAACATTATCCACTCTGGAAACAATCACAATGATAACGAATAGAGTTCCAGAGTTAGAGGCTGGAGGCCAACTCTGAACTCTGCCAGCTGTCGGCTCTGTGACTCTGGGCAAGTCACTTAACCTCTCCTTATCTATAAATAGGGGTGATAATATTTTCTAACATGTGCGGTTGTGGGGATTAAAGGAGTGAGGCCCTGCAAAGCACTTAGCTCTTTGCTTTCAACATATTATAGATTAAATTAATATTGCCTAATAAGTATGCTAGCTATTAGGCAGCAGGGGATCACAGAAAACAAAGTCTCTAGAAGGAAAAGTGGGTTCCCTGAAAGGGAATATATCAGTTTCCCTGCGAGGAGCAGGATATTTTCTTGAAGAAAGCACAGCTTTAATTAAAACACTGAAAATATCACCCCGTCTTACTCTTCTGGGTTCCACAAGTGCATGCCTCCCAGTTTCTTGATTTGGGGTCTCTTGTCAGCAGTGTAGAAAGGTGTGGTGGGGACGGGATGTCAGAGGACAACCCGAGTGCTATGGAGGAATTGGGGACACAGCTGTCAACAGGAGACCCTGAAGACTTCTGAGTGTAGACCTAGGACACTTCAAATGCTTTTGAACCCCTGCGGTGGTTGGGATAGAGAAAAATTGGACTTTTCTTTTTCTTAATCCCCAGAGCACCCAGCCCAGCGCTTGCTTACAGGAGGTCACTCTGGTTGACAGGTGACCAGTGGCACCTCCTGTTCCTAGAGCTGCACCATCCCTTGGCTTCCATGGTGCTATCCCTCCTAGGTCTCCTGCAAAGCCCGGCTCTGCAAAGCACCTGCCCAGAACCTTCCATCTCCTGAACTCGGGCTCCCTGCCCTGCTCTTCTCTGCCGCTCGTCTCCTTCCTCTGGATGACCTCGACGTCCCCAGCTTTCTCCACTGCTCAGGTCTGGTGATCCCAGCCCTCGTCTCCCTCTGGCCCCCGAGCCTCCCTATGTGGTTTTCCAAGCTCTAGCCTGAATGCAAGCCCAGCTTTGTCGCGCGAATGCCTTCTTCTCATTCCCCCCATCTCGGTCACCCACATTGCCACGTCCTAAGACAGGGGACACCAAGGAGCCAGGTGGGCACCTGGTGGGCACCTGTGCGGCCCTCTTCCCCCTCTGCCAGGGGAACGCCCTGCACCTTCGCTGGATGCAGGTTCCTGCTGCATGGGACAGCAGGGCGCCCTGAGGGGACCAGGTGGGAGGCGGTGGCTCAGCAGGGGCTCATCTGAGCCTAGCTAACTGCAAGGCCCCGAAGGGACCTCAGATGTGGCCTTCCTCCTGTGTGGGGGCGCTGTCACTGTCGCTGCAGGTCCTCAATTCCAGGCAGACAACCGCTACCTGTGCGGCCGGAACCGGGAGGAGCCACGGCAGAAACTAGGGCTGATCCCTGCGGCTTGGCCCTGTGGCAGGCTTTTTGCCACTAGGAACCCAGACATTCACGCCATAAAACGCACAGTCTGCCAGCCACACGTGGGGGGCCATGTGCGCTGCATGAGGAAAGCACCCCAAGACCAGGGAAGGGCTCGCTGCTCCACAGACGGAGAAGGGACTGTTGGTGGCTGGGCCACAGCACTCAGGAGGGAAGTGCCTCAAGGTTAAAGGACCGGAGCTTCTGGTTTCTGAGAAGGAGAACACAGTCATATCCCAAAGAAAGGATTTAGGCTGGAAGGAGCTTAGGAATGATAGATTATTCTCTTGACCAAACTAGACACAAAATGGAAAGCTAGGCTGTCTGGAAGTCTGCTCACATTCAACCCGTGGACTAACCTTGGGGTAGTCCCCAAATCACATGGTATTGAGCACAGGATGCCAACATCTATCTGGCATATAATCATCCGCATACAGACACAGTGCTGAATTGAAAAGAAAGTGCATGTGTTTCCCTATTAGATAACTGTTCCCATGCTACCGTCATCCTCTTGAGAAACTCAGGGTGTAGCAATATAGGAAAGGGAAGAGAAGTTCTCTCCTTCAGAAGAAATCTGGCAACAGATGCAAGAGTGCCCCATCCCTCTGGGACACCTCAACCACTAGCTACAGAGACGACAAAGGCCCCCAGGAAACAGCTGTGAGGGGCGGCTCTGCCCAAGTCCCTCTGCGGGTGCCCACTCAGGGGGCAGCAACCCGCCTGGGGGGCAGCTGGAAGCAAGCTTACTTGTCTAATCCTTGCTGAATCCTTCTCTTATTTTTTCAAGATCTTTTCTCCTATTCTGATAAATATTGCTACTTCAGTTTCTAAGCCACTAGGAATAAAACTGGATGGACAAATGGAATAAAATACAAATTTAACAACTTTCATCAGATTCTGTTCCCGTAAGAGCACAAGGCAGCCCGACTAATGACAGGAAAGGAAAATGACTTGGGATGTTAATGAATTAGCATTATTATTTGCAGACAGACTGGAAAAGTAGGTCACCGGATAGGATAGGCCATGTGAGTCACCACTGTGACTCTGAGATCTCCTGCCAGCCTGAGCCCAGCTTCGTGCCCTTGTGCCCCTTCTGTGCATGAGTGCCAGGCGGAGAGGTCAGAGGATGACCAGCTCTCAGGGGAAAGCCACCTCATGGGTCCACCCCTTCTCTTCCTCCCCAGGTGCTCACCAATTGTTAGCTGTGGCAATTCCCTGGGTAGTCTCTGTAAACTTAGAGGGATGAGAACCCATGTCACACACTAAAAAGGGTTAATGTTCTACAAGAGACAGGACAAATAAACTGAGAGGTGCACAGGACTTTGACAAGTGATCATGGTGAATTCTGACATTAACAATGCCATGGGACAAAAAGTCAACACAAGTGCTATAATAAGATGCAACCTGCTACTGCTCACTAACTCGTCCAAAATGTCTCCAAGCCCAAGGAGGACAGAGATATTAGGCTCTAATTAACATAAACCAAAAAGACACTGATACATAATCTGATTCACTTCTTAAAATGTATAAATCAATAGGATATCTTTCATAATTTTTTCACACTTTTATGTGTGAATTTGAGGTTTCAGATTCCTTTACTTAGCTTTCAAACAGATGCTTGAGAGAAGCGCTCTGCAAGGTGTTGATTCCTGACCGAATGCTATTATGTGGCTTATGCTGGGGCGGGGTTTTGTGCAATCACTGCTGTGCAAAAGAGGGCTCCCCAGTTATAGCCCATGTCCAAGGCCACACAGCTTGGGAACCCTAATCATATCATACTCCTCATAATGTACTCTAAGAATCCCAGAACTGTGAAGTAAGTATCTCAAAATCACCGTCCAAATTTTACACTTGAAAAAAAAAATCCCACTAACGTTTTAAAAGGAGAACAGTGAAACCAGTTGTGACAATTTATGAATGTAGTAAAATTAATGAGGTACTTATTAAAAAACATAGAACATTTTTTTTGAATCAGAACTGCACCTCTTACTTTGTTCTAAGTAGTTTTTTTCCACGACCCTGTAAATCCCATTATGTACTTCAAGAAATCATCTTATTCATTTAAATAAAAACATCTAATTACTTAATGTTCAACTGGATTAATAAAACTGAAAAGAATCATTTAAGTCATGAATGTCTGCTCAAGACCAGCTGTTTTAAATTAGTGTATTAAGTAATTTAGACACTCTTTTTTCACAGAGGTTGCATGATTTAATAAATCCCCATATGCCTCAACATGTGCCAACACCACCAGGTTATCTTCAATCCAGCTGCTGTGCGGAGGATGGCTGCCAACGTTCGAACAACTGCAGAGAATAATGACTAGGCTTCAGGTTGGCTCAAATGTCAGCTTCCATCGCTCCCAGCTGAAGGGGGGCCAGGTGCAACATCAGGAACATTAATTCAAGACTTCACCTCTACTGTTGAGACACAGGGCTCCACAAACACCAATGGATGCAGAGCCGCAGGTCAACTCCTAGTCTGGACTTTTGCCTTAAACCCTACAGGTTCTTCTCAAGATGGACTTTTTGTGGAAACAGTGGAGGAGATGCCTGCTCCTTCACTGCCGACGTGAAGAGCTGAGAAGCCTCTCGAAGGAGAGAAAGGCGGAAGCTCCTCTTATTAGTGAGAATCCCATTACAAAACCTAACAAAAGGTTCAAGGACTTTAGGGGAAAAAAGAAGGAAATGAAAAGGGCCACATTTATATGGGATTCACAGAGCAAACAGATAAGGAAGGAGCAAACCTACCATTTTAAGTCGGTGTGTTATGAAGGAGCGCTGGGCGTACCAACAGGTCACCTTCTTAGGGTGAACACCCGGGCACATCCTGACTAGTGCCTCCACAGCAGCCCTGAAACTGGTGTTTCCAAAACAAGCACTCATCTGTCACAAGCTGCACTAGCCTAAAGTAAGAAAATAAGGACCAGAAATCTGCTTCATACACTTCACCTCTGTCTAAACGTCCACCCTAATGGAAAGTTATTCACTGGATCAGGGTCCTCTCCAGAGGACAGGAAACTTCCTCCCACTGAAGAGAGAAGCTGGAACACACCACCCCATGGGAAAGCGCTGTACTACTCCCATAAGCAACAACATGGACTGGAGGAAATGGACAATTTTAGGGTTCCAATGAGCTGCCTAAAGCTATGCAATGATCACTTCGTTACATTAACAGCAATAATTGGACTTTTTCCAAGTAGAGAACCTGAAATTTTCTCAGTTATCTGCTATACAAAGTCCATATTGGCTGCTTGCTATAGTTTTCCAATATACATTCTTCTAGAAAAGCTACTCAGATGCCTCAGGTAGTTGAAAATCCAAAGAAAAGACCCTCAACTGAATGTAGTCAATGAACGATGGCAAGAAATCATTTTCTAGCGCCTCGATGTGCTCATCGTCTCCGACCTCCACAAAGCTCAAGGAGGCTGCTCAGACTGTTCAAGATGCAGCAGATTCAACATGTCTGTCTACAGAGCAACTGAAAGGACTGAACTTGTTGGCAAATGCTGTACAGGTAAACAGACACAGTAATTCCACAAACTGAGTCAGTGCTCGCCCAAAGGGAGGCCAGAGTGGTGACGATTCCTACAGCTCACTCCACCGCACAATGCAACTGGGAAGCCTCCGGGTCTGTTCCTCACCAGGGATGCATGTCTGCGCTTGGCAAAGCCTTGTGCAAGATGTGCGAAGTGTGTGCGATATCGGCTGCTGTTTCAATAAGCAAGAGAAGGAATCTCACAGGTGAAACAATTTTTTTTTTTCAATTTTGAGCACATTCCATTCACCAGTGCCAGCGTGCCTTCAACGACTCTCCTACATGAGACACGTTACCTACAAAAGCTTGATTAACATTAAGGACAGGCCATAGACCAACAAGTGATGTTTAATATAAAAATCTGTATAAATCTTTAGCCTTGACCAGTTCTGTTAGAGATCCAAGAGTATTAGACAGGGTAGACAGCGTTGTTTTGAAGGCTGTATGTATATACGGACTATAATCATGATATCTTGGAATAAATATGCTTTCTTTCCACTACATTGAATATTTGAATGATTAGCTGCATTTGTGTGGATGCCCACCAAGTGCCTATTTCTAGGGTTAGGATAATCAAGAAAAGTCTAGAGGTGGAAAAAAAATTAAGAGATACATAAAGGAAAGACGAGAAAAGAAGAAAAGAGTAAACTGCTTACCATCAGTACAGAGCAACCATATCCATGTAGTTCTTCGACATGGCACAAAGGTACGTAATTATAAACAAGAAGATGGAAATAAAAAGCTGTATCTTCATCAAGAAAAACAGCAGTGGAAAATTTTATGGAAAGCGAGGAGACCCCAAAATACACCAAGATGAAAGACAAGTTCCCCGAGCGTGAACCGTGGCCTGGGCTTGGGAAGGTCTCGGGCCTTGGCTGGCACCTCTGCTCCCTGCCTGGCCTGATCACAGGCCCTTCCCCGTTTGAGCAGGACTCTGAAGAACATGATTACGGGCTGCCAGGGTTCTTTAAGGAAACTAAACTACCATTCACATCTGGGACTATGAAAACATGCCTTAACTTTGGTCAGTAGGAGTTTGAACTTCAAACACCAGAATCCTCCCGCCCCCTTGACATCACAAGTACTCAAGTAAATAACGGAGATCAGTGGGTAAAAGCAGCGACATTCCGAACACTCCTCAAAAAATGCAAGTCAATAGAAAATCACCCATTTTTTAGTGCCACGACTTGGTCCCTACGTCCATGTCAAAACCCACTCATGACTTCAGAAAGCCTCTCAGGGGACTGCAAAGCCCACGCAGGTTTCATCCACCAGGTCAGGTATGAAAATAACCACAGCTCACACCTCCTTAGAGACTAGACAACACATGGGGCGACCTGCACAGGTGGCAGGGGACAGGAGAACCCACAGCGAAAGTGCCCAAGGGAAGGAAGGCCTGCAAGCCTCGAGACCCACCTTCTCCCTGCACCTTTCCCCGTGAACTGCGCCAAGTTCCTCGTCCCCACCCACTTCTGAAAGAAGAGAAATGGTGACTTTCGAAAGCGCCAGCAGACTTACTTCTCCTTCAGGAAATCCACGACTCTCCGGAAGTCAGCCACGCAGTATTCTCTTTTCATGGCCATGAGCACGCTGTCGGAGGCGGACTGGACGGGTATGTGCAGGAAGGAGTAGACTCGGGGATGGTTAAGGATCTTCGCCATTTCCTTAAAGAAACGGAAGGAGAAGACATTAATCCCTGCAGCAAATCAGGGCGATTCCCCGAGATCAGCACCTGGTGCCAGCACAAAACAGCTGAAAATGGGCTTCAGCGCTCTCCCAGGGAGCCTCGGCTGGCGAGTTCTAGGATGACATGTGGCGAGTTGGTATCCCTTCCAGGAGCCCAGAGAAGAATCCTTTCCTCAGGTTCACTCCTCCCCTTCACTGCCCCTCTTAGGTAACCAAAAAAAAAAAAAAAAAAAAAAAGATATAGAATCAAAAGATGCCTAAAGAACAGAAGGATTTTGAAGTACTTCAAGGTAAACATCACTCCTCCTTCACCTCCCAGGTCCCGATTCTGCTTTGCCAAGTAAGAAGGCAAATGGCAAGATTTGAGCAGCAGTTGAGACCTCGTAATCCTCTGCATTTGATTGGAGGAAGTTTCCAGATTTAGGTTAAGTCAACACATTTGTTGTTGTTGTTAACATCACTATTATTTATAAAGTATTGTTAAATTATTACTCAATATTTTTTTTTCTTATTGCACTTGGTTACTGATCAGGTATAATTTTGGTACCTACTATGGAAAGGCACGTGACCAATGAGAGCAGCTGGTTCGACACTGGGTACCTACAGTTAAGACGCAGAGTTGAAGAGAAAGGAAAGAGAAGAAGAATCTCAGACACAAAGTTGGAGAGAATAAATTACAGTGAATGAAACTCGGAAACTCAATGTTTTAAAATCTCCGAGGATCCTACGAGGGTACAGAAGAGTGGCAGACGTAAAGCCATTTGCACAGGCTGTAAACAATGACAAACTGAGCCCTTCGCCGCCACACACGGCCAGGTCACCCATGAGAGACAGACCATGCACAGAGTCCAGGAGGGACGAGCTGCTCCTTAATACCCTGTGTGTGCCCAGTGACTCCCAGCTTTGAAAGTTCGACACTTGCACATGTGTTATAGCCTTTGGTCCTCAAGATGACGCTGTGAAGGACCTTAGAGCCAAGAGCTGGCTGATTCTCACGTTTACCTCTTGGTTACCAGTCAGGCCTGCGCGAGAATCAACCTGGCCCCCTGCGTCCCCATCTTCTGCTCACTGGGAACTCAGCGTTTCTACTGAAGTACAAGGAGACAGAGGAACTGAATCAGTCAGCTTCTTAGCAGAAGGTCAGTTGTTTTTAGGAAAGTTCTTTCCATTAAGGAATTTGTATTACCAAATAGAAGTACTCACAGCTATCCTTTATCTACAGTTTCTCCTCCAGAAATCCTGGGTTCCTGTGCGCCAGGAATCTCTGTGTTACTAAACTGGGATCGCAGCTGACTCCCCGCCCAGTGGTAAACCAGTGGTTCACCTTCAACAGACTCCCAGTTCCGGGCTGAGCACTCTGGAGCTGTTCATTCTGGCTCAGCACCCACTGCACAGGCACTGCTGGCAGAATGGCCTCGTCCCGCATGCGTGCCCTACAGAAAACACGCTGCCCATCCGCACTCTCTGCTTCTCAGGCTTTCACACTGAACAGGATCCCATAACGCTCGAGGAGAATAACTGCAAAAAGACCTTATGCTCTAACGGGGTGGGGCAGGTGCACCAGCTTTACAGGCCTTTCAGTGTATCTACTATGGTGACAAATGACGTGTTGTCCCTTTTCACTGATTTTTTTCTAGTTAAATATGACATCAGGATGCACTTTTACATACTCACAAAGCATGGAATATAATCTGCTGATTCAGTCCCCAGCACTCCCCTGTCCTTTCCCCCTCTTCCTGCTCCCTCCCTCTACTCCATTGACCTTTCTGCAATTTAGTTTTTTTTCTATTATTGTAGTGAACATATTTGATGTTGGGATCCATCCTGGTATATTCATCATGTGCATAGAAAAGTTCAGAGAGATTCATTCCCCTGTTCTTCCCTAATCCATCCCTCCTCCTTCCCACTCAATCTCCATGGTCTGTTCTACGGATCTTTCCTCTATTTTGATGAAATTCCCTGCACCCCTGTTTTGTCCTTTCCTCTCATCCCATTTTGGATTACCTTCTGCATATCAGAGAAAACTTTTGACTTAATATAATTCTTCTTCCTGACTAATACTTCACTGTGTGTGAGAGAGAGAGAGAGAGAGGGGAGGGGGACAGAGAGAGAGAGAGAGAGAATATCACTTTTTCTTTATCCACTCATTTAAGGGCACCCAGGTTGGTTCCATAACTTTGCTGTTGTGAACTAAGCTGCTATAAACATTGATGTGGCTGCGTCACTCAAGTAGGCTGATTTAAATCCTCTGGATATATACCAAGGAGTGAGCTACCTCGATCATATGGTGGTTCCATTCCTAGTCTTTAGACAAATCTCCACACTGCTTTCCAGAATGTTGGTGGGACTGCAAATTAGTACAGCCAATGTATGAATGGACTTTTCCCCTACATCTTTGCCAACATTATTATTACTTATATTCTTAATAATTGCCATGCTCTCTGGGGTGAGATGAAATGTCAATATTGTTCTGATTTGCATTTCCCTAATTGCTAGAGATGGTGAACATTTTTTCCATATGTTTGTTGACCATTTGTATTTCTTTTTTTGAGAAGTGTCTGTTTAGGTTTTTTGCCCATTGGTAGACCGGGTGATTTGTTTTATATATATATATTTGTTTTATATCCTGGATATGAACGCTCTGAGGAGCAGGGAGCACTCCTACGTTTTTCTTCAAGCAGTTGCAGAGTTTCTGGTTTAACTCCCAGGTCTTTTATCTAGTTTAACTTTTGTGCAGGGTGAGAGACGGGTAAAATTTCATTCTTCTACACATGGATTTCTGGGTTTCCCAGCACCATTTATTGAAAAGGCTTTCCTGGGCCGGGGCAGTAGCTCAGTGGCAGAGCACTTGCCTTACACATGTGAGGCATTGGGTTCGATCCTTAGCACCACATAAAAATAAACAAAATAAAGACATGCAACTACAAAATATTTTTAAAAAGGCTTTCTGCCAATATAGATACCACGACATTCTTCACAGAACTAAGAATACAGTTCAAAATTCATTTCGAAAAGTAAGACCATAAGACCCCAAATATCCACACAACCCTCAGCAAGAAGAGCAATGCAGGAGGCATCACAATGCAGTGCTGACGTTATACTACAGAGTTAGAGTGACAAGAACCGCATGGTACAGACACGAGGAACAGAAGGCCCAGAGGCCAACCCACATGCGGTTGTCTCATACTAAACAGAGGTGAAGTGAGAGACGACATCGTAACACTTTATAAAACGAACTTGCCCGTAGCCTCTGTGCCTTGGTTTCCTCATCTATGACGTGGAGGTATTGATAGTACCCTCCTCACAGAGCCCCTGGCCTACTGTGCAAGTAAATGATGGTGATCAGGTGTGCCTGTGGAGAAGACTGACAGAATCCCAACGTGATTCCCATGGAGATGATGTGGGGTCCAGGCTCCCGAGGCTGGGGAGCACCTAGCTCTGATGAAGCATGGACGCACTCTGCTCCGAGCTGGCTGAGCGCCTGGGCAGAGGGCAGGTAGTAGTGGCACGACTGTGCACCTGCGTGTGTATGCTCCCATCATCGAGCTCTGACAGTGAGCAGCGTGGAGACAGCGTCTATTGGAACATAAGGCCACTGATAATTCAGAGGTCCATGTCTCCAGGCTTCTAAGACACAGATGGCAGGGCCTGGAGAACTGGCTCCCCCCTGATCAACGTGGCAGGGGTGCTGTCCACCTGACCGGCTCACTTCACAAGCTCCATGTCTGCTACGCTCCCTTAATATACTAAGGAGGGAAAGTAAATGAATGGAAACAGTCTTGTTTTAAAGAACTGTCCTATACGTGGGTATGTTCAAATTAATCGCCATATTTTACCTGGTTTTGAACACTTATACTACTGGCTACCAAAGTCCTCAGGATGTGAAGGTATAACGGGTGACACTTGGTCCGATTCCTTTACACTCACATTGACGACTATCAGGGGAAGGCCCTGCTCTCCTGTAGCCTGTGATGAAGTCCACGCACATGCACAGTCCTGAGCTCTGTGCTTCCATACTGGTTTAAGGTCATCTAAGACACTTCGTTAAGAAACAACAACCAAAAAAAGCCAGGCATGGTGGCACCCACATGGAATCCCAGCAACTGGGGAGGCCAAGGCAGGAGGATCACAAGTTCAAGGCCAGACTTACCCATTTGGTAAGACCATGTTAAATTGAAAAAGGGCTGAGGGCATTAGCTCACTGACAGATTACCCTGGTGCCCACAAAAACAAACACCAAACCAAAAAATAATTGGTTCTTTTAAAATGGGAAGAATAAAATATAGATGATATTATGTGGGTTTTAAAATTCCTGTTTTCGGCAAAATATATATTACACTTAAAATTTCAACTATGTTTAAGTGAACAGTTCAGTGACATTAGGGACAGTAAAACCCCGTACAGCCATCACCCACTAAGCATCTGCAGAACATTTTCACCCTCCCAATCTGAAACTCGATGCACACTAACTGCCACTCCCACTCCCAGCACCCCGTTCCTGGCAAGCCCCCATCACCTGCTACCTCTGCATCAGACCATTCAAGGTGCCTCGGAGCAGCGGCACACAGACTTTGTGCTCTGGTGCCTGGCTGACTCCGCTGAGCATGTTTCCAAGGCCCCTTCCTGCTGTGGAAATGTCATGTTACTGGTTTTCTCTCTGTTTTTGTTCAGACAGCTGGAAGCTCACGGCTCCGTGCCCGAGCTCACCACAGTTTCCACGTCTCACTGCCGCAATCGCACCACACACCTTCTTGCCCAGGGCAGAATTTGCTTATCTTTACTTCTCTGTCTGCTTCTCAGTGCTGGCACACACCCGTGAACTACAGCATGAGCACGAGATGACACCATCATGCAGCACACAGGACGGTTTCCAGCCAGTCCTGCAACACGCCCAGGGAACAGTGGAGGAGCAGCGCCCTTGTTCTCCAGGGTCCCGTTTCTAGAGTCACCTTCAACAGCCGCAAAGTCACACAAGTCCAGACAGAACAGGACCCGAGGCATACTTCATCCATCACTTAATTAATATCATTATAACAGCCATTAAGTGAATCACCAGGACCTGCATTTGCACTCGGAGATTTAATAATAAATTACCACTAAAAGCATCAGAAAGGGGAGGAGAAAGGCTCAGAAGGGAAATTCCTGTCCTTACCTCCAGAATGGACAGGACTGGAGGCATGAACGGTCTAATCTACAGGTGACCTGTAACTTCATGTAATAGGAAATTCACTTTTAAACTCTAAAGGGTTCACATCTTCAGGATTTGGGGTAAAGCAGGTTGAGAGAAAACATCCCTTTTAATGAGCTTTCTCAGACCTGGGCACGCGGGCGCTCCTCCCCCACACTTCTCCAGCTCAGCATCAGCCAATCTTTCTGCACATCAACACACAACGCGAGACTTCATGCTAATGCCAAAAGGCTGCAAGTTGTGGTTGTACACACAATTTATTTTCAACTGACATCATTAGCATTTTATCTTATTTTAAAATTACTATTCTGCTCCGATAAGACCAAGGCCAAGAAAGCTCTAGTATCATGTCATGATTGTAGGGGCAGCTGCCCAAATCTACATCAAAGTCAAAATTCATGAAACTGAACACATACCAAAAAGTTATCAGTACTGTATTAGCTTAAGACAACAAAGGGAAAAGCTAACAGCAAACTGTTGTGATCCAAATGCTATCTATAACATGAATAGATACACTTTCCAAAAAGAGGCACAATCCACCTAGAATTGCCTTTTTTTCCATTTAAAAGAAAGACTGAGGATGTGAAACACTAAAAGAACAAATTGACAGCTGGTCAATTTAATGGGCAAAAGGCAGTTAAACCATCAGCTGAGATAGTTCTATTGGCTTCTCTAAAACATGGACATAAATAATTAAGGAGTCTAATGGAAAGGCAGATGCTAAAGAGTCACTTTACGATCATTGATCTACCTATGGTCTGATTATCCAAATTGAAGATTACCTTAGGTAACTGTACCTTCTTGTTGAAGGTAGGACACAGTACCAGAATGGCCTAGTGACTTAACTGCTTTAGTTATGAGTGACTTGGTATGTACGCAGCTAAGCCAGACTTGTGGAACATCAAACTGTCTTTCTAGGGTTTGGATGAAAAGCTGTTAACACGCCCCTCTACACTGTATGAGCAGATGAATGAATACGTAACCGCCTCCTGCTCAATATCAGGCGCTCTGCAGGTGGCTCCGAGAGCTCCTCCAGCTCCTCACCATGCAGGAGCAGTGCTCAACAGGCACTTCTGGGATTTCTTTGGCGATTGTATTACTGTGTCCAAGGACTCTGTAGAAGCCGTGGGATCCCATCTGTGCTCCATCTCTGGGGTGCAGTCTACTCCCCCACACTCAGGAGTAGCATGTGACTTGCCATGCCAATAAAATAGGGAGAGAAATTGCATATGTAGGCTACGTCAGTGCTTCTCTCTTTCCCTCTTCTAAATTCTGGAGAGGAGACAACTTGTGTGTGGACAATCAGTCCATGATGGATATCCAGCCTGAGCAAGAATTTTTGGTTGATATAAGCCACGGAGTTTTAGGGGTCATTTATTAACAACAGTTACCTTTACTGGTTCTGATAACTCACATTAAACGTCAACTTGATTGGGCTAAGGGATGCCCAGATAATTGGTGAGTTTTTATTTCTGGGTGTGTCTGTGAGGGTGTTTCCAGGAGGGACCACCATTCAGATCAGCAGACAGAGTAAAAGATGCTCTCCCCTCGTCAGTGGGGGTGGACGTCATCTAATCCACGGATGACCCAAATGGAACACAACAGCAGAGGAAGGGGGATTCTCTCCAGAGATGAGACTGCCACCTTCCTTACTCTGGACACAAGTACTCCTGGTACCTCGGCTTTCAGTTATCTGGACTTACACCAGTGAATCCCTTGGTTGTTAAGTCTTCTGACTCAGGGTCAGCTACCCCACTGGCTTTCCTAGTGCCCCAGTAAGCAAATGGCAGATGATTGGACTTCTAAGTCTCCCACTGTGACAAGCTAATTCCCATAATAAACTTTCCCACCCACCCACTTGTGTGCATGTGCCCTGTGTGTATTGTTTTATGGATGGAATGACACATCTCATCTTACAGATCAAAAAACAAAAGCATTTAGAGACTGTCCAAATTCAATGTCTATAATTGGGAGGAGGAGACTCCGTAGATTCAGAACTGAAGCCTGTCCAGGGAAGGTCCTTTTTCCTAACAGACTTTCAGTAAGTCCTAGAGTGGAAAAGCGCTTCATTTACCAAGGTACAATGGGGGAGGGAAAGCAGGAATTCTGTTAGACGGGCAGCCAAGGTTTCACCCAAGGGAGAGCTCAATTTTGAATCATAAACAAAACGTTTTCTAGGCAAACAGCAAGAGGTAAGAGATGTGAACTGGCAGAAATGAAAACGGAGGCCAGAGTTCAGCAGCTCCATGCCAACTGATCATAGGAAATTCTGATCCCACCTCGCAAACCTAACCATAAACACCAACAAAAAACCAGTCTGAGTTTTTTGTCCTCATCCTCATGATGCAATGAAATTAAACCACTCAACTATAAACAAATCAACTTACCAGTTTTTTGTGTTTTTTTTTTTTTTTTTAAATCATGACTGATCATCCTGAAAAAAGGCCCAAGTTGCCCTCCTTTATGCCCAATAAACTGTTCTGTTACTGACATGAAATGGAGACTGCAGGCCACTTTTTGGTTTGCGGTTTCCCAGTTCACAACTGTTCTTTTGTACGGAAAACAAATGCTTAAGATCCTAAATTGATGTGACTTTAATTTTGACAAATATATGTTTTATGTTATATGTTCCATAAAATGTTTATTTAAAATTATTGTATGTTATATTTTATGAAGTAGCCCAGTGACATGCAATTTTTTTAGACTTCTATTCATCACTTATCTTGTACATTTGGAAAAAAAAAGCCCACGGGGAGTAGTTAATGATTCTCTACGTATTTACTCTTGTAGTAAATGCACTTTTGTTTGAAATCATTCTAAAGAGAAATTTGTCCATTTGATGGTTGGGCTTATAGGATTTTACAGGGCTAAACTTGTTACATTCCTTTAGAAAAGGATGCATAACCAGTGCACATAATATAACAGGAAAACATTTAAAAATAAATGATTTCCCATAATATAAAAGAAATACCATATTCCTGTTAAGATGTTTGAAAACCAAAGATAGAAGAAATGCTAATCATCGCCCCCTGCCCCCCCAAACAAAAGATTATTAAAAGAAAAATTCATTACTCTTACATCATCTTGAAAGAACTAAATTATAAAAATGTATCAGATTCTATCGAGTGGGCTTGGGGAATGTGAAATGATTTTCAAAGACCAAAATATTAAGCTAACAATATTTCTTGACAATTCATCCTCAGGGATGAGCTCTATTTCTTCAAAAGCAGAGGAAGAAAACCTTTCTTCTAAACAGGGTCCAAATCACCCAGGCACTTACACCCAGGGGCTCCCAAGCTGGCACATTAGCATAACAGGAGGGAGAAATCTGAATATGAAAACACACACACAGAAGCTGCAGAGACAGAAATCAGCTAAACACCTTCAACCAGTGCTGGGTTCTGCACAACAGAGAAAGGGGGTCCCTGGAGCTCAGACAGGAGAATGGAAAGAACAGACAGACATGGAAGGGAGGGCTGTGGGAGAAGAGCAGAACAATGAAGAGGAAAGAGAAAGGAGGAAGGAGGGCCCCTGCAGCCGGCCTCCTCCCCAATCCACCTACTGTGAGCCAGGCTGAAACCAGCGACCTTGAGAAGTCCTTTAGATGCAGGACTAGTGAGGAACAAGAAGGCCGTCCCTTCCAAATTACAACAGGGCTGCAGTGACGCTGGGGCTCAGGAAGCAGGCTGTCATTGTGACACCCCCACAGGCTGAGGGCTTTGAATTAAGGGACACAGGGCTGCATGAGGAGCAGGGTCTCTAACAGGCCCTGGTTACTCCCCCCAACCACAGGGTAGGGCTCTCTGGAGTTCCTGGTCCGAAGGAAACTTTAACAAAAGAAGTGCCTTGGACTCCATCCCTAAAACCTCATCTCCCAGGAGAACCAGTCACCAGAGGAGAGACAAGCCTAGGCCGACTTTACATCCCTTCTTCTGGGGGCGAAGCAGAAGAACCACCAGAGAGACCGAATCTGGGCAATGAGACATTTGTCCCCAGGTGCTTTCCCCTAACTTGTCACCACCTACCCCAGAGCCCTGAGGGAACTGGGTACAGGCCATGGCCTGTTTCTGGCCTCCTAACCCCACTAAAGACCACTGGACAACAACAGCAGTGTAACAGTGATATAGCCTTTCACATCTGTATCAGTCTGTTACCTGTGGCTGGGTGATGTAGGGTAAGGCCACAGCAGGAACACCAGAGGGCTCGCCTCTAACACAGAGCCCCTCTCAGGGAGCCCTCTGCTCCACTCTCCCATGAATGGAGAAACCAAGTGCCTCAGTCACCTCCCAAAGCTCCTCCTCTCAAGACTGCTGCTCTGGAGACCAAGCTCCCAACACCTTACACCTGAGGGGCGAATTCAAGGATGACCAATTCTGTGTGCTGGACGCTGTTCTGAGTGTCATTCAGTAGCCACTGAGGCTCCGGACACCTCTGGGAGGTTGCATCTTTCTCATTTAAGACTCAGCAAGTCCGTCACAGGCCCAGAGCACAATGGTGGGGCGAGAACATAAACATCTTCCTTCCTGCACTGCCGGAGCCAATGGGTCTCCAAAAGTATACTTCCTATGGACAGATCCATCTGTGGTCCTTCCTAACCCTGTAATAATTCTTGAAAAATAGACAAACTAATTTGCAGAAAAGTATTAACAACAAACCATTTCTGAGAGTTGGGGAGGAAGGAAACATTGGAGAGCATTCTCCACAAAATGAGATAAAATGCAGATGTTCCTCAGCTAACACTGGGTTATATTCCAATGAGCACATCACTGAAAATATCAGAAGTAAAAACTCCACCTAACAGTCTACCCAACATCCTAGCACATCAAACACACGCTTGAAAGTGATGGGCAAGGTCAACCTTTACCTCTGGGTGGCGAGAGAGCTAGGAAGGGGTTAGCGGGCGCATTATTCTGTAGCCTCTACAAATATAAATATCTAATGCACCCTCTTGGCAAGGTTCTGCCTAGTGATAACAGAAGCAGTCATCTGATCACAAGCATTTGGAGATGAAATTTCATCACTGTTGTGGTTTGGATATAAAGTGTGCCCCCAAAGCTCCCGATTTAGTGCAGGGAATGTTCAGAGATGAAATAATTCCAATATGAGAGCTATAACCTAGTCAGTGGATTAATCCATTTGATAAGACTACTGTGCTGGGAGTTAACTGTAGGCAGGTGGGGTGTGGCTAGAGGTGGGTCGTGGGGGTGTACCCTTGGGGACTGTATCTTGTCCCTCCTCCTCCCTCTCTCAGCTTCCCTGCTTCAAGAGCTGAGCAGCTTTCTGTCACCATGTGCTCCCGCTAGGATGCTGTGCCTCCTCTTAGGCCCACAGCAATGGACCAAGCACTGAACCTCTGAAACCAGGAGCCAAATAAACCTTTCTTCCTGAGCTGTTTTTGTTGAATAATTTTGTCAGATAAACAAAAAGCTAACCGATATAAAAATTTAGATAATTGAGCTTGATTTGCAAAGTTCTCTCCAGTTCTTTCCAATGATGGAATATTTCCCGTGATCAAATGCACTCTAAATACATAATATCAATGCATTCTACTTCTCTTACGGATTGGACAAACACAGCAAATCACAATGGAGACTGAACATTGTGTAGTAGACACCAAGAATTTCCTTCAACATTAGGTGAGAAACTGATTGCCAAATTACACAATCTGGCTTCTAATATTTTAAAAGATGGCAGGAGTCAGAATACAGAAGACAGAGCAGCAAGAAATGACAGAACGTGTGACGTGCTGCAGTGAACCAGGACAGAGATGGGGGAGAACCACAGGTGGTTCTCTGTGTGTGCAGAAGATGACTTTGTCCCTTCCTCAGATGTCTCTAGATCACTCTCGGTGGAATTCACCCACGTGCACAGTTCACCAGAGGAAAACGTGGGTGTCCCTGGAGGAATGGTGCCAAGCAGTGGGACAGCACTTCCCAGATGAACAAATCCACACAAGGGACGGGTCCGCCTGAGCCAAAGGAACACGTGGACACACTGTCAGCTAAGTGCAGGGAGACGAAGCCAGCCATGACACCCGACACAGCTCACCGGAACTGAGGCGAGTGGGAGACTGACATTTGGGTGTTTAGCTTTATTTTTTTTAATAAACTAGTAACTGGATTTCCGTCATCACGGAGGATGCCGGGAACGAACGTGTGCACTGTCTGCCCAGAAAAGCTGCTGGCTGCAGAGAGACCAGGTAAAAAGGACACAGTGTGGGTGGCAATTAGGCCACGGGGGGGGGGGGGCCACCGAGCCCTTCAGGGCGCACACACCAAGCTGAGGGTAGGGCTAGGCGACCCTTTGCCCAGCTACAGTGGGTCCCACCCCTTCTTCCTTCCTTTCGGGATAGGAATATCCACTCTGTGCGCTGTGTATTGGATATATGGCTTCCTTTTGATTTTTTTCTTCTTTTGGTACCATGGATTGAAACTCAGGGGTGCTTAACCACTAAGCCACATCTACAGCCCTTTTTTATATTTTATTTTGGGACAGGGTCTTGCCGAGTTGCTCAGGGCCTTGGTAAGTTGCTGACGACTGACTTTGAAACTCACAATCCTCCTGACCAACTGGATTACAGGCAGGTGCCACCTGGCCTTCCTTCTGATCTTTACAGGTGCTCACAAGAGTCTGCCTAGAGCCTCAGGTGAGATTTTGGACTTGAAGTTGTGGAAAGTGATAAAACTTTCAAAACTATGGGATCCTTGGAGATAAGAGAAATACATTTTGCATTGTGAGACGAACATGAGTTCTGAGGGGTCAAGTGGAGAATGTTATGGTTTGGATATGAGGTATCCCCCAAAGCTCCTGTTAATGCATGAATGTTCAGAGATAAAATCATTGGATTATCAGAGTGGTGCCCAGTCACAGCTTAAATGAATGGAGGTAACGACACACAGCTGGGGTGTGGCTGAGGAGCCAGTCACTGGAGGTGTGCCCTGCAAGGGGCATCCATCCTGCAAGAGAACCCCCTCCTGGTTCTCTTTCTCGACATGAGGGGAGCAGCTTTCCTTGGCTGGGCCCTTCCTCCATGATGTGCCGACTCCTCTTAGGCCCACAGAAGTTGAGTCAGGCAACTCTGAACCCAAGAGCCCCAAATAAACTTTTCTTCCTCTAAGTTGTTCTTGTTGGCTGTTTTGGTCACAGAGACAAAAATAAAGCTAAATGAAACAAAGACAAATAATGAATATTACAAAGTATATACAGAGCCTGAAGAGAAACCCTTTTCAGGGTAAACAAGATGCATGATCAACTAACAAGATAAATCACCCAAAGAGGGAAGGATACTATTCAAATACCATGCTAGTGCCTAATCTTCTTTTAAATTTCCTGTGCAAAATAGAAGACTTTCAAAATAAATAAAAATTGTTTCTTAAAAAAATTTTAAAAACCTAGGGCCTAGGGATGTGGCTCAAGTGGTAGCGCACTCGCCTGGCATGCGTGCAGCCTGGGTTCGATCCTCAGCACCACATACAAAGATGTTGTGTCCACCGAGAACTAAATAAATATTAATTCTCTCTCTCTCTCTCTCTCTCTCTCCCCCCCCTTTAAAAAAAATTAAAAAACCTTACATTCACTAGCCATTTTACTCTTGATATCCTTATACCAATTATAAAGTCATAATCCAATTCATCTTTTTCACTGAACATTAAAATATGCAACATGAGAAATTCCCAAAGTCCATTTCCAAGCAGATATACAGTGTGTCATCACTTGGTAATAAAACTTTTAGCCTGTAACACTGAAAGAGCATGAGAACACGGTGGTTTTAAATACAGCTCAACTTCACAGAATCTGCATGCCTAACCTCTGTTTTCTGCTTATGTATTCATAGTACTTTGCATTGCTAAAAATAATCATACATTTCTGCAGTAAGAAAGAGCATAATACCAAACCCCACTTAGACTCCTGTGGATGTAATGAGGGAATCAGATTTTAAAATGGCAAGACTGTGACAGGAAATGTCTACCTTCAATCATCACAGAAACAGCTAACGAGCTTTTCCGTACGCCACAGCACCTCCTGAGAACTTTAAGGAAAAGGCCCACCACATGTGAAGCCCGTCAATGAAGGGTCTGAAGTGTCGCACTTGTAAGCATCTCAAGCTGACTTTGTCAACCCTGTCCAACGTGGAACCTTCGAAACCTTCCAAGTGGACTGTCCCTCAGGATTCCACTATGCATAGCTGAGGGGCCATATCTGTAACACATTACAGAACCAAAGAAGCTGCCATGAAGTTTTTAGTGTTATTTTCAAAAACACACCATTTTTAATTTAGTTTACCTAATATCATCTCAGTAATCTAAAATTTTAGATTCACTTTCATGACTTCAAATCATGTATTTATCTTTTTTCTTCAGTCAGCAAAATTTAATTAGATTAATTTTTAATTAGATATGTAAGGAAACAGAACACATGGATTTTTTAAAACCATAGAAGAAAGAGACTGGACAGAAGCTAAGAGATCACATGGCCCAGACTCCTGTCCATCATGCCTATGTTCAAACAAAAAAATTAAGATCTAAAGGGGTCAGCAGGGGACACAAAACTTGCCTAGGCCTCCAAGTTACAGAATGCAAGAAGTAGAGTTAGAAACCAGTGGTTCCAGATCTTCAGCACAGTGCTCTTGAAGACAATGTGCACCTTTTAATTACAGATTTATGTAAATTGCACTGACATGTATTCTAATAAAGTATGTGGTTTAATTATTGTGTGGTTCCATCTGCCATGATACAGTCAACAAAATCCTATGTTCTGAATTATTTCCTTCTCTTGGAGGCTATATTCAATAACCCATTAGGAAAAAACTCACAACCAACCACAAACTCTTGTCCTTGTTGAGGAAAATACACTGGGTAATTTCTTGAAGGATATTTTCTAATTCTTCTCAAAAAGTCTCTTTAACAGCAGCAACTCTTACACGTTTGCCAAGATTATGAAAGCCCAGTATATTTCGCCTAAGATAAATGATTGCATTATCCACTAAAAACGTGTGCACAATGTTCACAGAAACATTATTTGAAATCATCAATATTTGGAGATGAACCTAATACTCACCAGGAGAATGAGTAAACAAACCACGGAGTATTTCCACCACACAACACTTAACACCACCAAAATGAAAAATAAATTACGGAGACACACAACATGAACCACCCCTGTGGACTTTCTGCCACGCCGGAGAAGCCGACTCGGCTCAGGGCATGTCTCAGGACCCCACTGAGGAGGTACCTGCTAGGAATGGGCGAGAGGAGATCACACGCGGTCCTGGACACGCTCCGAGTGTCCAGGGGCTGGTCACCATCAGGAGAGCATTTGTAAAGATTCACAGAGAAGTGCGGTCACTGTACTTTGCTGTATTTGTTTACCACACAGGAAAGAGAAAAAAAACACAAACGGGAAGGAGACCCAGAGGCTGGCTGGTGTCAAGCATGAGCCTGGATGAAGCTGGCAGTTTTGGTCCATTGCCATGAGGGAAGAAACAGACGGACTCATTTATTCTACCTCCAGGGGCAGATTTCAACCACAGGAAGTTTTTCTTCCTTTGCACTACATAAAATACTTTTCTAACGAAAAGTAAATTTTATTAATACCTAATGACAAACGTGAGTTTAAAAAATCACTACTATAGTTATAAGCAGTGGAATATTATTTAGCACTGAAAACAAATGGGCTATCAAAGGAACTTTAAATGGCATTATGAAGTGAAAGAAGCCAGTGTGAAAGGCTGTCACTGCGGGATCCTAACTGTATGACATTCCTGAAGAGGCTGACCTTGGAGACACCAAGAGCAGATGGTGGGCAGGGCGGTGGAGAAAGCAGGGATGAACAGGTAGAGAGCGGGGCTTTCTAAGGTGGCTAGACTGGCCTCAGGATATTACAGTGGCAGATGCACACCATTGTGCACATGTCAACAACCAGGAATGTACCTGGCAAGGCAGAACCCACTGGAAACCATGGACCCCGAGTCGACCGTCAGACTCCACTCACATCCAACTCCCGGAATCCCAGCCCTTCAGAGCACAAGAAGTCAACCAAATCCTCAGGTATTTCTGGTTTTAGGTAAAGATTCTTCAGGTCACTAATTTACATGGGGAATGTTTATTCTTTCCATGATCAGCAGAGTTTTTCAAATGTCTGACTGAAGATCTCCAGAACTTCTAGCAAGTTTTTAGTTATACTAAACTAACCAGTACCTACTTTACAAAATGACTAAGTCAAAAGGACTATTTCTACACTAGGAACAATACCTGTTGCTTAAATATTACTTTGTATCCACACACGTTGCAGAAATATTGTCCTGATGTTGCTGAACACATTTACTTTATGCAATGACATGTAAATGAAAAATAATCATGTATGAAACATGTACTACGCATGTAGAACAGATACTTTCAGAAAGAAGTCCTAAATATAGTGATGGGCTTGTAGGAAGAGGGATACACATGAAAAACACCAACTGGATGGTAAAACCAGGCACTAGAAACCTAAACTGAAGGTGGGTAATTGCGGCAATGATGTCTACACTGCAGGATTCTCACATGGAGAAGATGGAATTCTGTAATTGGTCAGTGGGTTCATAGTGAGTTGGCTTGGTGGGGATGAGTCCAAAATGAAAGCATCTCTCTAATTTATCTTCCCAGCTAGCTCCAATTATAAACAAATAGATTCATCTTGAGGCAGACACAGGCATATAATAGAAATATCTATATTAATGCATTGCTAAAAACTGCCTTCCTATTTTGGAGCCACAGTCCAAATATCTCACTTCTAAGCTGTAACTGATTGCAAGACAGTCAATAATAGCTTTTGCGGGGAGAAACAAACAGAATCATCACCATATTAACATTATATGTTAATTGTAGACAATAATCTGAGCCTGAGTGAAAATAAAGAAAAAGCTTTGAAAACAAAACATGAATCATTATCAAGGTTGTGTGCCCTCCCACCGCTAAGTGCCATGGATCAAACCCAGGGCTCTGCCACCGAGCTGAGACCATGTTCTTCTGTGGCAGACTGCTGGCTGCCCACTAACGTCTTCAAGAGCAGAAGTCCCATTTCCAATGAGACCAGGAAGACCCAGCTAGATACTCAGTCCCTACATGGCCCTAAGACCAAGACAGGGCCAGGAGCAGAAGAGGTCCCTCATTCCTGGGCACAATCGTTAGCAGTGGCGTGCCTTTCCTCAGCCTGTGTCCCCTCTGCTGCCCTGGATACAAACCAGGTGGTAAGACAAAGAGCCACCTTTGACCCAGAGAAGGAGCACGCAGTGAAGGGAGCAGAGCCTGCTTTCTGTGAAGTTCACTGCTACACTATCCTCTGCAGCTCCTGAGGGCGAGGAGCACCTACCCAAAGCCGTGCTGCAGGGAGGGCTGCAGTCCAGTGAGCCATCCCTCCGCTTGCTCAGGGCCCGGGGCCTGCCAACCTCTGACACAGGCTGACCCAATATGAGGCACACTGTCAAAGCAAGTGTCAGGGTGACCTTCTCACATTGATGGCCAGATGAGTTGGCCTAAGAGCTCTGTGACATGCCCCCCCCCCCTTTGGATTCCATGTACCAAGAAAACGAGTCTCCAGGGCTTTAGAAGGCTCTGAGTTAGAGACCAGATGGAAAACTTTACATCTACCTCATTCAGCTCGCTCCATTCAAAACAGAGGCTCACCTGTGAATGGACTGATCAAGATTCAGCAAATAACCCTGATCCAGATTCATACCTTCTACTTTGGGGAACACTTTATTCAATCCATGTACGTGGACAGATAACAAAATCATCATAAAGATATAAGAAAAGTGTTGGTCAGAAGATTGAGGGATATTAAAATCTGGGTTTACCTCCGCGATGGGGAGATGATGTACTGTGAATTCCAAATGACTCTTTAAATTCCTGAAAGCAGACACCCAAAAGGAACGATATTTACCAAGCCCATATTACAAATTCTGTGCTTTGTAGATGTTAATTTCGAGATGGGATCTTTTTACTTTAGTAAAGCAGCATCAATTCCAAATGTCTTTTCTCCGATTCACAGAGGATCAACTGACGACCCATGTGCCCAGCGTTCCAGAGCACCATGAAGATAATGGGCGCTAGGCCAGGTGCCCCACGCCTGTCAGCCACCCAGGAAGCCGAGGCAGGAGGATCACTAGATCAAGGACAGCCTCAGCAACTTAGCAAGACCCTGTCTCAAAATAAAAATATTTAAAAAAGGGTCAGGGGTGTGGCTCAGAAGTAAAGCATCCCTGGATTCAGTCCCCAGTGAGGGAAAACCTGTGTGGGGTGTGTGTGTGTGTATGTGTGTGTGTGTGTTTATAAAGATGATGGTGAGGCAAAGGGCAGAATATCTATCAAAGCAACTTGGAGGGGCTGGGGCTGTGGCTCAGTGGTAGAGCGCTCACCTCACATGTGCAAGGCCCTCAGTTTGGTCTTGAGCACCACACAAAAATAAAGTCATTAAAAAGTAAAAAAGCAAATTGGAAATTGAGACCAAGCACCTACAGGACACGCGGCACAGTGAGTGGGGGACCCAAGTCATCTACCACAACAAGAATAACAAGATAACACTTTGTGGCTTTGGAAAAAGACTCAGTAAAGGAAGGGAATGAAGCAATTAATTGCCCTGGGCAGTAATGCAGGTTATTTTCTTGTGTGGTATCCAGAGCTGCAAGTATCTAATATAGTAAGCATTTTACTCTGTGAATCTCTGTGCTCTCTGACGGTGAATCAATTAGCAGTGTTCTTCTGCTGTCAATAACCCACTAATGACATGAGTTCTTCCTAAAAAGCTTTACTAGGGTGGAGCATCATAGTGACCAGAGGCACCTTTGACACAGAACACAAACATTAAGAAAATGGATTTAACCTCACTTAGGAATGGCCTGACCGAGAGGCAAACCATTTCCAGGCATAAATGACATTCCCTGAAGTAGCAGGAATGGGGAGGTAAAGACCTCTGAAAGTCCTCTCCTCCTTCAACACAAAGAGGACATGTCCAAAACTGTCAGCATCCACTTCTTCAGAATGCTGGACAGACTGGAGGCTTGCAGCAGTCCAGAGTCTTCATTCAAGGAAAATCAAGTGGCGTTTCACCTGCCCCACTCGCCCCTCCTACCCCCTGGCTCCATGGAGCCTGGAAAGTCAAGAGGCTGCCGACATGGTAGAACCAAGGCCTGCCAGCCAGAGGATGGGAACCAGGGGGCTGGAGCTCTTTCAAAGTCTCATTCCCAGGAAATTGTCATTATCTGACCTGACTGGGAGTCCAGGACCACTCCACTTGCACAGCTTGCTGTTTAACATGACCTGGCACTCACCCAGCAAGAACAGCCTTTGGCCCAGGGGCATTTGTCAAAAGTAATCAGTTGTAATTGTTTATCATCAGAGTTGTCTATGGCTGTGTGGGCCAAACAGCAAGCAAACCAAAAAGCTTAAAAGGAAAATATGGAATGTGATATTCAGAGGGGACCTTGGAAATAGCGACTTCTTCCCAGGGATCTTGCAGGTGCAGGTTTTACACGTGCTCAGTAAGGACCTGAAGAGGCGGTAAGCGCTCATCTTTGGATGAATCTGAGACTAACAGGGAGCGAAGGTGAAGGCGGAGCTGTGAGCTACCTGCCCTGGCCCTGCAGGCAGGCTCTCACGTGACACGGGGTACAATCTTACAAAATGAGTTCAGAAAAGTCACTCAGCAAACAAAAACAGCAGCAAACTCCAGGGAAGGGAGAGAATCTGGTTTCCAGAGCTACTACTTTATATTATTTCCAATGCCCAATTTCAATGCAAAAAAAAAAAAAAATCACAAAGCATGCAAACCAAACAAAAACAAAAAAATGCTTCCAAACAAGAAGAAATTATGGGCTGTTATGGTTTGGATGTGAAGTGTTCCCCAAAAGCTCATGCATGAGACAGTGAAAGGAGGTTTGGTGGGGAATCATTGGGTTATGAGAACCAGTGAATTAACCCCATGGTGGGTTTAACTGAGTGGCAAGGGAAGGTGGGTAAGCTGTGGCTGGAGGGCCTGGGTCACCGGGGTGTCTTTGGGGTATGTATTTTGTACCTGGGGATGGGGTCTCTCTGATCATCATGTGAGCTGCTTCCCTCTGTCCCACTCTTCTGCCATGATGCTCAGCCTCACCTAGAACCCCAAGGGATGGAGCTGCCGTTGCAGTGTCATGGTTTCAGACTATTGAGAACTCTGACACCAAGAGCCCCCAGGTCAACTTTTCCTCCTCTACAATTGTTCTGGTCTTTCAGTCACAGCAGTGAAGAAGTTGACAAAAACATGACCCACACACAGGGAAACCCTTCAACAGAAACTGTCCCTGAGAAAGCCCCAAAATTACTAGGCAAAGGCTTCTGATCAGCATTTTAAATATGTTTAGAAACAAAAGAAAAACCTTTCTAAAACAGTAAAGGAAAGTAGGAGAATGGTTTCTCATAAAATAAAGAGAAACAAGAATGTGACAAACTGGGAAAAAAAAGAATAAGATGAAATTCTGGTGTGAAATACACACATAAAAAAACAACACTGGAAAAAAAAAAAAAAACCACTCCGCTGCTCAGCAGGAGATCTGAACAGGAAGATCAGGAGTTAACTTAGAGATGGGT
Source organism: Ictidomys tridecemlineatus (assembly GCF_052094955.1). Classification (NCBI taxonomy): domain Eukaryota; kingdom Metazoa; phylum Chordata; class Mammalia; order Rodentia; family Sciuridae; genus Ictidomys; species Ictidomys tridecemlineatus. The sequence goes on along the minus strand of NC_135484.1, from coordinate 151,509,699 downwards.
CAACTGAAATTACCTGGCTTGATGAATAAAAAGAAAAATAGCTAAATAAAAATCCACACCACCTTGGAAATGTGTGAGTTCAACAGAGTCGGGTCTGTCCAGGCAGCAGGCACACCTGGGTGCACACACACTGGGAGCCCAGAAGGAACAGAGGGCAGAAGGAATTCTGGAACAAATCATGGCCGAAACCCACCTCATTTGGAGAAAAGCATTGATCTACACACCCTAGCAGCTTTACAAACTCTGGTAAAGTGCATCAAACAGACTCGTGTCTCCACACATCATTGTCAAATGGTCCCCTCCTGACAGAAGGGAGCACACCCAGCAGCAAGGGAGAAGCAGCTGACCACAGCGTCGGAAGCTCGGTGAGACCACCAGTAGTCGATTTTTCTTTTGTGAAGTTTTGTTTGGTTTCCAAGGGACTGAATCCAGGAGTGCTCGGCCACCTGAGCCGCAATCTCAGTCCTTGTAAGTTTTTGAGACCAGGTTTCACTAAGCTGCCCAGGCTGGCCTTCAACTTGGAATCCTCCCACCACAGCCTCCCCGTAGCTGGACTACAGGTGCTCACTACCACACCCAGCTAACAGCTGACTCTTCAAAGGAAACCACAGAGGCCAGAAGCCATGTGGGGGGCATGAGGTCCTAGGCTCCATCCGCATCCCCCACCCCCCTAAAAAGCCAATTCACACAGCAACCACTTAACAAAAAGCAAAAGAAACAACAAAGGGGAAAAAAGATCATTAACCAAGAATTTTATATCCAGAGAAGCTCTCTCTCAAAAATGGAGAATGAACTCAGATATTTTCAGATCAACCAAAGCTGACAGAGAATGTTGCGGATACCTGCCATACAGGTAACACTAACGGAGACCGTCAGGTGGAAATGAAAGGACGCTGGAAAGAATCTCCAGGCCACAAGAAGAATGAAAAGCAGCAGCAAAGGCACCCGTGTAAGTAAATATGAAAGACAGCTGAGATGTGCTTTGTTCGAAACCACTGCTTGCAAATTATTTGGTTTAAAGACAAGTGAGTAGAGCACTAGTTCCACGTCTAGATGTGCTGCTGCTCAAGAAATGAGAGCACAGAGAAGGGAAAGAGGAGGAGAGCGCCCAGGAGCCAAGTCTTCCCTGCTAGTACAGGAAGCTGACATCGCTCCAAGGAGAGGGCTCTCAAGTAAGTGGTTATTGCAGGCAGGCCATGCAGCTCGGCCTGCTACCACAGGGATGCACATGCCATGGGCTTGGCGCCTAGCACAGCCAACAAAGATGATGGTAAATGTCCCCGAGGCAACTATTAAAAAAAAAAATTCAGGAAACAATAAAGGCCCTAAAATGACAAAGAATATCCACTTATTACTAAAGCAGGGTGGTGCAGGCTTAATCCCATCCCATAGAAACACATGCTGAGGTCCAGCATACCGCAGACAGCGTCTGCAGAGAGAATCAAGTTAGGAGGCGACTGTTCGGAGCCAGGAGGCGCCCTGACCCTGTGACTGGGACTGTGAAGAGCACCTGCCGGCAGGAGGTGGCCCTGGGAAGTCTGACAGACTGGGGTGCTTCCTCACAAGCCCAGGGACACTAAGGACTTCCAGAAGCCACCACAGGACAGGACAGGAGACAGAACAGATTCTCCCTGAGAGCCTCAAAGGGAACCATAACCCCTTCCCCACCTTGACTTTGAACTTCCATCCTCAGAGCGCAGAGAGACTTAACTGCCACTTCTTTAAGCTCCCCGGTGGGTGGGACCGCGACAGCAACTGAACTGGCACCAATGCAGTCTTGCAAGAACAGGGGAACAAGACCAGCGAGGGTCTGCCGAGCCGGGACATGGAGGGTGACAACACAGCAGCCTATCACCTGAAAGGCCAGTGCCTGAGTGTCAACTGATGGGAATGTGAGCTGCTGCTCAATGTCATACCGCAAATGAGAAAGGACAGAAGGTCTGCTTTTAGGGTACATTTTTGGGCTGAAGAGGTAGTTCAATGGCAGAGCGCTTGCCTACCATGAGCAAGGCCCGGGTTCCACCCCCAGTACAACACAACAAAAGCCCTCACAACCCACCCAGTCTCACCCAGAGTCGGCCATTAACCCACCCAGTCTCACCCAGAGTCGGCCATTAACCCATCCAGTCTCACCCAGAGTCGGCCATTACGGCCACATATCAGAGGCAGACTTATCCACAACACATCTGCTGGGAGGCAAAGCACGCATTATAGGTAGCAAACTTTCCACAGCAATATCTAAAAACAATAATACATGCCCCAAAAGGAAACAGAGTAGATTTTTCCCCTTAAACTAATGAACAACTGGAAAACTTTCAACATTACTCTAAATAAATCAGTTTGATTCTCTGTTCAACACGCTGCATTCTGATTTTAAAATTTATAACCTATGTGACAGTTCTGTTCTAATACATGCAAATAAAGAAATTCTCAGCAGCAAAAATAACTAATATTTCCAATTTCAGATACAATCATTATTTACTATTAAGTGACAATAAATTTTTGGACTTAAGTTTTGAAAGCTGTTTTAACATTTTCAGGTGGATTACTTGTGTGGCTGGAAGGGAAGATGAGGGATGTCGTGGTTTAGATGTGAGGTTCTCCAGAAGCTCACGTGAGACAATGCAAGAATTTTCAGAGGCGAAGTGATAAGAATATGATGGTATAACTTAGGTGGTGGACCAATCTGCTAATTAAATGGGCAGTAACTGCAGACAGGTGGGGGTGGTGAAGGAGGTGGGTCACTGGGGGTGTGCCTTTGAAGTTTACATTTTGTCCCTGGCGAGTGCTGTGCTCTCTGCTTCCTGATGCCACATCCCGAGCTGCCCCTTCCTCCCCACCCCACCCTTCCCCATGATGTGCTGCCTCACTCGGGGCCCAGAGCAGTGGGCTCAGCCATCTATGCACTGAACCCCAGGACCATGAGCCCCAAATAAACTTTCTTTTCTCTATATTGTTCTTGTCACATCTTTTGGTCACAGAGACAAAAAGGATGAGTAAAACATGGGGAAAACAGAGATATCAGAGCTACAAACCACCACCAATTTAGTGGATAAGAAACAGAAGCAGCTGAAGAAATGAACTTTTCTTCCTGCAGACATGCACAACGTCCCTCCTCTACTCTAGGACCCCTGACTTCATACCAACTTTCCTCTTCTACACCACGAACCACCTGTGAACCACCAGCCTAGTATAAAATATGAAGATCTCATTTTGCTGCCTGCCACAGCCTTCACAGGCCCTCAGAGCCAAGCGACCAAGGCAGAGCGCGTGGCACCGAGGACCAAGCAGGAAGGAAGGAGCGTGGGTTGCTTAGGTGGCACGACTCCCTGTGCCCAGGAAGACTTCACCAGAGCTTTCCTCAGAGGTCTCAGGTAACTGGCTTCCGGATGAACGAGGGAGAAAAGCCCACAATGTGGAGCACGGAGTGTGAACTACACTGATGTGACAGTGATGTGGAGACCATCTTAGCTACTCTGGTTAAATCAAGGATTCCCGGAACAGCACAGTGAAATGCCTTTTAGTTGCAAATTACACCATATACATCTCTAATGTAAATTTATACTGGACCACTAGAAGATGAAATGTGAATATCAATTTTCACGTTTCTCAAGTATGCTAGAAGGAAAGCTATACACACACATACACATAAAAATAAGTAAAATACTACGTATGTATATAAACATGGCTGTTAAAAAATACACGGTGTGGCATGGCTTCAGATAGCCGACTATGGCAACCATTTCCTCATAAAGGATTTGACTAAGCGCTTTTCACTCACCACGTTCTTCTTTTCCAGTCCGGAAAGGCATCACCTCTTCTGGGATTGAACATCTGTGTGTCACTGCCTTTCAACAACAATATGTAGTAATTTAGGCCAAGGGCAAGAGAAAAATAATCCATGATATTAATCTTTAAGAAATCCAGAAAAAATATACCACAGTGTGGACTAAAGCATTCTAGGATATCCAAAAATAATTTGGACATTTATATTCCCGCAGTGGAATATAAATCCACGCACATGTCCACATAACCTTTGTAATTTAGAAACTGATCAGAGAGTCGCAGAGGGACCGGGGGAGGCCTCCCTATGTAAGAATTAATGGCCATAAAATAGCTTGTAGGCAAGGCCTTTTCCACTGTGCTGCCCGGGAAGACAGAGGAAGCCAGTGTTTTTGACAAAGCATTCATCCACATTCTCCTCAGAAGACACAATAAGGATGGCAAGCACAAAGTAACAGCAGGAATGAAGAGCAACCGGCCCTGGGACCAAGTCCGTCTGTCAGTGAGCTCATTTCTCTTCTGGGTCCCTCAGTCAACAGGGATTCGACCCTGGTAATGTCACACACCGAGGCCAAGACAGACAGCTGCAAGCTATGAACCCAGATGAAGGAAATTTGGCTTTGTGGGCAGGGCTGGAATTAGGGGTGGAAGTCTGGACAGGGTGAAGTGATATCACAGGGACAAAGAGACTGAGACTCCTGTATGGGCAGGGGCGTGAGCTCTTTGCTTTGGATTTTGGGTTTCTGGTGGAAGGGCCTCACTGAATCATTGCTGAGCCAAGAGCCAGATCCATCCAGGAAGCTGCAGCACTAGAATGTGGGGTGGAGCCTAAACCCTTGCAGGTGGGGATCAGCATGTCAATTTCACTCTATGGGAAGTAGTCAAATCACTCAGCTGGCCAGGGGGGCCACTTCTTTTATCCACATCCCCTCCAGGGGGCATTCTCTGGACTTTGAGAACCAGGCTCCAGTAAAGCGCTGTGGAGTGGACACACGCGCACCCGCTTCCTGCACGTGGGGAGTCCCCAACTTTCAGAGGCACTTTGGTTCCCACTTTCTGGGTCTCGCTGACCTCTTGATATTTATTCCTGAAAGCCAAGGTAAGGATGAAATGAACACGGATGACTATAAATAGCAAGGAAATGGGGGCACCAGTAGGTAGAGCCACAGCCTGAAAAGCCTCAAAAGCCCCGCAGGGAGAGGACGGCAGAAATAAAGAATGCCTCATTTTTATTTCCTCACTCAACATAAATCATCTGATAGCTCACCCTTTTATTCATCAAAAAATGGAAAATACTTTGAATTCAACAATGAAGAATCTATTTACATATTTTTCTATTGTTCTGGAAAGGATAAAACCTTTGGAAAACAAATTTGTAAAGAGCCTGTTTGGACCGTTGAGTTCAGTGTGGAAATTCTGTACTGCTTTGATGGACATAAGCACAGCAGGCACTAGTTGGCTATTATTTTGAAACTAGGAGACACTTTTCAGAAGCCTGCCAACCCAAAGGTATTATCAATGTTCATAAAATACCTTGCAACAAAAGTCCTGGACAGGTATCTACATCTTTCAGCAGATACATTCATTTTGCTAAACATACAATTAGGTTAGAGCAAAAACTCAGTGAACTAGAAGCAAATACAAATATCCAGGGTAGCAGGAGGCTGGCGGGTAGAGTGAGTCAAAGATTCCAACTAAAACCAGATGGAATATTTAAAATATTACTACTTGTGGTTAACCTTTTGATGACACGTAACATAAACATATTAAACCTAAGTCTTATACAGTGCCAAATATTTTAATTCAAGCTAAATAAAATATATAGCATAATATTAATGTAAATGTTAGAGCCAATATTTTCCAGCAAAATTTTATAAAGTAACGTAACTTTTAACGTGAATATAGGAATAGTCCTAACTAAACAAATACTTCATTTAGAGTAATTTTTTTTAAAAAATATTTATTTATTTATGTATCTTTACTTCACATTATTCTGTTTTTATGTGGTACTGAGGATCGAACCCAATGCCTTATGCATGCTAGGCGAGCACTCTACCACTAAGCCACTACCCCAGCCCCATTTAGAGCAATTCATTGGCCCTTCCTGAGGCAACTTGTAAATGATCACTAAAATTCTGATACCACTTTGACACAGGTCTCTGAAATTATTCATCATGTTACAGTGAGGACCAGAATAGCTTATGTAAAATTCAGATTCTTCTTATTGTCCCTCTTGCTAAACAGCTTTAATACCTTTTCCTTACCAGCCAACCCAGAAAACTAAAACTTCTAATAATTTCTCCTCCTTGAGTATCCACTGCTGACTTCCCTAGTAAAGAATCTAAACAGCAGTTAACAATGAGGAGGAGGAGGAAGGGAAGAAGAGCCTACAGATAACAGAGCCTATTCCGTGAGACTTGTAGTCAAAGGACAGCTAACAGGCAAGACCAGAGCTGTCCGCATTTAGTGTGCACGGAGTGGGGTGTTAGCACACAAAGGAAATGCACCTCCTAAAGGTGGTACCAGCCGTGGTGGAGCCCAGGGCAGTAGGGATCATGGTGTACCCTGATACAGAGAGAGGCCTATGGTGGGAAGGTTCAGGAAGGTTCCTGGGACATGCAGGAGTAGTGGTAGAAAGCACAGTCGGGCTGAGGAGACCAAAACCATTTCCCAGTCCACTAGCAACTGGGTCACCCAGCTACCAGGCGTTTCCAGTAGTTAGCTTCTCATCAATAACATGGAGGTGCAAACACCTGCGGAGCTCCCTTGCCGTGGGAGAGCGAGCACATGGGGAAAGCAAGCACATGGCTTCCTGGGAATGCTATGCATGGGGTCAAGTGTGCTGATTTTATTACTGTTGTTCCTGTTGTCCAGTTTTGAAAATAAGTGACCAGAAATTCCCAGGGTCTTGCTGGCAGCAGCCATCACACCGCCATCACAGGTCTCACCACACCTGGGCTCACTTGTTACTATCCGTCTGAATTAACACCATGGCTGGGGGCTGCCTGCTACCAGGAGAGCAGGGCTTAGCTATGCAGTTAAAGAGGGATCAAATGCACAAGATGCTCAACCTTCTCTAGAGCCAGAGTCCCCTGAAAGGCAACACATCGGGATTACTGCATGAGGGAACTGATGGGAAAGCAAACTCAGGGAGACACTGCCTATTTGACACCAGCATGGCAATACGTTAGTCAGCAAGTGTAAGTATAGCTGATGAACACCCTACTACTGACTGTCATCACATGGAACAGGAAGGAGATTAAGGGAAAATCTGACAAGTATGAAATGGCTAAAATTATGTACATGGAGGTCTATGTATGTGTGTGATTGAGGAAAAATATATACACATACACACTAGAGTGTTGTTTCTGGGCTACACAGGAGGCATCACAAGGTACTAAAAAAATTAAAATTAAAAAAAATAAAGGATGTAATGAAATAGTGTTTAAGGCCCCTGAATGTACACTGAAGAGCTTATCCTTAGCCAATAGGCGATGGAGAGGCCTTGGACTTTAGGATAAGGTCAATTTTTTTTATATGACAGTAAATACGTTTGTTCTACTGTTTTATCTACCATTTCTAGTACCAAATGCAAATTCAGTCCAGTATCGCACATACTCGTGGCTGTTCCTTGGGTTTGCTGGTGTTGCCAGCATATTTATGTCTGACACACTGTCACCTATGTCACCATTAAGATGAATCCTGTGTATCTTTAAGGCAATGAGGAGGTAGAAATGAAGACTGTGAAGGCTCCAGAAGCTACTTTACTCTCGGCTGCCTTCGGTGGCGGGGAGCTCTGCCTTTTACTCAGTAGGCATGTCTGCAACAGCTCCTGAACAGAGTGCACACACAATGCCAGATGCTGGATGAGGCCTTCAAAGCGCATCCTGAGGGTGGAGTAGCCATCTTCTATTCCTACAGAAATTTAGTAAAACAAATCCTCAGCTCATATTTTTCCACACTATTCTTTTAACATAACAATAGAAAAGTTGGAATTTTCCTTTAAATAATTTCACTTTAAACTGTGTGTGTGTGTGTGTGTGTGTGTGTGTATGTATATATATGCTTTTTTTTTTTTAACCAAAAAAATAAAAAATCTTGTGAGTCAGGGATGTGCAGTGAACAGAATGGAGGAGGAGGCCGGGCCCGCGAAGTGCTCTGTGATTACAGTCTGCTGGTGAAGCTTCTTCCAGGAACACAAGGAGCGCAGTCCCAGCAATGAACTCAGGAAAGCCTCACTCTGAGGGTCTGAACGCATCAGGGTTAACAGCGCCTTCGCTCAGCTCACCCTGCTGTTTTCCATTTTCATCCTCTGCCACCCTCCTCCCCACTCCGTAGTGGGGACTCTTAGCCTTTTTAGAGAAGTCAGGTGATTCTGGAGACTGGCTGGTGTAGCGCGCAAGATGAAGGACAGTGTAAGGCCCCTCCAGGAGCCTCACAGCCTCCCTAGTGACCTTCTCTGTTAGTCAGGACACACTTGGGGACTGCTGTCACCAGGAGGAGGAGGAGGAGGAGGAGGGTGAGGGTGTGCAAAGCTCCTGGGTGCAGATGGCCCAGCTCCTCCCAGCGCACCTCTGGGTGCCGGCTTCCCCCAGGTGGTGCAGCGGCGGGCCCTCCCCTGCCTGCGAAGCACATGGGAATCCTCTCACCCTCCATCACCTTCTGCTGCCTGTCAAGGTCAGAAACTTGAGGGGTCAAAGCTGCTGACTGGGCTGGGGGCCTCCTTCATTCACTCCTTTACACTCGTTTCTCTAGAACTAGTGGCAGGGTAGACGCAGGGATGACAGGACCACGTATGTCCTCACTTCAAGACAACAACATTGTGAGAGGGAAGGCCAACATCACACCCATTTCAAGGCAAGGATTTAGAAAGCATCACATGTGACTATCGACTTGTTCCCAGACTCTCTGAGCTCTATGAACTCAACAGTGTTTTCCAGGTGAAGGATAAAGTCATGCTTAGCACCTCGGGCTGATTCTGAGCAGCTCTCCTGGAGCATCTGTGGGAGGCCAGCGACAGTCACTCCTGTAGGTGGTGAGCAGGAGGACTGGATCTGGACGCAGCAGGGCTGCTGTAATCTTGCAATCAATTAAAATGCTGAGTTTATTCCAAGAAGTACTTGAAGTCACCTCAGAGCCAGAGCGTGATTTTTCCCCCTTGTGTTTACAGTTGAACTTCTCCGACTTTAGCTTGCACTGTCCCTGAATCCATAATCGTATTTTTTTTCCTTGTCTCACCATGCCATCAAAAACCGCACACTGGAGGGCCCAGCTCCCTTCCTACCAACTGCCTACCCAGCACGCTGCTGGGTCTTCAACGATGCATGCTCCACATTTACTGCAAACATGGCAAGACTGCCACAGCTTTTAGCATATTTCATTTTTACACAGAATCACTTGCTTTCTCAAGTGTTGAGTCAAAGTGTTAAGTGAAAGTTGACGTGTCTGTGAATTATTTTTAAAAGCAAATCATAATCATCCCACAGGCTGTGAGGGACCAAACTTACCATAAAATTCCTATACCCTTTTCTAGAAAGACCTATCTGGGAAAATGTAAATAACACAATTGAAATTGCTATATTTCTTCATTATATATTTACAATTAACAATCATATTGTTATTAACACTGTTCTCAGAATTTCTAAATTACATTGTGGATACTAAGGTGGCTATTTAACAAAAACCTCACAAATGTAGAACAAAAATCAAGTCAACATGAATAACTTAAATATTCAAATACGTATTTGCATTTATGCATTAACTTTCAGCAATTTTGGCTGATTTGTTATTTTTCTGCACAAACATACAGCAAAGGTCACACCTGATTAAAAATAAGAGACTTCCTTCCCCACTTCACAAGACGTTCTCAGAGCTCCGGACTGAGGTCCAATGTCACGAACCTATGGCAATCGCCTCTCCAATAAAGCCCTGCATCCCAGCATGCACACTTCTTTGCCATGCTGGGCACTGCACACAGGCCACTGCACAGGCCAGACTATGCTCCACCTCTCAGGTGAGGGAGCTACATCTGCCGACCTTTTAGTTTTTTGAGACAAGGTTTGGCTAAATTGTCCAGGCTTTGAAATTGCAATCCACCTGCCTCAGCTTCCAGAGTAACTGGGATCATAGGCCTGCACCACCACACTCAGCTCATTTCATTTACATGGTTGTTCCCCTGTCCACACTCTTTCCTCAGATATTATTATTATTATTATTAGTAGTAGTAGTACCACCAACACCATAAGGGATTAAACCCAGAGGTACCTTACCCCTGAGCTATATCACCAACCCTTTCTGTTTTTTGAATTTTGAGTCAGGGTCTCATTAAGTTGGACCTCCCAAAATTGCTGAGGCTGGCCTTGAATTTGTGATCCTCCTGCCTTCCAAGTTGCTGGAATTACAGGCATGTGGGCTCAGTTTACTATGGCATTTGTCATCTGTAACAGTTGCTATTTTTTCCAGTTTGACAACTAGCTGTGTAAGGTGAACGTCCTGCTCTGTGGATATGAAACCAGGGGCCTGAGGGACGCCCTCTTCTCTGCTCTCAGTGATCACAGATGAATCAAGTGGAAGGTCATCACTGTTTTTTGATTCCACTTTGTCCCTGGACAAAGGGACAAACTCAATACACCCCTAAACATAGGGTGCAGTATTCTTATTAACATGGCTGAAGGCGTGTGGATGACATCATATTGGCTGTTGATGCAAAATTAATACAACGCATTACCAGTTCTGAAGTAGGCAGGGAGGGGTGGAGGGGACCTTGGGTGTGGGGAACTGAAGAACTGCAAGGAGCCGACAAGCATCCGGGAGAAGGGGTCCAGTATTGAAAAATATAAGGAGCATTCACTGATGATGAGGAACCAGCAGCAAACCGCGTGGACTGACACAAGGGGATCTGAAAGACTCGATTCGCTGCTGTGAGGTGCCACCACCAAGGTGAAATGGCTTCCAGTGAAGCTGAGGAGACCATCCCAGGCAGCCTCAGGTTGGGCGGGCGATGGTGTCACCAGGTCACTGTCCTTACCTCCAGATGCTCTAGGATATAGGGGGGGTTCGTCATGCCGAGCCTCAGCATCGCTCCCTCGGGAATGACTTCAACCAGGCGCCACAGGAGCGAGGGGAGGTCGGTGCCAATATCCCTGCCGTAGGCCCCCGTGTCTTCACTGGTCAACCAGATCTCACAGACACCCTCTGCGAACCAAAGGAGATAATGAACAGATCTGTTCAGAGCTGCCGCACCCTACAGCTGCTCACCCTCCTGATGCAGCCTCCGACACCATGCCGCAGGCAGTCTGGGCACTCAGTTGCAGGTAAAGCAGCCATCCCTTAGTGGCAGGGGTTATTAAGTTCTGTTTATGAACACCCCCGAGTTACCAATGTTGCAAATTGTCAGTGTGTCCTAGGAAGTGATCAACGCGCACAGCCAATGGGTTCAACTGAGCTCCCTCCCCAGCAAACTGGTCGGGGCTAGGGCTTCAGGCCCACCTCAGAGAACACCCAGCTTATTGAACACCGTGAGCCCTGGAACTGAAACTGTCCCTGGAGAGAACAGGTACTGTCAGCAGTCAGCCTATCACCAACCCAAGGAAAAACGTCAAGCATAGCTAAGGATTGACTGTCAAATTACTAATTCCAAGGAACTACTTCCCTGTAATAGTTTATTCTAATCTTTCTTCTCTATTCAGGTAAAAATACTGTTCATTTTATTGCTGTGTCCAAAAATGCTGGTTGCAGCATAAACGGTGTTTGTGTTGGAAGGCCATTCCCAGACTTTGTGCTCCCTATTTCCCACCAGACTTAAAGAAAGTGCATTTATATTTTTTTTTATAAAGAATCCTCTCATCAAATATTACAGCTTGCAAAAACATCCTTCCAAAAATCAAGAGGAAATCCTTTGGATCACCTAATGCCATTTCAAATGAATAAAACAGAGTGAAGGAGAGCCACCCAGGGTTTCCTGTGCACACACAGAACATGTCTGAACCCATACTCAATTAAAGGATCAGCCTACTGCAGAAGGCCACATGACTCGCAGGCCAACACAGAGGAACCAGCCTGTGAAAATGTTCATGCTCCAGTGACTTCCTGCCTCTGAAGAACCTCAACACACAGGCAGGCGCACGAGCTAGGACATCAGCCAAAACCAAAGTAGAAGTTTCTAGAAAGTGTCTTGACATTATCATTTTAAATTGACTTTAGTGGACAGAAGAGTTTCAAAACTATATTTAAATTTCCCGAGCCAAGAAAGACAACAAATACAACATATAGCATTTACAGGAACGTGGATAAAATTTACAGTATAAAAAGGCAAAAAAAAAAAAAAAAAAAAAAAAAAAAATCAAGATTTTTCCACAGCTTGGAGTTAAGATTTCTAATCACTATTCTTTGCTTTAGAGAAAGGGACAAATTCACTTTGTTTTAAAAACAAATCCCCCCCGCCCCCGCCCGTGCTGGGATTGAACTCAGGACCTTGCACATGCTGGGCACACACTCTATCACTAAGCTACACCCCAGCTTTCCCCTAGCTTTCTGAGACATACACAGCCCCACCCACACCCACACAACATGGAAAATACAAAGATAGAAATACAATTTTAGTTTTCCAAATTAAAGTATCACTGTTTAGCACTGAGAACAGAAGATCTCAAGAGGGCTCCAGTTAAAAAAAGAGATGTTTTTAGTATAAAAGTCCTAACCAGGCCTCGTGGCACATGTTATGATCCCAGCTACTCTGTAGACTCCAACAAGAGAAGTCCAAGTTCAAGGTCAGCCTGGGAAAATTAGGTGAACCCCATCTCAAAATAAAAAAAGGGATGGGGATGTACTCAGTGATACAGCACCCCTGGATTCAAATCCTGAGATCCCCTCCCCCCACAAAAAATACCAAAAAAATAACAGTTGTGTTGAGAATATAAAGGTTTTCTTTAATTTAAATAAATAAGCTCCAGAAATAATCAATCTTTGCCCAGTTTTAATCATTTCATAAGAAGAGTATGGCATATCACTGGCTACCAAGAAAGAGGCTGGCATGTCTACTGGCTATCTTTGTAAGTCTTAAAATTTTTATAAACATGCTCTGTATACGAAATAAATATTGTTCTATTTAAAAATGAACTGCAATTAATGGTGTCATTTTAAATTCCTAATATTATATATGCCATCTGACTCTGGACTCATGCAACCTTTAAAAAAAAAATACTTTATCATAAAATCCACTCCAGGAAGAGAAATGGGGAGCAACAACACAAACAGATCTCAAACATTCTCAAAGAGGTTATGAAAACAGGACATTATCCATGATTTTCCAGTTACTGGCATTTGAGCAACACAATATGAATATTTTAAAATGAACAGAATAATTTTAATTTATAATTTTTCCATCCAAATGGTTCCATGTTATGCCTCCTGTGGAGACAGAGATTCTGGAGCAGTGCCTTGCTGCTGGAGAGGAATACAGAGGGAAAGTCACCGTGAACAGCATGGAAACAGCAGCCATGCAGAAAACCAGTCAGCCAAGGGAATGGCAGGGGTGGGACCCACGGCCCCCTGGTGGGCTGAGACTTCAAATCAGATCACCTAAGGGGAAAGAGCTGTAGTAGGAAATCAGCAACCACAGGAACAACAGTCTTTACCGCTCTCATCAAGGCTGCTAAAGTACCCCATGTAACAAGGACCTGGTGGAAAACAAAGAACCAAGAGCCTGTGCGAGTGGGAAGCCCTGGACTCACAGAAGGCATTTCATACTAAGGTAAAGCTAAGTGTGGAATGCCCAGGCCCGACATCCTTTTTTCTTGGGAAGTCCCATGATTACTCATATGGCAAGCAGTTCCTGTCAGGCCAGGCTTGCATATGATATCACTGGGGAACCTGCGGGCTGCAGCAATCAGTAATGGACACACACTGGGACACACTCATGCTTAAATCTGCACACTTAACTGGCCATACTTATGGACAGAAGCGCTCGCCTCAACAGCTTCGTTCCTGAAGGACTTCAGTTAGCAGCTGTATTCCTTTGCACATTCATTTCTTTGTACGTCTATCAAAAATTTATCAGGCCCTTACCTACTATGTGCCCTGCAGCTCTTCCAGCTCATGCCAAACGTAGGTGTGCCACTGAACTTCTGCTAAGGTTGGCTGCCATCCAGGAGCTGGAAAGGGGACAGTCATACAGGGGACCTTGTGTGCAGCCCTACTGGTGGTGGGGCTGGAAGGGGGTGGCCGTGGAGAAGGACTCAGATGTGAGCCAGCTGGGCTGCCCTCAAGTGGACCTGATGTCAGTCCCAAGGAGAGGGCCTACCCTGCACTAACTTGGCCTTTGATTAATCCGTGTCCAAAAAAAAAAAAAAACAAAACAAAACGAACACATGAAATTGAAAAAGAAATACAAGAAAAACTAAGAGAAGCAAAGTGAAAGTCCAACTAAAGAAATAAATACATGCAGCCAAAGAAGTGCCGGTGGGCAAGTGGGAGACAGAAATTAGCTTTCCATTCAAAGAAGATATATCACTTTCTGAAAATTGTTGATCTCTCCAGTTTGGTTCATTTTCCCCAAACCGTCCAGTCTACCTGACTTTTCTAATGTCCATGAGGTTCACCAGATCATCCATCATTTTTAATCCCATCCACGAGGCGTTAATTCTGGTAAGAAGCAAATACGAGGAAGGTAAGAAATGCATGGAGCAGGAGGAACCCTTTGCAAAGTTGAGTTACCAGGCTCTACTCTCCTCTCACAGGCAACTGCAGATCAGCCAGCAGTGCAGACAAGGATACTTTTCCCTGAATAGAGAGCAACCTCAACAGCTAGCTAGATTCCAAACTATGCTCCATAGTAATTTGATATGGCAGAAAATGGAAAAAACAGAAAACATAAAAGGTTAAAATAATAAAAGATAATATTTGATAAAATTGTCTCACAATAACAAAAAAAAAAATCAAACTATGCCAAAACTCAATTTTAAAAGCTTATGACTGACTGCAACTTTTCCTATGTATGCGCTTCACTGTAATAAATTAAAATACAGGTAAAGACTGGTTTCAACTGTTAGAAACAGGATGCTTCTCTGGCAGCTCTTGCTTTATGGCTGGGGAAAGCTTCCACCATAAATTGTTTAATTATTCCACAACAAGTTTCTGAAAGTAAGGGTTGCAAAAATATAAAAGCAGCAAGCCATGAGAGCGCGGCAGTTAAAGGACACTAGATGGCCAGAGGACCTGCGTTAATCAAACATCCTCAGAAACCTTCTTCCTTTCTCCAGCTCACTCTTGCCCTCTGCCTCCGACTCCTGTTCTCCATTCCCACCTTTAGCTTGTCCATTCCTCCTCTCAATCCCATCCACAATTCCTTCCCAGTTCCTCCAGTCTTCATTCCCCCAATAAGGAATACAAATCAGACTTTATGGGCTTTTTCTTTTTAAAAATTTACAGATTCCAGAAATATGACCCTCTATTTGAAAGGTCTGAAATTTTCTTCAAAAGAAACTTCTATATTACACACACACACACACACACACACACACACACACACTCAGGTGCCTCTTCAGCCTATTTATTTAATACCAAGTTAGATAATATAATCCTTTTTGTCCCTTTTAATAATACTAGTGGACACTCAAAATTTCCATGCTGTTCTGTAGGTAAAAAAGGACTTAGATAACCTTCTTAGGCCCAGTTGTAAATCTTAAGCAACATCCCCTTGGCCCATGCCCTTGTAAAATGAGGGACACAGGCAAGTGCAGGGAAAATGGGCACAAAATTGTGCAGCTCCACCTGGCCCCACCTCCAGCCCAACTCCTGATACAGCCCTTCTGTAAATATCGGACCCAGCCCAAGGTGGGGCTGCTTACTTGCCACACAGCTCTAATTCTCCCTTGAATGTGCATCAGCCTTTCTAAATAAACCTCCATCTATGCCTTAAAAAATTATTAATGACATCATAATAGAACCAAACTATGCTGTTATATAATTGACAAATCTGACAGTAACCTATCTCAAGGCCCCCATACAAGATAATTGTTAACTAGCAAACTCACCAATTATATGTTTATAGTACCTTTACAAACTTTCTTAAAAAGTCTTACTGACATCAGTGTTTTCTCCTCCCTCCCTCACACCCTCCCTCCCTTCTTTCCTTCCTTCCAGGGTTCTGGAGATTGAAGCCAGGGTCTCCTGCATTCTAGGTTAAGAGCTCTCCCACTGAGCTACATGCCCTGTAATTCTTTTCATTTTGAATAATGTGAAACACAGAAAAGTTTCAACAGAGCCATGGACACCTGCACCTCCGTCACCAGCCTCTTCAGTAAGGTTCTGCCCTGCTGTGGGCCCCCTCTCCATACCCACATAGGCAGGTACCTTTTTTCTGAACCATATGAGAACAGATGTGGACATTATGGCACTTTAAACATGTCACATATATCTTCTATGATCAAGAGCATTTTCCCTCATAAGCACAACCCCACATGGCTCCCAGCAAGCCTAACAGTGGGGGAAACTCACTGCAGCCGGAATACCTGTATCCCTTGGGACTCAGATAATCTTAATAGTCGCTGCAGTTAGATCTCTATGCTTTAAGCACATCTTGTCTCCTCTATCTAAAAGGCCTCTGTGCTCTTATTTGTATGGTTAATACCTCTCCAAAAGCCCTTTGTGACCACTGAGACCAGTTTAAGTGCTCGGTTCCCGTCCTCTCCCCCACCTTGATATAACTCTGTAATCCAACATGTTGCAGTGATTGGTTTGTCTGTCCTGAACAGGATACAAGCATCCCACAGGCAGAGACCTGAAACTCTTACTAAAACACACGTCCCTGGGGTATACAGTGGTGCCTTGCTGAATTTTGGTTCCATCAGTCTATTTTAAAGAGGTTGCTTGCTATAAAAAAATCCATGTGTTTGGATCCACTAAGTTCACTTCAACTTACATTTGAAAGGTCCCTCCTCCTACACACAAACACAAGTAAACACATACGTACACACACAGAATGTGCACAGGAGCGCAGGAGGTGCCGGGATAGGCCGTGAGAAAACCAGCACAGTAGCTGGTAATTTCTGTAGATCGGCAATGTACACAAATTTACTCAAGTTTTAGCACTAACTTAAACAGCTATAGAATAACTTAGAGAGCAAAGAAAACTAAAGATGTAAAGGGTTTTTCATTATTTGGACTATTAAACCTCATTATGAAATGAAGAATAGAACTGAAAATTTTCAAGAACAACTTCTTCATGACTCAGGTTTTCTGGTCCTGAAGGTCTTTCTCAAAAGTGACCTCCACCAAAAGTATAAATGGACCTTGATATTCTTTATTTATAATTTATTTATAATTTATAATTAAGGACATCAAGTATTGTTTTCTGCTTTTTATTATATTCTTTTGGGTTCAGTTTGAAGGGGCATCAGGCATACAGTTTAGGTCCTCATACAAGTGAAACGTCTTTCATTCACTCATTCCCTCCTCTGACAAGCAAAACCGAGTACTTGTTACGGGCCAGACCCTGCTCTAAATTTGAGAGAGAAAATCTGCCTTCATGAAACTGACTCAAGCAGGAAGGACACTAACACACACTTCAATTTTAAAAGATAAAAGGTATGGGTGATAAAGGAATGGAGGAAGACACTGTTGTTTTGTGACAGGAAGAGTGGAGGAAGACTCGTGATGACACAAAACCCGAGGGAGCCAGCCAGACTAGCAATCTAGAAGAACAGCTCTCCAAGTAGAGGGCCTGCCAGGACCGAGAGCTGGTGACACGTGGCAGCAGTTCCCATGCCACACCAAGAGGTCAGCATGGCTAGGTCGAGTGAGCCACAGGCTGGGTTGGGCTGAGGCGTAAGTGTGAAATGGGAGCCTGTGGTACAGAAGTCGTAGCAGGAGGCTCAGCCTCCCTGGGATGGCCAGGTGAGCAGAAATGACAGGTGATAAGCTCTGTGTGGTCAGGTGTGATAAAGAAGCCACCATCTACTGTGCTCGCCAGCAAGAGCTCTCGGGGACTCCTGAACACTGAATGCAGTTCTGCACTACAGAGCGGGAGAAGAGGACGCAGCCTCACAGTCTCTCTAAATTATGTGAGTTTCTTTAAATTTGATGGGGGAGGCACAGGGAATTTAGTAAAATTGAACAAAACGTATGAAACAAGAGAGGAACATAAATGGGTAGGAGCAAAGGAATCCCCGCCAGCACCACCTTCTTGCCTTCCCCTGTCGCCACAGCCGAAGGAGGGTGCTGCTGGTCTGTTTCTCCTTTTCATTCTTCCTTCCTGGCACACAGCACCAGGTGCACATTTAGCATCATTTACATTGAAAACCCACAAATAAACCAACACTTGCCACAAACTTAGAGTCTCACAGAGGTTGAGCCACAGCTACAGCTTCTGGAGGGACAAATTAGAATTTGTAAAACAGAAGGGCTCTTGGAAGGTGAAAAAAGGAAAGGAAAGCAGACTGTCCTCAAGCCCGTTAACCACCCACCAAGCAACAGTAACTCGGTCACACTGACTCTCCCGAACTGAGGTGGTGAAGATAAGGGGCCACAGGCATGTGTATGGGCACGTGCTGCTCCTATACGATGCAAGAGCAAAGAGCAGCTCTAGAACAAAGAACCAGTCAAGTCTGAACGTTCTTCAAAGCAGTAAGGAGTTCTCCTTTGAGGAAAAGAAGACTCATCAAGATAGGAAGGTTAGGGTTATCATGTATCCCGTTCCCAAGGATTGGACCACTTGCCTCTTCAATGTAAAATCTCTAAGAACAAAGCACTATAAACACTTGCAGATGGATTAATGAAAGGTGCCTTTAATATTTATTAAATTAGGGGCTGAGATTGTGGTACAGTGGTACAGCACTTACCTACCTTATATGAGGCACCAGGTTCAATCCACAGCACCACACAAATATAAATAAAATAAAGGTATTGTGCCATCTATAAGTAAAATTAGTTTACAAAACATACTCATTACAATAGAATAACCTGCACTCCAATAACCAGCTCTATAACTTGTCCAAAGCTATGCTAACCAAAGTGGTATCTGCAGACCTACTTGCTACCTACAGTGCAAACTCTGGCCGCAATGACAACAACACATTAGTTTAATTAAAAGGAAACACTGAGAACTTCCACTTGCACACCTAAAGGATTAACTGTTACAAGAACTACTTCAATACTGTGAGTCATAAGAACAACTGGCAAGGGGATGGGGATGTGGCTCAAGCAGTAGCATGCTCGCCTGGCACGTGCAGGGCGCTGGGTTTGGTCCTCAGCACCACGTACAAAGAAAGATGTTGTGTCCACCAAAAACTAAAAAATAAATACTAAAAAAAAATCTTTCTCTCTTAGAAAAAAAATAAACTGGCAAAGTCCATGGCCCCAAAACCAGACAAGGAGCAGCCGGCGGTGCACAGGTGCCATTCTTGAGAGAGAAACAAGGTGAGCAGTGACTTCCCCACCCCAGTGTGGAGGTGTTGCCCAGTGCAGAGAGCGGGAAGCCGAGCAGAGCCTGCTGACCCTGCTGAGCTGATGAGGTCAACACTGGAGTTCAGAAGGCAACGATTCACAGGATGGAATATTACAGAGGAGAAAAGAGCAGAGATCCATGCCCAAAGAGCCACACGCCCAGGCGGAGAGCGCCACTGAATCCAGCTTAAGGGAAGAGGGAGGAGGACTTGGTGTCGGAAACTCTGCAAGCTGGAGTGTGGTGGGCAGTCAGCCCTGAGATACCGAGAAGCAGTCACCCCGGAAAACACTGCAAACATGAGGCAAAACAGACTCTTCAGACAGACAAGGCAGAAAGAATCAGAAACCAGAAGACTCCATATACCCTAGGAGAAAACACACCTTTATGCAGAAGAAAAATAACACAGAAAGGAAAGGAAAATATCAGATAATACAAAAAGGAATAAATTGTATCAGAAATGGTAAATGAGTGGGAATTCATAAAAAGTATTTTTCCCTCAATTTTTCTCTCTCAAAATACAATTGAATGTTTAAAGCAACACATTGTTGGGTCTACTGTCGGGAGCTGCCACGTAGGAACCAAGTGTCCCTTAGCCTTGAGTGACAAGAATGTGCAGGTGTGGCAAGCCAGCCACAGGCTGCGTGTGTGTGCCCTGTGGGTACTGAGCACACAAAGTGGACTGGACCGACATTGCCCCTCTTTTGGGGCAGGCCTCGCTCTGCCATGATCCCCACACAGCTCACGAGATGAGCAGGGCCTCTCCAAATGTCAGTCCACCTGCCGACACCAGACATCATGAAGCCAGACTCAACCCCCTGAAACCTGACCCGGCGCCTCACTTGAATGGCTTCTCCCCAGTAAAAGGGTTCAGAAGCACATGTTCTCTCCTCCTTTCTTTGCACGGATCCCTGAGGTCAGAGGAGCTGTCGCAGGACCCAAAGAAAAAGGTATTTGTCTGTCTCTGTGTGGTTATTTCCCCAGTGTTTTAGTTGCGAGACATCACAGTCTAGACATTATTTTAAAAGAAAAATAAGCACAAAGGACAAAAGAAAGAAATGAAAATATACAATTACATATCACACACTGTAACTAAAGTAGTGAAATATTATTTAAAAGTAGTTTGCAAAGGTAAAAGGTATGTATTTCAACCCTAGAGCAATCACCAATCAAACAAAAGGTACAGCAGCTCGGGAAGCTGAGGCAGGAGGATCCCAAGTTTAAAGCCAGCCTCAGCAACAGTGAGGCGCTAAGCAACTCAGTGAGACCCTGTCTCTAAACAAAGTACAAAATGAGGCTGGGGAGGTGGCTCAGTGGTCGAATGCCCCCGAGTTCAATCCCTAGTTCCCCCACCCACCCCAAAAAAGGTACAGCTAACATGGAAATAATGAAAATAAACTTGAACTTTAATACTCAGTTCAAAAGAAGGTAGGAAAAGTGGCAAGAAGGAAAAAAGAAATGACACGGATTATAATAAACCATTAACTCCAGAGAGACAGAGGTGGAATGGGACCAGGGAGCATGAAAATCGTTACCTTTAATTCTTTCTCCAAAAAAAGTTTGACATGAATAAGATAAAGTGTTAAGATACGATACAGACTGTAGTTTTTTAAATTAAACTGTGCCAATTTTTGTAAGTTTTATGTTGAAGTCATTTTTAACTTAAAATTTTAATGACAATTATCTCTGATTAAACAAATGTCAGTGATCTTCATTTTTCTATTTCATAAAATGCTTCAAAAGAACTAAGCCGGCCAATGTAGTCAGTGTGTGTTGAAATGAGTGGCCCTATGAGCGTAACTGAGTGTAATCACATTTATTAAACTTGACTATATGATGCTAATTGAGAGAACTAGTAGTAAACCTGAAAATAGAATGTTAACTCTCCTCTAGCCCAAGGGGAAACCATAATGCTATTTAAAATAACTCCCTTGTAGTGGTGAGAAATTATCATTTTTCCCCCCTAAGAACTCAACTCCTCAAAGAAAGGTCAAATACAGTTGCCTGGTGACACCTATGAAACAACAAACCAATGGCCTGGCCTAGGCCTCACCTCACCCATCCAGGGCTCCTGTGTGCACCTGGAGATGAGGTAAAATTTTAATAATTCAGGGCCCGGAAGAGAAGGGAAGCTACATCTCTTGGGTTTATCACCCTATTCACTAACAATAGATTCTGTTGCATAGACGTTTTGGCACTATGCCTAACACAATGCTTATTGGAGGGATTCATCAATGTGTTTTAATAATATATACACAATTATGGGGGGAGACATATTGGGGACTGAAACAGGGATATTTTACTACTGAGCTGCATCCCCAGCCTTTTTGTTTTTAATTTTGAGACAGAGTCCGGGTAAGTTGCCCACACTGGCCTCAAGCTTGTGATCCTCCTGGCTCACCCGCCTGAGTGCCTGAGAGTACTAGACGTGCACCCCTGTGCTTAACCTCAGAGATAATTTTTAAAATCAGAATTAACCAGATAGAAAACGCCAAAAGGCTTTATCTACTCCATTTTACAAGCACCAGTTCTGAGGATCAGAAAGGCTGAAAGATTTATCCAAAGTTATATAGTACCTTGTAGCAGAGAAGAAATTAAAATTAGTCTTTTAATTCCTGGAAGGATCTTCAACATAATTGTTTGTATGTCAATTCAGTGACTCAAGGAGAACACCTATAAAACATCGGCTATAATTACGGTGACATGAGATTAACCAACCAAAGACTCAGAAGACAGATTTAATATCATTAACCAACCAAAGACTCAGAAGACAGATTTAATATCATTAAAAATAAGAAATGACCGATGATAAATCAAAACAACGTGTAAAAACATGAAGCACATGAAAGCATAAACCAGCACTAGCCCTCACAAATCCCAAGCACATGGGCTACTGAGCACGTGAGGTGCAAGCAGTCCAAGCTGAGAGGTTCTTCTAGGTAGAAAGCACACACCAGAGTTTGAAGACTTGGTATGAAAAAACCAACGCCAAATATTTGATGAAGTCTTTCTAGATTGATTACGAGTTGAAATGATTACATTTTGGATATACCGGGTTAATTAAAATGCCTAGCCTAAATAAATTTCATCTGTACCTTGTGACCTCTTAATATAGCTGTTAGACAATTTCAAGTCACACACATGGCTCGTAGGAATTTCTACTGGACAGCACTATTACAGACTGTACAACAACCTGGGATGAAGACTAAGAATTAACATGAGCTGGACTGGGTGGTGCACACCTGTAATCTCAGCAGCTTGGGAGGGTGAGGCAGAAGGATCACAGTTCAAGGCCAGCCTCAGCAACTTAGTGAGGCTTTGTCTCAAAAACTAAAAAGGGGTAGGGATGTAGCTCGATGGCTAAGTGTCCCTAATTCAATCTCTGTTTAAAAATCAAAGAGAATTAAAGTAAATTTTAACTTATAAGTTAGAACTATATTACAAATTATACTTCCTTCTATATAATTAGCCTACAAAACCAGAAGATTCTTCATGCCTAATAATTTGACTAGTAGACATAAGCTACATACTTTAAAGAATTTGTACGTCATTCACAAATATTAGTTTTTATTTCCTTGACTGTTGACATTTACTGAAATTCAGAAAATGCACTGATTAGGTCAACTGGGCGGTCACTCCAGGCAGGAAGGGTGTGGCTGGAGGAGGTGGGTCACTGGGCCTGCCTCTGGGGTGTGTGTTTCTTCCTTAGTGAGCAGTCTCTCCTTCCCTCTTGCCCTCCCCCTGCTTCCGGGTGCTTTCCTTCACACACTCATGTTTTGCCTCCTCTCAGCCATGGAGGAATGCAGTTGGCCATTTAAGGACTAAGACCTTGGAAACCATGAGCCCCAATAAACTTTCCTCCTTCAATTACTTTTGTTAGGCCTTTGGGGCACAGTAGCAAAAGAGCTAAGATACCCAGGAATTTGACATTTAAAGGATCCATCCAGAAGATGAAATGAACCAGCAGCCAGATGTGAGACCCATCCCTGATGGGAAGCCCAAGCGTCCCCACCTTTTAGTACTCCCTAGAGCGTACTTCACCTACAAACTGTTCTTCCTAAAGCTGCTTGTTTTCAAGATGCAATGAAAGTGGAGCGCCAAAGACTTTGGAAAAAAGAAGGGGAAACTTAACTGGTCTTGAAGGGGAGAAAAAAATAAAAACACTAACCCAGAAGCTTAAATGGTTTATGTAAATTGACCACAACATACTTTTCATTATTACCTTTGGTTATCTCATAGACATCTACCTTTGTATTTAGAAAATACTTTGAACTAAGTCTGTAATTCAGTAATTTAATAATTGTTCTCTTTTGTACATACTGGAATCCACTTCCTGAACCACTCTTCAAGGTTTGGTGACTTTTAACTCATCTAATTGATGTCACATGTGTAAGCCAATAGATGTTCCCAAACTGTTGGACTAGCTTTGACAAATGAAATATACTCTACAAAATTACTGTAACTTGATATGTATTTTTGTTGAAATTTTTTGTTAAATTATTTACCATATTATTTGAATGATTTATTGTAAATACAATTAAAATATATCTGTTGTTTTGTGTATCTATGTATCAAGGTTAATTTCCCACCCTCCTCAATAAAAGTACAAGTGTACCTTAGAAAAATAAGAAATCCCAGGGATCGAGGTAGGAAGACTACAAGCCAGCCAGGAATATTTTCTAGCCGATAAAGTAAGAAAGTGCTTGAAAACTCTGAAAGAAATCAAAAGACCACAGGAGCCAAATTGAAGAAGCTCTCAATGGTAAGTCTGGGACAATCTGAGCAATAAGATCAACCACAAAAGTAATGGACTATCAAGTATAGAACAAATAAATACTTATGAATCCACACTTATAGAAATAAATATTCAAAAACAAAAGTATGAGGGCACAGTTTTTCCACATTATCATTTCAATTGGTAAATGTAAAAGGAAAGATTGAAAAATAGTGTCAGCAAATATCCCAGTAATTACTTGTAGGAGAAAAGAATCAGCAATGTATGTCAAAGTTTGTGGGCAAAAGTGAAGAGAAAAGGGCATTTGTATAGTTTTTTTTCTCCTAAAATACTTAATAAAATCAGAAAAAAATCACAACTTCATACGGAGAAACTGGGCATCCTTACCTAAGTGACGAACATCAAGCCCACCAGAAATGAAGTGCTTGCACATCGTGGACCCTGCAGCCTGGAAAGCACTCATCAAAAATGCACAACCTGAATTTAGTCACATGGAAGCACCCACAGAAGAACCCATGTTGAGGGAGGTTCTAGAAATAATGGGCCGATACATTTAAAAAATATCAACATTATAAAAGAGAAAGAGAAAAGACCTGATTCAGACTAGAGGTGACGAGACTCAGTCATGACGGTGGATCCTGGGCTGGGTCTGGGGCCAGAGAAATGATGTGAGTGGGACAGCAGGAGAGTTTGGGACAGGGGTGGCAGATGACGTAATAGCATGCTGCAATGCCAAGGTCTGACAACTGTTCAAGGTCATATGAGATACTGACATCCTAGGAAGCTGGAGGAAGGGCAAATGTAGACTCTTCACCTATTTTTTTTTGCACCACTTTTGGAAGTCTGGGTCTTTTACACAATAGAAGTGAAGGAGGCTGAGTACTGGGTTGAGATGAAGGACACGAGGACATGGACCTTCCCCTTCCTCTTCACTCCAGAGGCTGCAGGCAAAGTGCGAGTAGCATAGACCCAACAGTCTTTCCAATTCATATCCCAGCACCGAGTCAAAGCTTGTCAATTTAAAGCAGCTGTTAGGGCACTTCCCAAAATTACCACCTTATTTAAAAAAGAAAAAAAAATTATTATTCTTCAAATAAGCATCATCACACAAAGCAGAATTCTTATGTTCCATATCTAAAAATAGAAACTAAAAGACCAGCCTTTAAAACCATCACAGTACTGTCCTCATCACAAGCAGATGGGGTTCTGGAAGCAGTTGCCCACAGGCCCCTTGTGAACTGCCCCAAGTGTACACACTTACACACGGATGACAAAACTTCAATAACACAGAACTGAAGAAAATGAATCTGCACACGATTTGAAGTTAAATATTTACAAACTAGGTAAGTGACACTGTAAACAGGGGCCAGAGAGGAGAAAGTGGTCATGTTAGCAGGTAGGAAATGAGGCATTCCATGTTTTTGAGGTATTGAGATGAGACACAGTAAATACAAACCATATTACATCTCCACATCTTATGTCTTCACTAACAGAAACAAGACCGCAGGGAACAAGACGTGGTCGTGTGAAGGAGTCAACACAGTATTCCTCTCTTCCAAAGGGAGAGTCCAATCACTGGCAGGCTGGCAGCACATTTCTTCATGGAAAACATGGGGACATATAGCATGCAGCTAGCAGAACATAATGCCAAGTCCGCACACCACGCAGGGCAACATTAAAGGTCACAGGATAGAAGGGAAGAAGGCGGGGTTGGAGAGTATCTGACTACCTAACAAATGCAACACGATTCAGCCTGAGACAACCAGGCATCCATGGTAACTACTGATTAAAGAAGAGAACATCTAGAGAACATTCCTTATAAACTGCAAAGCTATCAAAAGCCGTTAGCAGTAAAAATGATGTGAAACATTTGATTTAATAAAGTGTATGTAGAAAGCAGAATTAAATTCAGGACTTGAAATATTACAATGGCTTGATAATAAGCCCTAAAGGTCAGAAAATAGCCTCATGAAATGAGAAAGGAAAGTTCACAAATGAGAAAAATCTGCATAGAAGGACCTTGGACTTCCTGGTAGTCTGCTCCTTACTCCTTAGAGATTCCACATATGAATAACCCAGTGAGCACCACGTGCTGGGCACCATGCAAGAGCACAGCGGGGAAGAAACCCTGCGCACAGAGGGCAGGGCCACCCCAGTGTCACACAGCAGCAGAGGCAACTGTATCAAAAATGCTCAAGTCTGAACAGGTGTCTCCATCTAACTCCACTCCTCCACCGAGCGATGAAATCCACTCCAGTCCTCTGATTTGAAGACTGCTCTCAGCGTGCTGCTCTCCTGGACCCTCCCAAGTACTCATTGGCCTCACCCCCTAGGTCAAGGGAGGGAGTCTACCTCCTGCTCCTGGTCTCTGTCTACCCACTGGGATCAAGGCCATAGTCCAAGTAATGCCTGGAATGTTACTGGTATTTCACACATTAACCAACTGTATTTTACCACGCAAATAAACTAGCCTGAATTGTAGAATTTGCTATTGACCACAGAACTGCTGTCAGGGACACCAGAGCTATTTTTCTATAAAAAGGCCCTCAAATTACAAAATATGCAAATTACCTTTCTACCAGCAATGTACCGAACAGTCTAAGATTCTGAGTGCTTAAAAATATTCACCCAACTGGGATGATTTCAGATTAAAGAAAATAAGGACTGTGCAATTACACACACTTACCTTGACAAATAGAAAGCAATCTGTGATTAGAACATGGCAATTAGTTACAAAATGCTTCACATGGATTTAATTACCCATCAGTCTACATGTAGCTTAATTACTTTTATCTCATTGCATCAGTAAAAGATTTCTGCCTGAGGCAACTGCCAGTCATATATTTATAAGGCTTCTAGACTTTACAGTGAATATATTATAACATTCAGGCAAATGTGCTAAAGTTACAGTTGCAGACATTCTTAATTTTAGGCCTCTGGTTTTAGTTCATGACTACCTCATCCTTTTTAAGTCACCAGCTTTCAAACTCATAATGTCACTTATTTGGCTAAATAACTCTCAACATAAACTTTACCTTGGTATACTCTAGTCCAATAAGAATCAAAAGGAAAGATCTTTGAAACCCAAACAAGTATCTTTTTGCCCTCAGCCAAGGATACAGTATGCTCCTGCAAAAGGTGGACAATCACATTCACAAGAAGGTGGCCCTCTTTCTTCAGGATGGCAGAAGAAAGTCCTCTTCATCCATGCTACTCTGCTGCTGATTTTGGAAAGATGGGGGCTTCCTGGGGTGAATTTTTTGAGATTCAGAATATAATAACTGTCTTCTTTCCCAAGCCCCACCTCAAGCAAAAAGCTTTGAAATCCAGCCAAGCAGGGTTTGGTTCCTAGCTCCTCTGCTCATTAACTCAGGTCCCCAGGCAAGTCACTTAATGGACCTGGGGGAGAATACTAACCATCTCCTCTGACTGCTGAATGCAGTAACACAAACAACATCGAGGTCTGGCGCCTGGCCAGGATGTAACAATACTGTTGGGGGGTTCCCCAGGAGAGGCCGGTGTGGACCACAGGAATCCATCAGAAAGCGCGCTCTCACTGGAACCAAGTCGAAAATGCCTTCCAACGACTTTCTTTCAGGAAACGTGTTTTGGAGATTGGTGGGAAAATTCATTTCTCTAAAATGAACTTCGGGACTGCAGAACTTGGTATGAGGGGACTCTAGCTTCAGCCTAGTTCAGATCCACTGAAGACCTCCCTTCTGTTCAGGGAGGCAGATTTGGGGGCAGGTGGCCTGTGCCAGTTCAACTCAGGGACTCCTAGGAGGCTTCCCTCAGGGCTCACAGGTCATCAGGAACCCTCTCCAGTTCCTCTTTTACCCAAAGTTTCTTTCTACTTATTAAATATAAATAAAAATGACAGGAAACGGGTCGGTGCTCCTGTGTAGAGAGCGTGTTAAGAAGCTCAGGTGGGGGCTGGGTGGGCAAGATTGAGCAGGCCGCAGTGGGAGGCATCTGGGGTGACTGTGATCCTGACAACCACACCTTGACAGAGCAGTTTGGGGCTCATGAGAGAGTACACAACAACTTAATTATAGTCACAGAAACCCAAAAAAATTTTAATTCCTTTCAAAACCTTTCAAAATTCCCTCCTTGAATATATTTAACTTTCACACTATGAATTCATTTTCCCCATTATTGACCCTCCATTGTCATGGCTTGGAACTGGTTCACACGTCACCATGATGTTTTCTACTACATTTGGAAGAAATAATTGGAGAGAGAAGTATATGATGCCATGTATTATGGGTATGGGTGAGCACTAAAGCAGAGGCAGAAAAACCCTGATGTTTGAGATGCAAAATAAATAAATGGAGATGATCTATATTGTAAGATCAACCCACTGAGGATTTTATGAATTTTACTCCATTTATAACTTTAAAGCAAGCTATAGACAGTTGTTGTTCAAAAAAATATCGAGTCCCCTCAGGAAAAGGTGATTTTTTCTTCCCACTGCAGGTCACCTAGCTCTTCGCACAGTGACTCTAGAGCTTCATTACTACTGTCGCTAAAGGAAGGAAAGCAAAGGGGCAGAAGCGAGGGAGACACTCAAATACTTCACCTGTTACAAAAAGCACTTAAAGTTTTCCCCAGTATTACTGTGGTTAAGGAAATCATGTTTTAGAGGTAATCAGAGTCACAGAGACAAATGCCACCCACATGTAAAAAGAGAATGTCCTTGCACTTTTTACTCCCTTTGGTAGCGTGCTGGCAGGGTGCTTACCAGCAATGGTGTAGTTCAATGTGGAGGCCCACTCCTGGTTCTACCTCTCCCGGGCAGTGAAGAGCACACACCAATACACCCTGTGAATGTGTCTGTTATGGGCACAGTGGTACCGGATGATTGTCCTTCACTGCCCACAAGTCTGCAAGTGAACAACACAGCACAGCGCCTGGTACCCGCAAGGCCAAGGGTCTTACAGTCCCTCTCCCAGGGGAAGTGACTTCAAGGGTGAACTGTAACTAGGAAACACCTCACAGATGGGAAGGAATGCACATTCCTCTATGTCCTGTGGAATGGTGATTCAGGGTAGAATAGGCTTTAGAATTTGCATGGGGATGGGGGTGGGTGTTCTGGCCTGAACACTTACCAGCTCGGTAGCCTAGGCAGCCCTGACTACCTGGACCCAGGTCTTCCCACCTGTGATATGACAGTAATGGTAATACCCCACCTGGAGAAGTGGATGTAAAGGTTACATGAGATCACTCATGTAAACAAATGTCAGCCACTGTCCTTAGTCTGTAAGATACCAAAGAACAGGGAGGGGATAAGAATCCCTTCCAGGTCACAACATGGGTCTTCTTAGCAGGACCCGGGATCATTGCTTTTGGAAATAGGAAATGACAATTTGTTTACTAAGGCATTTGAGTTACTCTGGAATTGCAATTTGGAGGAGAAAACTACTTCTTAGACAGTAAAGTTACAATAAAAGGGATAATTGTGGCATAGCCTGTTCAGACCTATAGGCAGAAATTGCCCCGTCTGCAAATGGGAACTACCCAAGCACAGAAATAGAGCTGGGTGCAGGGCTTGAAAAACAATAAAGTTAATTAAAAGAAAAAAAATACTTTTTATAGAGTTCAAAAACAAGTTAATTTTTCTCAAATTCACATTTATGGTGTTAACAGTCAAGGAGTTAAAAAAGCAATGAAATAAATGCTTAAAACCACTTCAACTGACTTCTCTTAAATAGCTTTCATTAGTGTGGTTTGAATCTTTTTTAAGTCATTAAGTGTTTACAAAATTAGATTTTTGTTTGTTTGAATGCAGTTTCTCTTGGTAGTTTTTGTTATCAACAGAGAAGTTCAGAAAGTACTTACACTTTTCCTCCAGAAAATGCAAATCAACTTGATAAAGAAATTACCCTGTAAACCAACTTTATGAAAATAATTTAAAACTAATAAGAAAACACAGTTTTAGAGTATTTAAACAAACCCTGGAGTCCTAAATCAGAAACTGATACCCTTTAAAAAACAATGTACAAAGGCTTGGAGCCTTTTCCCCTTGTATTCTGTGGATAAGAGGAGGTGTTGACTCAAGTCATGGCTTGGCTGATGAGCCCTAAAGGGGTTTATCAGGGCCCCTGTCCAGTGGGTGGACACGTCTGCTAGTGGCCCTAGAGGTGCACAGGTGGAAAATCTTCAGATGTCATCTAGCAAAACTTAAAAATAACACATTGGCCTGCTCTCTGCCGGCCTCAAAACAATAATAATGCCTAACTTGATGATCATGAATGTGAAAGAAAAAGCTAAATATAAAGCAAATGTTCCTGCAAGTAACATGAAAACACACAAGGCCCAGACAGGAAGTCTCGTCCCTGCCCCTCCCACCATCTCACCTTCCGCCCCACGGCCCTGGGGCACCACTTCTGTCCTCCTCTTCATTTTCTGATATGCTGGGCCATACAGCAGATGCTGTCATTGGCGCCCAGGTGAGGCTGTACCAGAGGAAGAATGGGGCAATATCTTTACATGCCCCCTCCTCAGGGAAGACCTGGCTTTCCCCCAAAGAAAACCCAGCTGACAAATGGCTGCATACATTAAAGTCATCTGTTGCCACCATCTGCCCAGGGAAGATACCCACTCAGCTTAGACCTTTGAGTGGGGATTTTTGCCACCACTGGGAACCCGCCATATGGAGGAACTGCCAGGAACTAACAACGGCTGGAAGGAGAGGCTCATTCCTACTTCACAGCGCTAAGACTGGGGTCGGTGTATTTTCATTAGAAGATGTCATGAATATTGACACATCGGCTTTACTGATATTATCCTCAAGCTCAGTTGCAACTCAAAACAATATCCCAAGATAATATGAATCAGGACTCAAGTTCAAGCATAATTTGAGTTGAACAGATTTCTGTATGAAAAAGGTACTCCCCTGCCTCCCACCTATTCTGGATTCTCAGCATCTGATTTATAGAAGAATTTCAGACATCTCAGAGACAGTCTCTGGAGGGAAAATGATTTTAATTGGAGCTTTTCCAGTATTGTCACACTTTAAATAAAATATCTGATTTTGTCAGATCTTGGTTTCTTCTTCTGAAAACCAAGGAGTGTAGACCAGGCTATCTACTCAAGGTTTCTGGGTTCAAGATTCCGTTGACACGGACATAGGGAATAGGTCCACTTCTGAAAACAAGCCCCACGTAACACATGGCTTGATACTTCAAGTGACTCATGGATCTTCAGAGAACAATCTGTAGAAAACTCCTGGATTGTATGTTCCAATGGGATGTTATGATCAATGTGCTTAATGAAACATTTTTTAAAACAAAGGCATACTGAATTTCTTCACACGCCCGTTTCATGAATGTTGAAGGATCATTTGCAAGATGCTATTTCCTCACAGCCTGCCTAGGGCTCCCATGCACTCCTTCTGCATGACTGTAACATAATTCTCTATCAGGCAAGGATGGCCAGTATTGACTGGCATAGGTCATAATTTCCCTGGCCCGAGACTTTCAAAGCTCTCACCAAACATTAATAACATAGCTAATGAAACTAAATAAGATCTTCTAAGACAAACTATTCCCCTTTTACATCAAACACAAGCTATTCACTTTGCAAAACAGAGTTAAGACTGGTTAAAAAAGAACCAACTACCAATAGATGATAGTTCAATTAATATCTTCTAAGATTTTAATAAAAATTAACAAAAAAATTTATATTAAGGTCAAGATGACTATTAAAGAAAATATAATGTAATTAGGATGTATAGCTCTTCTGAATTTATACTATGAAAACACCCCAGGGTCAGGGGAGAATAACTCTTATCCCTGGATTCAGGCCTACCAGTTACCAAGGCAAAGAGGAAATAGTAAAGCAAAAAAGCACATCTCTGATTTTAAAAAATCCAGGATGCAATTATTCAAATATCCTTCACAGTCCAAAATTCTAGAGCCTACAACACATATTCCTGTCCAACATAGGTCAAAAATTTTCATTTTCCACATAGCTATACTAGTGCAGTTGAAAATCGATTAAAAAGTAATATTAATGCAAAAGAAGAGTACTGGAATTGAATTATTAATAGGCAATACAACTGTCAATGTTTTTGTTTACCATTCTTCACTGCCCTTGCAAACAATTTCAAAATGGGAGGCGCCGAAGCATGAAGATTGTTTGCAGTCATCGGATTTGAAATCACAGTGCTGGGAATTGGTGGGATCCTTGCTTCCTTGGGTTATCAGACAGTGTGAACTCTCTTTGAAAGCAGACTATAAATTCACAAGAGAGTCCCTTGCCTTCCATCAAGGACATGTTTTAAATGACCCCCATCTGCCATTTCAATGTATTGTTCCCAAAGACTTCCATAAATATTTAAAATAAGAAAGGCACTCTTTAAACACAATGAATAGCTTATGAAATTAAAGTTGGCTGATGGATTACATTGTATACATAATACACCGTAAATAATGACAAAGAAAATATGAGTAGCATTACTAAACGCATCTCGCTTCTCTTGACATTTCTTAAGGAATATTCAGAAGACACTTAGGTATGAAGGTCGAATTAACTGACATCACAGGGTGAATAACTCTGTAGAGCCACACCATTCCAGCTGTGCATATGCTCTCCTGGTACAATGTTCCACTGGGAAGGCTGACACTGGCTTTCCAGCTCTCAAGAAGAGTCCACCTACTACCTATATGCAGAAGAGTCACAGAAGTAGTGGGCCACAGATCTCGAGGCCTGCGTTTTAGTTTCTTGTATTCAAAAGGAAACAACATTTAACTCTGGACATTTCTACGGACGACATTCGATGTGCATTAATTAAATGAGTGTGTGCAGCTATTACCAGGTCCAACCACAGGTTGCACTGACAATTTCTCAGGAGAAATGCTCTTTTTCTTCCTGGATCTGGTCCGGCAGCCGGCTTGCATCCTTTCCACTCTGCTGAGCACCCCCTTGTTCTAACTCCACCTCTTCTCCTTAGAAGTCCTGATCATTTGAATTTTCTGTCCAATCAAATAATTTCAACATCTTTTAAAATTAATTTTCTCAGATCTCTTTCCTAACCCATTTTCAATGACTTTCTCCAGGATGTAACAGAAAAATTATTTCTCAACATTTACACTGCATACCCCAGGGTAATGTTAAATCTTTCAAGAACAGTATCTCCTCGACATAATCTATGTGTGCTACCCAGATTTTATTTCTCTTTTTGGGTGAGTGCCAAGCCTCAATTTTTTACATAAATAACTCTTCAATTCAACATACCATAGAGCTATTGATGTGCTTGACCAAACTTTCCACAGCTAATTTAATTCTTCTATTCTCTTGATGCCTCCAATTTCTCCTATATTCATGTCATGCTTCAATACCCTTTGTATGTTTTCATTCCATTTACTAAATAAAATGCAACATTGTTCCAGTCTAAAATCATCTGCAGAAAACCAACCTCAGCCTGCTAACAAGCTCTGATACCATCCAACATTCATGGATTCATTTCTCTAAAAGTTTTATGGGAAGAAAATGCTGAAACTTATCAAGACTTTTATTTATGCCTACATAGTTAACACTAACTTCTTCCTTCTCATTTAGATAGACCATCACCACTTCCTAGAATAAAACAAAGCTGGGTAAAGTATTCCTCAAAATGCTGTAGAACTTTCTAACTAGTACCTTCAGCTAGATACTTTGATTACTACTAAAGGGTCTAGTAACTTCCCATTTGCTATACAGTATTTCACGGAACAGATTTCATCAATGCAAAGTAAATCTTTTGTTTCAAAATGCACTAAGGAAAAAATGACAAAAATGCTTTCACCCATTATAAAATTTCACCAACTGCAAGATGCATCTTCATTTAGATGTAAAAATAAGTGCACCCTAGAATTTATTAAGCAAGGTGCTCTAATTTACTGCTATGAAATAGTAATGTTCTATAATAACTATATCCTTGAGCATACTAACATGGTATTTAAAATGTAAGTTCCAGAGTTAGTGACATGACACAGACCAATCTACTACTAAATCAATACTGTTAGAATTTTGAACATCTTAAATACCTAAGAGTTTATATGTATATACTCCCCCACACCCAAAACCTTTTAAAGTCACTTTCTTTCTTCTGTAACCTCTGGCTTGTCTCAAAGTATATTTTAGTCAAATACCATCCCTCCTAACAAAGAACTTATGCCTAAGGCTTAATTGAAGGCATGTGCCTTAAATACTATGCACTTATCATAACATGCCATCTCAAATGATATACAGATGCAGTTTAAATTATAAAGTATTTGGTAAATGATGGACATTTCATTCTATACATTATTTAGACTCATCAACCCAAACTTTACACAATTAACAGTACTCTAAGAAAAAGTAAACTTTAAAATCGGGATTTATTTATAGCCTAAAATGTCAAAAAGCTTTATAATGATTCCTGCTGTCTGGTTTTGAACGTGGATTCATGATGGAAGTGCAGTACACCCTTTGCATTTTAGTGGGCAGTGATTCATCTGAATATAAAATTTGTTCCTCAAATAGTACCACAAGGTTGAATTAAGTCTGATAAGGTTTTGATTTTTTCCCCCCCTCTCTCTACCGCTGGCTAAGGTGGTATGACTTCACACAAAACCAGTGTGAAATATGTGCAAATATCCTGTTACACGTTATTCAAAGTGCCTTGAAGAACCCTGCTCTGGAAAGCCCGTGGAGGTACTTCACTGAAGCCACAGCATTCGAACAGACTAAGGCCTGCAGAGGAGCTGCACATCAGGGCCAGCGCCTCCTGGTCTGAGGAGAGAGGTCTGACTTACTCTTCCAGCCTAAAGGGGGAAAACAGCCCGAATCTGCAGCTGTGGAGCAGCTAGTGAGAGGGGGTTTGAGTTTCCCAGAGCATTCTCCCACCTGGGTGCTGTTTGAGCCACATGTGAAGAACAGAAACCAGAGAAGGTAAAGCTCAAACCCAAGAAGTTACTTCACCAACAGGAATGAAAAGAAGTGATTCTCAGTAGTTGTTGCCAGATGTTAAAAGGTAACCTTGAAATCAAGTCACAGAGCTGGCCGGGAGATTAAGGCTGACAACTGTCTGGAGGAAAATAGGCAATGATGGACCACAGGGCCCTCCGACTTGACTCTGAGGTCAAGTTGAGAAAAAGTAAAAAGTCAAGATTCCTAGAAAATGCATTCAGGTTCCTCTCGTTTCACTTGAAATTACTGTGAGACATAAGCTTAAAATAGACCTGGAAAGCCAGAAGCAATGACATCTTGGGGCCTTAGTCATATCTTCACATGACAGGAATAAGCACCTGTCTTGCTGGGGTTTGAAGGGCTGAAAGATCCTGATGTCAGGCATCTACCAACACCCATACCTAGTCAACTCTTCATAATGTCCAGCCATTAGCATCACTATTTATGTTGCAGTTCTGGGGGTCAAACTCAGGGCCTTGAGCATGCAAGGCAAGAGCTTTACCACTGAGACCCATTATTATACATATTATTTTTTTTTTCTAATACTGGGGACTGAATTCAGGGAACTTTGCCACTGAGCTGCATCCTCAGCCCTTTTTATTTTTTGAGACAGGGTCTTGCTAAGTTCCTTAGGGCCCTGCTAAGTTGCTGACGCTGGTCTCAAAATTGCAATCCAGGCTTCCAAATTGTTGGGATAACAGGCATGTATCACCACATCCAGCTGGTTGCATTATTTTTCAATAAGAAAATTTAAAGAATACTTTAGATTATAGATCCACTATATGGAGCTCAGGAAAGGCAAACAAGGAGCAGAGGTCCACAGATTCTAGAAGCAGTTTTTTTTTTTTTTTTTCATTCTAACTGCTTTCTTGGGCACATGGTCAATAAACAATGATAAACTAGCATCACTCTTTAAATACTAAGTGGAACTGTGGATGCCAGTAAATAACCCTAAAAACAACAAAAGTAGTTTTGGTTTAGTTACTTCCATGTACAGTCAACAAAAATGTGACTGTTTGAACCTATTTTAAGATTTTTGATCTTGGAATTATGACAAAGGGAAGTCAGAATTCAGGAATGGTAAGGAAAGATGAAAGTTCCCAACGCCGAGACAGTGATCACAGGTTGTGCCTTGTCTCTCAATCAAGAAAGGAACCTCCTGGCTTCCCAGGCTGCTCACTGTGCCTCACCTCAGGGCCCTGCTAAGTTGCTCACGCTCCCAAGTGTGGACTCCGGGTCGCACCCAAAAGCCCATCTTTGATCTGGACTTCACTCTTCATTTACGGTTCTACATTTCAATGTCTTCCTGGAAATGACATCATTCAAGTTTTGAGATCAGATCCTGCCCTTGGCCCCTGTCATTAAAACACAGCTAGACATATGTAGTCTGTGTACCCTAACGAGATGTTTCTCAGGCTAATTGCTAACTGATCTCCTTTGGGGACTTGTTGGTAAGCGACAGCAGCCGATTCTGGCTGATCCCATGGAAAAGGAATTCAAAGGATATCGAGATGCGGTTCAACACGAGCTCCAGAGAATGCCCAACACAGTACACAACAGGCCCAAAGAGCAAACTGTCGACATTCCTGTTGTTCAAGGATCCCCTCCTGCAGACACTTCACCCCCAAGGCCAAAGCCACTTCCACCACTGGGGCCAGGAAGAATGATTCTAGGTAGAGACTCTGTCCTCCGCTAGCTCCTTTCTGGATTTAGAGTTGCTCGGTCCCATTCTTGTAGATCAGTTACCCGAGTTCTAGTGTAGGGAGTTGGTTGTCCTAAGGCTGGAAATGCCACGATAGCAAAAGTGTTAAAAACTGCCAAGAAGCCAAAATACCACTAATGCCCCCTGTACAGGGTTGTCACACGAAATAGGTAATTCCAACTGAAAACAGCCTAAGAAAACAGTGTCCATTTCTTCATCCTGAAAAAGACACATGCTTTTAAAGCAAATAATTAAATCATAAATATTGTAAGGAAATATGGTTGAGATACAGCAGAGCCTCCTATCCTGGTGTAAATGCACTAGGAATAGTGGCGACAGGTGATCCACAGGGTTCTCAGTTTCAACCTGCCAGGCAGTACTGGAGGTGCTGCCGACCCCGCACTGACTCCCCCACACCTGCTCACTGATGTCCCAGAATGTGGCCTTACCGCCTTCCTCCCCCTTGGCCACAGGAACCCCCTGCCCACTGACAGGCTTTCTTGGTGGTTCTGAGAAAACCCCCGTCCTCATGAGGCACGTGCACCTGAGAAGAACCCGCTTTGCTTACAAGCACTGGTCAGGAAGGGCAGAACTCCAGGACGCGAGGGGCGCATCCCTGCTCCTGGCCACAGCAGGGGTAGAAATGCCGTGCACCCCAGGGCTGCGCGCCTGTCAACCACTGCTCCTCCCACGCATAAACCAGTGAAGTGGCCTGACGGAGGGTCTCCTCAGGCCCCACCACAACTTGGCTGTATGTGCCTTCCATGTGCAAACCGTACCTAGGGACAGGAATGTGAGTGAGCCAAGAAGCCGAAACACAGAAGCAAAAGGAGGATCGCCTGCAGCCAAGACAGAAAGCTCACTTTCATACGCCCGAGAAACGATCAGGACAGACTCTCAGTGCTTAGATCTAGGCTGGATGATAGAACGCCGAAGTCTCACTCTTCTTTAAGTGTGTGTGTGGGGGTGTGTGTGGGTGTGGGGGTGTGATGTTATGTAAAAGACTGAGCATCAGCAGGCTGCTTTACTGGAGTACAAACCCCAAGACCACAAACTCATCTAACTTCCAACAAATATAAATTCGATATTAGGAGGATCCTCATTTTGCTTTTTAAAATAACCTTTTATGAGCACGTGTACAATAGAAAGTTCACATCAGGTAACGTTTGCAATATTTGCATGGTATTGTCTTAATCTACTCAGCCTGTGACAAAATGCTCAGACTGGGTCATTCAGGGCTGACAGAAATAATTCCACATAGATCTGGAGGCCAGACATCTCGGATCAACTGGCCAGGGGATTCGGTGTCTGGAGAGTGCCGTCCCCATGGATGACATCTTCTGTGTGTTCTCACCTGGAAGAAGGATGGGGCTCTTCCCTCAGGCCTCTTTTCAGAGCCCTCAGGACCTGGTCACTCCCCATGGGTCCCACTGTCTAATACTGTCACCTTGGTGATCAGGTTTCAGCATATGGCTTTGGGAGGGACACAAGAACTCAGACCACAGGAGTCCTATTCAATCTCCTAAAAACACGTATGATAAAAACAGGATCATGAGCATTCCTTGTGCATTTGCACATGAAACGCTTTTGCTCACTCGTTAGTGCAATAAACATATCTGAAAGCCTGCTAGTTGAAATGACTTCCAAAATATTGTGCAGACTGGTTGCTTTCTGTTAATTAGCAGAGGTCCCTCCTTCACACAAGACCTGTCAGGGAGGGCCTGACTGTTAGGACTGAGGTCTACCCGAGCATCATCAAAACAGACAAACGGACAAACACCCCCCCCACACACACACACACACACACACAACACACAAAACACTTCACTGGTTAATCACAATCTCTTGAACTCCTTAACGCTTTGCATTTGTTCAGCCCTAAAATATAAATGTCCTTTTGGATTACACTAGATTTAACTTAGAGGAAAATCGAGGGACTCTCCCCATTTCTCCACCGACAATAAGGTTTCCAATGTCTCGAGCATTCAGCTGAGATCTGCAAGAAGGCTCTACCCTGTGCAGGCAATAGTCTATCTGCTTCTTCTCAACTCAAACTTCTTTTTAATCAGTTTTTTTTTTTTTCTTCTGACTTTCACACTCACAACCATTTGGTCCACCTCAGTGCTGTGCTGTTATTTCTTTGCCCATCTGCCCACTTATTTGCCATTTACCAATGGCCTCTAAAATGTATGTAGATCTTCCATTTCTTTTTCCGTCCTTCAAAAATCTTTCATTTTGAATTAGTTTGACTCACATAGAAGCTGTAAGAATAACAGAGTTCCTTGTATCCTTTATTCAGTTTCCCCAAATTATGTTATATAACCACAGTATCAAGTATCAGACCAGGTCACAGACAATTCTCATAACTACAGGTCTTATTTGGATTGTACCAGTTTTCCTATGAATTCACTCTTCTAGAAGGAAAGAGAACAATTTTGTATATTTCGTTGCATTACAGATTCATGTAACAGTTAACACAGAACTGTTCCATCACAGCCTCCCGAGTCCCCCGAGCTATGCCTCCTTGGTCAGTACTTCCCCAACTCTAATCTGTCAATCATTAATCTGTTCTCCATCTCTGTAACTTTGTCACTTTTTAAATATGTTATACAAGTTCATACAGAATGTAATCATCTGAGATTTGCTTTTTTAAAAAGCTCATAGTGTTCTTAAGATTTGATTATTTGGCTACATACATTGATACTTCTTTTATAGCTTAGTACTACTCCATCACATGGATATACCACAATTTTCTTATCAGTAGATTCTTACTTTTAGTAATGCAGATTACTTGCATAATGTATGCAGGCCTCTTTCAACTGGCTGAAGAAGCTAAAATTAAAAAGACTGGTTCCTAGAAGAGTAAGAAATTACGCCTCAGATTCAAGAAGGCAACACTGATGACTCCTCTTGAAATATCCAGCCCATCTTGCCTTCCCAGTTTCTACCATTATGTATGCCAATTCCTCAATCCCTGTGTGCACACTTGTATGTGTACACACACAGATAATCAGATGAATTGGTCTTATTTCTTTGGAGAACTTTGACTAATACAGTATTCTAAGATTGGAAAACAGAGATGTCTACTCTCATCACTTTTTAATTTTCCCCCATTATGTAAATATATATGACTTTAAACAAATATGAAATGAATATATTTCTTTTACGTATCTGCATATTGGCCAAAGATTAAAATTGAAATTCAATGTATTTCAGCAAGTATATTCTATAAAAAGGAGTTAAAAATAAGTGAACATATGCCTGCTTTTATACCCACCATGATAGGCTAATGAAAAAGAAAATGTTCAGGCCTGTAACTTAAGCTTAGAAGTAACCCCTCAGGGACACAAATGAAACTCAAACTTTGTTAAAGTGGTACCATAATGTGTAGTCTTAAAGACCTTTCAGGGGACTATGTCACTGATAAGAAAATTATTAATATATTCTATACAGTAGCAGAGTTTTTAAAAAACCTGCTTCAGTGTTTTAGAAAGACGACGTAGGAATACCTAGGTAAAAATCATTCAAACCTTAATGACAAATTTCTAATGACCTTCTATTATTTGCAGGTACTGCCCTAGGCTTTGGGGGTCTAACAGTGAAAACACTATCCCACCCCACAGCTCACAGAATCTACAATGGACTGGAGTAGAGGGAGGTGAGGGGAATCACAAATGCATAATGAAGTCACTCACTGTAAATTCTTGAGAGGGAAATCTAGGCAGGAGATTGAGAGATGGAGGTGCAGATGGTGCTGGGTGCCACTTTAGAGAGGAGCATAAGGAAGACCTCCATGGGAAAGTGACATGTTGGAACAACCTGAGCTCTGCAAGGCAGGGGTGACCTCTGGCTTCCCACAGGGATGAACGGAAATCAAGGCACTCAGAAATCTCTCCAGGGAGGCTGGCCCCTGGGCCTCCAGCTTATTTACTGGGCGACCTGGCTGTCACAGGCACCTGAGGCCACTGGTGACTGGCCTCGCTCCGCAGTTCCTGAATCAGGACATCACGTCCACCACGTCATGTCCAGACTCCTGCATGCCTCACCCTGCTTAGGAACTGAAGGTCTGATCCGAAGCCCACCCCCTCAATCCCTTGTCATGAGCAGAACCGAGGAGACTGCCTGCAGCTCCAGAGGGGGCTGGCCTTTACCCAGGATCCCATCCAAGAGAGCCCTCTATTCCCACCCAGGCAGGGAGAGTCACACAGGTTTAGTTAAACTCCACTTCAGAGGAAGGAAGAAGAAACAAATAATAGTGTAACAGAAAGTTGGGGGGTTGGAGGGAAAAGAACACTGGAAAATTTTATGAATTTGAATGAAACAAAAATAATAATAAAACTGGTAAAAATCAACAGCAGAAACAGAGTCGTCTTCATATACTTTCACTCAAAACAAAATGGCAGTGGATCATGGTTACATCAGTCACCATGTGGTAGAAAAATATAAGAGCTATCAAACTATTGGGTGGTCTCTCTCAGATGAAAGTCGTCAGATCCATCTGACTTTGATCTCTCATTCACAGAAATAGCCTGGAGAAAATTCTCCACCCAATAAAAATAATAAATCTCAGAAGCCACACACTGTAGGCCAGAAAGCACCTCTGGTGAGCAATCATCCTTGCCAATGCCCTCGGCGAACGTTAACCGCTTCAGTGCTGGGAACACCACCAGGAAAGCCCAAAGGCCTCAGATCTCAGCCACAGATCTCAAGGCTGGGCAGGCTACAGGAAGGGGGAAGGAGAGAAAATCTATAGAATTCTCTAAACCAGAAAGATGCTATTGCCAGGAATCCTTCAGGGAAACTGTTAGGTGCAACCAAGAACGTAAAATCCAGAAATTAAATTTTAATTGTGTCTTCTGGTCTAAAGGCCAAACTAAAAGAGCATGAATAACAGGTTTACAGTAATACACAAGCCTGACTTACAAGGTGTCAATTCTCTTATTATTGGTAAATCCATGAACAAATACATTGTAGGCGACTTTGTCCACATGAAAGATGACTGACACATGCACACATGCAAAGCTAGAATGTGTGTGTGTGGGAGATGATTCTAGAGCAAAAACAAATACCCTTTCCCTCTTCCAAGCCTCTGTGGAGG
Source organism: Ictidomys tridecemlineatus (assembly GCF_052094955.1). NCBI lineage: Eukaryota > Metazoa > Chordata > Mammalia > Rodentia > Sciuridae > Ictidomys > Ictidomys tridecemlineatus. The sequence continues at coordinate 151,468,010 of NC_135484.1, read as the reverse complement.
TAAATATGTGGTGGCAGCATCCTGTTCTAGAAGGAGCACAGAGCAGCACATGGGGCTGGGAACCTGAGTCGACTCTTGGTTTCACAGTTTAGTGACCACGACTTCACTAGCACACAACTTCTCCTCGTGAGAGCCTCAGTTTTCACCTGCAAGGCAGACTAGTGACCAGGGATGCTATGGTTTAAATACGGCCCCCTAAACGTGCACACTGGGAATTTAACTTGCGGGGCTGGGGTGTTAAGAGGTGGCACCTGTAAGAGTGAAAAAGCTTCGAAGGCTCTGCCCTCGTGGACAATTAATGACACTCTTGCAGGAGTGGGTTTGTTAGGAAGGCACCTCAGCCCTCTGGCTTTTTCTCATGCTCTCTTCTGCCACGTGATGCCTTTGTCACGTAGTGATACAGCACAATGGCCCTCGTGAGCCATGGCCCATCAATACAGGACTTCCCAGCTTCCAGAACTGCAAGCTGAATACACTTCTATGTTTATAAATTACAGTCTGTGCTCTTCTGTTACAGTAGGCAAAATGGTCTAAGACAGTGTCTAACTCACTACCAAGGTCGAGTTAAACAATGATTGGGTATCTGGCATGTGACCCTCACTATTAAAGCTTTCATTACTGACAACTACTCCAGAATCATATGTTGACATGTTGGTAAACATGGACTCCTTAACCAATGGCTTGCTGCATTGGCTCAGCTGGTCACTGAGGCAGCAACAGGGTTTTCTGAACAATGACTACAAGCAGAGTGGCTGTGAGGACAGAAATTCCTGGTTGGAAGCTAAAGGCCTGCCTGCCTCCGCTGGGGCTCTGGCAAGCTGCTGTCTAGGGGATGTATCCCCTGGCCATCCTGCATGTGCCTATCTCCAAATTTCCCCTTTTTGAATAACAATAGTCATGCTAGTTTAGAGCTTCCCCAGCTGACCTCACCTTTACTTGATGACAAACCCTAGCTTCAAATAAGATCCAGCTCTGAGGCATTTGGGGTCAGAACTTCAAAAGACAAATAGGGAGAATGATTTACCCATTTCACCAGGCTCCTTCACCAGAGGCCAGGAACCAGAGCACACGAGGGTCAGACGTGATGCCTACCTTGTAAGTCCAGAACTCCCACCTTGTACTCATCTGGCCCAAGCTACAAGTCCAAACAGCTGTTTCTGTAGCATGAAATGATTTTCCTCCATAGGTAACCCTGCTTCCTTCCAGTAGGACTCCACATTAGATTCAAGTTTCAAATCAACAATAACTGATTTTCCAATATAAACATGTCCCCGAGACTCCGAGACTCCTGTATTTGTGCTGGCTAACACTGGCATACTACCCACCAGGGGAATGCATGGTCCCACTGAGATCTACCTCAAGGACACACAGCAGTACCCAAGTCCTCCTCCACCACCACCGTCCCATAGGAACTACCAGACATACTTGCTACATTCAAACCTCCAAGGTCCACCCCAGACCCAGATTTGCACACTGCAGAGGGCAGCTCTGGACAGCTTTATGTGTCACCAGGAGCCCAGGTAATTCTTACCAGGGACAGCAAGGACAAGGAATGGCTGAAGAGTGGTTAGAACGAGAAGTGCCAGGAGGAGTGACCTGGTGGAAACCAAAGGAGAAATGGAGGGCGGGGACACGACTGCCTCCCTGACCTGCAGCACTGGAACCCACAGGAAGCTTGGACGGCACACAGGCTGCTCCAGAAGGCTTCTGTCCCCTGAGCTCCTGCCACTAGGGGAAACAGGCAGCACCAGCACACTGAAGCAAGCCCCACCCACCCCCAGTAGGGAGGCGGGGGGGGGGGGGGGGGGACCTGCTGCCTGGGCCCTGGCACTGCAAGTCTGCCACCACAGAGACCCGCCCAGCAGGGTGTCGGGACTCTCAGCACCCTGGCACAGGGGAACAACCTCTCCCTACAGGTGGAGACTGCCAGGGCCGAATGCTGGCTCACTGTGGGTGGTCTCTGTGGCTCCAAGTATTGAAATGTGTGTCCAACCCTATCAGCAGGCCAAGCCAGGCAAGTGCCATGTTAAAATAAAGCTGTGCCCCCTAAACTGACTTCAACCAAAGCACCTACAGCGTTAAATAAAATTCATCGACAGCATAGGCAGTAATCATAGACAATACTAGAGGCTTTTTAAAGCAGTGTCACTGGTTTAAAAAGCTAAACCACAGTGAACAAGTAGACTTGTGGATTAATTCTAGATGATGCCGAATTGAGATATGTTCTTTGGACAGCCTGAGCCATTTTTGATCACTTTACCAACTCTGATTACCTAATCCCATTTTCCTCTTGCACTGGATGTCGGGAAAGATCTGTGAGCTCTGTGTAAGCTGAACACTGTCCTACAGAGGCTTAAATTCAACAGAAACACTTTTTATGTCTCACTTCATACACACAAATCACACACATCGACGTACTACAGCTTATTTTAGTTTAGCATTTTAATTGACACTGTGCATCTTTATTTTATATAGTCTGCTTACTAGGAAAGGATGAAACAACCATAAAGAAGATCCAACAGAAAGTGAGAGGGCTCATCAGAACACACCAGGTCAGCGCTCACTTGGACGTACTGGAGCAGGACGCCCGAGGATAACAGGAAGAACAGTACTCTTCAGGAGTGAAGTGGGACCAGTATTCCACCAGAAGTATACATGGTTCTCTCAGAAAGAACAGCCAAGAGTCAATTATTTAAATTTTTACAAAAACATTAACACAATTGCTCTGAGATAGACAATAAAATGAGAAAACAGACTGTAGGGAGTCTACTCATTAGAGGATTGTTACTTGGGATAAAAATGCTTATTATAGGAGCCAATTTCTTGTCAAGTGGAGGAAACAATTTTCCCTACAGACATGGCAACATCTGAAGATCGTATTCTGCTTCATACTGTGTAAATATGTTATTTCTTTTAGTCTTCATAAAGAATTGAAGGATGAGAAAAAAGTAGTATTTATGTGAAGTGATAGAGCCACTATTAAAATCTAGATCATGTGATATCCAGCCCAATTTGCTTCCATTTGACTACAAACAAGATTCGGAAAGGAATTTTTTGTAACTGCTCAATTAAATTTGTATTGAGGTGCTGGGGCTCAGCGGTAGCTCATTTGCCTCATAAGAGTGAGGCACTGGGTTCGATTCTCAGTACCACATGTAAATAAATAAAATAAAGGTGTATCAACAGCTAAAATTTTTTTTCTTTAAATTTGTATTGAACAATTCCAATCCATCTTTAACTGTTTTTTGAAGTTGTAGATGAACAGAATACCTTTATTTTATTTATTCATTTTTTATGTGGTGCTGAGGATCAAACCCAGTGCTTCACAGGTGCTAGGCAAGGACCCTACGACTGAGCCCCAATCCCAGTCCCCCATCCATCTTAAACAACACTTTTATAAATCAACACTAAATATTTTCAAGTAAATCCACTTAAGCTCATCCAAATGTGATAAATAATACACTGTTCAATTCTTATTAAGTTGATTTTGCATTTTTAAGATTTCACTTTTTGCCTTTTAGTCAAAATTACACTGGCCTTTACCTCCCTTTAACAATTCTAGGATTAGTAGGAAAAACTCATCAACTTTCAGGAGCCCCATTACTGATTTGGGGTAGGGGTTGCTGGGGCTCAAAGCAGGGCTTCACATGTGCTAGCCAAGTGCCATGCCACTGAGCTGCAGGCAGATCCCACCTGTGGTGCTGGGCCTGCTTCAAATGGCTCAGCTGGATTCCAGAAGGCCTTCCCTCCAGTGTAAGGAGCAACCTGCAGGAGGCTGGGAAGCAGAAGCCAGGCAGCAGCCAAGGCCCTCTGAACTGTCATGGTTAGAGGAGGTGACAGCAGTGCTGAGATGCTAAGGGACCCGGCTTCCCCTCCTCTGCCCCAGCTGACCATCATCAGCCTGAAGCCCAGCACCCACACCGGGCAGCAAACACACACACACACACACACACACACACACACACACACACACACGGAAGCTGCTGCTAGGCAGAGGCGCAGCTCCCCACCCACCCAACTGGGGGCCGGCCCTGCCTAGGTGCCCACTCTCCACCTGAGCCCGGACCTCCCCCTGCTCCCCTTTGCTGAGGAAGGTCCACTCCCAGGACACACCATCCCGCATCTCACAGTGGCTCCGCCTCCCTGCACTGACCCGGATGACACACGCCATCTAGACCACAGTGGGCAAGCGGAACCCAGTGCTGGTGGCGGATTGTTTGATTACTACTTCCTCCTCTTTTTGGGGGTCGGGGGTAGCAGGGATTGAACCCAGGGTGCGTTACACTGAGCCCCATCCCTAGACCTTTTTATTTTTTATTCCGAGTCAGAATTCATTTTTTCTTCCGTTTTGTTTTTGGTTTTTGGTTTTGGGAGCATGTTGCTGTGCTGACTGGTTCCTGGACATATATACGAACACAAGCTTGTTTCTTTTTTCCTCATTTCAGTGTTTTTTATGGTAGTTGCTTTTCCTTGCCTTGTCCTTGAAGGTTGGGGTTTTTGATTAGTACACTTTGGTTTGTTTTGTATTGTTTTTCACTTGTTCCTCTTTCTCTCCTTTTGTGAACAGCCAAATTCTGTTGTTCATTCTGTCACACCCCCTTTACTTTGTTAATTCTATTTCTTATCCTCCTTCCTTGTAACCATCACAAGCTGCATCTCTTCCACATTCTCTGTTCACTTTTTGAAATGGTGAAGTTTTTTATCTATCATTTTATTTTCTGACAATTAACTGTATTCTTACCATATATTAGCACTAGTTGGTTTTTATAACTGCTGCCCCCACCACAGTGATGACTTTGCAATTACTACTGCTGTGGATGACAAAGTTGACTCCTATTTGCTTTAATGTCAGAAATAGTGTATGGTAACTTGTTTTTTTCTGTTGGCAATTGTTGACCGACCTTACCAAATCTGCTTTTCTTTTTCTGGCAATATGCAGTATTATATTGCTACATACAGCACACGTTGCAGTGGGAACCAACATTTAGTTTAATACTGTGCCCTGTTTGCTGCAGTGTTTACCCTGTTCAGTAGGCGGCTGTGAACCTGCAGGGACACTACAAGTTCACAGGGTAGAAACTCTGCTGCTGAACTCAACCAAACTGCGCCTTGCTCCATGTACAAATTAATGACACTCAATCTTTAGTACTATTAATACAAAGAAAAGAAGTGACAAAAACCCACAGTAATGACCAGCCCCAAGAAGAAACAGCTAGGAGTGGGCCCCGAGTTCCACCTACACAATTCCATTGCTACAGCAAAAACAGAGGAATAACACAAAGGCTGTGGACACTACACCTACAAGGGACTCTCAAACCGGATCACTCTAGGACACATCAGCACTGGAGATTGAGCCCCAGGAAGGCACCCACGTAAGAGTGGACCAGAAATGCAAACTAAAGAACGCATAAAACTCAACGCATGAATACAGGAATATGATAAGGAAAGTTAACACTATCTACTGCGTAATTCACCAGCAAATTACTTCCCAAATATTGAAGTGGATGAAGAGTCACACAAGGAATTCAAAAGAGTCATTATAAAAATGATCAATGAATTCCAAGAGAAAAACAACGGAATGAACTAAGGAAGTCAGAGATATGAATGAGAAATTCAAAATGGGGATAGAAATACTGAAAAAGAACCTAACAAAAATGTTGCTAATGACTGGTCCCAGAGTCCCTTTCAAAGTCACCCATGCCCTTGAGGACCAGAACACCTCCCACTTGACCCTACATATAAAGATTCCCAACCTCCAGATGGCACCGTCCTGGGGAAAACCTTCCACGCATGGTTCTTTGGTTCCACATACAGCATTTGGACACTGGGTTCCTGTCTTTGCCCGGGTGTATGGTGGCCGTCTTTGCGCTAGGGATCACCCACAGGTGGTGGTCTTATCAGATATTTTCTGGGGCTGCACCTTTCTCTGCCCATGTGGAGTGATTTTCCCATTTCCTGCATGCACACGGTTGTTGAACGGCCTTCCATATCTGGCTTGCAAATAGGGAGAAGAGATAAAAGGGGAAAAAACAGCCACAGGCTCTCTCAACTCCCTGGAACTCACTTCAGTTGGATTTGGCGGGTGGAGCGGGAGGGGGGTGTGGGATGAAAACTGTAAACTGCTTCCCACTCAGAAGTATGTATTTCCAGCAGGAGAGGACAGAGTCCCTTGCTGCCCACTCTTGCTCCTGCGAGTTACATGCAGGTTCCTTCTGCAAGTGCCTGCCTGCCATGTGGCTAAAGGGTGGGGGTGAGTAGCTGCTACTCTGCTAAGAACTAAAATTAGCCAAAATTAACCACATCTTACAATCAAAGCCTCCCCCTAGAAGTTGCAAGCCCTCAACACATTCCAGAGTTTCAAAATAATTACACCAAATGGGTTCTCCAGGGAATTTGCTAAATATATGGGAAACAAATTCTTGTGGCACCGAACTGTTCAGTATTACTAGGATCTCTTCTTCATATTCACTTTTTGGGTTTATAATTACTAACCCTAAAATGATTTATGTTCATCTTGATGAGAACAAGAAACCCCAACTCCAAACACGTTTCTAAGTCTTTCATTCCTTAGTGGTAGTTTTGAGCACTTTCAAATAAAACATTTTCTATTCAGCAGCAGCACTTTCCTGACCAGAATTCTCTTCTTCTCAGTCTCTATGTGCAAGTATATGGAAAAATACAATTATGATTAAGCAATCAAACTAAAGCATACAGGAGCAGAAAATCATCTCATCTCCTCCAATAAATATGTAAGAAGCACTGTAAAAGCAAAGCTAAAAGGAACATCAAGACCAATCTCTGCAGACTTCTAAAATGATGCATATTACTAATGTTCAATTATAAAATCTCAAAGGAACTCAGACTGAGTAAAGTAACGGACATGCACTTACCAACTCCACAGCACTCCATTCAAGAACACATCTCCAAATGAGGGTGCTTGGCAAGATTAAAGGAGGTAGTGTTTCAAAGACCAACATCCCAGAAAAGCTTTGAAATAAAAATTAAGACTTTCAGCATTAACAGTGTGTGTGTGTGTGTGTGCGCGAGCGCGCGCATCAAGTGGGCAGGCTGGGTCTTTAGTGTGGTTCTTTGAATACAGAAATTTGGCACAGACTTGGTGAACAGGACTAGTAGGTAGATAGGCTAAAAAATAATTTGTTTTCCTTACCCTGAAGTCACAAATTGAAGTGTGCCCATTTTCCTTCAAAAGTCACTCATTTCCCATCAGCTGAACACTGTCCCCATGTAGAACACAGTGACAGCAGAGTGAAGGAGGATTCCCACCTGTGTGCACAAGCCCAGGTGGGTCACAGCCATGCCCATGCCGGCTCACTAGGTGGGTTTCAGCTCCACACATCACCAGTGCTGTCACACCTCACCAGCGACCATTCTTCTATTATTGCCATTTTGAAATCTTTCTCTTTTTGTGCCTTTTGGTATGCCATGCATTCTTAAATATCACCATGATTTTACTCTGCACTCCATCTCGAGATTTCATTGGCATTATGGTATTCAATGTAACATACATGCCAATAATTCCAAATTGAGATCTCCAGCAGAGATACCTTTCCTAAATGTCAGTATAGCCATCAGCCTCCTCGATGGGACCTGTTTGTTATCTCCTGGCCATTTCACAGTAGTGTGTCCAAACCAAAGCTGCAGAACTTCTCACTTGAATGCTAGCCTCTTCCGTCTTCCATATTAAGTATATTTCACCTTTTCCATAACCTGGAACTGCTCATGCCTCCCTCTGTCTTGCTCCCCTCTCATTTCTAAATTCAGTTTATTTTGCCTTCTAAATACATTGTACACATGGGTGTGCACATGGCGGGGTGCCTTGAGCGTTCCTCTCTCCCACCTCCACTTCCACGGTGCTAAATCAACCACAAGTGATTTCGTCAAGTAGGTTTCTATCGGGTTCCTCCACTTACACCTGGGCCCCTACAATTTATTCTCCACACAGCTACAGATATCTTTAAAATGTAAATAAGATGTCATCTCACTGCCCAAAGCCTTTGGTGATTTCCCATTGTTCTTGGAATAAAATTCAGAATCCCTACAAGGCCGGTTGCTATTTCCAATGCAAGAAGTCAGGGTAGTGGTGGCTCTAGTGGTGCCCGGAAGTGAGAAGCCTCTGTCTTCCTTAGTGCCAGGAACTGCTTCGGGTCTGCGGAAATCACCAAACTACACACCTGAGATGGGCGGATTTGGGGGTATGTGTGTTAAGATCAAATAAAAACATGAAACAACAACAAAAAAAATCACAGATGGAACACCACCAGACCCTGCAAATAAAGGCAACAGTCACATCAAATGCCATCTCCGTATACACAGGACATCATGAAAAGGTGACAGCATGGCTGGGGCTCTCACACAGCCTGCTGCAACGGGTTCTCCGTCTCAGAGCGAGCCCAGCGAGGCTGTCCCCTCTGGACTTCAGAGAGCACAGATGCTCCTATTTTAATACTTGAACTCCAATGGACATTACCTCTTGTCATAAATATGAAAGACGACACATCCCAATGATTTTCAGTACTTGATGGCTATAAATAAAAACCATTATGAATCACACAAGCCCTTCATGATAAAGATTTTCCATTTTATTTTAATATTCAACTTCCAGGAAAAAATTTACACATATGCTCACACGTGCACAGACGATTTCCTTAAGGAATGCTGTCCGTTTCCTCGTGTTTCCCAGCACATTTCTTAGAGCCACAATGGTAAGATTTTGAGGAACCAAGTTTGTGTTCCCCCCTTTATTAAGAAATACGCTATTGAAAAACAGGCGATCCCATAAAGAGAAAGCTGGAAAGGACTCTCCCCCACGGATGGTGTTCAAAATGACCAGGGGAAGCTTCTGGAACAGCTCAATGGAACGACTCTCTCTCGTGGTCACCTTTAAGAGCAGCCTTTTCCACTCAAGTCGCAAGGAGTGATGTGCCACCAGCGGCACCTTCTTCAGGGGCTGTTGCTCTAACGCGCTTACTGCATACTTAAGGGGGAAAGTGGGAGCCGCGTGAGAGGTCGGGAGACAATAAGGACCAGGCCAGGAGCTTCTCGCTGTTCAATGCAGGAGAATGATGAGCACTAGCAAAGGTGGGGCTGTCTCCCCAAGGCAGAGCAATCATCGTGGTTTTCATTCTACTGCTTCAGCTGTTGGCCTGGGAAATCTGCTGTGTGATCCCAGGTGTGCATTTTTCACCACTTTCCACGTACCTGCAGTGCACACTTGCTGTCTGAAGGAGGATACTTGTGGTAGAGAATGAAGGGGGCCACTGTTGAACTTCACTTTTTCTCTGAATAATCCTTGCTGCAGGTAGAAATGGAAGGATGAGCAGCGCACAAGGGTCAAGGGCAGGGAGAGCAGGGGGCCCAGCAGCATCTCCCGTCACAGACCTCACTCAGCACACTCGTGAAAGCAAACGCCTGTGCTGCTGTGCTCAGGTCTTAGCCTCTGTGCCTGGGCATCCTCACCAGCAGAGTGCGGGTCCCAGTAACGACTTCATGGAGTACTGTGACTAACCAACAACACTAGCAGTGCAGCAACTGCTTAGTCCTGTCCCTGGTCAGCAGTAGATCCTCACTGAACGGTTCCAAAAAGCAGCACAAGATTCACTGCAGCAAGAAAGCACACACGATGCTCTACCAGTAACACCCGGTGACGCAGGGTCAAGAACCAGCAGAGAACGCAGGGCACTGTCCAGGTTGCCCTGCGCTCACAAATGCTGCAGTATGCACCCCACAATGCAACCTCAGCAACGACGCACCTGTAGAAGAGGTCTATTGCGCACAGCCTGGGTGTGCAATAGGCTCTCCCCCCTGGGCGTGTACAAGCACATTCTATGATGTTTGCCCAAAAATAAAATCTCCTCCCACACATTTGTTAGAACGTATTCCCCCTGCTCAGCGACACATGATTGCAGTCGCCCACGGCCCTGCCTCTCCATCTCTACACAGAGGAAATGTGGAACTTAGCAACACGGACTTCCAGATACTTCCTGGCACCACTGCTCTGTACACAGGAGACATTTGGAGGGCTTTAATTTCAGTGTAGACTACTTGAGTGAACATAAATTAGGAGGAAATGCTCTAATACAATGTTATTTTTATGAAATAAGATTTAAAAAACAGAATCCCATTGTATAAATGAAAATACTTATGTTTAATTGTGTCAGCTTTTCACCACTGTGGCCAAAA